>NW_027457684.1:0-653656 GCF_050624435.1 Tenrec ecaudatus
GGGCATGCAACAGAACAGCAAGGGGAGCAGAGCAAGGAAGTCCCGAGGCATTATCAAAAATAGACTTTGGGTTCAGAGCATGGCACCCCATCAGGCTCAATCAGCAAACACTCGCAAATGTCAACAAACAGACCTTGAACTATTGACAGGCTTTTCTTTTTTGTGTCATTTGTTTTTTGGTGGTGTTGTTTTGTTTTCTTTTGTTGCTTTGTTTTGTTCTGTCTTGTTTTTGTGTATATTATTATCTCTGCAGGTCTATCTAGATAAAATAGGTGGGATAAACAATCTGGAGGAGAAAACAATGGGACTGACAGTTCCGGGGGGACATGAGAGAGGGGAAGGTTGGGGGAAAAGAAGTGGTTAACAAACCAAGGGACAAGAGAACAACAAGTGATCCAAAATCAGTGGTGAGGAGCGTGTAAGAGGCCTGGTAGGGCTTGATCATGGGTAATGTAACCGAGAGGAATTACTGAAACCCTAAGGAAGGCTGAACATGAACAAGAGCAAAGTAAAAGGAAATAGAGGAAAGAACTGCAAGGCACATAGCATTTATAGAGCTCTAAATATAGGCATGTACATATGTAAATATATTTATATATGATGATGGAGAAATAGAACTATGCATATATTTATAGGTTTAGTATTAAAGTAGCAGATGGACATTTGGCCCCTACTCAAGTACTCTCTCAATGTAAGAACACTTGTTCTATTAAACTGGCATTCCATGATGCTCACCTTCCAGACACAATCACTGAAGGCAAATGTGGTGAAGAAAGTCAATGGTGTCGGCTATCAAAAGATATAGCATCTAGAGTCTTAAAGGTTTGAAGGTAAACAAGTGGCCTTCTAGGCCAACCAAAGCCCACATGGAAGAAGCACACCAGCCTGTGTGATCATGAAGTGTCAAAGGGATCAGGTATCAGGCATCAAAGAACAAAAAATAATATCATTGTGAATGAGGGGAGTGCAGATTGGGGACCCAAAGCCCATCTGTAGGCAACTGGACACCCGCTTACAGAAGGGTCACGGGGAGGAGATGGGCCAGTCAGGGTGCAGTGTAGCAATGATGAACATACAACTTTCCTCTATTTCTTAAATGTTTCCTCCCCACCACTATCATGATCCCAATTCTATCTTACAAATCTGGCTAGACCGGAGGATGTACACTGGTACAGATAGGAACTGAAAACACAGGGAATCCAGGATAGATGAACCCTTCAGGACCAGTGGTGGGAGTGGCAATACTGGGAGGGTGGAGGGAAGGTGGGGGTAGAAAGAGAGAACCAATTACAATGAGCTACATATAACCCCCTCCCTGGGGGATGTACAACTGAAAAGTGGGTGAAGAGAGACGTTGAACAGTGTAAGACATGACTAATAATAATTTATAAATTATTAAGTGTTCATGAGAAAGGGGGGCAGGGAGGGAGGGTAAAAAATGAGCTCATACCAAGGACTCAAGTAGAAAGCAATGTTTTGAGAATGATGAGGGCAACAAATGTACAAATGTGCTGACACAATGGATGTATGAATGGATTGTGATAAAAGTAGTATGAGCCCCCAATAAAATAATTACCCCCAAAAAAGAACTGAACAATAGAATGGAAGAAAATGAAAATTGAATCTATGAACTTGAAGACAACCATGCAGACTTCAGCAAATGAGAGAAACAAACAAAAAAGTAAAATAATCTGAAGTAAACCTGAGGATGATGTGAGAAACCATGAACAGAAGTAATGAATGTCTTGTTTGGAATACTGGAACGGGAAGAAACAAACAAATCTACATATAAATTAGTAAGAGAATTTGTGGAGGAAATTTTCCCCAGTACTATAAAGGAGGAGATAATATCCATTCAGGAGACAGAGAGAACTCCAAGGAGGTTAGACCCGGGGGGTGGGGGTAGGGGACATGTATAGGAGGGCATCAGGACATATGATAGTCAAAATATTCAACTTCAAGGAAAAGGAGAGAATCTTGAGAGCAGCTAGAGAGGGAAAAAGTCACCTTCAGAGGTAATCAGATTGGAATAAGCTCAGAGCTCTCAGCAGAAAATATGCAGGAAATAAGAAAATGGAGCAACATAGATCAAACTTTCAAAGTAAAAACCTGCCAACCAAAATCCTGTATCCAGCAAAGCGATATATCACATATAAAGAAGAAATAAAGGTATTCCCAAACAAGGGAATAGTTAGAGAATTCATAAAAACAAAACCAGCATTGCCGAAAACACTAACCATATCTCTATGGTCAGAAAATCAACAGCACAAAAACATTATGAGATCGCCACAGTCCGTGCTACTATCCAGAAGTCAACACACTAAAACAACACCCAAAACAGTAGATCTAGACGGGAAACAAGGACATGAATAGATTCCTCCCTCCCAAACACAGATAATACAATATGATAGTAACTCACCTGCATTTGGAATTAATACCAATGAAAATCAATGGGCTAAATACCCCAGTCAAAAGACAGAGTAGCAGACTGGATTAGGAAACAAGATCCATCAATCTGCTGCCTTCAAGAAACACACCTCAAACTCACAGACAAAAACAGACTGAGAGTCAAAAGATGGAGAAAAATTTACTAAACCAATGACAATGAAAGGAAGACCTCACACAAATAGAAAACTACAAGCCAATATCTCTCATGAACATAGATTCTCAACAAAATCCTGGCCAGTAGAATTCAACAACATATCAAAATAATAATAATACTTCATGCCCAAATGGGATTCATACCACCATATAAACAAAATATAGAAGAACCAGATGATCATATTGATGGATGTAGAAAAAGCATTTGACAATATCCAACACCCATTCCTAATAAAAACAATAATTAAATATAAGGAAATTCTTCAATATACTAAAGTCCATATCTTAATATCCAACAGCCAGTATCATACTGGATGGAGAAAAGCTGAAATCATTGCAATTGAAAATGGGAACCAGACAAAGATGCCCATTATCCCCACTTTTATTCAGCATTGTGCTAGATCCTAGCCAGAATCAAAAGGCAACAAGAGATTAAGGGAGTGCAATTGGGCAAAGAGAAATTAAGCTCTAGTTATTTGCAGATGGTATGATTTTATAGAGAGAGAAAAACCCAAGGTCTCCACAAAACCCTGTTGGAAATAATTGGAGCTTGTTTCAAATAAGCACCCATCTAAGTGAGATGTCAGTAAACTCACCTGGAAGAAGCACACGATCATCGATGATCCAAGGATTATCAATTATATAAACCAGATCTGAAGAAGGGAGTGCTGTCAGAGCTGAAATTTGTGACATTCTGGTGTTCACAAAGCTATGGCTGACAGTGGGAGCCCAAAATACATGTTCAGGTTCTCCACAGGGAATAAGCCTCCAGTGGCCCCCCTCTGACTATCACTGAGAGATAGGAATAACCTGGTTATCAGGCAGCTGGTATTGGAAAGACGATTATAGTAAATTAAAATGATAAATAGGGCTTGAATGGTTAAAATCTTGTTATTTGAGCTCCCTTTAGATACACTTTGACTTTTATCTAGTTTTTAATATTTTCTGGGTTTTGCTGTTGTTTTCTAGATTAGGTCTTATCTCTGCTGTATTTTGTTATTTTGGTACCTTTCTTGATTCTCTGTTATGTATCTTTCTGTGTTTGGGGGTTTATCAAACCCAGATTGGGTGAATCTGTAGAGGTAATAACTGGAGTAAGAGTTCTTGGGGTGTATTGATGGGGAGGAAAGAGGTAATGGGGAGCTGATATCACGTAGTATGAAAAGGAAGAAATTGATTATATGTAGTAATTGCACAACGCTGCTTGATCTGATAGAGCTATTGGTATGATGTCTGGATTATGCCCTAATAAAATGATCTGGGAAAAACATAAATTTTAAAAAATCAATTTTCATTTACATCAGGGCTATCACATTTTTAACAAAACTCAAGTGAATATTCCCAAATTAATTAAGTTTTCCCACAAGTTTACAGGAATGCTGCTGCTCCACATAACACAATACTTTTTAGCGTTTTAATGAAGGTCGGGAAGACCTCAAAGATGAATTCAAGGCAAGTCACCTCAGAAGGCTTTGGAGACTCTCTTTCTGGGTTTCAAAGGAATCCTCTGTATATTTTCTCAAGGATGATCACAGAGACTTCTCAGGAAGACATCTGAAGAGAATGGAAAGCTGCGCTGGGGAGGAGGAAGAAGGACAGGAAAATGTACCACGGCGTGTATTCTGTTACGGCGCCATACCTGCTCCTCCTGGAGGGTAGCAAGGACTGTCTGACGAGCTCCTCATTGGGAACGACCCATCCACCTGACGCAGCCTTATCTGCCTTCCACACTGCTCTGTGTTCCCAAGCTCAGAGGACATTTAAAACGAACATGATTTGCATCCCTTGAACATGACAAAACTCCCATTTGACATGACATAAATTGAAGAGTGAGAATTCTTTGGGAAATGAATAGAAAGATGAAAACACTTCAAAAGCATATAGGCATAGATAAAGATATGACATGAAACAGTAGCTTCATATTTTGATAGTTTTGTTTAATTAAGGTTTCTTTTTTTAATCCTTTTATTGGGGGCTCATACAACTTATCACATTCCATACATACATTCATTGTGTCAAGCACATTCATACATATGTTTCCATAATCATTTTTAACAAGTTTCTATTATACAATGCTTTGATACTTACCCTTGTGTGTGCGTATTAAACCTACAAGATAAAAATGATATG
This sequence comes from Tenrec ecaudatus, assembly GCF_050624435.1. Classification (NCBI taxonomy): domain Eukaryota; kingdom Metazoa; phylum Chordata; class Mammalia; order Afrosoricida; family Tenrecidae; genus Tenrec; species Tenrec ecaudatus. The sequence goes on from NW_027457684.1 coordinate 4,732, forward strand.
ATTCTGCTCATTGCTGAACCATAGGTATTCACACCAACGTGGGAATACCTTGGAACTGTGGTTGATCTCTCCCCTGAAAACTAATTGTTGTGAGAAAAAAAGAAAGGCAATCCAACAAAAATGTAATTTGATTCTTTTAAATTGTAATTTATTGAAAGATGCTCCTGACCAGTGGTTGACAGTAACTGAAATCTCTATGGTGAAAAACTGAGAAATTTTCTAGCAACTGTTGGAACACACGGCCATTTGTGTATACACCAAGAGGACATCTGTCAGACACTCTAATTTCCTGGCCCAGTGGTACTGAGAATATCAACAACTTACTGCCAGATAGATTTGGATATCAGGGACAGGTCAGAGGTCCTTTTGAAGAGATTCATATGCTTTAAGTTTCTTCCTCCCCCCCCCCCCTTAACACGATGTTTTAAATAACTTAGATAAAAGTGGGAGGCCTTCAGAACAGTGGTTTGAATGTTCTTAATGGTCTAGATGTATTCTCACTTCTTCTCAGGAATAAAGCAGAGTTCTCAACTTCAGCATCATTGCTGTGTGAGACTGGATAAGTCTGTATAGGGGCTGTCCTATACACTGTAGGATATTTAGTAGCATTTCTACATGTCAGTAGCCACCCCTACCTACCCCAATTATGACAATGAAAAATGCCTCCAGATGTTGCCACGTCCCACAGTGAGATCTGCTGGGGCTTCGTTTTTGTTTTCAATCATTGTTTTACCCTTTTTTGCTCTAGAGTCAGAAATACAAGGATCAGTTATCTCAGCTCAACCATAGGATCCTTCACCTGGGTGAGGAGGCCTTTGTCCACAAGGCTCAAAATGAGAAAAATCAAGTACCCGTTCAGTTGCTGACACTGAAGATGGATCGGGCTGGTCACCAGGTGAAAGAGCAGGTGAGTGGGCAGTGCAGAGTGGGAATATGAGAGCAACAACTTAAAGATATGGAGACATACACTGCCCCACACATAGCCAGGAAGCCTGGGGGAAAAGAACATGGAATATCATAGTTTTTTATAAATCTGCTTTATTTAGAAGAGTAGCATAAAGGAATTAAATCTTAAAAAGAGAGTAAATTCCTACAACCTTTCTGAAAAGACAAGTTGAAAATATAGATAGCAAGAGCCTCAAGAATCTCATTATAAGAAATGAAACTTCACTGTTTGCAAATAATATGATTTTATATATTGAGAATCCTAAAGGGTCCACAAGAGACTAGCTGGAAGTCATAGAGGAGTTTAGTAGAGTAGCAGTATACAAGAGTAACAATTGACTTCTTCTATACCAGGGATGGGGGTACAGAAAAAGATACCAAGGAATCAGTATCCTTTGCAAAATCTGAAATACCTGGGAATAAACTTAACCAAAAACCAAGACTTGTACGAAGAAAACTATAGAACATTACTATAAGAAGCCAACCGGGATCTACACAAATGGAAGCATATTCCGTGTTTGTGGATCAGAAGACTCAGTATTGTGAGAATGTTGATACTATCTAAAACAATCTACAAATAAAATGCATTGCCGATCCAAATTCTAACATCATTCTTCAAAGAAATGGAAACACTGATTATTAACTCCATATAAAAAGGGAAGAAACCCAGGATAAGCAAAGAACTCCCCAAGAAAAAGAACAAAGCAGGTGATCTCACATTACTTGACCCCAAAACCTACTTATACAGCCACAGTTGTCAAAACAGTCTGATACTGGTATACTGATACATGCTCCCTGTCACTAGCCACCCAGGAAATGCGAGTCAAAATGACCATAAGATCCCACCTAATGCCCATAACTAGCCCAATTAAAAAAAACCAGAATGTGAAAGGGAGGATAGGGCGGAGGTAGGGGGAGGAATGAGGAGCTGATGCCAAGGGCTCAAGTAGAAAGAAAATATTTTGAAAATGATGATGGCAACAAATGAACAAATGTGCTTGACACAATGGAAGGATTACAATAAGTTGTACAAGTCCCCAATAAAATGATTTTTCAAAAGAAACAGAACAACAAATGTTGGAGAGTGTGTGGTGAGATAGGAACTCTTATCCCCTGCTGGTGGACTGGTAAATATGTACAGGCACTCTGGAAGGCAGTATGGCGATACCTAAAACAGATGGCAACTGAACTACCATATGATCCAGCAATACCATTGCTGGTATGTACCCCAAAGAAATAAGAAGCAGATCACGGACAGATGTTTCCCTCCCCTATGGTCATCACAGCAGAGTTCATAGTAGCAAAAAGCTGGTGGGTGGGCAGGAAGAAGCTGGAAACAGCCTACATTACCATCAGTACAAGAGTGGATAAAAACTCTGGTACATACATACAATGGAATACATCCCTAAAAACAGCAATGAAACACCTCAAGTTGTAGAGGCATCTGGAAGATATTATGCTGAGTGAAGCTAGTCAAGCACAGAAGGATAAACACTGTGTGAGTCCACGATAATGCAACAGAACGGGCACAAGTTCAAGTGTGCAGGCCATCCAGTCGTCTGGCTGGGGACCAGGCAGGCCGCTAAAGAGCCACACATCATCTGCTCAAAGTAAGTATCATGTAGGTCACTTGGCCAAAGGTCACCTCATGAGAGCTGGAATCAGATGGATGGGGTGGGGTTGATGCTGGTCCCTGAGAGGTAGCCATGTGGATTTGGGGTGAGGTCTCCCAGAGAGGGAATCAGCCCTGTCAGAGGAATGGGGCTTACTGATGCGAGGGGCAGCACAGGAAAGAAGAAAGGCAATGGTCAAATTTGGGGGAACATAGGTGCATGCCTGTTGAGGGGAGAAGAGGGAGGGCTGACATTGTGGGGGAGGGGTGTCCAGTGAGGTTGCTCTTGGGAGGACCTGATGCAGAGGGGTTAAGTGGAGAGCAAATGCTTTGAGAGTGATTAGGGCAAAGAATGTATGGATGTGCTTTATACAATTGATGTATGTATATGTATGGATTGTGATAAGAGTTGTATGAGCCCCTAATAAATTGTTTAAAAAATAATAATAAATTTTTTTAAAGTTGTATGAGCCCCTAATAAAATGATTTTTTAAAATACTGTAAAAAAAGAAACCAAACTTGACCAACAGTTACCATGGGTGAAGGGGAAAGATCTGTTGCTTTGGGAGCATTGAGTTTCTGTCACTGTGGTCGATAGTTTGAAAAAGGATAACAATGATAGTTGTACAACATGAAGAATATTATTGAGCCTCTTCTCGCTCTGAATTATACAACTAGAAGTTGTGCAATTGGAAAATATTTCTGTATATTTGTGCCACAGTTAGAAAAAATAAGTACATGAATTACAATGAGTACAAGGAAGAAGAAAAAGGTTTTGAATTAAATATTGTAACAATTGGACAACTTTTCTTGATCTGATTGAATTGTATGACGTGGGTGAAGTGCTAATACAACTGTTTTAAAAGATGTGATGCAAAACAATAATATGGATTATTCGGGAGAACATGATGCTGAGTGAAATTAGTCAATCACAAGAGACAGATATTGTATGAGACCACTACTGCAAACGGTTTTCATATTGAAAAATAAATAACGAGATAGAAAGAAACTCCATGTGGTTACAGATCAGATCAGGTTTTCTGGGATGTTAGAATTACAGAGTCAGATCATGACCAAGAAAGCCCCATGGAGCACTTCGACTCTGACAAATACATGTGTTGCCGTGAGTTAGAACTAACTCCACAGCATCAGTTTTCGTTATTAACTGCTGTCTCTTGTTCCCATTCAGGATGACGCTTAGGGTTGCCCGTAGGCATGCCCTGTACCCAAGATTAAAGTTTCATGCAGAATAATTTCACTGCCCTTAAAATTCTCTGCTCCACCTGTTTGTTCCTCTATTGTTCCTTGAACTCCTGCTAGTCGCTGACCTTGTTTCTGTCTCTTTAATTTTGCTTTATAATTGGAATCATGCATTATGCAGCTTTTTCAGACTGGTTTCTTGTACTTAATAAGTACTTAAGTTTCCTCCATATTTTTTTCATGGCTTGATGGCTCATTTATTTTTTTTGCTAGATAATATTTCCATGATACAGATATGCTCGTTTGTTTAGCCATTGACCTGTTGAAGGACCTCTTGATTACTTCCAGTTTGGGGCAATAATGAATAAAATTACGATAAATATTTGTATGCAGGCTTTTATGTGGATACAGATTTTCAACTCATTTGAGTAAATACCTAGGAACACAACTGCTAAAACATATGACAGGCCTTTGGAATAGTGGTTACATTACCAGATAAGTATTGGACTGCTGACAGTGAGATTGACAGTTCAAATCCACCAGATGATCCGAGGGAAAAAGATAAGCCTATCTATTCCCATAAAGAAATCCTGTCAGAAACTCTATAGAGGGACGCTGTGAGTCAAATTGGCTTGATGGCATTGTTTTTGTTTTTTTGTAAGCCTATGTAAGAAACTGCCACTGTCGGATTCCTATGCAAAACACTACGCCCTGCGCCACACCTATACTCCTGACAGAGCTTGTTAGCATCCCATGTTCAGACAGAGGCTCGTAGCTAGTAACTTGTAGATGTGTACATTTCGCCCAAATACCATTTTAAATGTCTTGAAGTTAGTTCTTTTAAAACATAATTTTTTGATTGGTAACCTCCTTTTGTCAGGAAATACATGAAAAACAACTTAATACCACAGAAAAGCAAGTGGATAAAGTGGAAATGATCTTAAAGAATATGGAAATGCTTCTACAAGAAAAAGTAGATGAGCAGAAGGACCAGGTGAGTGATAAGTTCTTGTCATTTCCTCACAAACATCTTATATCTGCACACTTCTACCTCCTGGGTATTCACACAGCTGGTGTAGTAAGAGACTGTCTGGTCACAGACTCCGAGAGGCCATGTTCATTAGTTACCCCTCAGACTGAGCCTCTGTCAACACCTTATACTTGAACATAAAGTAATTTTCCACAGGATTCATAATTAATAGCAGTCAATAAAAGATTCTATTATATATATATAACTAGCTTGTTTATTGTACTTATTTTCTTTTGGGTATCATTTTAAGGTTTCTTTTTTGAGATGGCCACATAACCTCAGGAAGGTTATGGATTTATTCATGCATCCTTCATTCAGCACATTGCCTACTGAGCACCTACTGTGTAGGAAAGCATTTTTCTAGGTAGACCTGAGATAAATAAGCCCTCATGGAACTTAAATTCTAGAGCTGATGAGAGCTAATAATAAGATTGTAGTTGGCCAAGGGCTTTGAAGAAAACACATTTTCCTGGACTGTAGAGTCAGGGTGTTAGGGGAGACTATACTGCACAGATAAGGTATCTGAGCAGCCCCTTAATCATGACCTAACATATATGAGTGAGTAAAAAAGAAAAACAGGAAAACTCCACTCTGTGGAGCTTTCATAGGATGCATTGTTCCTACTAGCTGAGCATCGAGCAACTTGTTCTGAGTTAGTGCACCCAGCGGCGTCGCCTGGGAAGGTTCTCTGGTCACAGTGAATTTTTTCATAAAAGCAGTTTTGCTCACACCTTGTTTTTTTGTGATGGCTCATTTAAGAGAACTGCGTGTGGCTGTGAAAGTTTGCTTTCTGCTCCAGAAAAATGTCACAGAAACTGTTGTGATGTTGAATACAACTTACAAGGATAGCACTCTGAAAAAAACTCAAGTGTACCAGTAGTTTTCTTATTTCCAAAAAGGTAAAATGTCGATCGATAACAAACCTTATTCTGGATGTCCATCAACTTTCCAAACAGACAAAAATGTCCAAAAAATTCATCCACTTTTGCTTGAAGACCAATGATGGACCATTAAAAAGATGGGGAAGTTATCTGGACTATCTTGGAGCTTAGTTCAGTGAAGTTTAACAGAAGATTTGTGACAGGCCACCAAGAAGGAGTGTCAACTGGAAACAAGTCATTCTTGGAAAGAACAACTCTGAAGTGATCCAGACTTTTCTCAAGGTCATTACTGGTGACAAGCAAACTTCAGTCAAGCCAGGGGAAGACACCATCATCACCTTGCCCAAGAAAAACTCGTCAAGTGAAATTAAAGATCAAGATTATGCTCATTTGATTTTTTTGATGTCCATAATATAGTGCATTTAGAGTTCCTTCCACTAGGTCAGACTGTTAATCAAACTTTCTATTTAGAGGTTTTGAAAATATTGTGTAACAATGTGCAACAAAAAAAGACCTGATTTGTGGCAGATGGGGGACTGGTTTTACCATCATGACAATGCAACTGCTCACATGCCATCTCAGTGTGCCAATTTTTGACAAGAAACAGCATGCCTCTCTTGTCCCATGCACCTTACCTGACTTCACTCCATGCAACTTCTTTGTGTTTCCACCAATGCAGAGGAACATGAAAGGACAGCTAGTTGATGATATAGAAGAGATGAAGCAAAAAAATGAGAGAGGTGCTGTCAGCCGTCCAAACAGCTGAATTTGAAAAAAAACAATGTTTCCAAGAATGGAAGCGCAGAATTGACAAATGTATTAGGTGTAATGGAGAGTACTTTGAAGGTGATAAGGTTGTTTTGTAAAAAAATTTAAATACAAAGCTTTGAAACAAAATTCCAGGTTTTGGGGGTACCCCATCGTATACCTCAAGTAGAAAACAGATTAGCATTGGGGGAAGCATGTTGCTCACTGGTGGAATATCACATGTGTTGTACTTGAGAATCCTTCCTGACAGGTGCTAAATACCGGTAACATTTCCTGATCACCAGACAGCCATAAATAGGCACCCACACACTTACACTTCCCTGTTCGTGGTTGTGGGAAAATAGTCTCGGCCCTGTAAAAGGTTTTGCTCTACCGAGTGCCAGGCACCATGCCTGTCACTGTTCTACTGTTCCTTTACTTCCTCCTGTCCCTCCCCTACTCCTCTTAAGTCCCCTTTCTCCTCTTCTTTCCATCCTGCCTTGCTCTTTTTTATTCCCCCACTCACTGGGAGCCCTCCTTGCCATAAGTATGTAAGCCCATTGTAAAGAAGCCTGGCCCTCTGGCCTAGCCCTCAGCCCTCCTCTCTGCTCTTTAAATGCCCTTCAAAGACTCTGTGCTCACAACCCTGCTTCTCTCCCTTCCATGCTCCTCTCATGGCTCAGCCACTGTTCGTCCCCCCTGCCTGGGTCTACACCTAATTCGCAGCTCAGCTTTCAGAATGGATATAGACTCCAAGCACTCGTACCCCACTGATCTCACTCTGGTCCACACCCCCTCACTTTATGCCCTCTCTCTGGCCTTCCTGGTTCTGCCTTGCATACCGGCCTTGATTTCTTCTTAGCACAGGCGCTGAAATACCTCTGAGATCTCAGCTCGCCGCGCCTCACACCTTCCCATCTTCTTCAAAGTAAAAGTCAACCTTGTCACGGTGTCCTTTAAGGCTCTCTTAGATTTAGTGTCCACTCCTGCCCTGACTTCCTGTCTATGTTTCCTCAGGAGCACACACCTTCAGCTATGGTGGCTGCCTGCTGCTACCTAGTCACCCGAGGCCCTGACCAGCTGCAAGGTCTTTGTAATCTCTCTTCTTGCTACCTGGTGTTCACATAGCCCCTAGATTCCTAAACTTACTTGGCCTACCACCCCTTTTTACAGGAAAAAAAAATCACACATTGTCCACCTGACCATTAAAATCTTTTGTACTATTGCCCCTAATTCAGGATACGGTTTGGGTGTCTGCTTGTGTAGCGCCCCTGGATGCTTTGAGGCCCAGACATCGTCACTGGACTGTTTCACTGCTACCCAACGGGCAGTACCGCCCCCTTTGGGAAATACTGGGATAGTCTCTGGACTCTCATTTTACTCAGAACTCCGTTCACATGTCATCTTACAGGAACAGCCTCGGGGTTTCTGTAGACAAGCAAAACCAGTAAAACATGTATGTAAATATATTGAGAAAATTGTACTTCGTGACTCACACACATGGGGGGGTTAGCACGTCCCATATCCGTGGGTCCAGTGGCAACTTGGAGACCTCTGCTGGTTCATGGGGTAGCAGAGGAACAGATGTCTGCAGGTTTATGAACTAGAACTGCAGGCCAGGCGTTAAGCAAAAACATAACAAAGAATCGAGACGGCTAACCACGATGACAAAATACAACAGAAATAAACCCCCATAGTTTTAACTGTTCGAGATTTTAGCTATTCAAGTCAGAGTTATCATTTTAATTTCCTATAGTCATCTTCAGTACTCTCATCTGGTAACCAGGTTCTTCCCATTCCTCAGTTTCATCGGAAAATCACTGGAGACTTATTCGCTGAGTAGCTCCTGCAAATGTATTTTGGCCTTCCGCTCTCATCCATTCCCTTCTGAAAACCAGAATCTCGCCTGCTAAGCTTTGATACTATTCCCTTCTTCCGATTTGGATTATATAATTTACAATCCATGGATAACAGATGTTGGTGTGCTTCTTCCATGTGGATTAGTTGACATCTCACTTAGATGGCTGCTTGTTTGGAAACAAGCCTTTAAGATCCCAGATGCTGTTCTGTCTGATTAGTGGGGCACCATCTAATTTCTTCACCAATGCTACCCTTAAGGGACCTGATCTCATTCAAGAACTTTTTGAAGCCCCCTTGTATTCTTGACCTTGATAGCTAAAGGTACACTGCTTCTGACAGGTATCAAGAAAAAGACATTGATTAAAGCAATAGCTATGTGCTGTCTTCCAGGAAATGTACTAATGTGCTCAAGCAGTGAAACCACATCTGGATTAGCAGTTACAATCAGAGCCACCACTGGTTAAGTTTATATCAATTCACTGTCACTCTCTTAAGATCCTTTTTTTTTTTTTTTTTTTTGCACAAGACAGATAGGTAAGTTGAATGAGATTGTGGTGGAAATCATCCCCCTCCATTCTTCAAGTCTTTATGGTGACATTAATCTCTGCAGGTTCTCCAGCAATGTAATACTGCTTTTGGTCTAATATTTCTTTGAGGAAAGTTCTAATGGCTTCCACTTGGCCTTTCTTACTGTAATAACCCTTTCTCCATGTGTCAGGGATCCAAAATTCTGCCAATTGCATATTCTGGACCTGGAGAGATTATTACAGGATTATTTCAGAGACCACTGTACCCACTGTTGGATAGGCATGAGCTGACATTTGGGCCTCCTAGAATGAGTGTCAGTTTAGTGCCATAGGGATCCTTTGAGAAATATTAACTATCTATATTCTGACAGTGTAGTGGATTTCTACCTCAGAGGATTCATAGGAGTTGTGGGCCTATACACTTGCTCATCTTGGAATTGATAGAGCCCTCTAAGCATCCCCTGCATGTGTGGGTATGTCCATCTTGATAAATCTACTCTAACATTCCAATTAACTTCAGCTTTTAGATCCCTTTTCCAGTATATAAAAGCAATTCAACTTCATTCAGTATAGGCCACTTCATAGTCCTCATTGTCGTCCCGCAACAATGTAACTACTAGGTACTTTTCTGACGCCGTGAGCTGAAACATCGAATGAAGACTTGCCACTTGGCAGGCTCATAGCACTACACTCAGACTGACACAGTTCCCACACCTAATCCCGAGGCCTTTGTTTCTCCTTGTGTTCAGTAGGAAAAGCAAGCAGTCTCTGTCTGGAGTATGCCATACCTCCTCCTGGGCCACACTTTATGCCTCAAAGAAGTCGTGTCACGGGACAGTGGACTTCACACTAATTATTGTTCTAAAAGCAAAAAGTGCATCTTGCAAAGCATTTGCCTCATACAAAGATTCCTGGGACACAGCTGTGGGACTATGGTCAGATGAGGATAAGAGGGCTGATTTTACTCTCGAAGGTGATTCAGGCAAAGAAGGTGGGTTAATCCCTTCAGATGGGGGCAGGAGGCTGGTCCTTCTGAAAATAAAAAAAGGTAATTCAACAATAAGGGCTCCATGTCCCTAGCTTGATCCTTTTATTGTCCACATTTTCCCATCTCAATTTTCAGGATCTCACATCTTCCCCGTCAAACCTTTCAACATAAGGTATTCAGTTGATGGTGTAATTAGCTATTCTTCAGCTAGGACTCAGGAATGATGGTGGTGTGTGGGTTACAAACTGGACTGTTAGCTAAAGGTCAGCGATTTTAAAAGCACCAGCCACGCCCCAGGTAAAAGATGAAGTTTGTGCTCCGATAAATATTTATAGCCCCCAGAGCCCTCGAGGACATTCGATTTTGGCTTATGCAGTCACTGTGCATTGCAGCCAACTCAGTGGTAGTGAGGATAAGACTCTGGATGGGTTTTCAGCAATCTCAACACTGCTACAAGAAATAAGACTTTATTTCAAGACCCAAATAGCAACTTTCAGGTCCTTTATGTACTGCTTGAGCCAGGACTTTGAAGCTCTGGACTCATCATTTTCTCTTTCCGCGTTGTGTATCTGAAAGCTGAACCAGCCAGCTTCACTATGCTTGTGGGTGTAACAAAAATGTTGAAAGATAATAATGAAATAGTAGTCACTCACAGCATTGTCTCTCACAGATGTTTGATCTAATGGTGGGGATATTATGCTTGTCTTTATTGCCACCTCATGCCATGGATTACTATGCCTCTTTACTATTGGAAGTCGAGCAATTAGTACTGTTAAATCCAGCCAGACTTGAGAATAAGTTCAGAAAGCATGCTGTAGTGGAGTTAACAAACCCAGGGACAAGAGAACAACAAGTGCTCCAAAATCAGTGACGAGGATGGTGTAAGAGGCCTAGTAGGGCTTGATCAAGGACAATGTAACTGAGAGGAATTACTGAAACTCAAATGAAGGCTGAGCATGATAGTGGGACAAGAGAAAAGTAAATGGAAATAGAGGAAAGAACTACAAGGCAAAGGGCATTTATAGAGGTCTAAGTACAGGTGTGTACATATGTAAATATATTTATATATGATGATGGGGAAATAGATCTATGTGCATATAGTTATAGATTTAGTATTAAGGTAGCAGATGGACATTGGGCCTCCACTCAAGTACTCCCTCAATGTCAGAACACTTTGTTCTATTAAGCTGGTATTCCATGAAGCTCACCTTCCTGACATGATCGCTGAAGACAAATGGGTACATAAGCAAATGTGGTGAAGAAAGCTGATGGTGCCCAGCTATCAAAAGATATAGCATCTGGGGTCTTAAAGGCTTGAAGGTAAACAATTGGCCATCTAGCTCAGAAGCAACAAAACCCACATAGAGAAAGCACAACAACCTGTGTGATCATGAGGTGTCGAAGGGATCAGATATCAGGCATCAAAGAACAAAAAATCCTATCATGGTGAATGAGGGGAAGTGCAGAGTAGGGACACAAAGCCCATCTTTAGGCAACTGGAGATCCCCTCACAGAAGGATCATGGGGAGGAGACAAGCCAGTCAGGGTGCAGTGTAGCAATGATGAAACATACAACTTTCCTCTAGTTCTTAAATGCTTCCTCTCCCTCCCCCGCCATCATGATCCCAATGCTACCTTACAAATCTGGCCAGAGGATGTAGACTGATACAGATAGGAAATGGAAACACAGGGAATCCAGGATGGATGAACTCCTCAGGACCAGTGGTGATACCGGGAGTGTCAAGGGAATGTAGAATAGAAAGGGGGAACCAGTCACAAGGATTTACATAAAACCCCCTCCCTGGGGGACAGACAACAGAAAAGTGGGTGAAGGAAGATGTCGGACAGTGTAAGACATGACAAAATAACAATTTATAAATTATCAAAGGTTCATAAGAGAGGGGGACTGGGGAGAGGGGGGAAACAAGGAACTGATGCCAAGGGCTCAAGTAGAAAGCAAATGTTTGAGAATGATGATGGCAACAGATGTACAAATGTGCTTGACACAATGGATGATTGTGTGGATTGTGATAAGAGATGTAAGAGTTCCCAAGGAAAGTATATAACTAAAAAAGAAAGAAAGCATTCTGTGTTGGGCCGGGTTGACTAGAGAAACAAATCCAGAGATACTCATATATGTATAAGAAAAAGTTTTATCTCAAGAAGTAATTATGGATCAATAAAACATTCCATCCCAGTCCAGCTCTTCAGTCTATAAGTCGCTCTTCAGACTCATTAAGTCACATGCAATGATGCAGAATGCAGGACAATCACAGGCCAGTGGGTGTAGTTATGTGGATCCAACTGACCGTATCGTAGTGCTTGCAGCAGCCAGGAAAGTGAAGGCACAGAGAGTGGGGGAGGTGCCCAGGACCCTGCTTATGAGAAAGTCTCGCCCACAGAGAGTCACCATCAGGGTGTGACCTGATTGACAGACTAAACTCTACCCTTACACTTTCATATATCTTCAAGTTGACATGAAATGATGTAACTACCACTTATTCTCTGAGTTTTGTTCTTCTAGAATCACTCTTGGTGCCAAATAGCTAAGTCTGAGTTCTCGAGACGGGTGCATCAGTGAGATGCACACATACATACATATAAAGAGATTTGCTGCATGGTAGGGGTTTATGCAGTTGTAGAGGTTGGCAAGTCCCAAACCTACCGTTTGTGTCCAGTGGAAGCTAAGGATTTCTGATGACTTGTGGGGTTGTAGGACTGGTGAATCCACGACCTGCTGGTTAGGATGGAGACTTCTTCAGGTTTATAACACAGGAACTGCAGATCAGGCAACTAGAGTGCAGGTCAAGAAAGAGAGCAAACTTTGCCACAACTTCCACTTCGATAAAGGAAGCTGGCCACACTCCCGAGGCAATTTCCCTTTCAACTGATTGACTGTTCATATCAGATCACAAAAATGAAAGTTGATTCCATTATGAAAAAGCACCTGTCAGACTGATGAGAATCACAGTCTAGTCAAATTGAGGTTTACATTAGTCGTTACAGTTCCCTCAACCAACTAGCTGCCCCCCTCTTGCTCCTTGCTTGGTTTTCTCAGCACTTCCCCCATATGGCATACTAAGTTTGGTTCTCATTAGCATATGTGGTGCACAGCCCAGAGACTACGTTCACCACTGCTTCGCTAGTGCTAGAGCAAGACCTGGCATGTGGGCGCTTACTGACTATGTTCTACAAGTGAAATTTGGTGTTGACTGAACCCCATGCTGGGATTCTTGTGCCCTTGTATTTTGAATGAGGTCATTGCTAGTGTTTCCTGTCATTCACATCTGTGAAACCGTATGGGTTTGGCAGAAAGCTCAGACCCAGGAAACAGCAGTGGGGGTCAGGGCCACAGTGATTCCTAGGGCAAGGGGCAGTAAAGAACCAAAAATTGTTGTCATTCTTTGCAATTCATTATTGTATCGTACAATAGCCTTTCTGAGAACTGTTGATTTGTGACTCTTGGGTCTTCCGGTAAAACTGATTCCCACAATTTCCCTTAAATTTTCTCCAGTACATAATTCATCACACCCTCAGTTGGAGGTCTCACTTCAGGGTAACAAGAAGTGTCATACACGCAATATTTTTGTTATATCCTTAAGAACCTAAAGTTATCATTTCAACGACTGTGGAATGAACAGGGTCGGGAGCATGTACCCCTTCCCTGCACTCACAGTAATGGGTGGCTCTATTCCCTCTCTAGTTTGAAAACAGCGTGAAGTCCAATTTGCTGCTCAAGGAGCTTTATGTGGAGAACGCACACCTGCTAAAAGCCCTCCAGGTTACTGAAGAGAAACAAAGAGGAGCTGAGAAAAACAGCCTCATCTTGGAAGAAAAATTCAGAGCTCTCAACAAATTAATCAGTAAGATTTCTCCGGCATCCCTCTGTGTGTAAAGACTGCTTGCTTTCTTGGAATTCATTCTGAAAAGAAAATCTTAAAACCTGAGCCACTGTGATGCCTTAATCACTTGCAGCTTATTGGCCATGGTCCTCAGAAACAGGGCGACTGTGGTGTCTGGCTCGTTCCAGCAGCATCTGCTCTGTGCCAGATCCTGGGAACATACACGTGTTGGACAAGAGCACATTTTTATAAAACTCCCAATTTTACCACTGGGAAAACATGATGGAAACACTTGGTCAGGCCTGACAGAGAAAGTGGGTTAAGATAATGCAGTTCCAATACTGCATTTTCGACTTAAGCTCTCATTGCCATCGAGTCAATTACAATTCGTAATGACTTTGGCTTCAAAGATTAAAATGTAAAGTAGGGCTCTAGACAGCTTTATCATATTTTTCCTTTTAAATTTCATTTATGTTTTCTTAAGCAGACACACAACAAAACATACATCACTTCAGCAGTTTTTAATGTATACAGTTTGCTGATACGGATTATATTCCTCTGGTCTGTAGCCATTTTCAGCTTTTTTGAGTTGTTGCTCATCTGTTAGCATAAATTCACTCCCCTTAGAGTTCCAGGGGAGTCCAGGTGGCATGGTGATGACAGCGCTGGGCTGCTAGCCACAAAAGCAGCACTTTAAATCCAACAGACTTGGGAGAAAGACATGGCTGTCTGCTCCCATGAAGAGTTGCGGTCTCAGAAACGCACAGGGGCAGGTCTACTCGGTCCTGTAAGGTCATTGTGAATCAGAATTGATTTCATGGCAGTGTGGTTGGCTTTGTTTTTTGTTTAAAGTCCCAGGCAAATACTTCAAGTTGCTTTCCATTTTATTCCACATACATAGTTGTTAAAAGATCATCAAGCTCAAAGCAGACTTTTTTTTTTACTAGTTAAGCCAAACTATTACTTGGTTTCAAGAAGACATTATGGTACATTTCTGGTTTAAGGCAATAGTTTTAGGAGTTCAGCCACCCTCCATGGCTCCAGAAAGTTGGGAATTATGAGAATTTTCTATTCTTGTCTGTATTTTTGCCCCATTTTGTTCAGGATCCTTCTCTGAACTCTTTGATCAAAATGCTCAGCAGTGGTAGCCAGGCACCATGCAGTTAATTTGGACTCGTGACAAAGGAGGGCATTGTTTATGGAGGCAGCTAATTAGCCATGCATTCCAGAATCCTACTCTATTCGATTCTGTTGTTCCACATGAATCGACACCAACTGTGCCTGACAACTGAAGGAGGAGGTAGAACAGAAGCACCAAACATGTTAATAAGCCAAATAATGGTATGTCCCATGAAACCATTACCCTGAACCTAAGAGCTTTACTGTCTGGTTATTCAGCTCTGTCCTCTGTTACACTTCCCAATGGCTGCTGAGTGCAGACTTTCCAGAAGGGCTTCCCTCTGTAAGCAGAGTGTCCTCTAGACAATAAAGGGGAGGATTCTTGTTCGTTTGGAACCACTTTACCACAGGTAAATATTGGTACTGTGGTTACATCTGTAGGCTTGTATTTATTGTACATTAATCTTTTTTTCATTGGAGTGTTTTTGCACTGGGAATTGAACTATATGTTAAAAAAGATAAAAATATAGTTTTATACCAAAATTGATGGTCATTTGTTTATCTGAATGTACTACTGTAATGTGAAATGAGTCACTGTATTTGCAGTTTTTCAATTAAAAAACTTCAATTTTGTCCTTTGTTCTTCAATTATAAAATATCTCAAATAATTAGAAAATACAGTTTTAGGAGAAAACCCATATACCCATCAACTAGATACATTTAATATAATATTTTGAGATTTTTCTTTTTAAAAGATATAAAATATTTTAGATAGAGGTGAAGGTCGTATTCTATTGATTGCAACCTTTTACTCGTCCTAAAGGCACGCACTATCCCAAAGATGGTAAGTAAGTCTCCTGGTCTCTTTGTACATTTATTATATATGCATTATATAGTCTTGATTAGTGTCCACTCTTTTACTTTTGCATGTATCCATTGCAACGGCTACACAGAAACTCACAGACAAAATGCGTGATGAAAGAATTTAATAACTCAATAAGTTATAGTGCCAAGAGAAATGCTCAGGGTAGGTGTTTAACAGGACACATTACAGAGTTTCAGGTATGCTAATAAACACCCGAAGTGGCATACAACTCTGCTATGAGCCTCAACCCAAAGACATTCAGCTCAGGCTCTGGTCAAACCCAGGTCAGCAAACCCAGGTCTCCGAATTAAGTGCCCAGACTGAAGGACCAGGAAAACGTCAGTCTTCACAACCTAGAAATTGAAAACATTGTTCGGCACCCAGCTACCATGACCAAGTGTTATGAAAAGGATCACAACAGAAGGTTCTGTCTAGAGTGGGGGAGAAGTTAAGAACATAACCCTAAAGGATGCCAGGTTTACTGATCGAACAGAGATAGGCAGGACCTCCAAGATTTGCACACTTCCCCTGCAGATCGGGAACTGAACTCAAATGGTACATTGACGGTATTGCTGCAATTATTGGGTTGAATCAGAATGCATATGAATTGTGGTAAATGATGTAAAAATATCACCTGATCTTTTGAGGGCAGGCCAGGTATGAGTGATAGGCTTTTTCACTGGGGTCAAGGAGGGGAGCCAAGCCCTTCTTTCAAAAGATATTTTTAATTAAAAGTTTCTTTTTTCATATAACACTGTTTAGGAATGAATAAAATGTAGCACAAAACCTGTCTCTTTCAGCCCTGCCATGTTCCCAAACATGCTCCGCAGTGTTCCCCTTGCTCATATGATAAATATGATTATATCTATCCATACTTGTTTTATGAAAAATGCTCACACTGTACAAGTTGTAAAGCGGTCCTTCAAAAATTAAGGACTGTAAAAATTGTCCTTCAAAAAAAAGTTAAGTATTCCAAGATAAAAGCTGAGCGTTCATAGCTATTAGACTCCCATACAAGAAAACTTAAAGCCAGTCTTCCAACGTGAGAAATGTGAAGGAATGATACTAGAAAGTCACTCAAAGTTGAACACAAAAGGGAAAATGATGAGAACAAATGTACAAATGTGCTTGAAAATTGATATATTTATGGATTGTGATAAGAGTTATACAAGCCCCCAATAAAACTATTTTTTAAGTTGTACGAGCCCCCCAAAACCTGATTTAATAAAAAAGAAAGAGCTAGATCTGGAAATGGTGGAATGTCACCTGGCTTATATTCTTTTCTTATTTTTTGTACAATGACTATATTCCTTTCTCTCTTTTTTAATCATTTTACCACAATCCATATCTACACCCATTGTGTCAAGCACATGTGTACATTTATTTCCATCATCATTCTCAAAATACTTTCTTTCTACTTGAGGCCTTGGTATCAGCTCCTCATTTTTCCCCTCCCTCCCCACCACCTTCCCTCATGAACCCTTGACAATTTATAAATTACTATTATTTTGTTATGTCTTACACTGTCCAACATCTCCTTTCACCCACTTTTCTGTTGCCTGTTCCTCAGGGAGGGGCTTATATTGTAGATCCTTGTAATCGGTTCCTCCATTCTATCCCACCTTTCCTCCACCCTTGAATTATCGCCACTCTCACCACTAGTCCTGAGGGGTTCATCTGTCCTGGATCCCCTGTGTTTCTTTCTGTACCCGTGTACATCCTCTGGTCTAGCCAGATTTTAAGATAGAATTGGGATCATGATATTGGTGGGGAGGAAATATTTAAGAACTAGAGGAAAGTTGACTCATCCTTCCCTGTGGTCCCTCTGTGGGGAGATTGTTCCACTATCTACAGATGAGCTTTGGATCTCTGCACCAGCCCTCTCGTTTTTATTTGTTATGTGTCTGCTGATGCCCAGTTCCTATGACTCCTCATGATCGCACCAGCGATGTGCTTCTTCCATGTGGACTTGTTGCTTCACTGCTGAATGGCAGCTTGTGTGACATCAAGCCTTTTAGACCCCAGACACTATATCTTTTAATAACCGGGCACCATTTGCCCTCTTCACCACATTTGTTTATGCACCTATTTTGTCTTCAGCGATTGTGTCAGGAGGGTAAACATCTCATGCTGCTGACTGGTTAGAACAAAACTTTCTCTTTTTTAAAAAATTTATGTATTGGGGCTCATGCAATTCTTATCACAATCCACACATACATCAATTGTGTAAAGCACACTTATACATTCATTGCCCTCATCATTCTCAAACTTCGCATTCCGCTTTGGTTCCTGGAATAAGCTCCTCATTTTCCTTTTTTCTCTCCCTCTCCCTCCCCGCTCCCCTCTCCCTCATGAACCCTTGATAATTTATAAATTATTATTTTATCTTATCTTACACTGCCAGGCGTCTCCCTTCACCCACTTTCCTGTTGCCCATTCCCCAGAGAGGAGGTTATATATAGATCCCGTGATTGGTTTCCCCTTTCTACCCCTCCTTCCCTCCCGGTATCACCACTCTCACTGTTGGTCCTGAGGGGGTTCATCTGTCCTAGATTCCCTGTTTCCAAATCCCAACTGTACCGCTGTGCATCCTCTGGTCTAACCAGGTTTGCAAGGTAGAAGTGGGATCATGATAGTTGGGGGGAGGAAGTGTTTAAGAACTAGAGGAAAGTTGTGAGTTTCGTTATTGCTACACTGAAGCCTGAGTGACTCATCTCCCCACTACCGCTCTGCAATGGATGTCCAGTTGTCTACAGATGGGCATTGGGTCCCCATAGAACAAAGTGTTCTTGAATGGAAGGAGGATATGAGTGGATGCCCAAAGTCCATCCCCTACCTCAGGGTATTGCCATATAAATATATGTACATGGGCCAATACCTCTATTTTTGTAGATTAATGTATTTACTTATGCACACCACTATGTTTATACCTCTATCCATTGCTTTGCTTCCTTGGTCCTTCCTCTGTTGCCTTTTACCTTCCTCATGTCCCACTGCCACTTTCCCCTTATTTCTGCCTCTTGGTAACCCCCTTAGCTAGTCTGCTGTTGCTCCAACATTACCACCACCCCCACCTTGGATCCCTATATCCTCATTACTGGCTCTGACACCCCAGTTGTTCCCCTGTCCATGGCGCAGCCTGCTCAGCACCCCCTTCCTCCACCACTCTGACCTCCCAGGTCTCCCTGGAACCGTTGGTCCCAATGCTCTCACCTCAAGCATGCCTCCCATACCTATCCTATATAGGTAGGTACACCGACTATGACATAGCCCAAAATGATTTTTTAAAATAAAAATAGTAAATCAATAAGAAAAATTTTTTAAAAAGAGAAAAGAACTATACAAAAATCCTGGGTCTCTTCGCTGGCCTTCAAGACTGTCCAGGAGCTGCCTCTCCCAGCCTGGAGTGCATGTAGACCCTACTATGAAGCACCAAACCATGAGGACAGCATGGTCACATGGAAGGATGCATGAAGAGAGAGAGCTACAGGCTAGGGAGAGGAGCCAGCATGCCACACCCACACAGAGGCAGGCCAGGAGAGAGGAAGAGAAAGAGAGCGGGACTAGACCCCACGCTGGCACGCCAGGCTCGGAGGATGACGTCCCTGGGGGAAGCTAATGGGACACAGAGGGAACTGGACAACTGACAACAGCTGGTGGCATGCTGTCCCCTTGCTGGAGCAGACTGCGACAAAGTATATTTCTTGATCACAATTGAATGTAAACAGAATTTGGTAACACAATGAAACTGAAATACACAATTATATGGAAATTAAACCATTATACAAACAACCAGTGAATATTTAGAGTCAAATGAAAATGAAGATACAACACACGAAAACATTTGAGACTCTGAAACTGTTAGGGTGGGGGAAGGGAAGTATACTTATTGCCAATTAAGTGAAGGTTTACAGAGAAGTTCATCAGTTTTACATCGAAAAATTCATACACATTGATTTTGCACATCCACTCCAATACCTTCCATGTGCCATCCTACTTCCCCACTGGGCTTTCTCTTACCATCACTCCTTCTTTAGTAACCCTCTGGACTTTGTCATTGGGTAAATGCTGCCCTTTGGGTTTTAAGCTGTTGATGGTTTTAAAAAAGGTCATTTCAGTTCCACGCCTAGAGGACATTGGCTATATTCTTGGGGTATGCTACTAGACTCCATTCAACCAGTAAACCCAGTCTGTTTTATGATCATGAGTTCTGTTCCACATTTTACCCCCATTCCATTGAGGACCTTCTAATGTGATTGTGTTCAGAGTAATAGGTAGCGGTAGTCAGGCACCATTTAGGTTTTCCAAGCTCAAGATTATAGAGACTAATGTTTGGGTTGTTCATCATTCTATTGTAATAATTGTATTCAACATGTCTTTTGACTTCACTCTTGTTTCCTCCGAGTGCAGAGAGACCAATAGTTACTACTGGCTGCTCATGCACAGTTTTTCTTATTTAAGTCACTTTTTTAAAAAACAAAAATTTCAAAAGAGGACCTGATGCAAGGGGCTTAAGTGGAGAGCAAATGCCTTGAGAATGATTGGGGCAGGGAATGTATGGATGTGCTTTATACAATTGATGTATGTATATGTATGGATTGTGGTAAGAGTTGTTTGAGTCCCTAATAAAATGTAAAAGAAGAAAAGAGAAAAAAATGATTAGGGCAAAGACTGTACAGATGTGCTTTATACAATTGATGTATGTATATGTATGAACTGTGAAAAGAATTGTATCAGCCCCAATAAATTGTTAAAAAAATAAATTTAAAAAAATTCCTTTTATTTTTTTTGTACTGTCCGACGTCTCCCTTCACCAACTTTTCTGTTCTGTTTTAATGTAATTTTTATCATTAAACTGTGAGTCTAATGGCAACAAAATAGAACGTGTGTGTGTCTGTGTTAAAATAGTCATTAAAGAATAGAATTCAGAGACAGAGAATTTTTTTAAGTTTTTAAAAATATTTTCTATTGTTACTTAGGTGAAGGTTTATAGAGCAGACATCAGTTTTACATTAAATAACTCGTTAAATCTACCATTGTCTTTTCATTTCCAATATTTTTTGCCAATCTCTTGTTTTATATTGTCTTCCCTTCACAAAAATAACACCTGTCTACCCTCTAGCTTCCACAGACAGAGAACTTATTGTTGACAAAGGCCTAAAAAACATTAAATGGGAAGCAGACACCTCTTCAATAAATGCTATTGGAAATACTGGCTATCCACTTGCAGAAGAACAAAAAAAAAGATGACTGCCTCACCCATGCACAGAAACAAACTCAAGATGGATCAAATTCCTAAATGTAAAACCCAAAGCTCTCAGGATCAGAAAACTGGGACAAAACTAGGAACCCTAGTGCAGTAGATGGGCTATCAGAAATAACAAAGCTGACACAATCCATAGAAAACAAAATAGTGGGACATATTAAAAAATAAAAAACTTGCATACATTAAAAGACTTCATTGAAAGAGTAAAAGGACCCATAGACTGGGAAAAGATATTTAGTAATGACATAACAAAGGACTAATTACTAAAATCTACGGAATTTACAAGGTGGCAAGAAAAACAAACTAGTAGCCCTATGAAAAAGTGGGCAAAGGACCGGAGCAGATGATTCACAAAGGATGATACGCGAATAACTAATAAACATATGAGTAAGTTCTCTCAGTCATTAGCTATCCAGGAAATGCAAGTGAAAGCAACCATGAGATACCACCTAACACCCATAACTGTAGCCCAGTTAAAGTAAAAAAGCTGAGAACAGCAAATGTTGGAGAGTGTGTGGTGAGATAGGAACTCTTATCCTCTGCTGGTGGACTTGTAAATATGTACAGACACTCAGGAAGGCAGTATGGCGATACCTAGAACAGATGGCAACTGAACTACCATATGATCCAGCAATACCATTACTGAACATATACCACAAAGAAATAAAAAACATCATAAGCAGACATTTGCTCCCCCATGTTCATCACAGCACAGCTCACAATTGCTAGAAGCGGCCTCCATTCCCAACAATGGATAAAAAACCTCTGGTACATAAACATGATGAGTACTGCACATGCCTGAAGAACAGCAATGAGACCCCTCACGTCGTGGAGGGCTCTGGAAGACATGCTGAGGGAAGCGAGTGAAGCACGAAAGGACAAGCACTGTGTGAGTCCAGAGCAGCAGGAACAAGCAGCAGAAAGGGCGCAAGCTCAAGTGTGCAGGCCATGCAGTCGTCTGGCTGGGGTCAGACAGGCCGCTAACGAGCTGGACCAGTGCCAATGACCTACACATCATCTGCTCCTGGTGAGTATAGTGTAGGTCACTTGGCCGGAGGTCACCTCACGACAGCTGGGATCAAATGGAGGGTGCAAGGGGGTAGTGGCTGTTCGCTGAATAGTAGCCATTTAGATCTGTGGTGAGGTCTCCCAGAGATGGAGGTAGCCCCGTCGGAGGAATGGGGTTTACTGATGAGAGGTGCCGCACAGGAGATGAAAGGGAATGGTCAAATTTGGGGGTACATAGGTGCATGCCTGTTGAAGGGAGGGGAGGGAGAGCTAACCTCCAGGTTGGGGACAAAAGACTGAGGATGCTCTTGGCAACAATAAATGGGAGGTGTCTTCAGTGGCATGCAATGGGTGGGCAGAACTTGTGTAGGGCATCTGGGGGGGGGGGGTATCCCAGGAAAGCAGACCAGGTGCCATAAAATGCTGGGACACCAAATCCTGGATCTTTGGGGTGCATGCATGCTCCAGAGGCTACATCAGTGAGCCCCATATGGGAATCCCACTGGGTGAACTAGACTCTACCTCAGACACACTTGTAACATGAAGACTTAAGCGGGAAATACATGGTGCCTGAGGAAGCAGAAAACAGCTGTACCAAGAGTGGTGTACTGATGGTTGGTGGACAAATAAGGTCATGTTACATCAACCCCCTTTATGCTGGGTTAAGATATCTATTATTCTGGAAATCTTGTGACAGCCCCTCTACTGTGTGTTGCATGTGCTTGGGTATATTAAGGTGTGTCTCAGGGGTGCAGCACCATGGGGGTCACTTTCTTGAAGCTGTTATTTGTTTCTGCTCTTTAGTAAATGAGACCCAGAGACTTTGAGAAAGAAAATATAACAATAGTTTGGGGGGGCGAGGATAAAGAGGGTCGGGGGAAGTAAGAGGGAGATTATGTCAAGTAGTCTAGGAGGGAAATGTATGTGTGGAGACTGATTGTGGCAGCAATTTTACAATTCTGTTTGATGTGATTGAACTATGGAATAATATGACATTTGTATTAACTCCTAAGTTAGCAAATTTTTTAAAAAGCATAGATTCAGGAATGGTTTGGGGGCTCACACTTAAAAAGAATTATCATGGCCCTGCTCAGTACTCACCTTCATGAAATGATCACTGAAGATAAAGGTACTACAGCGAAGTGTCGCAAAAAAGTAGATAGTAGCACTCCCTCAATGTATGAATACTTTCTTTTATTAAATTGGCACTCTGTGATGCTCACCCTCCCGACACAACTGCTGAAGCCAAAGCGGGTGAACAAGTAAATGTGAAGAAAGCTGATGGTGCCCGGCTATCAAAAGAGATAGTGTCTGGGGTCTTAAAGGCTTGAAGATATACAAGCGGCCATCTAGCTCAGAAGCAACAAAGCCCACATGGAAGAACACACCAGCCTGTGTGATTGCATGGTCCCGAAGGGAACAGATATCAAAGAACAAAAACTCAATTCATTGGCTGCACACCTCCATGATACAATCACCGAAGACAAACAGGTGCATAAGCAAATGAGGCGAAGAAAGCTGATGGTGCCCGACTATCGAAAGAGATAGTGTCTGGGGTCTTAAAGGCTTGAAGGTGAACAAGCGGCCATCTAGCTCAGAAGCAATAAAGGCCACATGGAAGAAGCACACCAGCCTGTGCAATCACGAGGTGCCAAAGGGACCAGGTATAAGGCATCATGCAATATATATATATATATATATATATATATATATATATATATATATATATATATATATATATATATATATACACACACACACACACACCATAGTGAATGAAGGGGGAAGTGCAGAGTGGAGACCCAAAGCCCATTTGTCGGCCACTGGAGATCCCCTCATAGAGGGGTTTAGGAGAGGAGATGGGTCAGTCAGGGTGCGATGTAGTACCGATGAAGAACACAGCTTTCCCCCAGATCCTGGATGCTTCCTCCCGCCACCTACCATGATCCGAATTCTACCTTGCAGGACTGGATAGGGCAGAGGTTGTACACTGGTGCATATGGGAGCTGGAGGCACAGGGAATCCAGGGTGGATGATACCTTCAGGACTAGGGGTGTGAGGGCCGATGCTGGGAGAGTGGAGGGTGAGTGGGTTGGAAAGGGGGAACTGATTACAAGGATCCACATGTGACCTCCTCCCTGGGAGATGGACGGCAGAGAAGGGGGCGGGGTGGTAGACTCTGGATAGGGCAAGATATGACAAAATAACAATCTATAAATTATCAAGGGCTCATGAGGGAGGGAGGAGCGGGGATGGAGGGGGAAAAAAAAGAGGACCTGATGCAGAGGGCTTAAGTGGAGAGCAAATGCTTTGAAAATGATTAGGGCAAATAATGTATAGATGTGCTTTATACAATTGATGTATGTATATGTATGGGTTGTGATAAGAGTTGTATGAACCCCTAATAAAATGTTTTTTTAAAAAGTACTAAATCTAAAAAAAAAAAAAGAGTGGCTGAATTACAACACTAACTGAACCCTCTACTTAGAATGATTTCTGATGTTAATAGGAGAGCATGGATTGGGACTAAATGGGAACCTGAAAGTTACGGTGGAGAGGACTGTGCTACGCTGAGTTTTCTAGAGAAATAAATCAAACTACACTCAAATAACTTTATAGCAAAAATAAATTTACATCAGGAAGCCCAGCCCAGTTCAACTCAAGTCCATGGGTCAGATGCTAGATGAAGTCCCCTTTAGACTCACCCAGCTTCCAGCCAATGAAGCAAAGGCAAAGCAGGAATCGGGAAAATCACAGGCCAGTAGGGGCAAGAGCATCTGGATGTAAGGTCAGCAGGAAGAGGGCAGGGCAATGCAGCTCCTATGATCAGCAGGCCGGCTCGGCCATGAATCCTAGAGATGCAGAATCAAGGTAAGCAGGATGGAGGGAGAGGGAAGGAAAGTTGTCCATGGCATCTCTCTAAATTGGGCACCTCCTCCAAGGAGAGGGCCTTATTGAGATTGAACTCTACCCATACTTTCACAG
This sequence comes from Tenrec ecaudatus, assembly GCF_050624435.1. Classification (NCBI taxonomy): domain Eukaryota; kingdom Metazoa; phylum Chordata; class Mammalia; order Afrosoricida; family Tenrecidae; genus Tenrec; species Tenrec ecaudatus. The sequence continues at coordinate 29,607 of NW_027457684.1, forward strand.
AGATGCATCAAACTGATATAAAATCGAACCATCATAGGGACACACGGAAAGATTATTCTCAGAAATATCAGAACATGGATCCTTGACATGCCATTGAGTTACTTCAGCCAACAACACTACCACTCACATCTGAAGAGTTTAATCCATCATTAGTAAAGCCATTGTCCCCTCCACCTGCACTTGAGCTTAGCCCAACTTTCCCTGCTGATAGGGAACCTCGAGTTGTATCTGGAGCATTCCCTGCAGCAGATGCCTTGCAAGATAATGCTGACACTTGCTGGGAAACACCTTCGACACTCATGCCTGCTTCGACACTGCCTCTAAACTTGTCTCAGTAATCCCAAAGGTGACCTCCAAATATTGATCCAGAAAGAGCTGTGCTATCCTCTTAAAGGACTGCTAGCATTTTCTAGTATGTACAGGCAGAGACCCGAGGAATGTGTGCGGGAGTGAGATGATGATGCAAGGAGCGAACGGTTGCATCAGTCTGAATGTGTTGACGTGGACCAACTAAGCACTGATCCTTCAGTCAGTGTTTCAGCACCAGACGTTAGGACAGAATCTAATAGTTTATCTGTTTGGTTTACTGAAGCAAAGCTTCTGCAGTGGCTTAGAGCAAGTTAAGTTGAAGTACCAGACCTAGCTTGGTATACTTTAGAGGATTAAGGGAATGGGCGTGTTTCAGGGCAGACCCATAGACTCACAAATGGAATGCACTGAGGACACACCTTTTCTCTCAGTGGGAAACAAATTTCTGAAGGGATCATAAGTATCTCTAAAGACTGCTGTGATTGATATTTTATTTTGAGCCAGTTTTGACAGTGGAAAATACCCTAATTAAGACGTTTGCACATAACATGGCTGATTGGGTCCCATGGTAGTAGGCGGTAAGCAGTAGCATTTAACAGAGACAAGGTGGGTGTGGTTGCCAAATGGTTAGCAGAGTCAAAGTAGTAACAGAATAGCCTGATTTGTATGGCATTGGATACCTAAGCAGAGTGTCCCTAGGAGTGAAATAAATGAGAAACCTACCAAATCTATCATTGATCTGTACAAGTTGAAAAATTCTAGGCCAGTTGAATAGCAGTCTAATTGAAATAGCCAGATATAGAGTCGCAAATGCTCGATCAATTCCCAAAAATTGAGCCAGTTCACAAACCCTTCATTTACGGGGAAGCCAGGTCCCTTTGAGGAAGGCACCCACTACACTAATAAAAAAAATGCATAGTTAGCCTTTCTCCCAGGCCTGCCCAGTGGAAACTGCGCCTTTTATAAGTGACAATTCATTGGAGAAAGGAAATAATCAGACGTTGGGGATGGTTACTGGACATTGGCTCCAAACTGACATTAATCTAAGTGACCCTAAATTTTAAGGTCCCACAATCAGACTAGGAGCATATAAAGGTCAAGTTATAATGGAGTCTTAGCTCAGGTTGATCTCACAGGGGATCCAGTATGAGCCCAAACCTATCCTATAGTAATTTCCCTGTTCTAGAACACATAAATGGAATAGACAGACTCACTGACTGCCAGTACCCCATATGGCTACCTGACTCTAGAACATGGACTACTATGGCAGGGGCAGGAGTGGAAGCTAGTAAAGCTACCTCTACTTAGGAAAATGGTAAAGCCAACGCAATTATGTTTTCCTGGAGGGATTGCAAAGATCAGGGTGCAAAGATTGCACCATCAAGGAATTGAAGAATATAGGGCTGGAGACTATTACTTCCGAACTGAGCTGTTGTCTATGGGGGGACTAGCAAACTCTAGACCTATGTGGTTTGTAAGGGTCCAGGTATAAGCTGTGCTTACACACACACAAGCACCAGCAGCGGTTAAGCCAGTTTTTAGTGTGGGGTTTTTTAATCACTTTATTAGGGGCTCTTACATCTCTTTTATAACAATCCATACATCAGTGGAGTCAAGCATATTTGTACATATGTTGCCATCATCATTTTCAAAACATTTTCTTTCTACTTGAGCCCTTGATATCAGCTCCTTTTTTCCCTCCCTCACCCACCCTCCCACCCTCAAGACCCTTGATAAATTATTATCGTTTTCCTATCTTACACCATCTTCTGTCTCCCTTCACCCACATTGCTGTTGTTTGTCCCCCTCAGGGTGTGGGGGTTATGTCTACATCATCATTGTAATCAATTCTCTGTTTCTCCCCCTTCTCCCCCTACATTCCCCCTAAGTGGCCTACGCTGATAGTATTGCTACTCCCATTACTGTTCCTGATGTGTTTATCTGTCCTGGATCCCGTGTGACAAGAGCTCTTATCTGTACCATCTGGTCTAGCTAGATTTGTAAGCTAGAACTGGGATTTGTAAAGTAGAAGTGGGGTCATGATAGGTGGGTGGGGTAGGGTGCGGGAAGCACTAAAGAACTAAAGAAATGTGTGTCTCGTTGGTGCTGTACTGCACTCTGGATGACTTGTCCCTCCTGTGAGGGATGTCCAATTGTCTACAGATGGGCTTTGAGTCTCCATCCGACTCCCTTCATTCACATCATATGATGGTTTGGGGTCTCCTGATGTCTGATACTGTTAGATTCCTCAGGTGGAAATACCTGGGTCATTGGCTTCCCATGAGAATGAATTCACACCGAAGCCTGGTTTGTGATCCAAGTGAATTTTTATAAAGGATAGAAGTGTAAAGGTGAAACTGAGGTACAGGGAGGAAGACAGACATAACTGACAGGACAAGGAAAGCAGAAACAGAAATAGCTTTATTAGGTGGGGCAGTAGGGCGGCTCCTGGGGCTCCCTGCCGAGGTTTCGTGACCTAGGCGGACAGGTCAGGGAAGTCCCATTCAGCAGCTGGGGGTGAGGGTTTTTACAGGGGTAGTGAGGAATGTATGGCAATTAGCATATGTGGTCTGGAGACCTGGAGAATTGCTTGTCATCTCCTTGCAATTCTGACTTTTCAGGGCCCTCCACTGGGAGGCGTGGTTGACAGTACTGGTTGACTCCATTGACTCAATTAAGCTCACCTGGCCTAGATTGAGGTCCTCCCAAGAGTACTGACTTCCTCTCAACTGCCTGAATTTATTCATGCCATCCAGCCTGGAGCAGCTTCCCACAGTCTGTAAGGGTGGAGGGAGGCCTTGGCAGGTAGAGGTAGAGGTTTCTGCCTCTAGCTCCCTAACACTTTCTGATCCCATCTACACCTTGTGATCACACAGGCTGGGCAACAATTTTATTAGAGCATAGATAGAATCATTTCCAAAGAAAGTATGTGAGTCCTTCTGGCATGGTGAAAAGGATACCTTAAGCATAGATAAAATATGCTTTGCTCCCGGAATGTAGTGGGGGCCCCTTTCACAAATTAAGAAGGGTCATTCATTGTCTAGGGGAAGACTCCTAGTTTCTAAAAGACAGTTTTAAAGGGGAGGAGTTTGCCACTCCACAGATGTACAATTAGCTTTCTAATTAGTTATTTAGACCACCCTTGAGGCTCTTTAAATTACAATCTCAGCTTTTGTCTCTGGATCAGTGTGCTGTCAGATTTATCTCCAACAGCACTGCTGTGTGAGGACATTCATTAGGGCCTAGCTTCAAGGTTGACCTGCTTACTAACCTGTTCTCACAAGGTCTTCTGTTAATTCCCATATTGCAGGCAGAAAATGCCTCTTCTGTCCTTGTCAATTTGGTCAGTGCAAAAAACAGATGGATCTTTGAGAATGGCAGGGGGTGCCTGGAAACTTATCCAGGTGGTGACTCCAATTGAAGCTACTGTCCCAGAAATGGTTTTATTGCTTGAGTAGATTAATATCTCTTCTAGTATCTGATAGCAGCTACTAATTGGGCAAATGTGTTTTTCTCAATTCCAGTTTTAAAGGAGAAGCACAAGCAGTTTGCCTTTAGCTGTTGTGGCAGTTAGATGTTATGTCAACGTGACCCTGTGGGAAACTGTAGCACTAGTCCCACCTATCAAACAGGTTACAGCCTGATGACTCCTCCTAGGGGATATGAACTTTGAAATAAGAAAGACAATGAGAGCAGCAAGAGGAGATAAGCAGCACTTGAGAGGGGATTGAGGGGCAGCTGGGAGGAGGAGGATGACCAAGCAGCACACACTGCAGAGAACAGCGCAAAAGAGTTACTGAAAGGGATAGCACTTCCAGACCACAGGATTGTCACCATAAAGATAGGTAGACACAAATAGACTACAACGAGAGAGCAGAAACACCAGCCAATTAGAACCGCTTAGGGCATCTCCTCGGCCGCCTGAGGGGAGATTCCCGGGTCTTTGAATTGGGAAGCTAGCTGAGGGGGTGGGGGGTACGTGCCAGTGGGGTGTGATGGAGCAAAAGGATCATAATTCGAAGTGACCAGACTGGGACCAGGGAAAATAAAAATATAAATTTCTTTGGCTTCCTGCCAAGACCAGAAGACTGCCAGTGGAGATCCCCCATCTAGGACTCACTCCTAGTAGTGGGTACTTCACAGCTTACTGAGCCTCACAGGGCTGAGAACAGGGCAGCTGAAAGCAGGTGTTAAGTGATTAACACCAAGAGCTCCAGCCCCCTCCTGAGGTACCACTCAGCACAACCCCTGATCGGAAGACACCCCAAAGGCCTGGTACCTTAAATAATTGGGCCACTCTGAGGATTTATTTTCATATTACTTGTTACACATACCTGGATTGCATACACCTGACTCATTGACTAAGTATTTGCATCACAAAACAAGAAGCTGGAGCAGGTTTGGCAGGCAGAACAGGTTTTACAAGCCCAGGCAAGGAATTTATATAAGGGAGTTTATATATATCATTTGTATATATTTGTATGATATATTACTTTACGTTTTTTCCTTCCGATCTCATTGGTTTATTTCCTAGACCCCTAACACCCCATCTACCTACTAGTTCGCACCCACAACAGAGACTAAGCTCTGTGTGAAGCTTAGTGTCCCGGACAAACATACATTAACAGCTCTCCTGCATCTTATGCTAGTATGATTTTTCCTATTACTATTATTAAAACTTTCATCTCTTACCCCTTTTCTTTCATTTTCCTTTCTTCAGTCTAAATATCCAAAGTTTTACTTCATAACATCATTAACCTGTCTTTTAGTTTCACTGTACTGATCATCAAAATTTTTCTTACATTTTCAGACTCATAAAACCAAAGACTAATACTACTATCACAATATTTAAAATTGTTTTTGCTCTCAAATACTAGTACCCATTGATCCATCGTTGCAAATGAGGCATTTCAGGGCCAAATACCCCTTCCTTTAACCTACTATATAACACTACCTGATCCTCCACCCTCTTTTTTAACCTACTGCTTCCTTCACTCTCCCAACACTCATAACATTTCCTCCCCAAATTTCATATGACTCCCTTAACACATAAATTAGCAACCTCCCTCAGACACTTAATACAAACTATCCATTAGCCCTCTACTGCACCACCTAATAGAGTTAACCAGTTCCAAATAACATCGCCTACATAACACTCCCAATAGACTCCAAGATGACAAGGAAACAACAGAAGATATTAGTCACACACACACACACACACACACACACACACACACACACACACACAAAACAAGAGAAACATAAACAAATAACCAAATAGCAATCAGACTTAAATGTAATACCTGAAACTGTACAAGTTATGGATTTCCCAGAAAAAGAATGTAAAGAATGATGTTTGTGCTCATGCAACAGCTGAAAGAAATCTGAAAGGAAAAATAAAACAATAGAAAAGCTATAACCTCATTAGAGAAACAAACAGAAACACAAAAATCAAACACTACAATAAATAGCAGAATTACAAAGCAGGGGTGTCAAACTCAATTAAAAAGCGGGCCATTTGGTGCAACAGGCAAGATTCACATGGGCCACATCACATTTACAAATTTTGTTCAATTTCTATTTTGAAGTGAGGATTCAGGAATATGGATAGGATAATTAAAATACTATAATAGCTTTTATTTAAATATTTATTTTATTTAATGTATTTATAAAAGTTAAATTATTGTTTTACCCTTAACTTGACAGTGCTTTCCTTCTACTAGTTTTCACTACGTCTTATGTTGTGACCGGAAAATATAACAAGGTAACTAATAAAAAACACCAAGATTTGGGCAGCTGACAAACGTGATGCACAATTGTAATGGCTTCCCTCTAAAAATGTTCACTAGCACTGCTGCTAGGTATGATCATAACAGCACAACCCAGAGTGCTATTTTTCACCTTTTCACTATTGGGATCTCTTTACATTATGTGACACTGAGAGTGGCAGACAGATCGCTTCCAATCATCACTGGAACTAGGTCAGTGCATTTATACACATCCACAGGCCCCCCAGAAAGCACTGGGCCACATGTATACTCATCTTCAGATAAAGGGTTAATGAGGGAATTGTGTGTACGGTATTGCCTCGATCTCCCCTAAGTGCTATTTTCTTCATAACAATTTTTTCTATTTTCATTTTATTTCAGAGCATCGCAGGCCACAAAAAAAGCTCCTCAGGGGCTACATGCGGCCGACAGGGCCAGTTTGACACCCCTGCTATAAAGGAAAAGCGGGAGGCTGTAAAAAAAAATAGAGATAGAGAATTGAAGAGATAGAAACCCAAATTAGTGAACTGAAAGACAAATCTATAGATTCCAATCTAAAGGAAGGACAAATAACCAAAAAATGCAAAAGAGACTGAGAAAAGCTTGATAATAATGTGGGACACCATTAAGAGGAACAACCTGCATCTTGTAGGAATTCCCAAAGAGGAAGAAACAAACAAAGTTACATCCACACAGAGAATAGTCCATGAGCGCCAGCCAAAGAACTTTGCTCAATGTCTAAAAGAGAAAAAGACGATTGTTTAGGAAGCCAAAAGAACCCCAGCCAGGAGAGATTCTAAAAGGCAAACTCCACGGCATATTGTAGTCAAGATGTCGAACATCAGAACGGAAACAACAAACAATCTAAAAGCACCTAGAGAAAAAGATCAATTACACACAAAGGTTCAGCAACTAAATATGGTGGTATAATACAATTATTTCAAGACAAGAAAAGCCAAAAGCAAGACCACCATTACAAAAAATACTCAATGAAGTACTGTGGCCAAAAAAACCAACAGCAACAACACACAAACCTGAAACCAACATTCAAGACAATTCCTCACAAAAACCAGCACACACGGAACAACACCCAGAGCAAGGGAACGACACAGGAAGAACAAAGAAACTGAACATAATACACATCCAAACACACAACACACGCATATATAAACCAAAATGGTGGAAACAAATACACATACATGTCAATAATTTCACTGAATGTTAATGTACTAAATACACCAGTACAGAGACAGAGAGAAGCTGAATGGATAAGAAAGCAAGCCCCATCAATATGCTGCCTACAAGAAAAACACCTCACAAACAGAGACTTGAAGACATTAAAAATCAGAGGTGGAACAAAAGCATACCCAGCAAACAACAACAAAACTCAGCAGGGGTAACAATATTAATTTCCAAGAAGATAAACTTCAAGGTAAACAACATAACGAGAAAAGATTGAATACTACATAATGATAAAGGGAAAAATAGCTCAGAAAACCATAACTTTAATAGTCATCTATGCACTCAATGAAATACCTTTGAAATACATCAGATCCTCATAGAATTGAAAAAGGACCAAGACACATCGACAGTAAGAACAGAAGACTTCAATACACCACTCTCAAAGAAAAAAAATGTCAAGAAAAAAGGCAATGAAGACCAAAAAAAGTTTAATAACACAATCAATAAAAACTATCTTGGATGTATGAGCCCCTAATAAAATGTTTTTTAAAAAAACTATCTTGGAGGGAAGATGGTGACTGAGTAACACATACCAGAGGGACTCCACAGAAATCAACCCAGGAGAGCTACTAAGAGGGAAATTCAACACTGCTGGGTCCCAGGAGGCGCATCATAAAGATAAGTAGGCACAGATCCACAAGGTTTGAAGGGACTGGCGGGCCCTCAAAGTTTAGTATTAAGGTAGTAGATAGACATTGGGCCTCCATTCAAGTACTGCCTCAATGCAACACTGTGTTCTATTAAACTGGCATTCCATGATGCTCACCTTCCCAACACAATCGATGAAGACAAATGAGTGCATAAGCAAATGTGGTGAAGAAAACTGATGGTGGCAAAAGATATAGTGTCTAAGGTCTTAAAGACTCAAGGTAAACAAGCGAACATCTAGCTGAGGAGCAACAAAGCCCACATGGAAGAAGCACACCAGCCTGTGGGATTATGAGGTGTCAAAGGGATGAGGTAGGAGCCATCAAAGAACAAAAAATATTATCATTGTGAACGAGGGGGGTGCAGATTAGGGAACCAAGAGAGACTCATCTGTAGACAACTGGACATCCCCTTACAGAAGGGTTGGGGGGTGGGGCGAGACAGCCAATCAGGGTGCATTGTAGCAACAATGAAACTTACAACTTTCTTCTAGTTCTTTAATGCTTCCTTCCCCACCACTATCATGATCCCAATTCTAATTTACAAATCTGGCTAGATGAGAGGATGTACACTGGTACAGATAGGAACTGGAAAAACAGGGAATCCAGGACAGATGATCCCTTCAGGACTAGTGGTGAGAGTGGGGATACCAGGAGGGTGGAAGGAGGGGGGCGAGGGGAAACCAATTACAAGGATGTACATATAACCTCCTCCCTGGGGAATGGACAACAGAAAAGTTGGTGGAGGGCGATGTTGGACAGTGCAAGATATTACAAAATAATACATTGCCAAGGGTTAATGAGAGAGAGGGCAGCGACGGGTGGGGGGGGGGGGAATGAGGAGCTGATGCCAAGGGCTTAAGTGGAGAGCAAATGTTTTGAGAATGATGTGGGCAACGAATGTACAAATGTGCTTGACACAATTGATGTGCTATGGATTGTGATAAGAGTTGTATGAGCCCCCAATTAAATGATTTAAAAAAATAAAGATTTATTTGAACATAAAAAATAGATATAACTGATGGCATATATTCAATCTTGTTTTGTTAGGTGCCACCCAGTCAGTTCAGACTCGGTGACCCTATCAACAACATAAGGAAACAGTGCTTGTTTCTTGTGTCATCCTTACACACGTTTTCTCTTTGAGCCTATGATTTCAGTCATGTCAATCCATCTTTTTTGCTGTGCCTTTTCTGTAACAAGCATTCTTTCAGGGACTGGTCTCTCCTGAAAACCTGTCCAATGTCCAACATCTTGCCATCCTTGTATCTAAGGAGCATTCCGGCTGTACTTCTTCCAAGACAGATTTGTTGTTGTTTTTTGGCAGTCCAATTACTTCCAATATTTTTCACAAGCACCATAATTCAAATACATCGATTCTACATTGATCTTCCTTAATCAATGTCCAATTTTTACATGTGAATGAGATGATTAAAAATGCCATGGCCCCCAAAAGACTGGACTGGAAAACGCTCCGAAGGGCCAGCAAACGATCCCTGAACTAACTACAAGCTTTTCTCTTGTGAACTGTTTTGTTCTGTTCTTTGTCAGTGGTTTGTTTTTGTTGTTTTGTTGCCTGGTTGTATATTGTTGCTTTGTTTTCCTCTGTCTTGTTTTCGTGCATGTTAGTGTCTCCACAGGTCTGTCTGAATAGGACAGGCTGGATGAACTATCTGGAGGAAAAACAACGGGACCGACAGTTCCGGGGGGACTTGGGGTGGGGGGGGGGTAGAGGGGTATAAGGAAGTGGTGTTAACAAACCCAGGGACAAGGGAAAAACATGGGACCCAAAATGGTAGAGAAGGGGGAGTGGCAGGCCTGGTGGGAAATGATCAAGGGTAAGGTTGATTAGAGAAGAGGTATACTCTAGCCCAGGTGGCGATGAAGCATGGTAGATGGGCAGGAAGAAGGTCAAGGGAGATGGAGGAAAGAGCTAGGAGTCAAAGGGCATTCATGGAGGTCTAGACAAAGACAGGTACATGCAAATATATATAGGAGGATGGGGAAATATATCTATGTGTCTATATTTATAGGTCAAGTATTAAGGTGGCGGAAGGACCTTGGGCCTCTACTCAAACACTCCCTCAATGTATGAATACCTTCTTTTATTAAATTGGAACTCTATGATGCTCACTCTCCCAGCACAACGGCTGGAGCCAAAGTGGGTGAACAAGTAAATGTGGTGAAGAAAGCTGATGGTGACCGGCTATCAAAAGAGATAGTGTCTGGGGTCTTAAAGGCTTGAAGGTGAACAAGCGGCCATCTAGCTCTGAAGCAAATAAGCCCACATGGAAGAAGCACATCGGCCAGTGCGATCCCGAGGTGCCCAAGGGACCAGGTATAAGGCATCATGCAAAAAAAAAAAAAAAAGATATAAGTGTGTGTATGTATGTGTATATATGTGTATATGTATATATGTATGTATATATGTATATATATATATAATAATAAATGAAGGGGGAAGTGCAGAGTGGAGACCCAAGGCCCAAGTGTCGACCAATGGAGATCCCCTCATAGAGGGGTTTAGGAGAGGAGATGGGTTAATTAGGGTGTGAGGTAGTATCGATGAAGAACACAGCTTTCCCCCAGATCCTGGATGCTTCCTCCCCCCAACTACCATGATCCGAATTCTACCTTGCAGGGCTGGATAGGGCAGAGGCTGTACACGGGTACATATGAGGGTTGGAGGTACAGGGAATCCAGGGTGGATGATACCTTCAGGACCATGGGTGTGAGGGACGATGCTGGGAGAGTGGAGGGTGAGTGGGTTGGAAAGGGGGAACTGATTACAAGGATCCACATGTGACCTCTTCCCTGGGAGAGGAACAGCAGAGAAGGGGGGAAGGGAGACTCTGGATAGGGCAAGATATGACAAAATAACGAGGTATAAATTACCAAGGGCATACGAGGGAGGGGGGAATGGGGAGGGAGGGGGGTGGAAAAAAGAGGACCTGATGCAAGGGGCTTAAGTGGAGAGCAAATGCCTTGAGAATGATTGGGGCAGGGAATGTATGGATGTGCTTTATACAATTGATGTATGTATATGTATGGATTGTGGTAAGAGTTGCTTGAGTCCCTAATAAAATGTAAAAGAAGAAAAGAGAAAAAAATGATTAGGGCAAAGACTGTACAGATGTGCTTTATACAATTGATGTATGTATATGTATGAACTGTGAAAAGAATTGTATCAGCCCCAATAAATTGTTAAAATAAAAAAATTAAAAAAACAAACAAAAAAAGCTGTAAGTGTGTGTATGTATGTGTATATATGTGTATATATATGTGTATATATGTATATATATGCCATATTAAATGAAGGGGGAAGTGCAGAGTGGAGACCCAAGGCCCAAGTGTCGGCCAATGGAAATCCCCTCATAGAGGCGTTTAGGCGAGGAGATGGTTTAATTAGGGTGTGAGGTAGTACCGATGAAGAACACAGCTTTCCCCCAGATCCTGGATGCTTCCTCACCCCAACTACCATGATCCGAATTCTACCTTGCAGGCCTGGATAGGACAGAGGCTGTACACTGCTACATATGAGGGCTGGAGGCACAGGGAATCCAGGGTGGATGATACCTTCAGGACCAAAGGTGTGAGGGACGATGCTGGGAGAGTGGAGGGTGAGTGGGTTGGAAAGGGGGAACTGATTACAAGGATCCACATGTGACCTCTTCCCTGGGAGAGGGACAGCAGAGAAGGGGGTAAGGGAGACTCCTGATAGGGCAAGATATGACAAAATAACGATGTATAAATTACTAAGGGCACATGAGGGAGGGGAGAAAGGGGAGGGAGGGGGAAAAAAAATTAGGACCTGATGCAAGGGGCTTAAGTGGAGAGCAAATGCCTTGAGAATGATTGGGGCAGGGAATGTATGGATGTGCTTTATACAATTGATGTATGTATATGTATGGATGGTGATAAGAGTTGTATGAGTCCTAATAAAATTTTAAAAAAGAAAAAAATATGCCACGGCATGGTCAGGTGCAACTTGGTACTCAAAATATTCAGTTACCCAAATACATGTCTTCTGATCTCTTTGACTGCTGCATCCATGAGCATTGATTGTGGATCCAATCAAGACAAAATCCTTGACAACTTCAAACTTTTCTCCATTTATCATGCTGTTACCTACTGGTCCAGTTGTATTTTGGTTTACCTTATAGAGTAGTAACCCATACTGAAGGCTGCAATCCTTGACCTTCATCAGCAAGTGCTTCCATTTCTCTTCATTTTCAGCAAGCAAGGTTGTGACATCCGCATATTGCAGTTTGTTAATATGCCTTCCTCCAATTCTGGTGTCACATTCTTCATATAATCGAGCTAATCATACAGATTGAGTAAGTATGGTAAGACAGTATAAACCTGACTAACACCTTTCATGATTTTAAACTATGCAGTATTCCCATGTTTGATAAATTACAGAATGGAGACATAGGTACATAGGTAGAAATTTTCAATTTCTGTATCACTAGCTTGAATGGTTGGTATGTAAATTTGAATAATCACAATTGTTTGGATTTCCTTATATGAGGATAGATTTTGCATCACAGACAGCATTATACTCTAGATCTTGAAATGTCCTTTTTGACAATGCATGAAACACTATTCCTCTTGAATCTATCATTCTCAGCAAGCTACATTTAGATTCAGAATGGCCAATGCTAGTCCATTTTGGTTCACTAACACCACGAATATCTATTTCTGTCTTCCATTTCATTTTTTACAACTCTCAATTTTCCTAAATCCCTACATTCTAAGTTCCATTACTGTATATACTCAAGTATATGACCTGAATATCTGCCGAAGCACCTAATTTTACCACAAAAATTACATTAAAATGTGCTGAAAAACGTGGCTTACCCACATGGAAGAAGCACACCGGCCAGTGCGATCACGAGGTGCCAAGGGACCAGGTATAAGGCATCATGCAAAAAAAAACAAACAACGATATAAGTGTGTGTATGTATGTGTATATATGTGTATATGTATATATATACCATATTAAATGAAGGGGGAAGTGCAGAGTGGAGACCCAAGGCCCAAGTGTCGGCCAATGGAGATCCCCTCATAGAGGCGTTTAGGAGAGGAGATGGGTTAATTAGGGTGCGAGGTAGTACCGATGAAGAACACAGCTTTCCCCCAGATCCTGGATGCTTCCCCCCCCCCCCCAACTACCATGATCCAAATTCTAACTTGCAGGCCTGGATAGGACAGAGGCTGTACACTGCTACATATGAGGGCTGGAGGTACAGGGAATCCAGGGTGGATGATACCTTCAGGACCAAGGGTGTGAGGGACGATGCTGGGAGAGTGGAGGGTGAGTGGGTTGGAAAGGGGGAACTGATTATAAGGATCCACATGTGACCTCTTCCCTGGGAGAGGGACAGCAGAGAAAGGGGGAAGGGAGACTCCGGATAGGGCAAGATATGACAAAATAACGATGTATAAATTAGCAAGGTCACATGAGGGAGGGGAGAAAGGGGAGGGAGGGGGAAAAAAAAGAGGACCTGATGCAAGGGGCTTAAGTGGAGAGCAAATGCCTTGAAAATGATTGGGGCAGGGAATGTATGGATGTGCTTTATACAATTGATGTATGTATATGTATGGATGGTGATAAGAGTTGTATGAGTCCCTAATAAAATGTAAAAAAAGAAAAGAGGAGAAAAAATGATTAGGGCAAAGACTGTACAGATGTGCTTTATACAACTGATTTATGCATATGTATGAACTGTGATAAGAATTGTATGAGCCCCTAATAAATTGTTAAAATTAAAAAACAAAAAACGTGGCTTACACTCAAGCATGTATGGTAATTGGTGTTTTCAGCTATCTCTTCTCCTTTTGAGTCATGTCCCATCAGTAAATGAAGGTCCTGAAGGCTTTACTCATGTAGGGTGTATTCCACCCACATCACAATAGACTCTACTTTGTGAAGGCAGTTCTCCTGGAGTCATACTGAGTGTCTTCTGGACTGAAGGCTCATCTTCTGGCACCATCTCTGACAATGTTGTTTCTACTCTTAAGGTTTTCTGTATCTGATTCACTCTGTTTGTCTCCCTGTGAGACATTCCTGTTGACAAGCCACTGGGAGCTACACTGATGGAGCCAGGGCCCTGGAGATGGAGGAGTCATATGGAGACCCATGACATCGCTCAGATGCTTCCACCACCACTGGATCCGGATTTTTCACCCACTGGCCTGTGATTTTCCTCATTCAACCTCATTGCATGTGTTGCTTGAGTCTGAAGAGGAATTTATAGACTGGTATTGGACATATGGACTAATATCAGACTTATGGACTTGATCTGGACTGGGCAGGGATGTTTTCTCAATATACAGTTGCTCTTTTATATAAAGTTCTTTTTTATACACGAGTGTCTCCCTGGATCTCTCTACCTGGACTAACACACACAACCACCACAGTAAACCTGAGTCATGAATATCCCCGGGAGAAGCAGCTAGATTATGGGCCCCAAATGAACTCTAGCTCCAGCCCAAGAATAGTCAGTTCTGAAAACATGGCCCTGCTCAATACTCACTCACATGAAAAGATCACTGAAGAGTGTCCTACGCATTGTGGTGAGAAAGCAGATGGTGCCTGGCTCTCAAGTGGAATCGTGTTTGTGGTTTTAAGGTGTGTATTCAAATAAAAAGCCATCTAAGTAAGGAGTCCACTAAGCCAACATGGAAGAAAACCAGCTCGTATGAGTCAAAGATGACAATAAACTCAAATATGATGAAAGAAGTAATATCAGACCTAAAATTATGAACACCCAATTTGTGGAAGGCTATGGAGGACAGTGGGAGCCCAAAATCCATCTGCAGAATATCAAGACAAATTAAGCCACTGGCAGATCTCTAGTTACAGGCAAAGGTCTGAAATACTTACTACCAAACAAAAATCATTGTCATCCTGATTATGCTGGATCAAACTTGGGATTTGATCAGTTGACCTTCTAGATCCATCCTGAATTTGTTCTAGGTGTAAGGATCTCTTGCTTACTCCATGATAAAAACTTCTTCCCTGGCCTTTAAAATATTGATGGTGGTGGGTTAGGGAAAAAAAAAATGATGGTGGTGCTTTTTATTTGTCTTTATATATTATTGTCTTATCCATATCATTTTATTTTTTGTTATTATTTCTGTTGGATTTACCAGTTGAAGCACAGGAGTGGATAAATATAGTTAACTGATGAAAGGGTTTCTAGGAGATATAGGGGTGGGTGAGCAGGGATTGGGGAGGGTGAGGCTATTTCGGGAGTAAACAATGAAGGTGGGAGGGGGAGTGAGTACTAGGACTCAAGGTGATTACACAACTCAATTTAAAGATGATTTAACCATGGGAGTGGGGGGGTATAGAGAAAATATCCTGAAATTGTGGTAATGATTGTACAATTCTTCTTGATATGACTGAACTATTGAATTGTGTGAATGTGGATTAAAGAGAATTTCAAAACTTAAAGTACAATGCTTTCTGTAATATGAAAATATCTATATACCTACAAGGAAGCCCAATTAGTATGACTATTATTCTAATTTAAGAATAAAGAAATTGAATTCTACCTACTTCAGTCTGAACTGATCACAAATATAATCAAGATGCATTATTGATAATTGGAATGAGAGCTGGAACAAAGAGGGACAATAGTTTGAAACTATGGCTTCAGAGAAACAAAAGTTGCTGATTGCATGATAGAATTTTCTGAGATGGACTTAAATGCAATACCTTTTTCAACAACATAATGTGTACTTGGATAGACAGCATACAGAATGTATAGATAGGTCTCATACTGACTACCTCCATGGGAAGAGATGACAGAGAAGCTCAGTAATAGCAGCCAAAAGGCTGACTGTGAAACAGAACATCAATTGCTCACATAAAAGTTCAGGTTGATGTTGAAAATTAAAACATGCCCACAAAATCCCCAATATGACCTTGCATATATCCCACCTCAATTTTATAGACACATCAAGAACAGCATTAAATATTAACAACACTGATGACAACTGATATGCTGTAGGATGAAATAAATGACAAGGTTATATAATAAGAAAGCAATATGCCAATAAAAAGAAAACAAAGCAGATATCAGAAGAGACCCTAAAACTTGCAGTTGATCATAGATCAACTGTAATAAATTTAAGAAATGAAGTTCACAGAAAATCACAAAGGGCAGATTAAAGAGACAAAGTATCAAATATGCAGACTTGAAGTTAGAAAACCAAAAAGGAAGAACACACTCAACATATCTCATGCTGAAGGACTGAAAAAAAAAAATCCAAGCCTTGAGTTAAACATTAAGGATTCCTATGGGCAAAATATTGAACAAAGCAGGAAGTACCCAAAGATGATGGGAAGAACACTCACTGTACTGAAAAGTACATTCAGCTATTTTAAGAGGTAACTTCTGATCACAAACCAACGGTATTGAAGGAAGAAGTCCAAGCCCTATCAAAGGCATTCGCAAAAAATAAAGTTCCTGCAATTGGTCAATGGAAATGTTTCTTCAGCGAAGGAATATACAGGCTCGTCTATGCCTAAGAAATTTGGCACAAGGTTACAAGGCCAACTGAAAATCTGTGCCTACGTCAAAGAAAGGTGACACAACAGACTGCAGAAGTTATCAAACTTCTTATATTAATATCTGTTAAATCAACTTTTGCTGAAAAAAATTCATCAATGGTTACAATCAACAGAGTGCTGCCAGAAATTCAAGTCAGATTCAGGAGAGGATGTGGAACAAAGGATTTATCATTGATTATATGAGATGGATCTTGGCTGAACAAAGATAACAACTGTTGCTACTTGCGTTGTAAAGGTAACAGGGTACATAGATCATAACTATTGATCACATTTGGAAAAATGGGAATTCCTCAACCCTTGATCATTCCTGTACAAACCAAGTGGTATTTGAGGCATTCATTGGAATAGAACAATATGGGGCTGTTTAAAAGCAGCTAATATTCATGTCAGAGCTGCTTTCTTTCGCCATATTTAATCAAAATATATGGTGAAATAATAATCTAAGAACATATGAAGACAGGCCCAGGATTGGAGAGAGTGTTTATTAACAACTTACAATATACAGATGACACCTCAACTGCTACAGGTGAGGACCTGAAACACTTGCTGATGAAGATCAAGGGTTGCAATCTTCAGTATGGAATACAACTCAATGCAAAGGAAACCAAAACCCTTATAATCAGTAGTCAACATTATGGTAAAGACTAATATTATCTAAAATGTCATTCTGCTTGGATTGACAAGCAATGCCCATGGAAGGAGCAGTCAAGAAAACAAACAGTATTGCACTGGACAAATCTGCTGCACAAGACATTTTAGTGTTGAAGAGCAAGGGAGTCACTTTGAGACTGAGACCTGTCTGACCCAAGAGAGTGTGGCATTTGGGCATTAAGACCAGAGAAGAATGGATACATTTGAATCATGGTATTGATGAAGAACAGTGAGAAGACCAGGGACAGGCAGAACAAGTATTCTAGAACAAATACAGCTAGAATGATCCTTAATGGTAAAGATGACAAGATTTCATTTCACATACTTTGAGCATATTGTCTCAAGATGTTGGACATCAGACTTGTTAAAATAGGGTAGTAAAAAAGATTCTCACAATGGACTGATAAAATGGTTACAAGTTCAAACCTAATTGTGAAGAGGCACAGGACGGTAGTATTTTGCTCTTTTGTACACTGGGTTGCTATGAGGAACCAACTAAATAGCACCTAAAAATGATCAGCTTAATGAGCTTGGTCTTCTCTTGATGAATGTTTCTTCTTGATTACATTTCATTGACTTACCTTCAATGCTACCTACTTCTGTAATCTTTTGGATTTTAATTTGCTGTGTTGGTATAATTTCTAATGTTTCATTTATTTTGTTATTGTAGTCGTCCCTGAATTTTCCCAAAGTTTTGTTTGCCTTGCAATATTCTCTATGTAAAATGCCCAATTATTAACTATTAGGAAGTTCCCATGACATTTCTTCCTTAGAAAGGGTTTCTAGATCTTTATTTTGGTGAATTGTTTCTTTGGGTGAAATGAAATTGAATTCTTCAGTGTACTGTAATGGTACTATTTGTACTTAATTGGTGATTATATGTTGTTAGGTGCTAAGCACCTGTCTCCTTATGGGTGTGACACAGAACGGGAATGACTATAATTCTCTGTTCACTGCGGAGTGCAGTTGAGAACAGATTTAGAAGATGTTGGCCACTATCATTAGTCAAAAAGTGGCCCCCACCTGTAGGTAGAACTCCTATGGTAAATGGGTGGGGGGAGGGGGAGGGCTGGGCACCTGGGCTGCCAGCTATTGATATGGGGCAGTTGTCAGCTCATTGTTCTGATCAAACCCTGTTCACAAAACTTCATAATGTTCAACAGCAATGGGTACAAGAAGAAAATCTTCCAATGTTGATTATAGTGATGATTTCACATTAAACACAAATTTCATAATGGATGTGCTGTAATGTCAGTTGAGAATTTACTAGTCTCGTGTCTTCATATTTAGATTTTATTCAGCTTCTTGTAGTCAGCATTCAAATAATCTCTCTATCCTCTCCTCTAAAACTGAGGGTCCCTGGATTTTCATTCGTGTTTTATTTGGTCTTTCACATATTTCTTGTACAGGATCTTGGTAGTGTGTCTGTTTGGGCCAGGTCCGGACCAGGCAGCCCCTTGCACCAGCCTCTCAAGAAGACAAATGACCTGCTGAACTTCAAAGCAGCTGCCTCCAGCATGTCACAAAGCTTACCCCCGGGCAGAACACAGACTCCCCCCCAGCGTGCCAGGAAGCAAGTTTGCTGAGAACAAGATGATTTATGGACAGGTCATCTCCTGCTCCGAAACTTGCAGCCGCAGTACAAAGAACCTCCCTTCCCCTTACCGGCCCATATGCCTTTAAGCTCATATAATATGTATATATCCTGCCACCCTAGCACCATGCGCGATTTCCTTAACCTATTCTTGTTGGGTTGTGGAATCCATCTGGGAGTTCTTTTCCCTCAATAAAATCTTTCTCTTTCACTCATTTTTGTCTGAACCCTGCCTCTGTTCTGTGACTCTGTCTCAATCTCTCGGTGTCTATTTAATCTTGGCAGAAGTCCTTCTTGATTATCTTTTAGTTCTATTTCCACATGACTTTTTGGAAAAGCTTTACTCACTTACTTAACATTTCATCATTTCATAATTTAAAATATAGTAGAGATGACCAAACCTACAGCCCCAACAAACACTTATGGGGTTGCTGAGTTGAAAATCTTAAACAGCACCCAACATGCACAGCAACAACAATCTAATACTAAGTTTTTATTTAATTAAAGAACACTTCATCATTGTACCTGTTTACAGAATTAGTTTCGCATTCAACAATTCTTAATTTGTTTCTTTTGTGACATTAGTTGTAATCCCTTAAACATCCTTTTTGGGTTCCCATTTCACCCTCTTCCTGCCTTCTGAACTTGGCTTTTAGCAACATTTCTTCTCATATGATTGTCAGTATACTTTGTTCTCATGAGTCCTCACAAGTGTTACTATTTTACAGGTCTGTCCAGTATGGCATAAAAATGATCTCTGGGAATAGGTTCATTTTCAGGTTTGACGGATGTTTAAGGGTTATAGTCTTAGGGGGAGAGGGGATTCTCTACCTGTCTTTATCAGACCATTGAAGCTGGTCTTTTCTCTCCTACTCTGTTCAGGATCTTCGATTTTTACTAGAGTGGTAGCCAGGAACCTTCCAGTTCTCCTCGTCTTAAGGTTAGAGAGGTTGTGGGATACAGAAAGGTTTTCCCCAGGTTGTCACAACCTTATTATGACACATGGTAAATGACTGTACACTTGGAGGTCAGCTGCTTAGAGGGTATCTTGTCACAGGTGTATCCCCAGTGTTTCCCCCTTCCTATTGTGTGTGCATTCCTAGCTCGTCCCCTTCCTGTCACGCATAAACCTATTGTACAGCCCCTTCCTGTTACGCATATGGTTACCTGTCACTAGGGGGCTTGAATGTCCTCAAAATGTATATACAGCATGATTAGAAATATGATACATTTTCTCTCTGTGTGTGGACCTGGCTGTTGAGATCATGGCCGTCCTGAAGGTGAGCAATTGTATACTTTATTTTGTCTGTTGTCTCTTTAATTTTACCCCTCAATTACACAACTGGACCCGTTTGATTGTGGGAGTTGGTACCCCTCAGGAGGTAGGAGTTCATGTGGTCCAATAGTTCTTTAACCTAATTGTTTGGGTCTTTGATTTCAACTCTTTTCCAAATGGAAAGAGACTAACAGTTGGAACTTAACTGGTCACCACGCAAGCTTATAAGACTCCCTATAACTGCTACTCATCCAAATAAAATGCAAAACATTCGGTTTAAAGATGTTACACCAATTGCCCTAGACAGTCTCCAAACTATGGTCTTTACCCTTCCAGTCCAGTGCCTCAGAACTTGAAGGTGTTTTTGGATATGAATAAGTTTTCATAACTTTGTACCCTGTATGCTCTATCACATACGTGGACATATTGACATATTTACAGTACAAATAAGTATATCAAAATAGTCCCTGCCACACAGGTATACTCCCACAGACCACCGGTTCAACTCATATCTACCTATATATATACATACACTTATAAATTATTATTTGCTTTCACTGTTATTTCAAAATGGTGATTGGTATCTTTAAAAGGCATTTGAATCCAAAAACACAAGTAAATAGATAATGAATGATTGACTACAAGCTAAGCAACTCTAAGAATTGCTGGCAGTTCCCAAAAGCTGAGAAAAACGATCTACGGACCTCCCTTATTTCAGAGAGAGAACAAGGTGCTGTCAACACTTGCCTTCAGATTTCTGGCCTCCAGAACCGAGAATAAACTTCCCTTTGTTTTAAGCTACCTTGCTTATGGCATTTAGTTGTTGCTGATGCACAAGTTTATTGATAGTCATGTGCCAGGCTAGCCATTACTGTCTGCCTTCGCAAATCAGATGATAAACAATTGTGGTTACACATTAAATATAGCAAGAGGTCTTACACATCATCGTAACTTGCTTGTGTGAAACATTAATAAATATTCAAAAATCTTGGGCTTCTTGGCTTCACCAGGAATGCTACAGCATCCCTGCCGAATGTAAGACCCATGAGGGTCTGCCTTCTTCTTGTACAGCCAAATGCAACTGTGTTTGGGGGG
This sequence comes from Tenrec ecaudatus, assembly GCF_050624435.1. NCBI lineage: Eukaryota > Metazoa > Chordata > Mammalia > Afrosoricida > Tenrecidae > Tenrec > Tenrec ecaudatus. The sequence continues at coordinate 50,773 of NW_027457684.1, forward strand.
AAAAGAGGAAAAAGACTCAAAGGTAATTAACAAACCACTAATATAAAATGTTATATATATGGATAGAGATTACTGCAAGGATGAGAATTCTTAGGATTCTAATAAATTCTTAGAAATGAGCACTAAAACTATGTAGTCAAGTAATTCTGGTTTTACATAAAGAATGCCTGTAATTTTAACAATTAAACAGTGGTGTCAGGTAGATGGAAAGATGTACAGATGTCTCCAAGATCTGGACTCTGTCTAAATGTGAAGCTATGACAGCACATGTTCCAGAATTCCTTGTCTGATTAACTGTTCACACTTCCAACGAGGTAAAAAATGCTGAGGAAAAAAAGGGACACAGAAAAGAAATTATTGGAAAATAACCTCTTGGATTATATTTTACATCAATAAAAAACAAACTAATAGCTTATTTTAAAATTCCAACAGTGATAGATCATAATCAACTCAACAGCAACAAGTAGTTAATAAGGAATTAAGTTAACTTTACTATATTTATTGCTTTATTCAAATTTTGTTAAAGCTATTGGTATTTTAATCAGAATTACTTAAATGAATTGTATAGTTTAAATTAAATTCAATAAGAAACTTGTAAACACTGAAGTGGTTTTTTGCCCAACTTTAATAAACCCTGAATTTTCCAGGAGTGTAACTAGTATATATTTTTTTTAAAAAAAGAAGAACTTATGAATTAAGGACATCAGGTATAATGAATAACTATACAGACAACTTACAACAAAGATACAAGAGATCTAGTAAAACTAGGTAATCTTGGAACCTTGAGCTTCAGAAGAAATTATAGAAAAGTGGACTGAAAACTAACTAGAAGATGAAGGGAAACAAAAGTGGTGCAAGAACAGACAGGTGAATTGTCAGCTAGCCTGACGCATTCCATCCAGACAGAAGCCTGGCACGTTGGTAGCTGGCACTAAGAAAGGATCCTCACTTGTTTCCCACACCCTCCTGATATCACAATTGCCAGCCCCTACCTTCACCCATACACCAGACAGAGATATCCTTGTAAGTCCATTTCTGCTTGAAGACAAAGCTATGCCCTCATGGTTTAACATCCCCATGCCTAGAGATGGATTATCACCCCCATGCCCAGAAATGCTTGAGATTCTCCTCAAAGCACTAGCAAAAAATACAATGCTGGATCCCTCGCTGCTCTTGGACACGTGGAAAGTTCCCCCATGATTAGCCATTCTGACCCAGCTGCTTCTCTACCAGAAAGAATCCCCTCAGCTATCACCTAAGCTGTAAAAACGCCCTACTGGATCAGGTGCGTGGACCACAGAAAACAGATAGGCCTGCCAAGCTCCATCTGGAATCAATATTCAACCCCCTAGAGGCTGTGACCTATACAAAAAGGTCCTCACCCCAAGTTTTCTCTTTGTTTTTCCTTTTCCTTCACTTCCTTTTATTTATTTTAATCACGTCTGCACTCTGCTTTCTTCTTTATTTCTGCTTCTACTTCTATTCTTTCCATTTTAATTTACTTTTCCAGTTCCCTTCCTTTCCTTTTTTATGTTTTGATTAGCTTCTCTTTTATTTTTCTCTACCTTGGTTTTTGACACACACACACACACACACACACACACACACTTCTAGTTATTAAATTCCTTTCACTTGCTCTTGTTTGTCCGCTGTCTCTTGCTGGTTTCTTTTTCAAAAATTATTTCTTCGTTGGCAATTTTTTTTGTCCCTTCCTGTTCTACCTGACAGTGGACAGCAATCGCAGGCCTAGCCACCTCTATGACTGTAGTCATACCTATACAGTGACAGACACTACATACTCCTGTACCACCTGATCATCTTTACGTAAGTGAGACCACCAAACAAACCATTGCTAACTGTGCTATAATAACAACAAACAGTACTACACACATTCTCAAATTATCCTTTACAACAACCAGTAGATAGGTGGAGTGTCTGCAGTCTCAAGATACTAAGATCAATTAAACACAAAAACACTAATACTACAACATCTCAGTGGCAAAGACAATTTAAGTTTATATGAAGAAACAAGACAGAACAGCTGAAGCACATGACCAATATAGAGCTAGAAGACCTTTTTTCAGGAAGAAAAGGCATTGAAATTACCTGATAAACTATTAAAAATTATACTTTTATACTATCAATGAACCGGGAGAAAGGAAAGATTGCGAAGCTAAAGAAAAATTGAACACACACACACACACTAGAGTAATTCAGGAAAGCACTAAAATAACACATCAATTGAAACTAGAAACGGTACACCACAGCAAAGAGAAATTCAGAAGATTAATACTAAGATGAGAGAAACAGATAACGCATTAGAAGAGCAAAGGACTTTGCGAGTAGGAGGAGGCAGGGGAAGGGAGTGGTAAGCAAACAACGCCAAAGACGGGAATAACTAAGGAATTAAAATCAACAATGAGGAGGACATAGAGATCCTGGTGGTGTTGGGGTAACAGCAATTTAGCTGAGAAGAACTACTAAGGTGGAAGAAGGGTGAGTGTGATGGTGAGGTAGAAGAAAGGTAAAAAGAAACAGGAAAGATCTAGGAAGCAAAGCTATAGATAGAGGTATAAGCATAAGTGTGTACCTATGTAAATACATTAATTCATAAAAATAGAGGTATTGGTCTATGTACATCATATATGGCAAGACATTGGTGTAGTAGATGGACGTTAGGTCTCTGCTCAGGGCCTGCCTTCAATACAAGAATACTTTGTTCTAAGAACCTGGCATGTTGTGATGCTCACCCTCCTGGCATGATCGGTGAAGACAAAATGGGTGCACAAGCAAATGTGGTAAAGAAAGCTGATGGATTGCCTGCAACAATGATGCAAAAATAGAGCGATACTGGGGATGGTTCAGGACTGGATGGGGTGTGCTCTCTTGTCTAGAGGGTCACTGTGAGGTGGAGCTGGTTCGACAGCACCCGACCACAACAACAACAGAAAACTAAGACTGGCTCTGACAAGTGTCAGATGCTGCTCACCCAGGCTTGGACATTAACTTTCCATCGCATTAAATGTAATCGCTTGGTGTCAGAGTTGGAGAAGCTGCTATTCATACTCTAGTGATCAAGTGTTATGTGAGAAAATTACTTGTACATTTACTAGTTTGCTATTCATACCTTATTTCAGTTTAGCTTAATAACCCATTCCCTTGTTTTCTTTATCTCTGGGGAAAATAAGTATCACTAATTGGAGCAGGATATGTGAAAGTACTGCAAGAATAAAACACACCATGCTAATATTAAAAAAAAAAAAGAAAGCTGATGGTACCTCTTCTATCAAAAGATATAGCATCTGGGATCTAAAAGGCTTGAGGTTAAACAAGCAGCTGTCTAGCTGATAAACAAACCCACATGGAAGAAGCACACCAGCCTGTGTGATCATGAGATGGGATCCGGTAACAGGCATCAGAAGACCCAAAACACACACACACACACCCCACACCCCCCCCCAAATCCATCTGTAGATAATGGAACATCTCCTTGCAAAAGGGTCACAAGGGATGAGTCAACTAGGATGCAGTATAACACCAATGAAATATACAATATTCCTCTGGTTCCTTGAGGTTCCTCACCCCCCACTACCATGACTCCAGTCCTGCCTTTCACTGAGGGCTAGACCAGAACATGTACACAGATACAGATAAGAGCTCGAGACACACACTGAATCAAGGAATAACAATGGAAGTAGTGATACCAGGAGGGCAGGAGAAAGGTGACTCCAATGATTGACACATAACCACACCCCCACCCCAGGGGGACGATCAACAGAAACCAAGGGTGACGGGAGAGAGTGGTTGGTTAAGATATGAAAATAATAATAATTTATAATTTATCAAGGGGTCAAGGTGGGGTGGGGAGGGAGGGGAAAAAGAGGGACTGATATTTTGACCCTGGCCTCTAAACCCCTGATAAGGCCTGACCGTGGCAGCCTGCTCTCTGCTGGCTCCTCTAAGCCCCATGTCCATCACATGGCTGGTTCATTTTCTGTCAGCGCCCACGTAACTGACATATCTCCCCCACTTGCCTGAAAAGACAGCCAGGAGATCACCTCGCTAGGGTTTGGGATCAACGGTGGCCCTCTCTCCTTTGGGGACTGCCTACACCAGCGGAGCTCTTAACACTGGTCTCACTTCATGCCCTGCCTTGCCCTAGGGGCTAACTGACCCTGGGGCACAGCAAGGCCAGTATCATCACAAGGGCATAAGGACTGCACCTCTTGGCCTCCTAGTACAATCCTGCCCCTTGAGAGTCCCTGGGGTCTAATAGTAAGGGCTCAAATAGAAAGTAAATGTTTAGAAAATAATCTTGGCAACATATGTACAAATATGCTTGATACAATTGATGTATTGATTGTTATAAGAGCTCTAAGAGCCCCTTTATTAGTCTAGGTACTTTGGAGAAGTAAATCTACAGCAACTTGTGTATAAGAGAGAGTTGTATGTAAAGGTTAAGTGCGCATCAAGAAAATATCCCAACCCAGTGCTGCCCAAGCCCACAAGTCCAACATTAACCCATTAGTCCAATAACAGTCCACAAAGTCCTGCTCCATCTCACAAAACAGACACAATGATGTCGACTGCAGAGGAAAGCTGAGTCAATGAATATGTAAGCATCTCAGCGCTGGCAGGGGTCTCCACGTGGGTGCTCCAGCACCCAGGGCTGCATCGGGGTACGTTCATGTGGCTTCTCCCTGGGGATGTCTTGCAGGAAGTCTGTCTTGCAAGCTGAAGCAGGGAACTGCGAAAGCAGTTGCACCCTGGTGTGACCACAAAGCAAGAGACCCGAGAACTAGAAAGGTGAGGCTCACTGAGCCATTTATCCCTCTGCCCTTCAATTAACCCCACATGTGTTTATCGGCCAGGTTGGCACAATAAACTAACTGAGTCCCCAGTAGTATGATCTTTTAATTTTAAAAAAGAGCAAATGGACTAGAATTGAATCAGAGAGAGTTCATCAGTGAGATTAAAGAAAATCTCTCAACCTAATTTGGTAAAGGAATAATTTTTAAAATAGACAAGAAAATCTAGAGAAAATCACAGAATTCTGTGGGACAACATCAAGTACATTATGTGTGATTGGACAAAAAAACAGGAAGAAACAAACAAAACAATCAAAAGAGCAGAGAGAAGGAAACTTCCTTAATATATCATGACATGGTAACAAATGTACTCATGAAGCTAAACAAACCAAAAGCAGGGCTGACTGAAATAAAATAATCATGACGTATCATGATGAAAGTTACAAATGACAGGAATCCTGACAGCAATTGAGGAAAAATAAGTTACTTAAAAAGAGGAACTGAAAACAAAAATTGTCTTAGAAAAAGTGCATCCAGAAGGCTCTGTAGCAGAAAATGACGAGACTTGGTTTAATGTACTTTGGACATGTTGTCCAGGGAGACAGACCTTGGAGACGTGTCCCACGCATGATAAAAGTACCGGGTTTTAGAACCGAGGAAAACCTTCAACAAGATGGATTGACACAGTAGCTGCATCACTGGGCTCAAAGATAAGAACAATAGTGAGGACTGCACAGTATGGGGCAGGGTTTTGCTCTATTGTCCATAGGAACACTGAGTTGGAATAACTCCACAGCACCTTCCAATAACAGCAACAACACCACCATCTATCATACACGAACACACTGAAGCAGGAAAAGTAAACATACATATTGAAAAGAGAAACAAGTCATGCAATTAAAAACTCCCAATACATTCAAAGAAGAGTTGACACCAATTTTATTCAAACCATTGTAGGACATAATAAAAATGGAAAGTCCCCAAATTCATTTTATGAAACTTGTAAAATCATTATACCCAAATCAGACAGAAACATAGCCAGGAAAGAAAATAATACAGCAATATCCCTTATGAACATAAATGTAAAAATATCTCAACAAAACCCTACCTAATAAAGCCAACAATAAATATCTCAGTAAAGTAAATCATCATGACCAACATGAATTCATAACAAGGGTGCAATGATGGTTACATATTAGAAAAACAATCAATGTTATCCACTATATAAACAAAACAACAGGAAAGAACTTTATAACCATATTAGAAAAATTCAAATCCTACAATCCTGAGAAGAAAATGGGACCGACGGTTCCAGGGGATAATAGAAAGGGAGAGCTAGGGAAGGGGGAGGGGAGCCAACAGACCCACGGACAGGGAACAACAAGAGATCTAAAATTGATGGAGAGGAAGGTGTAGAATGCCTGGTGGGGTTAGATCAAGTGCAATGTAGCTGAAAGAGGAATTACTGAGAGCCAAATGAAGGTCAAACATGATAGTGGGACAGGAGGAAAGTAAAGGGAAATAGAGGAGGAAAGGAGGCAAAAGACATTTTTTTTTACATTTTATTAGGGGCTCATACAACTCTTATCACAATCCATACAAATACATACATAAATTGTATAAAGCACACCCCTACATTCTTTGCCCTAATCATTTTCAAAGCATTTGCTCTCCACTTAAGCCCTTTGCATCAGGTCCTCTTTTTTTCCCCCTCCCTCCCCGGTCCCCCCTCCCTCATGAGCCTTTGATAATTTATAGATTGTTATTTTGTCATATCTTTCCCTATCCGGAGGCTCCCTTCCTCCCTTTCTCTGCCGTCCATCTCCCAGGGAGGAGGTCACATGTGGATCCTTGTAATCGGTTCCCCCTTTCCAACCCACTCACCCTCACTCTCCTAGTATCACCCCTCAGACCCCTGGTCCTGAAGGTATCATCCACCCTGGATTCCCTGTGTCTCCAGCTCCCATATGCACCAGTGTACATACAACCTCTGCCCTATCCAGTCCTGCAAGGTAGAATTCGGATCATGGTAGTTGGGGGAAGGAAGTATCCAGGATCTGGGGGAAAGCTGTGTTCTTCATCGGTACTACATCGCACCCTGACTGACCCATCTCCTCTCCTAAACCCCTCTATGAGGGGATCTCCAGTGGTTGACAAATGGGCTTTGGGTCTCCACTCTGCACTTCCCCCTTCATTCACTACGGTATATATATATATATATATATATATATATATATATATATATATATATATATATATTTTGCATGATGCCTTTGGCACCTCGTGATTGCACAGGCTGGTGTGCTTCTTCCATGTGGGCTTTATTGCTTCTGAGCTAGATGGCCGCTTGTTCACCTTCAAGCCTTTAAGACCCCAGACACTATCTCTTTTGATGGCCGGGTACCATCAGCTTTCTTCGCCACATTTGCTTATGCACCCGTTTGTCATTGGTGATCGTATCATGGAGGTGTGCACCCAATGATATGATTTTTTTGTTCTTTGATACCTGATAACTGATCCCTTCAGGACCACGCGATCACACAGGCTGGTGTGTTCTTCCATGTGGGCTTTGTGCCTTCTGAGTTAGATGGCCGCTTGTTTATCTTCAAGCCTTTAAGACCCCAGACACTATCTCGTTTGATAGCCGGGCACCATCAGCTTTCTTCACTACATTTACTTGTTCACGCACTTTGGCTTCAGCAGTTGTGTAGGGAGGGTGAGCATCGTAGAGTGCCAACTTAATAAAAGAAAGTATTCATGCATTGAGGGAGTGCTTGAGTAGAGGTCCAAGGTCCTTCTGCCACCTTAAAACTAAACCTATAAATACAGAAACATAGATCTATTTCCCCATCCTCATATATATATTTGCATGTACATGTCTTTGTCTAGACCTCTATAAATGCCCTTTGACTCCTAGCTCTTTCCTCCATCTCCCTTGACTTTCCTCCTGCCCTACTACCAAGCTCCATCCCCACCTGGGTTACAGCTATACCTCTTCTTTATGTAACCTTACCCTTGATCATTCCCTACCAGGCCTGCCACTCCCTCCTCACTACCATTTTGGGTCCCATGTTGTTCCCTTGTCCCTGGGTTTGTTAACACCACTTCCTTACCCCCCCACTTCCCCTATCCCAAGCCCCCCCCGGAACTGTCGGTCCATTGTTTTTCCTCCAGATAGTTCATCCAGCCTGTCTTATTTAGACAGACCTGTGGAGACAATAACATGCACGAAAACAAGACAGAGGAAAACAAAGCAACAGTATACAACCAGACAACAAAACAACAACAAATCACTGACAAAGAACAAAACAAAACACATCAAGAAAGAAAACTTGTAGTTAGTTCAAGGATCGTTTGTTGGAGGCAAAAGACATTTATAGAGGTGTAAATATACACACATATATAAAAATATACTTATATAATGATAGGGATATGGGTCTATGTTCATATATTTATGTTTAATATCAAGGTTGCAGATGAATATTGGTTCTCTATTTAAGTCCTCCCGCAATGCAAGAACACTTCCTTCTAATAACCTGGCATTCTGTGATGCTCACCTTCCTGACATGATAGCTAAAGTCAAATGGGTGCATTAGCAAATGTGGTGAAGAAAGCTGATGGTGCCTAGCTATGAAAAGATACAGTGTTTGGGGTCTTAAAGGCTTGAAGTTAAACAAGCGGCCATCTAGCAGGGAAGCAATAAAACCCACATGAAAGAAGCACACAGCCTGTGTGATCACAAGGTGTCAACAGGATCAGGTATCAGATGACCCAAAACAAACCATCATATAGATATGAATTGGGGGGGGGGGTGGAGTGGAGACCCAGGGCCCATTTGTAAACAATTGGACATCTCTTCACAGAAGGGTCAAGTCAGTCAGGGTGAAGTTTAGCACCAACAAAATACACACTACTCTAGCTCTTTAATTGACCTTGGCACCCCACTATCCTGACCCCAGTTCTAGCTTACAAATCTGGCTTGACAGGAACATGTACCCTAGTACATATCAGAGCTCTTGGTACACGGAATCCAGGACAGATAAATCCATCAGGAACAGTAATGGGAGTAGCAATACCATGAGGGGAAGGGGAAGATGGGAGAGGAAAGGGAGAAAAGGAAAACCAGTCACAATGATCGACATATAAGCCACTCCCCACCTGCAGGGGACAAGCAACAGAGTAAAGGGAGACTGCAGACAGTGTAAAATATGAAAATAATAATAATTTATAATTTAACAAGGAGTCATGAGGGTGAGGGAGGGAAGGAGGGAAATAAAACAGGAGCTGATACCAAGGCCTCAATTAGAAAATGTTTTGAAAATAATGGTGACAACATATGTACAAATGTGCTTGATACAATTGATATATGGATTGCTATAAGAGGTGTAAGAGCCCCTAGTAAAATGATATTAAAAAATACATCTACCTCTCCGTCTCTCTGCCACCCCGAGTGTGGTGGTGCTCCGACTTCACCATGTCATCTCATAAGACTTTCAGGATCAAGAGATTCCTGGCCAAGAAACAGAAGCAGAATCTGCCCATTCCCCAATGGATTCGAATGAAAACCGGTAATAAAATCAGGTACAACTCCAAGAGAAGACATTGGAGAAGAACCAAGCTGGGTCTGTAAGGAGCCCCCTGAAGGATGGCACGCATGGCCGCATTTTCCCAGGCTCAAATCATGAATTAAGATTTTTGTCCCCATCTGATGAATTGAACTTCAATCGGCAAATAATCTGGTTTATTCCTTGTTTTTTTACTTCCTAATCAAGTTTAACAATAAATAATGTAAGGTTGTTGTGAGAATAAAAATACATCTATACTACTATAATACCTCAAGTAGAAAAAGACAGAAAATGGGGTAAGATGGCCACCATATAACAAGCCCGGGAAGATGTGCTCAGCAACTACCAAAGAGTTTCCACTATGAGAGAGATTCTGCACTTCCTGGTAGCAAGAAATTCAACTTAAAAGCCAAGTTGACCCAAGTTTCTCAAAGTGGAAAGCAGCAAGGCCTGCTGACAGACTCCCCTTTACGGATGAGCAGCAACATGAGTTGCTTCTACAAGCATCGTGATTCTTCGTGGCCCCTGAGAAAAGACAGTCAGCCAGCCAACCCTCTACCTCCCTGGCCTCTAGGGACACAGATAGCTAGCAGATCACTTGGGCAGCTTGGTACACACATGCTCAGTACCCAAGGTACGCTTTGTACCATTTCCCCATCTTCCTCCTCTTTTCCTGCTTTGTTCTACAAGGCATTCCATCCCGTGTGCCAGCGCCGTGATACCGCATACATGTACACACAGACTACTAAAAGAGCAGGAATCCCCACCCACAAGGTAGCTTTATTATATATAATTTTGGATTTTGTACTTTTGTTCTATTTTAATACTCTCTCTCTCTCTTTTTTGATCTCCTACTTCCTCTTCTGGAGTGACTCCACCCTCCTGAGAATCCACATTCCTCCCAGGAAGAGACAGGTCTGTGTATCCCAGCATACCCACTCTAGCATGGGCTTTCCAGGACCTCCTACGTGCACAGATATGCTCACATTCATTCACATTGCCACAATAGCAGAATCTGGTACCCACAACCATACCCAAGTCTTTTTTTTTTTTTTGATCCTTGTACTTCTATCAATTATCTTTCTATTTTCTTGCTGTTCTCTCGTTAAATATCTTTCCATGAAACCTATTAATTGAGATTAACTCTCTGCCCGCAAGTGTCAACTCACAGTGATCCTATAGGACAGGGTAAAACTGTCCGGTGAGTTTCTGAGACTGTAACTGTTTATGGGAATAGAAAGTCTCCTTTTTTTGGCGGAGCAGCTGGTGGTTTTAAAATGTTGACCTTTCGGATTACAACTCAATACATAACCATTATATGACCAGAGCTCCTTATTGTGATTACCCCTCTGAAAATATTTTCCCATTATTTTTGCAAGTCTGTTGGCTTATTCACAGTCACTTATTACTATCATTACTTTATTCTTATCATTACTTTTATTTTATTCTATTTTTCCCAGCCACTATCCCCACTTAGGCACCTTTCCCCTTCTTTTCATTTCACCACTGTATGTTTTCCAGCTCCTATTAGAACTCACCTGTGTCACTAGACAAACTCTACCTCTGTATGACCAGCAGCTCACACACCACAATGCTGAAGAAACAGCAGTCAAGCACAGAAAGCTTCCAAATTCAAGAAAAAGAAACATGAACAACCAAGTAGCACTCAAACCAATGGAATAGTCTGAAGATGTGATTGTGAACCACCAGTAACAGAATTCAGAAGAATGATGCTTAGGTCAAGAGATCTGGGGAATGTTCATGAGAAAAACAGAAGAAATTGAGAAACTAAAATCCTTAAACCAAAGGATTCTAGAAGACAAGCAATGAGATAACTGAATTAGGCAACATAGTAAAAGGCTGGAGGAATAAAATGGAAAAGGAAAATAAAATAAATGAGCTTGAAGACAATTACCCTCATGACAGTAGACAAGAGAAGCAATCAACAAAAAAACCCGGAAGCATCCAAATAAATCCTGTAGGACACTATCATAAGAACCCATCTAAGAAAAGAAAAAAGAAAAGAAATGCTGGGAAAAGAACACCACCAAAAAAAAAAATCTACAGAGAATAGTACAAGAAACCATGGAAGAAAATTTCAACATACTATTCAACAAGCTGAGAAGAATGGACAACCAAAGAGAAAACATCAAGACATAAAGAAAAAGGAGAGAATCTGAGGGCAGCTAGAGAAAAAGGAAAAGTCATCTACAAAGGAAAGTTGATAAGGATAAATTCAGACTTCTCAGCAAAAGACCTGCAGGCAAGAAGACAATGGAATGACATATATACAATTGTGACGGGTGGAAGGGGGGGTGGGGCGGAAGGAAGCCAGCCAAGAATATTATACTGAACAAAAATATCCCTCAAATACAAGGGAGAAATAAAGGTTATTTCCTGAGGAGGAAAAAATAAAGGAATTTTGAATTCAACAATTCATTTTCTCAGATCACAATGTTATAAAACTGGAAATCTACAACAGAAAGAAAAGGAACAAAAAGACAAACACATGGAGACTGAACAACATACCATTTCAAAATGACTGGACACTAGAGTAAACGAAAACGAGAAATTAAGAAACTCCTTAAAACAAGCAAACCTATAACACATCATACCAAAAACTCGGATACAACAAATGCAGTTATCTGAAGTCAATTTATAGCAATCAATACACACACGAAATATGAGAGAAATCCAAAACCAATACTAATAAAACACTTCCAAGAAGTAGAAAGAGGGAAACCACATAAGTCCTTCAACAATAAAGGGAAAGAACTAATAAAAATTGAAGCAGAAATAAATGAACTGAAAAATGGGGGGGAAATCAACAAGACAAAAAGTTGGTTATGAAAAGATTAACAAAATCGACAAACTGCTAGAAAACTTAACAAAGGAAAAGAAAGATGCAAATATCTAGAATTTGAGATGAAAAGGGTGCCATCACAAAAGATCCAAATGAAATAAAAAGATACATGTAGAGCAAAAGAAGAATTAGAGGTCACCAAGAGACTTCCAACCAAGAAAGATTCTAAAGAAGTATGTATGTTGCCTTCACAGGAGAATGCTAGCAAGTATTCAGGGAAGAGCCATAACTAATTCTGTGCAGACTATTCCAAAATATAGAAACTGACAGCAAACTCCCACACGCATTCTATGAAATGAGCATAATCCTCAAAACCTGATCACGATCATTTAGAAAAAATGAAAACAGGAAGTAGATAAGAGTGTCCCTCATCAATATTCTTATTCAACATTGTACTACAATAAACATCTTAGCCAGACAGACAGCAAAAAAATTTTAAAATAAAAGGAATATAATTGGGCAAAAAATAGGTCAAGCTGTCACTATTTGCAGATAGTATGATTTTACATAGTGAGAGCCCCAAGGACTCCACAGAAAGATTGTTGGAAAGTACTAACGAATCTGTTAAAGTAATGGCATACAAGATTAATAAGCAGAAATCAATTTTAATATGCTATTGAAGAGCTCCAAAATAAAAACATCAAGAAAAAAAATTAAAAAAGAGAAAACAATATCATTTATAATATCCATACAAAAGATGAATACCTGGGAATAAACTTAACCAAAGAAACAAAAGACCTGTACAAAGGAAACTACAGAAAAATCAAAATGTGAATATTACTGAAAGCAATAAATCTATAGATAGAACACAATTCTGATCAAAATCATTTTCTTGGGGGCTCATACAGCTCTTATCACAATCTATGCATCCATCCATTGTGTCTAGCACATTTGTTCATTGTTGCCATCATCATTTTCAAAACAATTTCATTCTACTTGAGCCCTTGGCATGGGCTCCTCATTTTTCCCTCTTCCCTTCTTCACGAACTCTTAATAATTCATAAATTGTTATTAATTTTTCATGTCTTACACTGTCCGAGGTCTCTCTTTACCCTCTTTTCTACTGCCCATGCCCAAGGAGGGGTTACATTGTGATCAGTGCCCCCTCTTGGTACCACTACTCTCACAGCTGTCTACAAATGGGTTTGGGGTCTCCAGTCCACCCTCCCCCTCAATCACATCAATAAGGCTTTTTGTTCTGGGTCTTTGATGCCAGATACCTGATCCCTTCGACACCTCTTTATCACACAAGCTGGTGTGCTTCTTCCATGTGGGCTTTGTTGCTTCTTAGAGAGAGTCACTTGTTCATCTTCAAGCCTGTAAGACCCCAGATGCTATATCTTTGCATTGCTGGACACCATCACCTTTCTTCATTACATTTGCTTATGCACCCATTTGTCTTCAGCAATTCTGGCGGGAAGGTTATCACAGAATGCCAGGTGACTAGAACAAAGTGTTCTTGCGTTGAGGGAGTACTTGAGTAGAGGCCCACTTAATTGGACCTTTTGGACCTACTTTCTATCCAGCTCTTGGTAATCCAGGGTGTGTGCTACAGACTCGTGGACTTAATATTGTTCTTTGGAGGCACACAATATCTTTCATAGGCCACACCAGAAAGAATCCATGTGGAAGCTACATTCACTGGAGTTTGTAAACTGGGCTTTCATTCAAACTCATCAGGAGCCCTTTGATTTAAGACTGAAATTCATCAGTGTGAGAAGATGATGACTGCTATCCCAAGTTATGGAATTGGCAGTTATTGGACTTTGGTTTGACTCTCTGGCCTTCAGGGTGCCTAATGAATGGTGATCCAGGAATACCAAATATTTACTACTTTAATGCTCTTCTTATTTTGTTATGACATGTATTAGTCAGGTATGCATGTTGCTACCTTTTGGAATGAATTTTGTTGAAAGTTTTGTTCCAACATCAACCCTAATTATTTGTGTAAATAGTGTCCAGCCCAGCCTGTGTGATCACGAGGTGTCAATGGGATCAGGTATCAGGCATCAAAAAACAAAAAGTCCTATCACTGTGATGAGTGGGAGTGCGAAATGGGGACACAAAACCCATCTATAGGCAACTGGACATACCCTTACAGAAGGGCCTTGGGGAGGAGACAAACCAGTCAGGGTATAGTATAGTAAAGATAAAACATACAGCTTTCCTCTAGTTCTTTAATGCTTCCTCCCTCCCACTATCATGATCCCAATTCCACCTTACAAATACGGGTAGACCAGAGGATGTACACTGGTACAGACAGGAACTAGAAACAGAGGCAATCCAGGACAGATGACCCTCTGAGGACTAGTAGTGAGAGTGGCGATACCGGGAGGGTGGAGGGAAGGTAGGGTAGAAAGGGGCAAGGGATTATAAAGATCTACATATAAACTCCTCCATGGGGGACAGACAACAGAAAAGTGGGTGAAGGGAGACGTTGGACAGTGTGAGATATGCCAAAATAATAATAATTTAGAAATAATCAAGGGTTCGTGAGGGAGGGTGGGGGAAGGAGGGTGAAAATGAGGAGCTGATACCAAGGGCTCAAGTAGAAAGAAAATGTTTTGAAAATTATATGGCAACAAATGTACAAATGTGCTTGACACAATGTATGTATGGATGAATTGTAATAAGAGCTGTATGAGTCCCCCCAGAAAAGATTTTTTAATAAATTGTTCAGAAACTTGAATTTAATCTATATAAGTCAACAATTCGAGCATGAATTGATGTCTGAAACCAGCCTATACTTCTATATGCTTTTCTCAACCGTGTTTTAAATTCTGTATCATTAGCTAAATGAATAACACTATCGTTACCTTATGTCCCAGGAAGATGGTTTGAAAAGTTTTCGTTATCATAAAATGATAATGTTGTTTCTAAAGTGAACCAGAGACATATATAAACCACAGATATGTGAATGGATTTTGTGGTCCCATTTAAATCTAGCCCCAATCTAAGAACTATGCGTTCTTAGGATGTGGCCCTCTTTAATGCTTAAAGAAGTCACTAAAGATATAGGTGCTATAGAAAAAACAAAACAAAAGAGAATGAAAAAACAACAAACAAAGCCCAAGTAATATACTCATAAAAATTATATCTGTTTGTAATTAATAGATAAAAATTTTACTAGTACATTGCTTAGAACACATGGTAGATAAATGGAATCACAGAATGGAATTTTCCCACTTTTTGCAGTCCATTGTATATTCAATATTTGTAAGTCTTAACATTTACAAAAAGTACAAAACAAGGTGATCTATATTAAACATAATGCCTGTGCTATAAATTGTCATCACAAGGTAATTATTTTACTATTGATTCGAACATTTTCTTCATTCAATACTTTTATTGAAGTTCAAAGTATACATTCTTAAGACAATAAATACCTGGCTGTTTTTTCTTAGTATCACAGAGGTACCATCATCAACTTCAAATTCTCCATAGTCTCTTAGACACCGTACCTGAAAAGAAAATCAGATATTTTATCCAAATTACCTTTTAAAATATGCAGTGATCATAACATGAAGTGGGATTATATAAATGCCCGAACAGTAAAAGTACTATATTATATGTGTCTGTTTCCTCCTCTGTGTACTTAGGACCCTTACTATTCCCAGATATTTACTGTGGTCCTAAACCTAAAGATCTCAATTTCCTACGTCACCGGGAAGGGAAAAATAAGCTTTGCAAATGTATACATGGATGGTATTACCAATAAGGAAACCAGGGATTTAGATAAAAGGAGACTACATAGTTGGACGTTTTCCTCTCAAACATTGCACTATATTAATCAGAAGGAATAAAAATGAGGGACATAACAGTGGCAAACAAGAAAGAAAAGAGCATTTTACCTCAACTAGATTGACCAGATCCTTCCCATAATCCATCAGGATAAAAGAACATACATCTAAAAACAAACTGTTTTTCTTTTTAACAATTTACTGGGGCTCATACAATTCTTATCACAGTTCATACATATACATACATCAATTGTATAAAGCACATCTGTACAGTCTTTGCCCTAATCATATTTTTCTCTTTTCCTTTTTTACATTTTATTAGGGACTCATACAACTCTTATCACAATCCATACATATACATACATCAATTGTATAAAGCACATCCATACATTCCCTGCCCCAATCATTCTCAAGGCATTTGCTCTCCACTTAAGCCCCTTGCATCAGGTCCTCTTTTTTATTTTTTCCCCCTCCCTCCCCTTTCCCCCCTCCCTCGTGTGCACTTGGAAATTTATACATCGTTATTTTGTCATATCTTGCCCTATCCGGAGTCTCCCTTACCCCCCTTCTCTGCTGTCCCTCTCCCAGGGAAGAGGTCACATGTGGATCCTTGTAATCAGTACCCCCTTTCCAACCCACTCACCCTCCACTCTCCCAGCATCATCCCTCACACCCTTGGTCCTGAAGGTATCATCCACCTTGGATTCCCTGTACCTCCAGCCCTCATATGTACCAGTGTACAGCCTCTGCCCTATCCAGCCCTGCAAGGTAGAATTCGTATCATGGTAGTTGGGGGGAGGAAGCATCCAGGATCTGGAGGAAAGTTGTGTTCTTCATCGGTACTACCTCGCACCCTAATTAACCCATCTCCTCTCCTAAACCCCTCTATGAGGGGATCTCCATTGGCCGACACTTGGGCCTTGGGTCTCCACTCTGCACTTCCCCCTTCATTTAATATGGTATATATATACATATATACATATACATATATACATATACACACATGTACACATACATACACACATATCTTTTTTTTTTGCATGATGCCTTATACCTGGTCCCTTGGCACCTCGCGATCGTACTGGCCGGTGTGCTTATTCCATGTGGGCTTTTTTGCTTCTGAGCTAGATGGCCGCTTTTTCACCTTCAAGCCTTTAAGACCCCAGACACTATCTCTTTTGATAGCCAGGCACCATCAGCTTTCTTCACCACATTTGCTTATGCACCCATTTGTCTTCAGCGATCCTATCATGGAGGTGTGCAGTCAATGATATGATTTTTTGTTCTTTGATGCCTGGTAACTGATCCCTTCGGGACCACTCGATCACACAGGCTGGTGTGTTCTTCCATGTGGACTTTGTTGCTTCTGAGCTAGATGGCCGCTTGTTTATCTTCAAGCCTTTAAGACCCCAGTCACTATCTCTTTTGATAGCCGGGCACCATCAGCTTTCTTCACCATATTTACTTGTTCACCCACTTTGGCTCCAGACGTTGTGTCGGGAGAGTGAGCATCATAGAGTTCCAATTTAATAAAAGGAGATATTCATGCATTGAGGGAGTGAACAAACTGTTTTTCAAAGGAAATCAAGTCTTCCAATCTCTTGTTTCTCAGGAATACTTAAAAATACATTTAAAAGATTCAGTTTCATGCTCTTTCATTTTGCTTACACAGTAACTTAGCAATCAATTAATTTTCATTTAGTATTTTAAAAATAAAACAAAATTTATGGAAGATGGAATGTTAGATTACATTAAGATGCTTGAAATTTAAGTGCCAACATCCAATCATTTTTGACCTATAAAATATAAGCTTAATATAGTTCAGCTCACACATCACTATTACCTTAAAACTGTGAATCAAAGTTTGTTGCAGAGAGGGCACTATAAGTATTTCCATACTCCTGTCCCTCTATAGCAGTGTTTCCCAAAGTGGGGATACTGCAATGATCCAGGAGGAGTATAAAGCAGATAGCTACACTTTATCCTGGAGTATAGGCTATTGTATAAAAGTTTTTAATTTTACACACACACACACACACACACACACACACACACACACCATAGTGAATGAAGGGGTAAGTGCAGCGTGGAGACTCAAAGCCCATTTGTCGGCCGCTGGAGATCCCCTCATAGAGGGGTTTAGGAGAGGAGATGGGTCAGTCAGGGTGCGATGCAGTACCGAAGAAGAAGACAGCTTTCTCCCAGATCCTGGATGCTTCCTCCCCCAACTACCATGATCCGAATTCAACCTTGCAGGACTGGATAGGGCAGAGGTTGTACACTGGTGCATACGGGAGCTGGAGGCACAGGGAATCCAGGGTGGATGATAACTTCAGGACCATTGGTATGAGGGGCAATGCTGGGAGAGTGGAGGGTGAGTGGGTTGGAAAGGGGGAACTGATTACAAGAATCCACATGTGACCTCCTCTCTGGGAGACAGACGGCAGAGAAGGGTGGGGGGGGGTAAGGGAGACTCCGGATAGGGAAAGATATGACAAAATAACAATGTATAAATTACCAAGGGCACATGAGGGAGGGGAGAAAAAAAAGAGGACCTGATGCAAAGGTAAAGTGAAGAGCAAATGCTTTGAGAGTGATTAGGGCAAAGAATGTAGGGATGTGCTTTATACAATTGATGTATGTATATGTGTGGATTGTGATAAGAGTTGTATGAGCCACTAATGAAATGTAAAAAAAGAAAGAAAAAAAAAAAAGAACACAGCTTTCCCCCGGATCCGGGATGCTTCCTCCCCCCAACTACCATGATCCTAATTCTACACTGGTGCATATGGGAGCTGAAAGCACAGGGAATCCAGGGTGGATGATAACTTCAGGACCAATGGTATGAGGGGCAATGCTGGGAGAGTGGAGGGTGAGTGGGTTGGAAAGGGGGAACTGATTACAAGGATCGACATGTGACCTCCTCTCTGGGAGACGGACGGCAGAGAAGGGTGGGGGGGCGGAGGGTAAGGGAGACTCCGGATAGGGAAAGATATGACAAAATAACAATCTATAAATTATCAAGGGCTCATGAGGGAGGGGGGGCAAGGGAGGGAGGGGGGAAAAAAAGAGGACCTAATGCAAAGGGCTTAAGTGGAGAGCAAATGCTTTCAAAATGATTAGGGCAAAGAATGTAGGAATGTGCTTTACACAATTGATGTATGTATATGTGTGGATTGTGATAATAATTGTATGAGCCCCTAATAAAATGTAAAAAAAATGATTAGGGCAAAGAATGTACAGATGTGCTTTATACAATTGATGTACGTATATATATGGATTGTGATAAAGAGTTCTATGAGCCCCTAATAAAACAATTAGGAAAAAAAAACAGGCCCAAAGAACAAAAGAAAACTGGGTTAGCAATATATATACATAAATTAAAATATCTATAAAGAGATTCTATCACCGCCCTCTAGTTGATTCTAACTCACAATGACCCTATATTGGTTTTCCAAGGCTGTAAATCCTTACAGAAACTAAGAGTCTCATCTTTCCCCTGAGCAACAGTTGGTAAATTTGAACCGTAAGAACTTCAGAACCCTGGTGGTACAGCAGTTAATCACTGGGTTGCAATCTGCATGGTCGACAGTTCAAAACTACCAGTACCAGTAGGAGAAAGCCTGGGCTTTCTACTCAGAAACCCATAGGGGATCCCTAGGAATCAGCATTGACTCAATACCAGAGAGTTTGGTTCTGGAACCTTATGGTTAGCAGTCCAATCAATGCCTATCCTACAATGCCAGCAGGGATCCTAAGAAAGAGATGAAGAGATGTAGTCAATGAATAAGGCCCATCTAGCCATCATCTCTTATGCATTGTATTATCAATTCTAGCCTATATGGCTATGGTTAAAATCCCATTTTGGAGGGATGGTTATGTGGAAAAGCCATCTCAGAAGCAGGAACACAGAGAAATGCTGGACCATCAAGGTGTAAGAGGCCCTAGTGGGACATACTTGAGATCTTTGTCTGAAGTGGTAGAGACTGAGATGGAGGCATCAAAGGCTGCATCACAGAGACCATGGGACAGAACAGAGAGACTAGGCCAAGACCAGAGCTGAGGCAAGGCGTCCATGACATAAAACAGAGGAGCAATACTGAGACTATGATACTTTAATGCAGAGCAGTGGGCTGCCTTTCTGGCCCAAAGAGGCAAAGGGACTATGTGACTGAGAGGCTAAGGACTAAAGACTGACATGACTGCTGGATGACAGGAGAGGTACACTTACTGTTTCCTGATGCTGACTTGTGGTAACTAGTTACCTTCCTTAATAAGCCCACTAAATTGTGAATATTGTCTGTGAGTTCTGTGAGGCTAACTGGGACCGATAATTGAACCCGACAGAAAGGCAGTGTGTGAGGGAGGAGTGGGTGGTGTCAGAATAGATATTGAAGGATGAAGGATGGAGGCATGTCTGAACTCTGCCTCATGGAAACAGTGAAGCCAGAGAAAGTCAAATACGGCCCTCTGATATGTCTTCCTACATTTAAAGAAGCCAATCCAATTACTAGCACTAACAAATAAGAGAAACAACGTTACTGGATAACTCAACAGGATATTTGAGTTGGCAGAAGAACAGAACAGCTTATTGAGTCTGAGGAACAAAAGTAAAGAAACATGATCCCAAGGAACACCATCAAGCAAATCAATGCAAATATTATGGAAGTCCCAGAAGAGGGCAAAGGGTAACTAAATAAAACTTAATAGACAACAGCAGAACATTACCAAAACTTGACAAAGGACAAGAATGTACATATCAATGACACTTAAGAATTTCCAAATCAGAAGAAAGCCTGAGAGATCCACACCAAAATATCTTATCATCAAACTCTTTAAAAAAAAGATAAAATCTTGACAATATCAAATAAAATGAAGTACCAATTTACATATATAGAAACCCTGGAAACCAGGAGGTAATAGAGTCACATATTTAAAATAATGAAAGAAATGAACAGCCATCCAAGATTCCTATAGCCAGCAAAACTTTCCTTTATAAATGAGGATAAAATTCAAGAAAACAAATAAAACCTGAGGGAATGTTGAGACATTCCTTTAGATTGAAATACAAGGAGAGTAGATTGCAAGATGAAGCAATATAGAGAAAAAGGTGTTAGGTTCCTGGATTCAGGTACCTGAAAGAATTCACACAGCAGAAGCAGGTTTGTAATCCAAGTGATTTTATGGGGAAAAGGGAAGTTTCAGGTATTACAGCCTCAAAAAATACACATTGTTTTAAGAAAGCATACAAGGATCCGCAGAACTGCACATGGGTTCACTGCTGAATGGGAAAAAAACACATAGAAAGAACAGGAACACATAACCCAGCACGTGGAACCAGGAAATCCCAGGGGCCAAAAGGGCTCCCACCCCCCACTTGTGGAGAATGCTGGAATGGAAGGAAGTCAAGGCAGGGTCTTTATTCCCTCCTCTCCACAACGGCTGGGGGAAGCATGGTTGAAGGTATTGGTTGGTTCCACTGGCTTGAGTTTAGGCCCACCTGTGTGAGGTAATGTAACTGAGCCTAATCTGTGTGCCCTGGTGGACCTCCCCTCGGGGCGGAGGGAGCTCTTGTCTGAGCATGCTCAGTTTGATTGTTCTAAAATTTAATGGATGCCTGATTTCTTCCAATCCTTTTGCTTTAGCCTTATGCAGTTAGTGCGGAGACAACCCCCTTGTGGTGCTTATGTAATCTGATGTCAATTTGGGACTTGAGAGGATTAAGAGTGAAGTGGTGGAGTCTAGTTGGTCAATCAGGATAGCCAGTGAGGCCTCTGTGTGGGCATTGCCTTCGCCTGAGAATTCTGGGAACTCCAGTATTTCCTCCTTAAACAGGAGACGCTTCTCTCTCTCAGCTCACTTCCTTGGAGATGCTCTACTGGCAAGACACATGGCACTACGTCCTGGTAGCTGGGAAAGCCACACGGACCTACCCTGATGCAACAGACCTCTGGAGCCAGAGAAGCTACATAGAGAAGAACCCTGCCAGCGCTGAGATGTTTACAATGCTACTGGATCCAAAAACTTTCTACTCGCTGGTTCAAGATCGTCCTGCAATCGGAGTCATTGCATGTTTCGTGAGTCTGACGAGGCCTTTACAGATTGGTATCAGACATATGGGCTAATATTGGGCTCACGGACTTGACCTGGACTGGGCTGGGACGTTTTCGCAATATTCAGTTGTTCTTCTATATAAACCTCTTTCTTATAAACATGAGTTTCTATGAATTTGTTTCTCTTGTCTACCCAGACTAACACTCCCCCTTTATGGCCCCTATTCTGGCTACCTAACATATTTAGCCAACACCTAAGTTGAATGCAAACATTTTTCTTTGGTCTTCTTTATTCAATATTCAAAAGTATACAAAAGAGGATAATAAAGATGGTTCAAAATCCAAAAATTAACTAAGCGCCAAAGTACGTGGTACTACTGGAAGAAATGAGGAGCAAAGAGAGGATAACCCACTTAACAAGTAACAAAATGACAACTATATGACAGGGACTTCAAGTGTGTGCAAATATGGAATTTAAAAACTGAAAAAAGTCCCAGAAACATTTGAAGCTCCTTGGTAAGTACTTCCTTAGTGGTAGTAACTTTCAATATGAAAGTATTAAAATGTCCAGTGTAAAAGCAGAGACCTTGTGATATGCATATGATACAACTTTGCTTATGGAAAGCTAAGAGGATTCAACACATTAATGAAGAACTGAGACTAAAGCTTTCTGTAGGGATTATGGCTCGATGGAAAAAAAAAGCCTCATGCTCGGGCCAATAAACACAATGATAAAAAGAGAAAAAAATAAATTGACACGGATTTCATTTATTTCAATGCATAATCAACATTCATGGAATTAGTGAAGAAATCAAGCCATGAGATAAATGCTGCAAAAGACTTCTTTAAAGTGTTAAAGAGCAGCAGAGTCAGCAAAATGACTGTCAGACAACAAACTCGGACAACTCTCAGCAATTATAGAGAAGGTCCACTAGGAGCGATATCCTAAACTTCATGGAAGAGAATCTCAATATGAAGTACATCCAAGCTTCTTAAACTGAGAGAGCAGTAGCAACTACTAACAGATTCCCCTCTTTGTTATAGGCTGTCCACACGCTGGGGAAGCGTCCCTCCTGCCTGGCATAGCCAATTTTTTCTGGTCCCTGAGCTAACCCAGCTGACCAAGCCTCTTGGCTTGCTGTCCTCTGGTGAAGAACAGCTTTGCAGAGTCAGCTTGGTGCAGACAGTCACTAGCCAAGCTTAACTTTTGCTTTGTTCTACAGTTCCACCAGCCCTTGCTCAACATTCCTCACCTTGCCACCCCCAAGCAGGAAATGTGTTAGCAAAACAACACAATTAGGGGGCAAGGGGGAAAGAGAAGCCTAGCACTTCCCGCACCAATCTCAAAGTAGACTTGAGAGGTTTAATTTAACCCCCCCCCCATTGGGTGAGAAATCCACACACCTGGCCTCTAGACCTGGCAGGAACCCCATCTTATCCCTCAAGGGGTGGAGTCAAGGGACAGAGTTTTTGTGGGTTTTGAACTGCGGACCATGCTGATCGCAACCCAATGTGTAACCACTGTACCACCAGGGGTCCTTTTATCTCAGTAAAACTATGAAAACTAGTCCTCGGTTTATCTGACCCCAGCCATGCTATTTTTTAATCACCTAATATGTATATGAAAGGTGAACAATGAATAAGACAGAGGTGAATTGATAACTATGAATTATGATATCGCAGAAAAGCACTGACAAAACATCAACAGCCAGAAGAGCAAACAAAGCTATGCTGGAAGAGCTACAGCGGGAGTGCCCCTTAAAGAGGCCGACTCCGTGTATATGTCATCTGGATGGCAAGTCCCTGGATGGTCAAAAAGAGGAAGCCTCTCAGTGGTACACATTGACACCATGACTGCAATAATGGGCTCAAACAGCAATGTTTGAGAAGAGGGTGCGGGGCAAGGCAGTGTTTCATTCTGTTGTACATCTAGTTACTATGAATAGGACTTGGTGGCACCTAACAAAACTATATTCATATCTCCTTCTTACATAATAGGAGCATAATCCACACATTCAATAAAATCCATTCTCAAGAGGTAAAACTTACTTCAATATATAAGCTTTGGGGAGGCTTCATATCCTGTGTTATGTCCAAACCTTCATTTCCTCCCAATGACCTCATGTAAGTAGCAAGGGACTTCTTATAACAATTGAACCATTCTATCTGAAAACAGAAAAATGGTCTTTTTACCAAGTGACAAAGAAAACAAGCTTGCCAACATTGTGTAATCGTGACTTCAAACAGCACATACGCCCATGTAGATCATGAGTGTGGCATTCCTGTATTTATATAGCGAACATTAATGGTTGTCTTCTACGAGTCAGGAACTGTCTGTGCACTTAGGATGGAGCATTCAACCAAAACAGACAAAATTCTTGTTATCACATAGCTTACAAACCAGTAGATCTAAGCACAGATCTAAAAAAACCATTCAACCAGAAACAACACTACGAAAAACACATGATTCAGTTATGGTCGCTTTAAATACTGCACGGACTCTTTTTATAAGAATGGAACAACATGCTTGAGCAGACAATGCAAATGTCCCCAAAGAGAAGGAAGGACAAGCAAAATGAGGAGTGCACACAATAGAAGATAGTGAGGCTTACTTTGGAATTCAGTTCTAAGTTGTATCTGACAAGGGTAAACCTTTATCACATGTAAAGTGGCGCAAGAGGTCACATTATTTTACGACTGCATTTGTAGGAAAGTCAGTCATCGGAATTCTATAAATGTAAAAAAGTAGATTAAGAGTTGCCAAAGGGCTGGGGGAAGGAAATAATAATAAAAGGCATTTGTTATTTTTTAAAGTCTATTATGGTTAGGGTGAAAGTTTACAGAGAAAACTCATGTTTTATACAATAATTTATATATATTTTGTTTTGTGACATTAGTTGCAATCTCCTCAGAATCTTATTTATGTATAATTACAGAAAGGTAGGCAAAACAAAGATGTACAGGTTAATGACATTATTAAGAAACAGCCTGGTCAAGGAGTAACACATCCTCAGCCCCAAAATGGAGACTTATCATTTTGTTCCATTCTGAAAATTTTACATTATCACCCAAGAATGCATCCCTAAAACACTAGTTTAGTGCTGTTCATTATTTGTACTTTAAATAGATCCACACAGTATTTATTATTTTGTGACAAATTTCTTTCACTAAACATATTTTGGATTTCTGAAATTCTACTTTAAAGTGATGAAGAGCAAGGATGTCACACTTTGAGGACTGAGCAATGCCATGGGATTTTCCATTGACCTTAGCCATGGGATTTTCCATTGCCTCATAAGCATATGAAAGTTGGACAACAATTAATAAAGACCAAAGAATAGATGCCTTTGAATTAGCATGTTGGCAAAGAACACCGAAAGTACCATGGACTGCTAACTGAACAAACAAATCTGTCTCGGAAGATCACAGCCAGACTGATCCTTAGAGATGAGTATGGCAAGACTTGTCTCACAAGTTTTGGGCACGTTTTCAGGAGACCAGTCCTTAGAAAACGACACAATACTTGGTACAGTGCAAAGTCAGTGGGAAAAACAAAAACAACTCAAGGAGATGAATTGATACGGTAACTCAACAATGGGTTCAAACATAACAATTGTGAGGATGCAGAGTCCAGTAGTACTTCATGCTGATCTAGACAGGGCCACTATGAGGCGGAACTGACGAGAAGGCACCCACCACTACTATGTTGGTTAGTATTGGGTTATGTGTTGGCTAAAGCCAAGGTCAACAGTTTGACTCAACCAGTTACACCTAGGGAGAAAGGGGATTTCTGCTCCTATAAAGAAATACAGCTTCAGAAACCTAAAGAGCCAGTTCTACTTTGCTCATCCTTAAGGATTGTTAAAAGTCAATGGCAGTGGGTGTTTTACACAATTAATGTATGTATGTATGGATTGTGATAATAGTTGTATGAGCCCCAATAAAATGATTTTTAAAAAAGAAATTATGACATAAGATTATCTCTCTCTAAAGTGTCTTGGAGTCTCTAACTTGTAAACTACTATTTGTCTACCTTCATGGAAAAAAATAATACACTAATCTTTGTTAAAGATGGCATCACCTATCCCTTATCGGTGAGTTCAAAGTGAAATGTTCACATATAGAAACTGAATTTCGGTTTATGCTCTGAGAAGGAAAAGGCAGAGGCAGTGATTCTCTCCATAGACTAGACCTTGTAGAGACTCTATTAACACCGAATTTGGACCCCAGCTATAAGGGATTTCCATTGAACTCAAGGTCAAAATGAAGTCTAAAGTATGGAAATCTAATCTCAAGACTAACATTATAATTGTTAATTATAATTTTCTGGTTCTAAAATCAGCATCTTGAAGTCTTACTTGTGTGCCTTGTCATGACTACCTTGTACTAAACTAAAAAAGTTTATGCACGACAAGTTCATGTATTTATGTTTAAAATAAAATCCTCATCTATTGGTTACTTAAATTTTAAGATAAAATCCTACAAGAACTATTACTCTTAAACACTCTATGTTTTTAAAAAAATACTATAGCTATTGTTATTAGAGAAAGAACATGTTCTGTTCATTTCACCATAATAAAGAGGCACCCCTCAAGTCCACTTAATGTAAGATTCCGGCACAAAGACCATGGAAAAAGAACCTGAAAAATTAACTGGTAACGTAATTATTTAGTAGTTCCCTCAAGAAGCTGAGGTACTTTGTTTCTTTCTCCAGAACATGAACAGAATAAAAATAAAGCATGGAAATGTACTTAGCAATCCAAGATCAGAGGAGGCAATGGTATTAGAGATTAAAACCTGAGCAGACTGCGGATGACAGTGGAAGCCCAAAAACTCCATTTGCACAGTTCCCACACAGATTAAGCCTCCAGTGAATCTCCTTAGACCATGAACAAAGAATGGAAATAGTCTTGTTATACACTGAGTGCATTGGAAAGTAGGTTAACACAGATAATTTTTAACGTTATTGTTTTTCTCTCTTTTGGTCCCTTTTAAATTTGTTCTAGTTTTTATATTTTCTTTTGGATTGAGGGCTGTTTTTTTTGCATATGATTTTCTTTCTTTTTTTTTGGAGTTTTCAGTGGTTTATTGAGCATTCAATATTTTGCCATGATGACTTAGGATAGTTAGGTGTTTTTTTTAATTTTGTGTTTTACATTTTATTAGGGGCTCATACAACTCTTATCACAATCCATACGCATATGATTTTCTTTAAGTAAAATCTAGGATAGGACTTAGTTACTGTGAAGACTATAAATGGATTAAGTTTCTTTGGGTTAGGACAGGGCAGGCTGGGGCAAATGGTGAGTTTAAGACTGAAGAAAATGTTCTAAAATTGATGGAGATCATAACTGCACAGCTCTTTTTAATATATTTAAACCACTGGGTTGTGTGGTATATGAATTATGTCAATTAAACTCAAGTTAAATTTTTTAAATGCAGTTAGCAAGTAAATTGTTTATAAAACTCATGGCAAATTTACTGAATACATGCCGTGGCAATTACATTATATCCTGTCAGCCTGTCAATAAAATTGCAGCTTGATGACCTCATTTTGAGGCATGACAGAAATAAGTAGCTCAATGGAGATCAAACCCAGTCTCTCTGCCTTCCTTTTCTGCGCTGAGACAGTCAGAGAGCTGGAGGAGACCCGTGCCAACACTGAAATGCATACACTGCCACTGGATCCACAAGACCTTCTACCCACTGGCCTGCGATATTCCTGCATTTGGCATCATTACATATACTGTGAATCTAAAGAGGAATTTATCGACTAGTACCGAACATATAGGCTAATATCGGACTTAGGAACTTGATCTGAACTGGGCTGAGATGTTTTCTCAATATATAATTGCTCTTTTATATAAAGTTCTTATACACATGAGTGTATGACTGTTCCTCTAGTCAACCCAGACTAACACTTTCTTTCATAAGTGATATACTATACCAAACTCACACAATAACAGCATTGATCACATTCCGTTCTATGCTATGTTCCAAATGGGCAGCCTTAATCATCCTGTAACAACCCTGTTAATACAGCAGTTCTCAACCTGTGGGTTACGACCTCTTTTGGGGTCAAAGGACCCTTTCACAGGAGTCACTTAAGACCATTGGAAAACATGTATTTCCAATGGTCTTAGGAACCAAGTCACTGCTCCTCTATCCATCTCCAGGAGGGTCTGCCCACATACGAGCACGCAGTGTAATGACATAATCAGACAACCCCATCACATTCAACTTGTACAAATAAAGGTGGATGTGACAGGGTTGGCACCACAATGTGTTTATGTGGACAAGTCACACATGCGTAGAGAGCAGCTGCTGTGTTAAAAGCAGCTACTGTGTTAAAAGCAGCGACAGTGTTAAAAGCAGCAGTATTGGTGGTAAATGACACTTCATGAATTATTATTTCTGGGTAAAATCATAAACTACTGCAAAATATCGATATCTGTACCATGGGAACTTTATCTGGATGCTGATTGGTCTTTTTATATTCAGCTGTGGTTGATGTGAATACTGCTCCTTGTGATAGTAACAGGTATGTAAAAACACAACATAGAGAATGTTAAATCATAGGAAATTTTAATAAACTGTATTGACTAAATTGTGCCATGTATCATCTTTAGTACTATTTTTTTTTAAATAAGAAATTTAAACAAGACGCTTGACTTGAAGGGAAAACTATCTAGGCTTCATTGAGTGTAATTTACGCCTACTTAAAGACAGATTGCCCTACATGTAATAGCTACATACAAAAATGTTATAAAACTGTCCTTGGTTTTACAATGATAAATGAAAAACATAAAAATTCTTCAATCGAACAAGGCATGCAAGGATTTTTTTCATGTCATTTTTTTTGTTTTTGTTAAACAGTGAGAGCAAAATAACCTACTGAAATACAAAGAGAGAAGCTGAATGAGCAAGCCACTGATGGAGAAGGGGAGCTTTCACAGAACCAGTGTTTTCCCCATCCCATCTCCACCTGATGTTGATCAAAACATACCATTGGTGATTTAGTAAACGAATAAATAAACAAAGGGAAAAATTTAATATGCTTGTGTACATGCACCAGTTACTTTGTGTACAATAAAGGAATGAGGAAGGGGAAATGAAATAAAGAGAAAACTATACTGTAGTTGTCAGGAGGTGGTGGAATCAAACTGTGGTTTTCTAATCGAGAATGGATTCTTGGTCGGCTGGAAGAGAGTTCTGGAGGAAAGGAGCAGGCTCCCTTAGAAGATGCCTCCTGTCTGCTGCTGGAACACATCAATTGTATCTTCATCCTCCATTTCCAACTGTGCAGGTGTGTCTGTTTCATTGATTGGCTGTCTGTGGAATCAAATCAGATCTGACTCATTGACAAACCCTGTTCACAATAGGCTTCCATTAGCTTACTAAGTGGGTGTGCCTCTGAATCTTAAACTGCACCACAGAACCATCCTGCCCTACCACCTTCAAGTTAATCTGATCATTGTTCTCAGTCTTGACTCCTCCCTTGAGTTTTTTGTTGGCCAGGGTGAATGCTGAAGTCTTCTCAAAAGAGGTACCAGGTCCGCACCAAACGAGCACACAGGCAGCTGCAGGAACAGCAGGAGGAGGTGGCAGTGGTGGAGGAGGGAGAGCCATCTTTTGTATTATTAAAGCTATGGTTATATATTATTTTCATTAGCCAACCATCCCATGACAATGGATCATGTAGAAGAACGTTAAGAAAAGATAGTGAGGATTTTTTATGGTATGGTTTTACTTCAATGACAGCAGGAACTGGGAAACTACAATGTCTTACTTGTTGTGAAGTTCTATTAGTTGAATCTATGAAGCTGAACAAACTAATATGCCATTTTGATAGCAAATATCCGAGCTTTGCTGGCAAGGATACCAACTATTTTAAAAGCAAAGCTGATGATAAACTCAAGAAAGCCAGACTTGACACTGGTGGCAAGTACCACAAACAAAACGTAGTAGTCATTGAAGTTTCATATTTGGTGGCACTCAGAATCACCAGCGCTATGAAACCCTACACCATTGCTGAGGATTCACTGTTGCCAGGGGCCAGTAAATTGTTCGAGTTATGATCAGAGATGAATTTGTTACAAAATTGAGCGCAATTTTCTTATCAAATGACACTGCCTGCAGAAGAATAGCAGACAAGGCTGCTGATATTCTTGATCAGATAATCCAGGAAAGTAAATCTGCTCCACTTCCAATATTTAGCATCCAGCGTGATGAATCTACAGACGTTGCAAACTGTTCACAGTTACTGTTTACCTGAGGCATATTAATGATGGCGACTTTAAATATGAGTTTCTTTTTTTGCAAACCTCTTAAAATGGCAACTACTACACGTGATGTATTTGATAGTTGGTTCATTCTGAAAGAGCATAAGATCTCTTGGGAAAAGGTTTGTGGTGTTTGCAGATGATGCTCCACTATGCTAGGATGTCAATCTGAATTTCAACGTTTGGTACTGAGTCACCGAAAGTCACCGGAACTCACTGTATAACTACTCAGAAAATATTAGCAACAAATACACGGCCAAAAGAGTTACAAGAAGTAATGAGAAGCATCATAAATTCTGTCAATTTTGTAAAGGCGAGCACTTTAAACAGTCTACTGCTTTCGCAACTGAAGTGAGACGGTTGTCCAGAGGAAAAGTTTTAAAAGGTGTTTTTGAGCATGGTGATGAACTCAAAACGTTTTTTATCAGAAAACATGACCGCAGTTCAAAGCATTTTGCAGCGATAAAAGTGAGATACAGAAAATAGTTTGATTGCCATCTTTGCCATCTTGAATGAGTTACAATTTATTACTGCAAGGACAAAATGCAACATGCCTTGATTTATCTGAAAATATCTGACCATTCCAAAGGAAACATCAGCTTTGGGGGAAAAAATTGGATGAAAATAAAATTTACCAAAAAAATAATAAAAAGAAAATAAAATTTACATGCCTACCCTATCTGTTTTCTTTGAAGAACATGACACTGAACCAGACAAAAGGATTACAATTTCTGTGAAAGAACACTTGCATATGCTTGCAGATGAAATTTCATCGTACTTTCCAAATCTACCCGACACCTCATTTGCACTTGCCAGAAGCCCATTTGCAGTCAAAGTTGAAGATGTTCCTGAGATAGCACAAGAGACGTTTATTGAACTAACAGCGATGCAGCGAGAACTGATTTCTCTACAATGCCAGTTACAAAATTCTGGATCAAGTGTTTGCAGTCAGGTCCTGTTCTGTCGGAGACTGTGTTGCACCTTTTTCTTCCATTTCCAACAACTTATCTTTGTGAAACAGGGTTTTCCAGCTTGTTTGTTATCAAGTCTAAATAAAGAAGTAGATTTGTTGTGGAAGATGATCTTGTGCTCTTGCAAAGACTGTCTGGAGAATTTCTGATCTAGTGAGAAAGAAACTATCTCAACCTTCTGGCTTTTTACGCACACTGTCGCAAAATGTAGCAATGTAGTTCACTATTGTTATATTAAGACTGTTACTCATGCTACACCATGCTTCAAGACAAAATTTCATTTATTTATAATTAGAAATCAGTATTTCACAAGATATAATTACCTATTTTTGTGATTAATCACTATGCTTTAAATATGTTCAATTTGTAAACTAAAAATATATCCTACATATCAGATGTTTACATTATAATTCACAACAGTAGCAAAATTACAGTTATGAAGTAGCAACAAAAATGATTTTAAGATTGGGGATCACCACAACATGAGGAACTCTATTCAAGGGTCGTGGCATTAGGAAGGTTGAGAACCAAGGCTGTAGTAGGACACACTATGACCCCATTTTGTAAATAAAGGAGTGAACACAGAGCAATGAGGTTACTTGCCCAAGATTAGAAAGCAGTGTCAGGAGTTGAAACCAAGTGTTCTGACTCTAATGTTCTATCTTGAAATACTGGTCTAGCACCCTACCTTCAGTGACAAATACTCATCTTATTCTGAATATTTATTCATGCTGACTAGAAAACTACATATCTCCTAAGAATAATGTCGGCTTTTCAACTCCACTGATGAATCACTAATAAATAAAAGAAACTCCTTTTTTCATTGTCAGTTTTCCCTGTAGCACTAGAATTACTTACTACTACTCCCTTCCAGGAGGGTACCCCAGTGGCAGTTGCTACATTTGTCACTATTAATGGAAAGGTTGGCAATTTGAATCCACTTAGCTACTCTGTAAGAGAAAAATATGGCAGTTGGTTTCCATAAAGATTGATAGTGTATATGGATTATGTGCCAAATAAGACAGTTCAAAACAAAAATAATGTATAGCCTTATAAACCTCTGAGGCAGTTTTAGTCACAATCGACTTGAGAGTAATGAGTTTGGTTTTATACTTCCCATGCCTGTCGCAGTAAGTACTAACTGCTTAAAAAACGCTGAAAACTTATTGCTGAAAAGGTGATCAAATCATGGATCAAATGATAGCAACTCAAAAGATTAGCTAGGAATCTTGGAGTAGTAAGCTTATGCTAGTGAGGAATAACTCAGAAAAGTATGGTAAGAATGGTTGCTTAATTCAAAAAGTATGTGTCAATAAATTATATATACAAACTGCTGAGTTAGTAGTTTATATTTACCTCTACACATTCTCACAAACAAAATTTACATAAAACAGAGAAATACTAGTAAACATCATTGTAGAAAAAAAAAGCCAGGATCTCAGTATTTTCCCAAAATCATTAACTTGAAAAAGTGCTAACTTACTTCTTCAGCAGACATGTGAAATCGTAAAGCATTAGGCAACACACTGCCATATTCCCACCTAAGTGCACGAATCCGCAGTAACTGGTCATACCTAGGACATTGAGAGAGTATTAGCATACAAACAAGCAGGAAATCAGACACTGTTCTATCAGTAAGGACTCAAGGATCTTATCAACTAAACTGTCATTTGTGGATTTTTTTTTTAAGATTCTGATGCAAATAGATCTACTCTAAGAAGACATCTTTGGGACTACCAGAAATCGGGAATAGGAACTGGGCTGATGCCCCTAGCACTGTTCATTGTCGTAACTGTGATGGTGACACAGCAGTAATGTGGAAAAAGATCAGAAAGGCCCTTATTTCTTAGAGATGTATCCTAAAGTATATAGTGGTAAAATGTTATCTGATGTTTAGTACTTAGTTTTAAGTAGCCTAACATACATATGTCATAAATTATGGAAAATGTATTGTTAAATTTATAAGACAACTCCAGGAGCTTCACTATATTATTCTCTCTGCTTTCAAGAATAGTGCAATCTTTTACAATACAAATTTTAAACTGGAAAAACGAAATTAAAATGCTTACATTAAATCAAACTTAAAAGAAATAACTCACTGCCACATGGAGTTGTTTGACTCATACTGACACTGTAAGGACAGGATAGAAGCGCACCAGTGAGTTTCCGAGATTGTAACTCTTTTTTAAGAGTAGAAAGCCTCATCTTTTCCCCGCAGAACAGCTGGTGGTTTTGAAATGCTGTTTCTGGTTAACAGTCCAGCGCATAAACACTGAAAACACTCTCACTTCCATCAAGCCAATGCTGACTCATAGCAAACCCCTGTGGGTTTCCGAGATTGTAATTATTTACAGGAATAGAAACACGGCCTTTTCCCCTCGGAACTACTAGTGGTTTTGAACTGTGGACCATGTAGATCACAGCCCAACAAGTAACCATGCTACCAGGGCTCCATGCATAACCACAGAGATAAATAAATCTGAGATCTGTTGCTATCAACCAGAAACTTAATTGAGAAACCCCATGGAAAACTCTTCTTTGTTTCCTGCTACTACAAGTAAAATCACAGCAGCTTACAAGTACGCAATAGTGCAGCGTCGATTTCTTAACAAAGAACAGTGCCGAAATTTAATGGTTGGTATCAAATTGCTTCTTCCGTCTGATTTTGCTTCATTACTAGGAAGAGAATTAAAGAGAAAATGGATAAATACACTGCAGAACAACAAAAATTTTTAAGTTTTATTGACATGTAACAATTCACATCAAACAATTCAATAGTTATTAAGAATTGTACAAAAAACTGTACAATTACCACTACAATCAATTTTAGAACATTTTCTTATTTCTTGTACTCATTGTTATTAGCTTCCTCTTTCCCACCAACCACCCTACAATCCCCACAAGAAACCATTAAATCCAGTTCCTGGCACTACAGAACCAAAAAATTAACTTTTCCATGATATTTTTCAAAGGACTGATACACGTACACATTTTTACCTATTTGTACGTAACAGTTTACCTAAGCAAATTGTGCTGCTTCTACTTCAGAACTTTTATTTACACATTACAAGATTAAATTAAGAAAAAGCCAAGTTAACTAACTTGTCAATGCAATGATACTATAATAATTTAATCTCCTTTAACCATTTGGTATTGTACAGTTTTGCACACTGATTGCTTTCTATTATTTCAAAAGACAAGTGTCCTATTTGTTCACTGAGGTAAGAGAAAACCTGACATCATGGCCCGAAGAAGGTGGTCTTACACGATGTTTCTATTGTATGAGCACTCCGCTTCTAGGAGCACTTCCGAATCCTCACCACACTACTGTAGCTGGACATGGAGTCAGCAGTTTATTCATTCAACAAATATTTGCTATTTCCCCATCTATATTTTTTACTATACTTTAGGGTTTTTTCATATACAGAGGAAGTAGTTTCACCCTATAAAATGCACATCTTCTTAGACACTTGATATGGATCACATTTTAAAACCAGAAGAACAAAAGGAGTAAGTATCTACTTTAGCATTTTAAAGCAATTAGATGAATATAAAAAGGGTCCACCATGCTTTGTTCCACATAATGCACTAGGCCCTGAAAACAGGAAAAATGCACACCCTGTGCTGTTAGGTTTTTCTATCTGCTGTCACTCTATGGGTACCAGATTATGGTCTACATTGTACAAACTAAGCACAAATACACCTAATACCAAGTACTTAAAAACATACATCAAATGTCCTAAACAAAAATCACATTTATAGGTGGGTAAATAAAAAGATTTCTTTTGATATATAATTTAACCACACATTGCTTACAGTGATTGTTTTCTCAGAAGGACATCAGGAAGATGGGGGACAAATTTTTAAAACAAGAATTTACAAGTGTTATGAATACAAGAAAGTAGTTCAAAGTGGAACACATCCTGGCCCACCAAGCCCTGAGGACGATATTTCCACTCAGAGAAGTCAAAGCACAGAGAGGACCATATGGCCAGTCCACTATGAGACACGATGTACCTCACTGACCCATAGTGCTACCAGGGGACAACACTGGAAACACAGTGTGGGAACTGTGCCCAATCTGACCCCATCACACTGAGGCAAAACACTAAGAGCCATGCAACAGAACAGCAAAGGAAGCAGAGCAAAGAAGTCTTGAGGGAGTACAAAAAATAGACTTTGGGGCCAGAGTGTGCCACCCCATCAGACTCAACTGGAAAACACTCCTAAAGGTCAACAAACAGACCTTGAACTATTTACAGGCTTTTCTTTTTTTTTTTATTTTGTCTTTTTTTGGTTTTCTTTTGTTGCTTCGTTTTGCTCTGTCTTGTTTTTTGTGCATATTATTATCTCTGCAATTCTATCTAGAAAAAATAGGCGGGATAAACAATCTGAAGGAGAAAACAACGGACTGCTGGTTCTGGGGAGATATGGGAGCAGGGGAGGCGGGGGTGGGGGGAAAGGAAGTGGGTGTTAACAAACCTAGGGACAAGGGAACAATAAGTGATTCAAAATCAATGGCCAGGAGGGTGCAGGAGGCCTGGTAGGGCTTGATCAAGAGCAGTATAACCTAGAGGAATTACTGAAATCCAAATGAAGACTGAGCATGATAGTGGGACAAGAAGAAAGCAAAAGGAAATAGAGGAAAGAATTAGGAGTCAAAGAGTATTTAAAGGTCTAAATACAGGTGTGTACATGCCAATATTTATATATGATGATGGAGAAGTAGATCTAATGTGCATGTATTTATAGGTTTAGTATTAAAGGACATTGGGACTCTACTCAAATACTCCCTCAATGCAAGAACACTTTGTTCTATTAAATTGGCATTCCATGATGCTCACCTTCCCTACATGATTGCTGAAGACAAAACAGGTGCATAAGCAAATGTGAAAAAGAAAGCTGATGGTACCAGCTATCAAAAGATATGGCCTCTGGGATCTTAAAGGCTTGAAGATAGAGACCCACATGGATGAAGCACACTAACCTGTGTGATCACGAGGTATCTATAGGAACAGGTACCAGTCATCAAAGAACAAAAAAAATCATCATTGTGAATGAGGGGGAGTGCGGAGTGGAGACTCAAAGTCCATCTGTAGGCAAGTAGACATCCCTTTACAGCAGGGTCACAGGGAGGAGACGAGCCAGTCAGTGTGCAGTATAACACTGATGAAACACGCAACTTTCCTCTAGTTCTTTAATGCTTCCTCCCCCAATTATCATGATCTCAATTCTACCTTACAAATCCGGGTAGACCAGAGGCTGTACACTGATACAGATAAGAGCCAGAAACACAGGGAATCCAGGGCAGATAAACCCTTCAGGATCAATGAGTGCAGCAATACCAGGAGGGTAAGGGGAAGGTGGGGGAGAAAAGAGGAACCAATGATCCACATATAACCCCCTCCCTGGGGGTGGAAAACAGAAAAGTGGGTGAAGGGAGATATTGGACAGTGTAAGACATGAAAAAAATTTTATAAATTATCAAAGTTTTGTGAGGTAGGGAGGGAGGGAGAAGAAGGGTAAAAAATGAGCGGATACCAAAGACTCAAGAAGAAAGAAAATGTTTTGAGAATGATGATGGCAACAAATGTGCTTGACATAATAGATGGATTTATGGATTGTGCAAAGAGTTAGTTATACAAGCCCCCAATAAAATGATTTAATAAAATAAATAAACCTAACCAAACTCACTACCAAAAAAAAAAAAAATTTCCTGTATCCATTGCTGGTAGGAATGTAAAATGGTATCGCTAATGTAGGTAGTAGTGTCGCAGCTCAACAAAAATCTGATCTACTACACCCAGATTTGAAAAGACATGCAAACAGACTTGTACACCAACATTCCTTGCTATACTATTTGCAATGGGTGAAGATAAGAACCACCTAATGCCCATGAATAGGAAAATGTGATATATATGTGTACACACTACTGGTGCTGCTGATGTTGTTACTCAGCCAATCGGAGAAATGAAGAATTGGCACAATCTACAATATGGATGGGACTCGATGTCATTAAACTAGTGAAAGAAGTCAACCACAGCACGGGACTTGGTTTCAATCTCTTGCCACCAAGAACAGTGGCCCAGAACTACCAGTCTGTTTTAATGCTTCTTTGCTTTTTATGGCAGGTGTGGCTCTGCTGTTGTAAATATTATTGGAACGTTTGCCCTATCACCAACTCCTGTTGTTTCTGTAAATAGTGCTCAGTCACTTAAAGGTTTAATTTACACAAGTCAACAATTCATGTATTGCAGTTCACAGCTGGCCCATACTTGTATAATTTCCCTTTCTCGACAATGTTCTAAATTCTGTAACATTGGCTAAACTAATGACACCATCAAAGTGTACCGGCTACACTTTAGACTCCTAAGTGAAACATCAGCAGTTTAAAGTCACCAGCCAAGTCTGTGGGGGAAGGATGAGGCTTTTTACTCCTGTGATGATGTGCAGGCTGGGAGACTCACAGGACAGTTCTACCCTGCCCTATAAAGTTGTCATGAGTCAGCAAGGGGATGATAATTGATAATGTTCTGTAACATAAAATGACAATGATGTCTCTTAGGTGAACCAGAGTCATTTATAAACCATGAGTGGATTTTAGGCTTGTACTTAATTCTAGTCCCAATCTAAGAACAGCTAGTTCTTATGACATGGTCCTGCTTGGTGGTTGCCCTCATGAAGAAATCACTGAAGATATGAGTCTACAGCAAAATGTGGTGAAGAACCTAGATGGTGCCCAGCTATTAGAAAAAATAGTATTGGGGATTTTAAAGGTTTGTTTTCAAACAAGCAGCCATCTAAGTGGGGTGTCACATGGAAGGAGCCCATCAGCCTGTGTGAACATAATCCAAATCTAAAGGCTGGAATGATATCAAAGCTTAAATTGTGAACAATTGGTTTGTAGAAGGCTATGGTTGTCAGTGGAAGCCCAAAATCCATTTAGAGGGTCCACAAAGAGATCAAGCCTCTTGTGAATTCCCTCTCGTTATAGCTGAGGGATGTGAAGAGCTCTATTATCAGACACTGTAAATCAATATGTCAGACATAGATCAAAATGCAGTATATCTTATTTGATTTTCCTTTGGACCCATTTTAAAGCTGTTTCAATTTAAAAAAAAAGTGAAGGGAAAACACTCATGAAGCAAACCCTTGGAGCCTCACTGTGACCATGGACGAGGGGTGGAGGGCCTCGCTAGCATGCAGAGCGCAGTGGATTCCTGCGGATGCGGTTAGGTTCAAACTCAGCACCCCACCATTTGCTCTCCCTTATGAGCCATCTAAATGTGTTCTAGTTCTTAAGATACTTGTAGCTTTCTTTTGACTGAGGTTTTTGTTTTACTTTCATAGTCTTGTTAGTGTTGTTTTTATTGTTTTCACTGTTTTTCTGTATATAAAATCCAAGATAGGTGAATCAGAGGCAGTAACTGGATTCATGGTTCCTTGGGGCAGGGCAGGGGAGGTGGGGAGGAAATGGGGAGCTAATAACAATGAGTCCAAGAATGAAGAAAATATCTAAACCTGATTATGGTGATGATTCTACAACGATATGTGAATTATATACCAATAAACTGTTAAAAAGTCCATCGCAAATTATATAATTAAATGGTTCAATCATATTAAGAAGAGTTGTACAATCATTACCACAATCGAATTTAGAACATTTTCTTCCTTCTTGTACTCACTGTTATTATTGTACTCACTTCCTTCAAACCGCCCCGGCCACAACTCAGGAACCATTAATCAAGATATTGTCTCAATAGATATACCTACCCTAGATTTCATATACACTAAAACATTTAAAAACAGCAAAAAACCTACTAAAAATAACAAAGTAAAACAAAAGTATCCCAACTGAAAAGATAGAAAATATAAA
Source organism: Tenrec ecaudatus (assembly GCF_050624435.1). Classification (NCBI taxonomy): domain Eukaryota; kingdom Metazoa; phylum Chordata; class Mammalia; order Afrosoricida; family Tenrecidae; genus Tenrec; species Tenrec ecaudatus. The sequence continues at coordinate 89,931 of NW_027457684.1, forward strand.
AAACTAAAATCAATTTAAAATGGGTCAAAAAGGAGATCAATGGCTATGGTGCTAAATTTTAAAGGAATTGCATCTGCAATAATCCACTTTCCAATGCACTCTGCATAACAGCAAGGCTAACCACAACACTTGTCTATGCTCAGAGAGGACTCACAGAGCTTTATCCATACATATTTCCCCTGCACTTTGTTTTTACTGAAGTAAAATGGGTCAAAACAGAGGTCAAATGATATCATGCTTTATTGTAATCATCTCTATAACACTCTCTGTCTGATAGCAAGACTACTGACATCCTTCAACTGAGTCAGAGAAGATTCACCGGAATCTTAAACCACTTGTGTGGAACTTGCAAATGATTTTGGATTTCCACTGTCATCCATATCCTTCTGCAAATCAGGTGTTCACAATTTAAGCTCTAATACTATTCCCTCCTTCATATTTGAGTTTTAATTATTCACACTCCTCTGGTCACAAAGGCTGATGTGCTTCTTCCATGTGGACTTAGGTGATATTTCACTCAGAAGGCTGCTTGTTGAAAAATAAGACCCCCATGCGCCATTCTTTCTAAAAATCATACCATCTAAATTTCTTTACTACACTTTGCTATAGCATCCATATCTTCAGTGAGCATCAAAAAGGGCCAAGTCACAAGAACTAATTCTCATATTGGGCTAGAATTAAATGCAAGTCTAAATCCCATTCATGTTATCTATGGTTTACGTACATCTCTGGTTAATCTTAAGAGACATCATTGTAATTTTATATTAGAGAACATTATCAATCACCCCCAGGGGCACATGGCAATTCTATTGATAGTGTGAACTTTTTGATTAAAGAATCTATAAACGAATGCTGATCAAAAGGGAAAAATTCAAAATTGAATTTCAAATTACCAAGAACTCTAGACTTTCTAGAGGCACGTAAACTGGAAAAACCCAAGTCCTAAAATAATCCTTAAACCAAAAATATCCTCCAAAGTGGGTCACTCCACAAAGAGGTGGGATATGGGATAAGACCATCCACCTGAGGGTCTACACCAAGACAAGGCTGGGGCAAATCCCCACAGAAATGAAAGAACCTTGCCAGGAAATCAAGTTTAGGCCAGGGGAGAGGAACATCACTGATAGTTCTGTTGGCGAGCATGGTAGGTGAATGGGGAGAAATATCCTCACATTGGGAAGGGGTGCTAAACAATGATTGTAGGGAACCTATAGGGACAGATTTTATGTTCCTGGGTAAACACTACAAATATGTCTCTAGCCAAAGCTCAATAAAACATGCCATGGACTAAACACCAAGATGTCACTGGATGCTGACCTTGTGGTACGGTAAACCTTGTGGTCAGCATGGCATCACTCGGGCTACACAAGCGCTTAACACAGAGGCCCAGCAGAATGAACTGAGCCTGGCCTCAAAGGTGCCTGTACCCTTGGACTGAGGACTGGGGTGCTTAGATAGAAGAGGAAGCAGAGTGGCTGCCCTGGACCTGTGGAAGTGATGGTCATTGGACCTTGGGGGGAACCCCATTTGGTTGGAGTCCATCAAAAGGGACTCAGAATCACCATATATTTAGTACCTTGATGCTCCCCTCTCAGTGATATGACTGGCTTTGATCTGTTGGGCAGGGATTTAAACTTGGAAGAATTGATCCAGGATGTTTCCCCTGGCATCGATCCCCCCTGCTTAGGGTAAACAGAATTCAACTGAATATGAGATCTAACTGTGTGGAGCAACAACTCATGGGTTTCGGCTCAAGTTAGAACTGTACTTGCAGACTCCTCAAACCTACAGCAGAATGATGTGTCATCGGAAAACTTGATGGTGTTGCCAGTGCAATCATCTTATACTCCAGGGGGAATGATTGACAATGTGTTACTTTTCTGTTTCTATGGGTTTTTTTCCCTGCCTTTCATTTGCTTGTTTTGTTTGTGTTTCTCTTTAGTTGTCTGCTAGTTGTTTTGCTGCTGTTGGTGGGGTAGTTGGTCTTACAGGGTATTAATTTGTCATAGTATGGCTGTCAAAGTAAACCCGAGCTATGCATATCCCAGGGACAAGCAGATGGATTCTGGCCCCAATTTAACTTTAGTCCCAATCCAAAGACAGTTAGTTTGGATAACATGGCCTTGCCCACCTCATGTAATGATCACTGAAGATAAGGGTGCTATAGCTAAGTGTGGTGAAGAAAACAAATGGTGCTCACTATCAATCGGAATAGTGTGTGGAGTCTTAAATTCAAACAAGTAGTCATCTAAACGAGGAGTGAACTATGTCCACAAAGAAGAAGCACACCAGCTTGCGTGACCCAAAGGCACGCAAAACAAAATTCAAAAATGACAAAGGGAAAAGTATCAGAGCCCAAATTTCGAAGACCCAATTTATAGAATGCTATAGAAGATAGGGGGGCCCCAAACCCATCTGCAGAGTATCTAGTCAGATTAAGCCACCAGCAGATCCCCTCTAGTCACAGGAAAGTGTCTCGAACAGCTTTTCTATCAGATAGAGATCATTGTAAGTGTGATTATGCTGGAATGAACTGGATACATGGTCAGATGACCTCCCTTCTAACCTGAACTTGTTCTTGGTCAGTGGTTTTCAACCTTCCTAATATACATTTACTACAGTCCCTCATATTGTGGTGACCCCCCCAACCATAAAATTATTTTTGTTGCTACTTCATAACTGTAATTTTGCTACTGTTATGAATCGTCATGTAAAACCTGATAAGCAGGAAGTATTTTCATTGTTACAATTTGAACACAATTAAAGCAGAGTGATTAATCACAAAAACATTTTCTATTGTGAAAGACTAATTTCTAACTACAAATGAAATTAATTTTGTTGTAAAGCATAGTGTAGCATGGGTAACAGTTTTCACGCCAGTTACTCGTATGTGGGCATATCTGCATATGGGCAGCCCTGCCTAGAGACAGCTAGAGGAACAGTGTCTTGGTTCCTAAGACCATTGGAAATGTGTTTTCAGGTCTTAGGTGACTCCTGTGAAAGGGTTGTTTGACCCCCAACGGGTCGTAACCAACAGGTTGACAACTGCTGTTTAGGTGAGAGCATTTCTTGCTTGTTCTAAGACAAGGTGGTCTTTTCTTTCTTACTCATTATTTGTAATTTTATCTCTAAAGAATTGATTGTGTTAATGATTATGTAAGTCTTCTTGATATGACTGAACTATTGAATTGTGTGATATATGTGGATTAAGTACCAATAAAACTGTTTTAAAAAAGGCTCAGAAACCCAGACAGGCAGTCTATCCTGTCCCATAGAGTCACTATGAGTCGGCATTGACTCAATGGCAGTGAGCTTGGTTTGTTTTTTGACCAAATCACAGGGCACTATTACTTTGTCTTACAGCTCAAATTCTTCACTGTGCCAAATCCCAGGCTGATTTTACTATCTGTAAATCTAGAAACCTTTTGAGCTTTCTGCAGCACTAGTTCTGTATAAACTCCACTCCAACTATGAATAATCTCTACTGCGCCGATACTCAAACCAAACTCTGCCAGTGAGTTGATTTCCACCCAAAGCAGTTCTGCCCATAGGACAGGGTAGAACTGCCCCTCTGGATTTTTAAGACTGTCACTTTATAGGAGTAGAAAGCTTCATCTTTCCTCCTCAGAGTAGCTGATGGTTCCAAACAGCTGATCTTGCAGTCAGCAGCCCAACATGTAGCTATCATGTTGTCTATTGTCTATACTGCCTACTATATATTGTCTATTCTCTTTACTCAATGCATTAAAACATCTATTAATTTTTTTAAAAAGTAAAATGTATGTATTCCACTTTGTTAGTGCTTTTATTCACTTGTATCTCAATTTGGGTCTATCCTAATTCCGTCATATCAATCAACCAACAAATATGCATTAAAGCACCCAAAATGCAGATATAACAATAAGCAATATTAAGTCCTTTAGAGCTGGGCTAAATTATATAGTTAGAATATAATCAGGTGCACAGAGATTAAAAAAACCCCAAATATGATGCAAAATCAACTAGCTAATATTATTTCTAATTAATTCTTAACTCTGATAACTTAAAAAAAATCTTATGAAAACTTACACATCGGATTGGTTTTGTTCATATAAAGCCTTCATCTCCTCCAGAATTTGTCTGAGTCCATCCTCCTGGAATATATAAACTGCTTTTGATATATATCCATGGATTCCCCAATGCATTCAATTAATCCCCTAAATCTATCTGTACTACATTTATCCTCAATTTATATATATAATTTATTTAAAATCCATAGCCATTGCATAAATTCTGGCTATTTATGTACCTATATCAAATATAAAGGCTTAATCGAGCATGAAAGTACACATTTTCACTGCAAAAACAACAAATACAAGTTTTAAAATATTTCTCCCAATTTTTTCCCCCAAAGACACAGTTTTGGTTTGTATTGCAAGAAAAGAAAAGCCAAAGGAATTTTTCCTACCATCTACCTTAAGATAGAAATTTTTCACTTAGACAAATAAAATGTTTTAATTCTAAAATTCATAAAGTTAATAAGATAGTTGACCATTTGAAAAGAAGTGACATCACATATTCTTTCAGCCAAAATACAGTCTTGGGTTCAACCAACCCTGTAGCCAATTATATGTTGAAAATATCTGATGATGATGAATACCCTTGTTTACTCTTGATGTCATTTATTACCCATTTCATCTCCACAATTCTAAAAGTTACAAGTCCTGCTAGTCTTCAATCACTTAAAAAACTCATTTATCAATATCTGTAGAATTGAGTTTCAATCATCCACATTTCTCACCACTAGCTCATCTCTCTGCCTCCATTAGTTCTTCTCTTCTGATGCATTTTCCATATTGCCAATAACCAAAACCACTTCCATTAAGTACATTTTGATTAAATGACCCTATAGGACGGAGAAAATTGCTCCCTATGGTTTACACAGCTGTAAATCTTTACAGAAGCGGCTATCTTTCTCCCTTAGAATGGCTGGTGTGTTTGAATTGCTGACCATTAGGCTAGCAGCCCAATGCATAACTCCAGGCCTCATTTTACTGCCAATAAGTACTCCAAAATATAAAAACATCCCGCCACACCCCTACCTGAAAACCTCTACCTGATTCCAAATGCCTGTGGAATAATGCCGAAGTTTTTCTAATCCTAGAACCCACCATTGACATCTCCATACATAACCTTTCCAGTTGTGATCATGAGTCTTAAGCCATTGTTTATCACCTGCCTGTGTGAGGGCTAATACTTCATACAAGGCTCGAACACCCACTCCCAACCCCCCAGTAGCATTTCTCTTTATGCTCCCATCTACGCAACACCAGTTTCACTTACCACATTGCATTCTATTCACTTGTGTTTCTTGGTCCTCTCAATGACATCTATCTAGTTGCTGCCCTATGATTGTTTACTACGATGCTTAAACGTACAGGCTCTTGAGCCAGACTTCCAGGGTTCAAGCTCTAGCTCTGCTCTTTACTGGCTATATCACCACTGACAAATCTCCTAACTTCAATTCTCCACTCACATGTTTGAGGTGGGGGGAGACAGCTCAGATCTCACACAATTATGAGGAGAGACAATTGCAAGCTAAGTGCTGAACATCATTCCTACTTCCATGTTATTGTAGTGGACAAATAATCATAATAGTAACAATACGACTGTTAGCACTATTATTATTTCTTGTAGAAACAGCATACAGGGACTCAGCCCTGGGTGTGTCAGGTACAGTTCCTCACTACACCAAGAGCTCTGTACCATCATCATGCCCATTTTTGTTGGTGAGAACACTGGACGCACAGAAAGCCTGAGTCCACAGTGATCGAACAGAGTATGAATCTCAGTCTGGCACCAGAGGCCTACTTCATCATCACATTTTGCTCACTGAGTGCGTGCGCGCACACTAACGCGCATAAAACGCTAGATCCAATAAAAACGACTGGTTCTGTGGGTTTCTGAGGCTGTCAATCTTTAAAAGAACAGAAAGCTTCCAGCTTTCTTCGGCAGAATGGAGGTGGATTCGAATTTACTTTAGTTCGTATTGGCTAAGCAAAGGAAAAGCAACAAAGCTAAAAATGAAGCAAAACGGAAGGAAGTAGACTTTGAGGAAGCGCAATTGCTGAGTTGTGCAGTAACTTCCTTCTTTCTCCCACAGTAACCTTTTGTTATGCTGTTCCTTTCCCTTCGGGAACTTGGCTCACACCCTCAGGGGAATCTGAAGCAAACCGCGAAAAGAGCAGCCCAGGGGAGATCCCGCTCACCCTCCAGCCCCTTTCAGCCAAGCTCCCCGGACCTCCATCCCGCCCTCTGCCGTCCAGCCCGTCATATTAAAGGCGGGCAGCTGCCCTTCTGGCGTGTGGTGCAGTTCGCGGACCACCTCCGTCGCCTTTTCCCAGAACATGGCGGGTAGACCTGGTACCGGGACCTCCTTGTCGGGCGCCCACTTGACCAAAGAGTCTGCGGGCTCCCTGCAGCCTAGTTCGCGCCGCGCTTATTAGCGCAGGTCTAGGAAATCGCCTGCGCTTTGGCGGTAAAAATCCCCAACCAATGGGAAGGCAAGGACGCAGGTTGCGTGGCTACGGTGGTTGCAAAGGGACAATTCCATACGCGGTAGAGAAATATGACCGGAAGTGGGGAGGCGGTGACCGGTGCCTTCTTCCGGTGGAACGCGGCCCTCCGGAAAGAGTCCTTGGGGTTCCATTTGACTTTATCCATGAGGTGAGACGAATTTTCCAATACTAATCTGAGCACATAGTTTAGGGAGCAGCATAGCTTGGAATAGATGTACCACCCACACCCCCCGAAACTTCCTCTTTTCCCTTTTTTAAAAATAAAAATCATTCTATTGAGGGCTCATATAACTATCCATATGTACATACATTGTGTCACGCTCATTTGTACATTTTTGATATCATTCTCAAAACATTTGCTTTCTCCTTACTCCCTTTATATCAGCTCCTCACTTTTTCCCCTGCTTCATGGAACCTTGATCATTTATCAATTATTTTGTCATGTCTTACAGTGCCCACATCTCCCTTCATCCACTTTTCTGTTGTGCAACTCCATGGAGGGGGTTATATGTAAATCCTTGTAATCAGTCGCCCCCCTTTTTTTTAAATCATTTTATTGGGGGCTTGTACAACCCTTATCACAATCAATACATCATTCCATTGTGTTTAGGACATTTGTGCATTTGTTGACCTCATCATTCTCAACACATTTCCTTTCTAATTGAGCCCTTGGTATCAGCTCCTCGTTTTTCTATCTCCCTCCCTACCCCCTCCCTCCTAAACCCTTGTTAATATTGATAGGTTTAGAATTAAGGTAGCAGATGGACATTGGACCTCCACTTCTTTTCTCCCTCAATTGCAAGAACACTTTGTTCTATTGAACTGGCATGCCGTGATGCTCACCTTATGAATTAAGGACATCAGGTATAATGAATAACTATACAGACAACTTACAACAAAGATACAAGAGATCTAGTAAAACTAGGTAATCTTGGAACCTTGAGCTTCAGAAGAAATTATAGAAAAGTGGACTAAAAACTAACTAGAAGATGAAGGGAAACAAAAGTGGTGCAAGAACAGACAGGTGAATTGTCAGCTAGCCTGACGCATTCCATCCAGACAGAAGCCTGGCACATTGGTAGCTGGCACTAAGAAAGGATCCTCACTTGTTTCCCACACCCTCCTGATATCACAATTGCCAGCCCCTACCTTCACCCATACACCAGACAGAGATATCCTTGTAAGTCCATTTCTGCTTGAAGACAAAGCTATGCCCTCATGGTTTAACATCCCCATGCCTAGAGATGGATTATCACCCCCATGCCCAGAAATGCTTGAGATTCTCCTCAAAGCACTAGCAAAAAATACAATGCTGGATCCCTCGCTGCTCTTGGACACGTGGAAAGTTCCCCCATGATTAGCCATTCTGACCCAGCTGCTTCTCTACCAGAAAGAATCCCCTCAGCTATCACCTAAGCTGTAAAAACGCCCTACTGGATCAGGTGCGTGGACCACAGAAAACAGATAGGCCTGCCAAGCTCCATCTGGAATCAATATTCAACCCCCTAGAGGCTGTGACCTATACAAAAAGGTCCTCACCCCAAGTTTTCTCTTTGTTTTTCCTTTTCCTTCACTTCCTTTTATTTATTTTAATCACTTCTGCACTCTGCTTTCTTCTTTATTTCTGCTTCTACTTCTATTCTTTCCATTTTAATTTACTTTTCCAGTTCCCTTCCTTTCCTTTTTTATGTTTTGATTAGCTTCTCTTTTATTTTTCTCTACCTTGGTTTTTGACACACACACACACACACACACACACACACACACACTTCTAGTTATTGAATTCCTTTCACTTGCTCTTGTTTGTCCGCTGTCTCTTGCTGGTTTCTTTTTCAAAAATTATTTCTTCGTTGGCAATTTTTTTTGTCCCTTCCTGTTCTACCTGACAGTGGACAGCAATCGCAGGCCTAGCCACCTCTATGACTGGAGTCATACCTATACAGTGACAGACACTACATACTCCTGTACCACCTGATCATCTTTACGTAAGTGAGACCACCAAACAAACCATTGCTAACTGTGCTATAATAACAACAAACAGTACTACACACATTCTCAAATTATCCTTTACAACAACCAGTAGATAGGTGGAGTGTCTGCAGTCTCAAGATACTAAGATCAATTAAACACAAAAACACTAATACTACAACATCTCAGTGGCAAAGACAATTTAAGTTTATATGAAGAAACAAGACAGAACAGCTGAAGCACATGACCAATATAGAGCTAGAAGACCTTTTTTCAGGAAGAAAAGGCATTGAAATTACCTGATAAACTATTAAAAATTATACTTTTATACTATCAATGAACCGGGAGAAAGGAAAGATTGCGAAGCTAAAGAAAAACTGAACACACACACACACACTAGAGTAATTCAGGAAAGCACTAAAATAACACATCAATTGAAACTAGAAACCGTACACCACAGCAAAGAGAAATTCAGAAGATTAATACTAAGATGAGAGAAACAGATAACGCATTAGAAGAGCAAAGGACTTTGCGAGTAGAAGGAGGCAGGGGAAGGGAGTGGTAAGCAAACAACGCCAAAGACGGGAATAACTAAGGAATTAAAATCAACAATGAGGAGGACATAGAGATCCTGGTGGTGTTGGGGTAACAGCAATTTAGCTGAGAAGAACTACTAAGGTGGAAGAAGGGTGAGTGTGATGGTGAGGTAGAAGAAAGGTAAAAAGAAACAGGAAAGATCTAGGAAGCAAAGCTATAGATAGAGGTATAAGCATAAGTGTGTACCTATGTAAATACATTAATTCATAAAAATAGAGGTATTGGTCTATGTACATCATATATGGCAAGACATTGGTGTAGTAGATGGACGTTAGGTCTCTGCTCAGGGCCTGCCTTCAATACAAGAATACTTTGTTCTAAGAACCTGGCATGTTGTGATGCTCACCCTCCTGGCATGATCGGTGAAGACAAAATGGGTGCACAAGCAAATGTGGTAAAGAAAGCTGATGGATTGCCTGCAACAATGATGCAAAAATAGAGCGATACTGGGGATGGTTCAGGACTGGATGGGGTGTGCTCTCTTGTCTAGAGGGTCACTGTGAGGTGGAGCTGGTTCGACAGCACCCGACCACAACAACAACAGAAAACTAAGACTGGCTCTGACAAGTGTCAGATGCTGCTCACCCAGGCTTGGACATTAACTTTCCATTGCATTAAATGTAATCGCTTGGTGTCAGAGTTGGAGAAGCTGCTATTCATACTCTAGTGATCAAGTGTTATGTGAGAAAATTACTTGTACATTTACTAGTTTGCTATTCATACCTTATTTCAGTTTAGCTTAATAACCCATTCCCTTGTTTTCTTTATCTCTGGGGAAAATAAGTATCACTAATTGGAGCAGGATATGTGAAAGTACTGCAAAAATAAAACACACCATGCTAATATTAAAAAAAAAAAGAAAGCTGATGGTACCTCTTCTATCAAAAGATATAGCATCTGGGATCTAAAAGGCTTGAGGTTAAACAAGCAGCTGTCTAGCTGATAAACAAACCCACATGGAAGAAGCACACCAGCCTGTGTGATCATGAGATGGGATCAGGTAACAGGCATCAGAAGACCCAAAACACAAACACACACACCCCACACCCCCCCCCCCAAATCCATCTGTAGATAATGGAACATCTCCTTGCAAAAGGGTCACAAGGGATGAGTCAACTAGGATGCAGTATAACACCAATGAAATATACAATATTCCTCTGGTTCCTTGAGGTTCCTCACCCCCCACTACCATGACTCCAGTCCTGCCTTTCACTGAGGGCTAGACCAGAACATGTACACAGATACAGATAAGAGCTCGAGACACACACTGAATCAAGGAATAACAATGGAAGTAGTGATACCAGGAGGGCAGGAGAAAGGTGACTCCAATGATTGACACATAACCACACCCCCACCCCAGGGGGACGATCAACAGAAACCAAGGGTGACGGGAGAGAGTGGTTGGTTAAGATATGAAAATAATAATAATTTATAATTTATCAAGGGGTCAAGGTGGGGTGGGGAGGGAGGGGAAAAAGAGGGACTGATATTTTGACCCTGGCCTCTAAACCCCTGATAAGGCCTGACCGTGGCAGCCTGCTCTCTGCTGGCTCCTCTAAGCCCCATGTCCATCACATGGCTGGTTCATTTTCTGTCAGCGCCCACGTAACTGACATATCTCCCCCACTTGCCTGAAAAGACAGCCAGGAGATCACCTCGCTAGGGTTTGGGATCAACGGTGGCCCTCTCTCCTTTGGGGACTCCCTACACCAGCGGAGCTCTTAACACTGGTCTCACTTCATGCCCTGCCTTGCCCTAGGGGCTAACTGACCCTGGGGCACAGCAAGGCCAGTATCATCACAAGGGCATAAGGACTGCACCTCTTGGCCTCCTAGTACAATCCTGCCCCTTGAGAGTCCCTGGGGTCTAATAGTAAGGGCTCAAATAGAAAGTAGATGTTTAGAAAATAATCTTGGCAACATATGTACAAATATGCTTGATACAATTGATGTATTGATTGTTATAAGAGCTCTAAGAGCCCCTTTATTAGTCTAGGTACTTTGGAGAAGTAAATCTACAGCAACTTGTGTATAAGAGAGAGTTGTATGTAAAGGTTAAGTGCGCATCAAGAAAATATCCCAACCCAGTGCTGCCCAAGCCCACAAGTCCAACATTAACCCATTAGTCCAATAACAGTCCACAAAGTCCTGCTCCATCTCACAAAACAGACACAATGATGTCGACTGCAGAGGAAAGCTGAGTCAATGAATATGTAAGCATCTCAGCGCTGGCAGGGGTCTCCACGTGGGTGCTCCAGCACCCAGGGCTGCATCGGGGTACGTTCATGTGGCTTCTCCCTGGGGATGTCTTGCAGGAAGTCTGTCTTGCAAGCTGAAGCAGGGAACTGCGAAAGCAGTTGCACCCTGGTGTGACCACAAAGCAAGAGACCCGAGAACTAGAAAGGTGAGGCTCACTGAGCCATTTATCCCTCTGCCCTTCAATTAACCCCACATGTGTTTATCGGCCAGGTTGGCACAATAAACTAACTGAGTCCCCAGTAGTATGATCTTTTAATTTTAAAAAAGAGCAAATGGACTAGAATTGAATCAGAGAGAGTTCATCAGTGAGATTAAAGAAAATCTCTCAACCTAATTTGGTAAAGGAATAATTTTTAAAATAGACAAGAAAATCTAGAGAAAATCACAGAATTCTGTGGGACAACATCAAGTACATTATGTGTGATTGGACAAAAAAACAGGAAGAAACAAACAAAACAATCAAAAGAGCAGAGAGAAGGAAACTTCCTTAATATATCATGACATGGTAACAAATGTACTCATGAAGCTAAACAAACCAAAAGCAGGGCTGACTGAAATAAAATAATCATGACATATCATGATGAAAGTTACAAATGACAGGAATCCTGACAGCAATTGAGGAAAAATAAGTTACTTAAAAAGAGGAACTGAAAACAAAAATTGTCTTAGAAAAAGTGCATCCAGAAGGCTCTGTAGCAGAAAATGACGAGACTTGGTTTAATGTACTTTGGACATGTTGTCCAGGGAGACAGACCTTGGAGACGTGTCCCACGCATGATAAAAGTACCGGGTTTTAGAACCGAGGAAAACCTTCAACAAGATGGATTGACACAGTAGCTGCATCACTGGGCTCAAAGATAAGAACAATAGTGAGGACTGCACAGTATGGGGCAGGGTTTTGCTCTATTGTCCATAGGAACACTGAGTTGGAATAAGTCCACAGCACCTTCCAATAACAGCAACAACACCACCATCTATCATACACGAACACACTGAAGCAGGAAAAGTAAACATACATATTGAAAAGAGAAACAAGTCATGCAATTAAAAACTCCCAATACATTCAAAGAAGAGTTGACACCAATTTTATTCAAACCATTGTAGGACATAATAAAAATGGAAAGTCCCCAAATTCATTTTATGAAACTTGTAAAATCATTATACCCAAATCAGACAGAAACATAGCCAGGAAAGAAAATAATACAGCAATATCCCTTATGAACATAAATGTAAAAATATCTCAACAAAACCCTACCTAATAAAGCCAACAATAAATATCTCAGTAAAGTAAATCATCATGACCAACATGAATTCATAACAAGGGTGCAATGATGGTTACATATTAGAAAAACAATCAATGTTATCCACTATATAAACAAAACAACAGGAAAGAACTTTATAACCATATTAGAAAAATTCAAATCCTACAATCCTGAGAAGAAAATGGGACCAACGGTTCCAGGGGATAATAGAAAGGGAGAGCTAGGGAAGGGGGAGGGGAGCCAACAGACCCACGGACAGGGAACAACAAGAGATCTAAAATTGATGGAGAGGAAGGTGTAGAATGCCTGGTGGGGTTAGATCAAGTGCAATGTAGCTGAAAGAGGAATTACTGAGAGCCAAATGAAGGTCAAACATGATAGTGGGACAGGAGGAAAGTAAAGGGAAATAGAGGAGGAAAGGAGGCAAAAGACATTTTTTTTTACATTTTATTAGGGGCTCATACAACTCTTATCACAATCCATACAAATACATACATAAATTGTATAAAGCACACCCCTACATTCTTTGCCCTAATCATTTTCAAAGCATTTGCTCTCCACTTAAGCCCTTTGCATCAGGTCCTCTTTTTTTCCCCCTCCCTCCCCGGTCCCCCCTCCCTCATGAGCCTTTGATAATTTATAGATTGTTATTTTGTCATATCTTTCCCTATCCGGAGGCTCCCTTCCTCCCTTTCTCTGCCGTCCATTTCCCAGGGAGGAGGTCACATGTGGATCCTTGTAATCGGTTCCCCCTTTCCAACCCACTCACCCTCACTCTCCTAGTATCACCCCTCAGACCCCTGGTCCTGAAGGTATCATCCACCCTGGATTCCCTGTGTCTCCAGCTCCCATATGCACCAGTGTACATACAACCTCTGCCCTATCCAGTCCTGCAAGGTAGAATTCGGATCATGGTAGTTGGGGGAAGGAAGTATCCAGGATCTGGGGGAAAGCTGTGTTCTTCATCGGTACTACATCACACCCTGACTGACCCATCTCCTCTCCTAAACCCCTCTATGAGGGGATCTCCAGTGGTTGACAAATGGGCTTTGGGTCTCCACTCTGCACTTCCCCCTTCATTCACTACGGTATATATATATATATATATATATATATATATATATATATATATATATATATATATATATATATATATATATATATTTTTGCATGATGCCTTTGGCACCTCGTGATTGCACAGGCTGGTGTGCTTCTTCCATGTGGGCTTTATTGCTTCTGAGCTAGATGGCCGCTTGTTCACCTTCAAGCCTTTAAGACCCCAGACACTATCTCTTTTGATGGCCGGGTACCATCAGCTTTCTTCGCCACATTTGCTTATGCACCCGTTTGTCATTGGTGATCGTATCATGGAGGTGTGCACCCAATGATATGATTTTTTTGTTCTTTGATACCTGATAACTGATCCCTTCAGGACCACGCGATCACACAGGCTGGTGTGTTCTTCCATGTGGGCTTTGTGCCTTCTGAGTTAGATGGCCGCTTGTTTATCTTCAAGCCTTTAAGACCCCAGACACTATCTCGTTTGATAGCCGGGCACCATCAGCTTTCTTCACTACATTTACTTGTTCACGCACTTTGGCTTCAGCAGTTGTGTAGGGAGGGTGAGCATCGTAGAGTGCCAACTTAATAAAAGAAAGTATTCATGCATTGAGGGAGTGCTTGAGTAGAGGTCCAAGGTCCTTCTGCCACCTTAAAACTAAACCTATAAATACAGAAACATAGATCTATTTCCCCATCCTCATATATATATTTGCATGTACATGTCTTTGTCTAGACCTCTATAAATGCCCTTTGACTCCTAGCTCTTTCCTCCATCTCCCTTGACTTTCCTCCTGCCCTACTACCAAGCTCCATCCCCACCTGGGTTACAGCTATACCTCTTCTTTATGTAACCTTACCCTTGATCATTCCCTACCAGGCCTGCCACTCCCTCCTCACTACCATTTTGGGTCCCATGTTGTTCCCTTGTCCCTGGGTTTGTTAACACCACTTCCTTACCCCCCCACTTCCCCTATCCCAAGCCCCCCCCGGAACTGTCGGTCCATTGTTTTTCCTCCAGATAGTTCATCCAGCCTGTCTTATTTAGACAGACCTGTGGAGACAATAACATGCACGAAAATAAGACAGAGGAAAACAAAGCAACAGTATACAACCAGACAACAAAACAACAACAAATCACTGACAAAGAACAAAACAAAACACATCAAGAAAGAAAACTTGTAGTTAGTTCAAGGATCGTTTGTTGGAGGCAAAAGACATTTATAGAGGTGTAAATATACACACATATATAAAAATATACTTATATAATGATAGGGATATGGGTCTATGTTCATATATTTATGTTTAATATCAAGGTTGCAGATGAATATTGGTTCTCTATTCAAGTCCTCCCGCAACGCAAGAACACTTCCTTCTAATAACCTGGCATTCTGTGATGCTCACCTTCCTGACATGATAGCTAAAGTCAAATGGGTGCATTAGCAAATGTGGTGAAGAAAGCTGATGGTGCCTAGCTATGAAAAGATACAGTGTTTGGGGTCTTAAAGGCTTGAAGTTAAACAAGCGGCCATCTAGCAGGGAAGCAATAAAACCCACATGAAAGAAGCACACAGCCTGTGTGATCACAAGGTGTCAACAGGATCAGGTATCAGATGACCCAAAACAAACCATCATATAGATATGAATTGGGGGGGGGGGGTTTGGAGTGGAGACCCAAGGCCCATTTGTAAACAATTGGACATCTCCTCAGAGAAGGGTCAAGTCAGTCAGGGTGAAGTTTAGCACCAACAAAATACACACTACTCTAGCTCTTTAATTGACCTTGGCACCCCACTATCCTGACCCCAGTTCTAGCTTACAAATCTGGCTTGACAGGAACATGTACCCTAGTACATATCAGAGCTCTTGGTACACGGAATCCAGGACAGATAAATCCCTCAGGAACAGTAATGGGAGTAGCAATACCATGAGGGGAAGGGGAAGATGGGAGAGGAAAGGGAGAAAAGGAAAACCAGTCACAATGATCGACATATAAGCCACTCCCCACCTGCAGGGGACAAGCAACAGAGTAAAGGGAGACTGCAGACAGTGTAAAATATGAAAATAATAATAATTTATAATTTAACAAGGAGTCATGAGGGTGAGGGAGGGAAGGAGGGAAATAAAACAGGAGCTGATACCAAGGCCTCAATTAGAAAATGTTTTGAAAATAATGGTGACAACATATGTACAAATGTGCTTGATACAATTGATATATGGATTGCTATAAGAGGTGTAAGAGCCCCTAGTAAAATGATATTAAAAAATACATCTACCTCTCCGTCTCTCTGCCACCCCGAGTGTGGTGGTGCTCCGACTTCACCATGTCATCTCATAAGACTTTCAGGATCAAGAGATTCCTGGCCAAGAAACAGAAGCAGAATCTGCCCATTCCCCAATGGATTCGAATGAAAACCGGTAATAAAATCAGGTACAACTCCAAGAGAAGACATTGGAGAAGAACCAAGCTGGGTCTGTAAGGAGCCCCCTGAAGGATGGCACGCATGGCCGCATTTTCCCAGGCTCAAATCATGAATTAAGATTTTTGTCCCCATCTGAGGAATTGAACTTCAATCGGCAAATAATCTGGTTTATTCCTTGTTTTTTTGCTTCCTAATCAAGTTTAACAATAAATAATGTAAGGTTGTTGTTGTGAGAAAAAAATACATGTATACTACTATAATACCTCAAGTAGAAAAAGACAGAAAATGGGGTAAGATGGCCACCATATAACAAGCCCGGGAAGATGTGCTCAGCAACTACCAAAGAGTTTCCACTATGAGAGAGATTCTGCACTTCCTGGTAGCAAGAAATTCAACTTAAAAGCCAAGTTGACCCAAGTTTCTCAAAGTGGAAAGCAGCAAGGCCTGCTGACAGACTCCCCTTTACGGATGAGCAGCAACATGAGTTGCTTCTACAAGCATCGTGATTCTTCGTGGCCCCTGAGAAAAGACAGTCAGCCAGCCAACCCTCTACCTCCCTGGCCTCTAGGGACACAGATAGCTAGCAGATCACTTGGGCAGCTTGGTACACACATGCTCAGTACCCAAGGTACGCTTTGTACCATTTCCCCATCTTCCTCCTCTTTTCCTGCTTTGTTCTACAAGGCATTCCATCCCGTGTGCCAGCGCCGTGATACCGCATACATGTACACACAGACTACTAAAAGAGCAGGAATCCCCACCCACAAGGTAGCTTTATTATATATAATTTTGGATTTTGTACTTTTGTTCTATTTTAATACTCTCTCTCTCTTTTTTGATCTCCTACTTCCTCTTCTGGAGTGACTCCACCCTCCTGAGAATCCACATTCCTCCCAGGAAGAGACAGGTCTGTGTATCCCAGCATACCCACTCTAGCATGGGCTTTCCAGGACCTCCTAAGTGCACAGATATGCTCACATTCATTCACATTGCCACAATAGCAGAATCTGGTACCCACAACCATACCCAAGTCTTTTTTTTTTTTTTGATCCTTGTACTTCTATCAATTATCTTTCTATTTTCTTGCTGTTCTCTCATTAAATATCTTTCCATGAAACCTATTAATTTAGATTAACTCTCTGCCCGCAAGTGTCAACTCACAGTGATCCTATAGGACAGGGTAAAACTGTCCGGTGAGTTTCTGAGACTGTAACTGTTTATGGGAATAGAAAGTCTCCTTTTTTTGGCGGAGCAGCTAGTGGTTTTAAAATGTTGACCTTTCGGATTACAACTCAATACATAACCATTATATGACCAGAGCTCCTTATTGTGATTACCCCTCTGAAAATATTTTCCCATTATTTTTGCAAGTCTGTTGGCTTATTCACAGTCACTTATTACTATCATTACTTTATTCTTATCATTACTTTTATTTTATTCTATTTTTCCCAGCCACTATCACCACTTAGGCACCTTTCCCCTTCTTTTCATTTCACCACTGTATGTTTTCCAGCTCCTATTAGAACTCACCTGTGTCACTAGACAAACTCTACCTCTGTATGACCAGCAGCTCACACACCACAATGCTGAAGAAACAGCAGTCAAGCACAGAAAGCTTCCAAATTCAAGAAAAACAAACATGAACAACCAAGTAGCACTCAAACCAATGGAATAGTCTGAAGATGTGATTGTGAACCACCAGTAACAGAATTCAGAAGAATGATGCTTAGGTCAAGAGATCTGGGGAATGTTCATGAGAAAAACAGAAGAAATTGAGAAACTAACATCCTTAAACCAAAGGATTCTAGAAGACAAGCAATGAGATAACTGAATTAGGCAACATAGTAAAAGGCTAGAGGAATAAAATGGAAAAGGAAAATAAAATAAATGAGCTTGAAGACAATTACCCTCACGACAGTAGACAAGAGAAGCAATCAACAAAAAAACCCGGAAGCATCCAAATAAATCCTGTAGGACACTATCATAAGAACCCATCTAAGAAAAGAAAAAAGAAAAGAAATGCTGGGAAAAGAACACCACCAAAAAAAAAAATCTACAGAGAATAGTACAAGAAACCATGGAAGAAAATTTCAACATACTATTCAACAAGCTGAGAAGAATGGACAACCAAAGAGAAAACATCAAGACATAAAGAAAAGGAGAGAATCTGAGGGCAGCTAGAGAAAAAGGAAAAGTCATCTACAAAGGAAAGTTGAAAAGGATAAATTCAGACTTCTCAGCAAAAGACCTGCAGGCAAGAAGACAATGGAATGACATATATACAATTGTGACGGGTGGAAGGGGTGGTGGGGCGGAAGGAAGCCAGCCAAGAATATTATACTGAACAAAAATATCCCTCAAATACAAGGGAGAAATAAAGGTTATTTCCTGAGGAGGAAAAAATAAAGGAATTTTGAATTCAACAATTCATTTTCTCAGATCACAATGTTATAAAACTGGAAATCTACAACAGAAAGAAAAGGAACAAAAAGACAAACACATGGAGACTGAACAACATACCATTTCAAAATGACTGGACACTAGAGTAAACGAAAACGAGAAATTAAGAAACTCCTTAAAACAAGCAAACCTATAACACATCATACCAAAAACTCGGATACAACAAATGCAGTTATCTGAAGTCAATTTATAGCAATCAATACACACACGAAATATGAGAGAAATCCAAAACCAATACTAATAAAACACTTCCAAGAAGTAGAAAGAGGGAAACCACATAAGTCCTTCAACAATAAAGGGAAAGAACTAATAAAAATTGAAGCAGAAATAAATGAACTGAAAAATGGGGGGGGAAATCAACAAGACAAAAAGTTGGTTATGAAAAGATTAACAAAATCGACAAACTGCTAGAAAACTTAACAAAGGAAAAGAAAGATGCAAATATCTAGAATTTGAGATGAAAAGGGTGCCATCACAAAAGATCCAAATGAAATAAAAAGATACATGTAGAGCAAAAGAAGAATTAGAGGTCACCAAGAGACTTCCAACCAAGAAAGATTCTAAAGAAGTATGTATGTTGCCTTCACAGGAGAATGCTAGCAAGTATTCAGGGAAGAGCCATAACTAATTCTGTGCAGACTATTCCAAAATATAGAAACTGACAGCAAACTCCCACACGCATTCTATGAAATGAGCATAATCCTCAAAACCTGATCACGATCATTTAGAAAAAATGAAAACAGGAAGTAGATAAGAGTGTCCCTCATCAATATTCTTATTCAACATTGTACTACAATAAACATCTTAGCCAGACAGACAGCAAAAAAATTTTAAAATAAAAGGAATATAATTGGGCAAAAAATAGGTCAAGCTGTCACTATTTGCAGATAGTATGATTTTACATAGTGAGAGCCCCAAGGACTCCACAGAAAGATTGTTGGAAAGTACTAACGAATCTGTTAAAGTAATGGCATACAAGATTAATAAGCAGAAATCAATTTTAATATGCTATTGAAGAGCTCCAAAATAAAAACATCAAGAAAAAAAATTAAAAAAGAGAAAACAATATCATTTATAATATCCATACAAAAGATGAATACCTGGGAATAAACTTAACCAAAGAAACAAAAGACCTGTACAAAGGAAACTACAGAAAAATCAAAATGTGAATATTACTGAAAGCAATAAATCTATAGATAGAACACAATTCTGATCAAAATCATTTTCTTGGGGGCTCATACAGCTCTTATCACAATCTATGCATCCATCCATTGTGTCTAGCACATTTGTTCATTGTTGCCATCATCATTTTCAAAACAATTTCATTCTACTTGAGCCCTTGGCATGGGCTCCTCATTTTTCCCTCTTCCCTTCTTCACGAACTCTTAATAATTCATAAATTGTTATTAATTTTTCATGTCTTACACTGTCCGAGGTCTCTCTTTACCCTCTTTTCTACTGCCCATGCCCAAGGAGGGGTTACATTGTGATCAGTGCCCCCTCTTGTTACCACTACTCTCACAGCTGTCTACAAATGGGTTTGGGGTCTCCAGTCCACCCTCCCCCTCAATCACATCAATAAGGCTTTTTGTTCTGGGTCTTTGATGCCAGATACCTGATCCCTTCGACACCTCTTTGTCACACAAGCTGGTGTGCTTCTTCCATGTGGGCTTTGTTGCTTCTTAGAGAGAGTCACTTGTTCATCTTCAAGCCTGTAAGACCCCAGATGCTATATCTTTGCATTGCTGGACACCATCACCTTTCTTCATTACATTTGCTTATGCACCCATTTGTCTTCAGCAATTCTGGCGGGAAGGTTATCACAGAATGCCAGGTGACTAGAACAAAGTGTTCTTGCGTTGAGGGAGTACTTGAGTAGAGGCCCACTTAATTGGACCTTTTGGACCTACTTTCTATCCAGCTCTTGGTAATCCAGGGTGTGTGCTACAGACTCGTGGACTTAATATTGTTCTTTGGAGGCACACAATATCTTTCATAGGCCACACCAGAAAGAATCCTTGTGGAAGCTACATTCACTGGAGTTTGTAAACTGGGCTTTCATTCAAACTCATCAGGAGCCCTTTGATTTAAGACTGAAATTCATCAGTGTGAGAAGATGATGACTGCTATCCCAAGTTATGGAATTGGCAGTTATTGGACTTTGGTTTGACTCTCTGGCCTTCAGGGTGCCTAATGAATGGTGATCCAGGAATACCAAATATTTACTACTTTAATGCTCTTCTTATTTTGTTATGACATGTATTAGTCAGGTATGCATGTTGCTACCTTTTGGAATGAATTTTGTTGAAAGTTTTGTTCCAACATCAACCCTAATTATTTGTGTAAATAGTGTCCAGCCCAGCCTGTGTGATCACGAGGTGTCAATGGGATCAGGTATCAGGCATCAAAAAACAAAAAGTCCTATCACTGTGATGAGTGGGAGTGCGAAATGGGGACACAAAACCCATCTATAGGCAACTGGACATACCCTTACAGAAGGGCCTTGGGGAGGAGACAAACCAGTCAGGGTATAGTATAGTAAAGATAAAACATACAGCTTTCCTCTAGTTCTTTAATGCTTCCTCCCTCCCACTATCATGATCCCAATTCTACCTTACAAATACGGGTAGACCAGAGGATGTACACTGGTACAGACAGGAACTAGAAACAGAGGCAATCCAGGACAGATGACCCTCTGAGGACTAGTAGTGAGAGTGGCGATACCGGGAGGGTGGAGGGAAGGTAGGGTAGAAAGGGGCAAGGGATTATAAAGATCTACATATAAACTCCTCCATGGGGGACAGACAACAGAAAAGTGGGTGAAGGGAGACGTTGGACAGTGTGAGATATGCCAAAATAATAATAATTTATAAATAATCAAGGGTTCGTGAGGGAGGGTGGGGGAAGGAGGGTGAAAATGAGGAGCTGATACCAAGGGCTCAAGTAGAAAGAAAATGTTTTGAAAATTATATGGCAACAAATGTACAAATGTGCTTGACACAATGTATGTATGGATGAATTGTAATAAGAGCTGTATGAGTCCCCCCAGAAAAGATTTTTTAATAAATTGTTCAGAAACTTGAATTTAATCTATATAAGTCAACAATTCGAGCATGAATTGATGTCTGAAACCAGCCTATACTTCTATATGCTTTTCTCAACCGTGTTTTAAATTCTGTATCATTAGCTAAATGAATAACACTATCGTTACATTATGTCCCAGGAAGATGGTTTGAAAAGTTTTCGTTATCATAAAATGATAATGTTGTTTCTAAAGTGAACCAGAGACATATATAAACCACAGATATGTGAATGGATTTTGTGCTCCCATTTAAATCTAGCCCCAATCTAAGAACTATGAGTTCTTAGGATGTGGCCCTCTTTAATGCTTAAAGAAGTCACTAAAGATATAGGTGCTATAGAAAAAACAAAACAAAAGAGAATGAAAAAACAACAAACAAAGCCAAAGTAATATACTCATAAAAATTATATCTGTTTGTAATTAATAGATAAAAATTTTACTAGTACATTGCTTAGAACACATGGTAGATAAATGGAATCACAGAATGGAATTTTCCCACTTTTTGCAGTCCATTGTATATTCAATATCTGTAAGTCTTAACATTTACAAAAAGTACAAAACAAGGTGATCTATATTAAACATAATGCCTGTGCTATAAATTGTCATCACAAGGTAATTATTTTACTATTGATTCGAACATTTTCTTCATTCAATACTTTTATTGAAGTTCAAAGTATACATTCTTAAGACAATAAATACCTGGCTGTTTTTTCTTAGTATCACAGAGGTAACATCATCAACTTCAAATTCTCCGTAGTCTCTTAGACACCGTACCTGAAAAGAAAATCAGATATTTTATCCAAATTACCTTTTAAAATATGCAGTGATCATAACATGAAGTGGGATTATATAAATGCCCGAACAGTAAAAGTACTGTATTTTATGTGTCTGTTTCCTCCTCTGTGTACTTAGGACCCTTACTATTCCCAGATATTTACTGTGGTCCTAAACCTAAAGATCTCAATTTCCTACGTCACCGGGAAGGGAAAAATAAGCTTTGCAAATGTATACATGGATGGTATTACCAATAAGGAAACCAGGGATTTAGATAAAAGGAGACTACATAGTTGGACGTTTTCCTCTCAAACAATGCACTATATTAATCAGAAGGAATAAAAATGAGGGACATAACAGTGGCAAACAAGAAAGAAAAGAGCATTTTACCTCAACTAGATTGACCAGATCCTTCCCATAATCCATCAGGATAAAAGAACATACACCTAAAAACAAACTGTTTTTCTTTTTAACAATTTATTGGGGCTCATACAATTCTTATCACAGTTCATACATATACATACATCAAATGTATAAAGCACATCTGTACAGTCTTTGCCCTAATCATATTTTTCTCTTTTCCTTTTTTACATTTTATTAGGGACTCATACAACTCTTATCACAATCCATACATATACATACATCAATTGTATAAAGCACATCCATACATTCCCTGCCCCAATCATTCTCAAGGCATTTGCTCTCCACTTAAGCCCCTTGCATCAGGTCCTCTTTTTTATTTTTTCCCCCTCCCTCCCCTTTCCCCCCTCCCTCGTGTGCACTTGGAAATTTATACATCGTTATTTTGTCATATCTTGCCCTATCCGGAGTCTCCCTTACCCCCCTTCTCTGCTGTCCCTCTCCCAGGGAAGAGGTCACATGTGGATCCTTGTAATCAGTACCCCCTTTCCAACCCACTCACCCTCCACTCTCCCAGCATCGTCCCTCACACCCTTGGTCCTGAAGGTATCATCCACCTTGGATTCCCTGTACCTCCAGCCCTCATATGTACCAGTGTACAGCCTCTGCCCTATCCAGCCCTGCAAGGTAGAATTCGTATCATGGTAGTTGGGGGGAGGAAGCATCCAGGATCTGGAGGAAAGTTGTGTTCTTCATCGGTACTACCTCGCACCCTAATTAACCCATCTCCTCTCCTAAACCCCTCTATGAGGGGATCTCCATTGGCCGACACTTGGGCCTTGGGTCTACACTCTGCACTTCCCCCTTCATTTAATATGGTATATATATACATATATACATATACATATATACATATACACACATGTACACATACATACACACATATCTTTTTTTTTTTTTGCATGATGCCTTATACCTGGTCCCTTGGCACCTCGTGATCGCACTGGCCGGTGTGCTTCTTCCATGTGGGCTTTTTTGCTTCTGAGCTAGATGGCCGCTTTTTCACCTTCAAGTCTTTAAGACCCCAGACACTATCTCTTTTGATAGTCAGGCACCATCAGCTTTCTTCACCACATTTGCTTATGCACCCATTTGTCTTCAGCGATCCTATCATGGAGGTGTGCAGTCAATGATATGATTTTTTGTTCTTTGATGCCTGGTAACTGATCCCTTCGGGACCACTCGATCACACAGGCTGGTGTGTTCTTCCATGTGGACTTTGTTGCTTCTGAGCTAGATGGCCGCTTGTTTATCTTCAAGCCTTTAAGACCCCAGTCACTACCTCTTTTGATAGCCGGGCACCATCAGCTTTCTTCACCACATTTACTTGTTCACCCACTTTGGCTCCAGCCGTTGTGTCGGGAGAGTGAGCATCATAGAGTTCCAATTTAATAAAAGGAGATATTCATGCATTGAGTGAGTGAACAAACTGTTTTTCAAAGGAAATCAAGTCTTCCAATCTCTTGTTTCTCAGGAATACTTAAAAATACATTTAAAAGATTCAGTTTCATGCTCTTTCATTTTGCTTACACAGTAACTTAGCAATCAATTAATTTTCATTTAGTATTTTAAAAATAAAACAAAATTTATGGAAGATGGAATGTTAGATTACATTAAGATGCTTGAAATTAAAGTGCCAACATCCAATCATTTTTGACCTATAAAATGTAAGCTTAATATAGTTCAGCTCACACATCACTATTACCTTAAAACTGTGAATCAAAGTTTGTTGCAGAGAGGGCACTATAAGCATTTCCATACTCCTGTCCCTCTATAGCAGTGTTTCCCAAAGTGGGGATACTGCAATGATCCAGGAGGAGTACAAAGCAGATAGCTACACTTTATCCTGGAGTATAGGCTATTGTATAAAAGTTTTTAATTTTACACACACACACACACACACACACACACACACACACCATAGTGAATGAAGGGGTAAGTGCAGCGTGGAGACTCAAAGGCCATTTGTCGGCCACTGGAGATCCCCTCATAGAGGGGTTTAGGAGAGGAGATGTGTCAGTCAGGGTGCGATGCAGTACCGATGAAGAACACAGCTTTCTCCCAGATCCTGGATGCTTCCTCCCCCAACTACCATGATCCGAATTCTACCTTGCAGGACTGGATAGGGCAGAGGTTGTACACTGGTGCATATGGGAGCTGGAGGCACAGGGAATCCAGGGTGGATGATAACTTCAGGACCAATGGTATGAGGGGCAATGCTGGGAGAGTGGAGGGTGAGTGGGTTGGAAAGGGGGAACTGATTACAAGGATCCACATGTGACCTCCTCCCTGGGAGATGGACGGCAGAGAAGGGTGAGGGGGGGGGGGGTAAGGGAGACTCCGGATAGGGAAAGATATGACAAAATAACAATGTATAAATTACCAAGGGCACATGAGGGAGGGGAGAAAAAAAAGAGGACCTGATGCAAAGGTAAAGTGAAGAGCAAATGCTTTGAGAGTGATTAGGGCAAAGAATGTAGGGATGTGCTTTATACAATTGATGTATGTATATGTGTTGATTGTGATAAGAGTTGTATGAGCCACTAATGAAATGTAAAAAAAGAAAGAAAAAAAAAAGAACATAGCTTTCCCCCGGATCCTGGATGCTTCCTCCCCCCAACTACCATGATCCTAATTCTACACTGGTGCATATGGGAGCTGAAAGCACAGGGAATCCAGGGTGGATGATAACTTCAGGACCAATGGTATGAGGGGCAATGCTGGGAGAGTGGAGGGTGAGTGGGTTGGAAAGGGGGAACTGATTACAAGGATCCACATGTGACCTCCTCTCTGGGAGACGGACGGCAGAGAAGGGTGGGGGGGCGGGCGGTAAGGGAGACTCCGGATAGGGAAAGATATGACAAAATAACAATCTATAAATTATCAAGGGCTCATGATGGAGGGGGGCAAGGGAGGGAGGGGGGAAAAAAAGAGGACCTAATGCAAAGGGCTTAAGTGGAGAGCAAATGCTTTCAAAATGATTAGGGCAAAGAATGTAGGAATGTGCTTTACACAATTGATGTATGTATATGTGTGGATTGTGATAAGAATTTATGAGCCCCTAATAAAATGTAAAAAAATGATTAGGGCAAAGAATGTACAGATGTGCTTTATACAATTGATGTACGTATATATATGGATTGTGATAAGAGTTCTATGAGCCCCTAATAAAACAATTAGGAAAAAAACAGGCCCAAAGAACAAAAGAAAACTGGGTTAGCAATATATATACATAAATTAAAATATCTATAAAGAGATTCTATCACCGCCCTCTAGTTG
Source organism: Tenrec ecaudatus (assembly GCF_050624435.1). Lineage (NCBI taxonomy): Eukaryota > Metazoa > Chordata > Mammalia > Afrosoricida > Tenrecidae > Tenrec > Tenrec ecaudatus. The sequence continues at coordinate 116,070 of NW_027457684.1, forward strand.
ATTCTAACTCACAATGACCCTATATTGGTTTTCCAAGGCTTTAATCCTTACAGAAACTAAGAGTCTCATCTTTCACCTGAGCAACAGTTGGTAAATTTGAACCTTAAGAACCTCAGAACCCTGGTGGTACAGCAGTTAATCACTGGGTTGCAATCTGCATGGTCGACAGTTCAAAACTACCAGTACCAGTAGGAGAAAGCCTGGGCTTTCTACTCAGAAACCCATAGGGGATCCCTAGGAATCAGCATTGACTCAATACCAGAGAGTTTGGTTCTGGAACCTTATGGTTAGCAGTCCAATCAATGCCTATCCTACAATGTCAGCAGGGATCCTAAGAAAGAGATGAAGAGATGTAGTCAATGAATAAGGCCCATCTAGCCATCATCTCTTATGCATTGTATTATCAATTCTAGCCTATATGGCTATGGTTAAAATCCCATTTTGGAGGGATGGTTATGTGGAAAAGCCATCTCAGAAGCAGGAACACAGAGAAATGCTGGACCATCAAGGTGTAAGAGGCCCTAGTGGGACATACTTGAGATCTTTGTCTGAAGTGGTAGAGACTGAGATGGAGGCATCAAAGGCTGCAGCACAGAGACCATGGGACAGAACAGAGGGACTAGGCCAAGACCAGAGGCTGAGGCAAGGCGTCCATGACATAAAACAGAGGAGCAATACTGAGACTATGATACTTTGAGGCAGAGCAGTGGGCTGCCTTTCTGGCCCAAAGAGGCAAAGGGACTATGTGACTGAGAGGCTAAGGACTAAAGACTGACATGACTGCTGGATGACAGGAGAGGTACACTTACTGTTTCCTGATGCTGACTTGTGGTAACTAGTTACCTTCCTTAATAAGCCCACTAAATTGTGAATATTGTCTGTGAGTTCTGTGAGGCCAACTGGGACCGATAATTGAACCCGACAGAAAGGCAGTGTGTGAGGGAGGAGTGGGTGGTGTCAGAATAGATATTGAAGGATGAAGGATGGAGGCATGTCTGAACTCTGCCTCATGGAAACAGTGAAGCCAGAGAAAGTCAAATACGGCCCTCTGATATGTCTTCCTACATTTAAAGAAGCCAATCCATTTACTAGCACTAACAAATAAGAGAAACAACGTTACTGGATAACTCAACAGGATATTTGAGTTGGCAGAAGAACAGAACAGCTTATTGAGTCTGAGGAACAAAAGTAAAGAAACATGATCCCAAGGAACACCATCAAGCAAATCAATGCAAATATTATGGAAGTCCCAGAAGAGGGCAAAGGGTAACTAAATAAAACTTAATAGACAACAGCAGAACATTACCAAAACTTGACAAAGGACAAGAATGTACATATCAATGACACTTAAGAATTTCCAAATCAGAAGAAAGCCTGAGAGATCCACACCAAAATATCTTATCATCAAACTCTTTAAAAAAAAGATAAAATCTTGACAATATCAAATAAAATGAAGTACCAATTTACATATATAGAAACCCTGGAAACCAGGAGGTAATAGAGTCACATATTTAAAATAATGAAAGAAATGAACAGCCATCCAAGATTCCTATAGCCAGCAAAACTTTCCTTTATAAATGAGGATAAAATTCAAGAAAACAAATAAAACCTGAGGGAATGTTGAGACATTCCTTTAGATTGAAATACAAGGAGAGTAGATTGCAAGATGAAGCAATATAGAGAAAAAGGTGTTAGGTTCCTGGATTCAGGTACCTGAAAGAATTCACACAGCAGAAGCAGGTTTGTAATCCAAGTGATTTTATGGGGAAAAGGGAAGTTTCAGGTATTACAGCCTCAAATAATACACATTGTTTTAAGAAAGCATACAAGGATCCGCAGAACTGCACATGGGTTCACTGCTGAATGGGGAAAAAACACATAGAAAGAACAGAAACACGTAACCCAGCACGTGGAACCAGGAAATCCCAGGGGCCAAAAGGGCTCCCACCCCCCACTTGTGGAGAATGCTGGAATGGAAGGAAGTCAAGGCAGGGTCTTTATTCCCTCCTTTCCACAACGGCTGGGGGAAGCATGGTTGAAGGTATTGGTTGGTTCCACTGGCTTGAGTTTAGGCCCACCTGTGTGAGGTAATGTAACTGAGCCTAATCTGTGTGCCCTGGTGGACCTCCCCTCGGGGCGGAGGGAGCTCTTGTCTGAGCATGCTCAGTTTGATTGTTCTAAAATTTAACGGATGCCTGATTTCTTCCAATCCTTTTGCTTTAGCCTTATGCAGTTAGTGCGGAGACAACCCCCTTGTGGTGCTTATGTAATCTGATGTCAATTTGGGACTTGAGAGGATTAAGAGTGAAGTGGTGGAGTCTAGTTGGTCAATCAGGATAGCCAGTGAGGCCTCTGTGTGGGCATTGCCTTCGCCTGAGAATTCTGGGAACTCAGTATTTCCTCCTTAAACAGGAGACGATTCTCTCTCTCAGCTCACTTCCTTGGAGATGCTCTACTGGCAAGACACATGGCACTACGTCCTGGTAGCTGGGAAAGCCACACGGACCTACCCTGATGCAACAGACCTCTGGAGCCAGAGAAGCTACATAGAGAAGAACCCTGCCAGCGCTGAGATGTTTACAATGCTACTGGATCCAAAAACTTTCTACTCGCTGGTTCAAGATCGTCCTGCAATCGGAGTCATTGCATGTTTCGTGAGTCTGACGAGGCCTTTACAGATTGGTATCAGACATATGGGCTAATATTGGGCTCACGGACTTGACCTGGACTGGGCTGGGACGTTTTCGCAATATTCAGTTGTTCTTCTATATAAACCTCTTTCTTATAAACATGAGTTTCTATGAATTTGTTTCTCTTGTCTACCCAGACTAACACTCCCCCTTTATGGCCCCTATTCTGGCTACCTAACATATTTAGCCAACACCTAAGTTGAATGCAAACATTTTTCTTTGGTCTTCTTTATTCAATATTCAAAAGTATACAAAAGAGGATAATAAAGATGGTTCAAAATCCAAAAATTAACTAAGCGCCAAAGTACGTGGTACTACTGGAAGAAATGAGGAGCAAAGAGAGGATAACCCACTTAACAAGTAACAAAATGACAACTATATGACAGGGACTTCAAGTGTGTGCAAATATGGAATTTAAAAACTGAAAAAAGTCCCAGAAACATTTGAAGCTCCTTGGTAAGTACTTCCTTAGTGGTAGTAACTTTCAATATGAAAGTATTAAAATGTCCAGTGTAAAAGCAGAGACCTTGTGATATGCATATGATACAACTTTGCTTATGGAAAGCTAAGAGGATTCAACACATTAATGAAGAACTGAGACTAAAGCTTTCTGTAGGGATTATGGCTCGATGGGAAAAAAAAGCCTCATGCTCGGGCCAATAAACACAATGATAAAAAGAGAAAAAAATAAATTGACACGGATTTCATTTATTTCAATGCATAATCAACATTCATGGAATTAGTGAAGAAATCAAGCCATGAGATAAATGCTGCAAAAGACTTCTTTAAAGTGTTAAAGAGCAGCAGAGTCAGCAAAATGACTGTCAGACAACAAACTCGGACAACTCTCAGCAATTATACAGAAGGTCCACTAGGAGCGATATCCTAAACTTCATGGAAGAGAATCTCAATATGAAGTACATCCAAGCTTCTTAAACTGAGAGAGCAGTAGCAACTACTAACAGATTCCCCTCTTTGTTATAGGCTGTCCACACGCTGGGGAAGCTTCCCTCCTGCCTGGCATAGCCAATTTTTTCTGGTCCCTGAGCTAACCCAGCTGACCAAGCCTCTTGGCTTGCTGTCCTCTGGTGAAGAACAGCTTTGCAGAGTCAGCTTGGTGCAGACAGTCACTAGCCAAGCTTAACTTTTGCTTTGTTCTACAGTTCCACCAGCCCTTGCTCAACATTCCTCACCTTGCCACCCCCAAGCAGGAAATGTGTTAGCAAAACAACACAATTAGGGGGCAAGGGGGAAAGAGAAGCCTAGCACTTCCCGCACCAATCTCAAAGTAGACTTGAGAGGTTTAATTTAACCCCCCCCCCCATTGGGTGAGAAATCCACACACCTGGCCTCTAGACCTGGCAGGAACCCCATCTTATCCCTCAAGGGGTGGAGTCAAGGGACAGAGTTTTTGTGGGTTTTGAACTGCGGACCATGCTGATCGCAACCCAATGTGTAACCACTGTACCACCAGGGGTCCTTTTATCTCAGTAAAACTATGAAAACTAGTCCTCGGTTTATCTGACCCCAGCCATGCTATTTTTTAATCACCTAATATGTATATGAAAGGTGAACAATGAATAAGACAGAGGTGAATTGATAACTATGAATTATGATATCGCAGAAAAGCACTGACAAAACATCAACAGCCAGAAGAGCAAACAAAGCTATGCTGGAAGAGCTACAGCGGGAGTGCCCCTTAAAGAGGCCGACTCCGTGTATATGTCATCTGGATGGCAAGTCCCTGGATGGTCAAAAAGAGGAAGCCTCTCAGTGGTACACATTGACACCATGACTGCAATAATGGGCTCAAACAGCAATGTTTGAGAAGAGGGTGCGGGGCAAGGCAGTGTTTCATTCTGTTGTACATCTAGTTACTATGAATAGGACTTGATGGCACCTAACAAAACTATATTCATATCTCCTTCTTACATAATAGGAGCATAATCCACACATTCAATAAAATCCATTCTCAAGAGGTAAAACTTACTTCAATATATAAGCTTTGGGGAGGCTTCATATCCTGTGTTATGTCTAAACCTTCATTTCCTCCCAATGACCTCATGTAAGTAGCAAGGGACTTCTTATAACAATTGAACCATTCTATCTGAAAACAGAAAAATGGTCTTTTTACCAAGTGACAAAGAAAACAAGCTTGCCAACATTGTGTAATCGTGACTTCAAACAGCACATACGCCCATGTAGATCATGAGTGTGGCATTCCTGTATTTATATAGCGAACATTAATGGTTGTCTTCTACGAGTCAGGAACTGTCTGTGCACTTAGGATGGAGCATTCAACCAAAACAGACAAAATTCTTGTTATCACATAGCTTACAAACCAGTAGACCTAAGCACAGATCTAAAAAAACCATTCAACCAGAAACAACACTACGAAAAACACATGATTCAGTTATGGTCGCTTTAAATACTGCACGGACTCTTTTTATAAGAATGGAACAACATGCTTGAGCAGACAATGCAAATGTCCCCAAAGAGAAGGAAGGACAAGCAAAATGAGGAGTGCACACAATAGAAGATAGTGAGGCTTACTTTGGAATTCAGTTCTAAGTTGTATCTGACAAGGGTAAACCTTTATCACATGTAAAGTGGCGCAAGAGGTCACATTATTTTACGACTGCATTTGTAGGAAAGTCAGTCATCGGAATTCTATAAATGTAAAAAAGTAGATAAAGTCTATTATGGTTAGGGTGAAAGTTTACAGAGAAAACTCATGTTTTATACAATAATTTATATATATTTTGTTTTGTGACATTAGTTGCAATCTCCTCAGAATCTTATTTATGTATAATTACAGAAAGGTAGGCAAAACAAAGATGTACAGGTTAATGACATTATTAAGAAACAGCCTGGTCAAGGAGTAACACATCCTCAGCCCCAAAATGGAGACTTATCATTTTGTTCCATTCTGAAAATTTTACATTATCACCCAAGAATGCATCCCTAAAACACTAGTTTAGTGCTGTTCATTATTTGTACTTTAAATAGATCCACACAGTATTTATTATTTTGTGACAAATTTCTTTCACTAAACATATTTTGGATTTCTGAAATTCTACTTTAAAGTGATGAAGAGCAAGGATGTCACACTTTGAGGACTGAGCAATGCCATGGGATTTTCCATTGACCTTAGCCATGGGATTTTCCATTGCCTCATAAGCATATGAAAGTTGGACAACAATTAATAAAGACCAAAGAATAGATGCCTTTGAATTAGCATGTTGGCAAAGAACACCGAAAGTACCATGGACTGCTAACTGAACAAACAAATCTGTCTCGGAAGATCACAGCCAGACTGATCCTTAGAGATGAGTATGGCAAGACTTGTCTCACAAGTTTTGGGCACGTTTTCAGGAGACCAGTCCTTAGAAAACGACACAATACTTGGTACAGTGCAAAGTCAGTGGGAAAAACAAAAACAACTCAAGGAGATGAATTGATACGGTAACTCAACAATGGGTTCAAACATAACAATTGTGAGGATGCAGAGTCCAGTAGTACTTCATGCTGATCTAGACAGGGCCACTATGAGGCGGAACTGACGAGAAGGCACCCACCACTACTATGTTGGTTAGTATTGGGTTATGTGTTGGCTAAAGCCAAGGTCAACAGTTTGACTCAACCAGTTACACCTAGGGAGAAAGGGGATTTCTGCTCCTATAAAGAAATACAGCTTCAGAAACCTAAAGAGCCAGTTCTACTTTGCTCATCCTTAAGGATTGTTAAAAGTCAATGGCAGTGGGTGTTTTACACAATCAATGTATGTATGTATGGATTGTGATAATAGTTGTATGAGCCCCAATAAAATGATTTTTAAAAAAGAAATTATGACATAAGATTATCTCTCTCTAAAGTGTCTTGGAGTCTCTAACTTGTAAACTACTATTTGTCTACCTTCATGGAAAAAAATAATACACTAATCTTTGTTAAAGATGGCATCACCTATCCCTTATCGGTGAGTTCAAAGTGAAATGTTCACATATAGAAACTGAATTTCGGTTTATGCTCTGAGAAGGAAAAGGCAGAGGCAGTGATTCTCTCCATAGACTAGACCTTGTAGAGACTCTATTAACACAGAATTTGGAGCCCAGCTATAAGGGATTTCCATTGAACTCAAGGTCAAAATGAAGTCTAAAGTATGGAAATCTAATCTCAAGACTAACATTATAATTGTTAATTATAATTTTCTGGTTCGAAAATCAGCATCTTGAAGTCTTACTTGTGTGCCTTGTCATGACTACCTTGTACTAAACTAAAAAAGTTTATGCACGACAAGTTCATGTATTTATGTTTAAAATAAAATCCTCATCTATTGGTTACTTAAATTTTAAGATAAAATCCTACAAGAACTATTACTCTTAAACACTCTATGTTTTAAAAAAAAATACTATAGCTATTGTTATTAGAGAAAGAACATGTTCTGTTCATTTCACCATAATAAAGAGGCACCCCTCAAGTCCACTTAATGTAAGATTCCGGCACAAAGACCATGGAAAAAGAACCTGAAAAATTAACTGGTAACGTAATTATTTAGTAGTTCCCTCAAGAAGCTGAGGTACTTTGTTTCTTTCTCCAGAACATGAACAGAATAAAAATAAAGCATGGAAATGTACTTAGCAATCCAAGATCAGAGGAGGCAATGGTATTAGAGATTAAAACCTGAGCAGACTGCGGATGACAGTGGAAGCCCAAAAACTCCATTTGCACAGTTCCCACACAGATTAAGCCTCCAGTGAATCTCCTTAGACCATGAACAAAGAATGGAAATAGTCTTGTTATACACTGAGTGCATTGGAAAGTAGATTAACACAGATAATTTTTAACGTTATTGTTTTTCTCTCTTTTGGTCCCTTTTAAATTTGTTCTAGTTTTTATATTTTCTTTTGGATTGAGGGCTGTTTTTTTTGCATATGATTTTCTTTCTTTTTTTTGGAGTTTTCAGTGGTTTATTGAGCATTCAATATTTTGCCATGATGACTTAGGATAGTTAGGTGTTTTTTTTTATTTTGTGTTTTACATTTTATTAGGGGCTCATACAACTCTTATCACAATCCATACGCATATGATTTTCTTTAAATAAAATCTAGGATAGGACTTAGTTACTGTGAAGACTATAAATGGATTAAGTTTCTTTGGGTTAGGACAGGGCAGGCTGGGGCAAATGGTGAGTTTAAGACTGAAGAAAATGTTCTAAAATTGATGGAGATCATAACTGCACAGCTCTTTTTAATATATTTAAACCACTGGGTTGTGTGGTATATGAATTATGTCAATTAAACTCAAGTTAAATTTTTTAAATGCAGTTAGCAAGTAAATTGTTTATAAAACTCATGGCAAATTTACTGAATACATGCCGTGGCAATTACATTATATCCTGTCAGCCTGTCAATAAAATTGCAGCTTGATGACCTCATTTTGAGGCATGACAGAAATAAGTAGCTCAATGGAGATCAAACCCAGTCTCTCTGCCTTCCTTTTCTGCGCTGAGACAGTCAGAGAGCTGGAGGAGACCCGTGCCAACACTGAAATGCATACACTGCCACTGGATCCACAAGACCTTCTACCCACTGGCCTGCGATATTCCTGCATTTGGCATCATTACATATACTGTGAATCTAAAGAGGAATTTATCGACTAGTACCGAACATATAGGCTAATATCGGACTTAGGAACTTGATCTGAACTGGGCTGAGATGTTTTCTCAATATATAATTGCTCTTTTATATAAAGTTCTTATACACATGAGTGTATGACTGTTCCTCTAGTCAACCCAGACTAACACTTTCTTTCATAAGTGATATACTATACCAAACTCACACAATAACAGCATTGATCACATTCCGTTCTATGCTATGTTCCAAATGGGCAGCCTTAATCATCCTGTAACAACCCTGTTAATACAGCAGTTCTCAACCTGTGAGTTACGACCTCTTTTGGGGTCAAAGGACCCTTTCACAGGAGTCACTTAAGACCATTGGAAAACATGTATTTCCAATGGTCTTAGGAACCAAGTCACTGCTCCTCTATCCATCTCCAGGAGGGTCTGCCCACATACGAGTACGCAGTGTAATGACATAATCAGACAACCCCATCACATTCAACTTGTACAAATAAAGGTGGATGTGACAGGGTTGGCACCACAATGTGTTTATGTGGACAAGTCACACATGCGTAGAGAGCAGCTGCTGTGTTAAAAGCAGCTACTGTGTTAAAAGCAGCGACAGTGTTAAAAGCAGCAGTATTGGTGGTAAATGACACTTCATGAATTATTATTTCTGGGTAAAATCATAAACTACTGCAAAATATCGATATCTGTACCATGGGAACTTTATCTGGATGCTGATTGGTCTTTTTATATTCAGCTGTGGTTGATGTGAATACTGCTCCTTGTGATAGTAACAGGTATGTAAAAACACAACATAGAGAATGTTAAATCATAGGAAATTTTAATAAACTGTATTGACTAAATTGTGCCATGTATCATCTTTAGTACTATTTTTTTTTAAATAAGAAATTTAAACAAGACGCTTGACTTGAAGGGAAAACTATCTAGGCTTCATTGAGAGTAATTTACGCCTACTTAAAGACAGATTGCCCTACATGTAATAGCTACATACAAAAATGTTATAAAACTGTCCTTGGTTTTACAATGATAAATGAAAAACATAAAAATTCTTCAATCGAACAAGGCATGCAAGGATTTTTTTCATGTCATTTTTTTTGTTTTTGTTAAACAGTGAGAGCAAAATAACCTACTGAAATACAAAGAGAGAAGCTGAATGAGCAAGCCACTGATGGAGAAGGGGAGCTTTCACAGAACCAGTGTTTTCCCCATCCCATCTCCACCTGATGTTGATCAAAACATACCATTGGTGATTTAGTAAACGAATAAATAAACAAAGGGAAAAATTTAATATGCTTGTGTACATGCACCAGTTACTTTGTGTACAATAAAGGAATGAGGAAGGGGAAATGAAATAAAGAGAAAAGCATACTGTAGTTGTCAGGAGGTGGTGGAATCAAACTGTGGTTTTCTAATCGAGAATGGATTCTTGGTCGGCTGGAAGAGAGTTCTGGAGGAAAGGAGCAGGCTCCCTTAGAAGATGCCTCCTGTCTGCTGCTGGAACACATCAATTGTATCTTCATCCTCCATTTCCAACTGTGCAGGTGTGTCTGTTTCATTGATTGGCTGTCTGTGGAATCAAATCAGATCTGACTCATTGACAAACCCTGTTCACAATAGGCTTCCATTAGCTTACTAAGTGGGTGTGCCTCTGAATCTTAAACTGCACCACAGAACCATCCTGCCCTACCACCTTCAAGTTAATCTGATCATTGTTCTCAGTCTTGACTCCTCCCTTGAGTTTTTTGTTGGCCAGGGTGAATGCTGAAGTCTTCTCAAAAGAGGTACCAGGTCCGCACCAAACGAGCACACAGGCAGCTGCAGGAACAGCAGGAGGAGGTGGCAGTGGTGGAGGAGGGAGAGCCATCTTTTGTATTATTAAAGCTATGGTTATATATTATTTTCATTAGCCAACCATCCCATGACAATGGATCATGTAGAAGAACGTTAAGAAAAGATAGTGAGGATTTTTTATGGTATGGTTTTACTTCAATGACAGCAGGAACTGAGAAACTACAATGTCTTACTTGTTGTGAAGTTCTATTAGTTGAATCTATGAAGCTGAACAAACTAATATGCCATTTTGATAGCAAATATCCGAGCTTTGCTGGCAAGGATACCAACTATTTTAAAAGCAAAGCTGATGATAAACTCAAGAAAGCCAGACTTGACACTGGTGGCAAGTACCACAAACAAAACGTAGCAGTCATTGAAGTTTCATATTTGGTGGCACTCAGAATCACCAGCGCTATGAAACCCTACACCATTGCTGAGGATTCACTGTTGCCAGGGGCCAGTAAATTGTTCGAGTTATGATCAGAGATGAATTTGTTACAAAATTGAGCGCAATTTTCTTATCAAATGACACTGCCTGCAGAAGAATAGCAGACAAGGCTGCTGATATTCTTGATCAGATAATCCAGGAAAGTAAATCTGCTCCACTTCCAATATTTAGCATCCAGCGTGATGAATCTACAGACGTTGCAAACTGTTCACAGTTACTGTTTACCTGAGGCATATTAATGATGGCGACTTTAAATATGAGTTTCTTTTTTTGCAAACCTCTTAAAATGGCAACTACTACACGTGATGTATTTGATAGTTGGTTCATTCTGAAAGAGCATAAGATCTCTTGGGAAAAGGTTTGTGGTGTTTGCAGATGATGCTCCACTATGCTAGGATGTCAATCTGAATTTCAACGTTTGGTACTGAGTCACCGAAAGTCACCGGAACTCACTGTATAACTCCTCAGAAAATATTAGCAACAAATACACGGCCAAAAGAGTTACAAGAAGTAATGAGAAGCATCATAAATTCTGTCAATTTTGTAAAGGCGAGCACTTTAAACAGTCTACTGCTTTCGCAACTGAAGTGAGACGGTTGTCCAGAGGAAAAGTTTTAAAAGGTGTTTTTGAGCATGGTGATGAACTCAAAACGTTTTTTATCAGAAAACATGACCGCAGTTCAAAGCATTTTGCAGCGATAAAAGTGAGATACAGAAAATAGTTTGATTGCCATCTTTGCCATCTTGAATGAGTTACAATTTATTACTGCAAGGACAAAATGCAACATGCCTTGATTTATCTGAAAATATCTGACCATTCCAAAGGAAACATCAGCTTTGGGGGAAAAAATTGGATGAAAATAAAATTTACCAAAAAAATAATAAAAAGAAAATAAAATTTACATGCCTACCCTATCTGTTTTCTTTGAAGAACATGACACTGAACCAGACAAAAGGATTACAATTTCTGTGAAAGAACACTTGCATATGCTTGCAGATGAAATTTCATCGTACTTTCCAAATCTACCCGACACCTCATTTGCACTTGCCAGAAGCCCATTTGCAGTCAAAGTTGAAGATGTTCCTGAGATAGCACAAGAGACGTTTATTGAACTAACAGCGATGCAGCGAGAACTGATTTCTCTACAATGCCAGTTACAAAATTCTGGATCAAGTGTTTGCAGTCAGGTCCTGTTCTGTCGGAGACTGTGTTGCACCTTTTTCTTCCATTTCCAACAACTTATCTTTGTGAAACAGGGTTTTCCAGCTTGTTTGTTATCAAGTCTAAATAAAGAAGTAGATTTGTTGTGGAAGATGATCTTGTGCTCTTGCAAAGACTGTCTGGAGAATTTCTGATCTAGTGAGAAAGAAACTATCTCAACCTTCTGGCTTTTTACGCACACTGTCGCAAAATGTAGCAATGTAGTTCACTATTGTTATATTAAGACTGTTACTCATGCTACACCATGCTTCAAGACAAAATTTCATTTATTTATAATTAGAAATCAGTATTTCACAAGATATAATTACCTATTTTTGTGATTAATCACTATGCTTTAAATATGTTCAATTTGTAAACTAAAAATATATCCTACATATCAGATGTTTACATTATAATTCACAACAGTAGCAAAATTACAGTTATGAAGTAGCAACAAAAATGATTTTAAGATTGGGGATCACCACAACATGAGGAACTCTATTCAAGGGTCGTGGCATTAGGAAGGTTGAGAACCAAGGCTGTAGTAGGACACACTATGACCCCATTTTGTAAATAAAGGAGTGAACACAGAGCAATGAGGTTACTTGCCCAAGATTAGAAAGCAGTGTCAGGAGTTGAAACCAAGTGTTCTGACTCTAATGTTCTATCTTGAAATACTGGTCTAGCACCCTACCTTCAGTGACAAATACTCATCTTATTCTGAATATTTATTCATGCTGACTAGAAAACTACATATCTCCTAAGAATAATGTCGGCTTTTCAACTCCACTGATGAATCACTAATAAATAAAAGAAACTCCTTTTTTTATTGTTTGTCAGTTTTCCCTGTAGCACTAGAATTACTTACTACTACTCCCTTCCAGGAGGGTACCCCAGTGGCAGTTGCTACATTTGTCACTATTAATGGAAAGGTTGGCAATTTGAATCCACTTAGCTACTCTGTAAGAGAAAAATATGGCAGTTGGTTTCCATAAAGATTGATAGTGTATATGGATTATGTGCCAAATAAGACAGTTCAAAACAAAAATAATGTATAGCCTTATAAACCTCTGAGGCAGTTTTAGTCACAATCGACTTGAGAGTAATGAGTTTGGTTTTATACTTCCCATGCCTATCGCAGTAAGTACTAACTGCTTAAAAAACGCTGAAAACTTATTGCTGAAAAGGTGATCAAATCATGGATCAAATGATAGCAACTCAAAAGATTAGCTAGGAATCTTGGAGTAGTAAGCTTATGCTAGTGAGGAATAACTCAGAAAAGTATGGTAAGAATGGTTGCTTAATTCAAAAAGTATGTGTCAATAAATTATATATACAAACTGCTGAGTTAGTAGTTTATATTTACCTCTACACATTCTCACAAACAAAATATAGAAAATTTACAGAAAACAGAGAAATACTAGTAAACATCATTGTAGAAAAAAAAAAGCCAGGATCTCAGTATTTTCCCAAAATCATTAACTTGAAAAAGTGCTAACTTACTTCTTCAGCAGACATGTGAAATCGTAAAGCATTAGGCAACACACTGCCATATTCCCACCTAAGTGCACGAATCCGCAGTAACCGGTCATACCTAGGACATTGAGAGAGTATTAGCATACAAACAAGCAGGAAATCAGACATTGTTCTATCAGTAAGACTCAAGGATCTTATCAACTAAACTGTCATTTGTGGATTTTTTTTTTTTTTAAGATTCTGATGCAAATAGATCTACTCTAAGAAGACATCTTTGGGACTACCAGAAATCGGGAATAGGAACTGGGCTGATGCCCCTAGCACTGTTCATTGTCGTAACTGTGATGGTGACACAGCAGTAATGTGGAAAAAGATCAGAAAGGCCCTTATTTCTTAGAGATGTATCCTAAAGTATATAGTGGTAAAATGTTATCTGATGTTTAGTACTTAGTTTTAAGTAGCCTAACATACATATGTCATAAATTATGGAAAATGTATTGTTAAATTTATAAGACAACTCCAGGAGCTTCACTATATTATTCTCTCTGCTTTCAAGAATAGTGCAATCTTTTACAATACAAATTTTAAACTGGAAAAACGAAATTAAAATGCTTACATTAAATCAAACTTAAAAGAAATAACTCACTGCCACATGGAGTTGTTTGACTCATACTGACACTGTAAGGACAGGATAGAAGCGCACCAGTGAGTTTCCGAGATTGTAACTCTTTTTTAAGAGTAGAAAGCCTCATCTTTTCCCCGCAGAACAGCTGGTGGTTTTGAAATGCTGTTTCTGGTTAACAGTCCAGCGCATAAACACTGAAAACACTCTCACTTCCATCAAGCCAATGCTGACTCATAGCAAACCCCTGTGGGTTTCCGAGATTGTAATTATTTACAGGAATAGAAACACGGCCTTTTCCCCTCGGAACTACTAGTGGTTTTGAACTGTGGACCATGTAGATCACAGCCCAACAAGTAACCATGCTACCAGGGCTCCATGCATAACCACAGAGATAAATAAATCTGAGATCTGTTGCTATCAACCAGAAACTTAATTGAGAAACCCCATGGAAAACTCTTCTTTGTTTCCTGCTACTACAAGTAAAATCACAGCAGCTTACAAGTACGCAATAGTGCAGCGTCGATTTCTTAACAAAGAACAGTGCCGAAATTTGATGGTTGGTATCAAATTGCTTCTTCCGTCTGATTTTGCTTCATTACTAGGAAGAGAATTAAAGAGAAAATGGATAAATACACTGCAGAACAACAAAAATTTTTAAGTTTTATTGACATGTAACAATTCACATCACACAATTCAATAGTTATTAAGAATTGTACAAAAAACTGTACAATTACCACTACAATCAATTTTAGAACATTTTCTTATTTCTTGTACTCATTGTTATTAGCTTCCTCTTTCCCACCAACCACCCCTACAATCCCCACAAGAAACCATTAAATCCAGTTCCTGGCACTACAGAACCAAAAAATTAACTTTTCCATGATATTTTTCAAAGGACTGATACACGTACACATTTTTACCTATTTGTACGTAACAGTTTACCTAAGCAAATTGTGCTGCTTCTACTTCAGAACTTTTATTTACACATTACAAGATTAAAGTAAGAAAAAGCCAAGTTAACTAACTTGTCAATGCAATGATACTATAATAATTTAATCTCCTTTAACCATTTGGTATTGTACAGTTTTGCACACTGATTGCTTTCTATTATTTCAAAAGACAAGTGTCCTATTTGTTCACTGAGGTAAGAGAAAACCTGACATCATGGCCCGAAGAAGGTGGTCTTACATGATGTTTCTATTGTATGAGCACTCCGCTTCTAGGAGCACTTCCGAATCCTCACCACACTACTGTAGCTGGACATGGAGTCAGCAGTTTATTCATTCAACAAATATTTGCTATTTCCCCATCTATATTTTTTACTATACTTTAGGGTTTTTTCATATACAGAGGAAGTAGTTTCACCCTATAAAATGCACATCTTCTTAGACACTTGATATGGATCACATTTTAAAACCAGAAGAACAAAAGGAGTAAGTATCTACTTTAGCATTTTAAAGCAATTAGATGAATATAAAAAGGGTCCACCATGCTTTGTTCCACATAATGCACTAGGCCCTGAAAACAGGAAAAATGCACACCCTGTGCTGTTAGGTTTTTCTATCTGCTGTCACTCTATGGGTACCAGATTATGGTCTACATTGTACAAACTAAGCACAAATACACCTAATACCAAGTACTTAAAAACATACATCAAATGTCCTAAAAAAAATCACATTTATAGGTGGGAAAATAAAAAGATTTCTTTTGATATATAATTTAACCAGACATTGCTTACAGTGATTGTTTTCTCAGAAGGACATCAGGAAGATGGGGGACAAATTTTTAAAACAAGAATTTACAAGTGTTATGAATACAAGAAAGTAGTTCAAAGTGAAACACATCCTGGCCCACCAAGCCCTGAGGACGATATTTCCACTCAGAGAAGTCAAAGCACAGAGAGGACCATATGGCCAGTCCACTATGAGACACGATGTACCTCACTGACCCATAGTGCTACCAGGGGACAACACTGGAAACACAGTGTGGGAACTGTGCCCAATCTGACCCTATCACACTGAGGCAAAACACTAAGAGCCATGCAACAGAACAGCAAAGGAAGCAGAGCAAAGAAGTCTTGAGGGAGTACAAAAAATAGACTTTGGGGCCAGAGTGTGCCACCCCATCAGACTCAACTGGAAAACACTCCTAAAGGTCAACAAACAGACCTTGAACTATTTACAGGCTTTTCTTTTTTTTTTTTTTTGTCTTTTTTTGGTTTTCTTTTGTTGCTTCGTTTTGCTCTGTCTTGTTTTTTGTGCATATTATTATCTCTGCAATTCTATCTAGAAAAAATAGGCGGGATAAACAATCTGAAGGAGAAAACAACGGACTGCTGGTTCTGGGGAGATATGGGAGCAGGGGAGGCGGGGGTGGGGGGAAAGGAAGTGGGTGTTAACAAACCTAGGGACAAGGGAACAATAAGTGATTCAAAATCAATGGCCAGGAGGGTGCAGGAGGCCTGGTAGGGCTTGATCAAGAGCAGTATAACCTAGAGGAATTACTGAAATCCAAATGAAGACTGAGCATGATAGTGGGACAAGAAGAAAGCAAAAGGAAATAGAGGAAAGAATTAGGAGTCAAAGAGTATTTAAAGGTCTAAATACAGGTGTGTACATGCCAATATTTATATATGATGATGGAGAAGTAGATCTAATGTGCATGTATTTATAGGTTTAGTATTAAAGGACATTGGGACTCTACTCAAATACTCCCTCAATGCAAGAACACTTTGTTCTATTAAATTGGCATTCCATGATGCTCACCTTCCCTACATGATTGCTGAAGACAAAACAGGTGCATAAGCAAATGTGAAAAAGAAAGCTGATGGTACCAGCTATCAAAACATATGGCCTCTGGGATCTTAAAGGCTTGAAGATAGAGACCCACATGGATGAAGCACACTAACCTGTGTGATCACGAGGTATCTATAGGAACAGGTACCAGTCATCAAAGAACAAAAAAAATCATCATTGTGAATGAGGGGGAGTGCGGAGTGGAGACTCAAAGTCCATCTGTAGGCAAGTAGACATCCCTTTACAGCAGGGTCACAGGGAGGAGACGAGCCAGTCAGTGTGCAGTATAACACTGATGAAACACGCAACTTTCCTCTAGTTCTTTAATGCTTCCTCCCCCAATTATCATGATCTCAATTCTACCTTACAAATCCGGGTAGACCAGAGGCTGTACACTGATACAGATAAGAGCCAGAAACACAGGGAATCCAGGGCAGATAAACCCTTCAGGATCAATGAGTGCAGCAATACCAGGAGGGTAAGGGGAAGGTGGGGGAGAAAAGAGGAACCAATGATCCACATATAACCCCCTCCCTGGGGGTGGAAAACAGAAAAGTGGGTGAAGGGAGATATTGGACAGTGTAAGACATGAAAAAAATTTTATAAATTATCAAAGTTTTGTGAGGTAGGGAGGGAGGGAGAAGAAGGGTAAAAAATGAGCGGATACCAAAGACTCAAGAAGAAAGAAAATGTTTTGAGAATGATGATGGCAACAAATGTGCTTGACATAATAGATGGATTTATGGATTGTGCAAAGAGTTAGTTATACAAGCCCCCAATAAAATGATTTAATAAAATAAATAAACCTAACCAAACTCACTACCAAAAAAAAAAAAAATTTCCTGTATCCATTGCTGGTAGGAATGTAAAATGGTATCGCTAATGTAGGTAGTAGTGTCGCAGCTCAACAAAAATCTGATCTACTACACCCAGATTTGAAAAGACATGCAAACAGACTTGTACACCAACATTCCTTGCTATACTATTTGCAATGGGTGAAGATAAGAACCACCTAATGCCCATGAATAGGAAAATGTGATATATATGTGTACACACTACTGCTGCTGCTGATGTTGTTACTCAGCCAATCGGAGAAATGAAGAATTGGCACAATCTACAATATGGATGGGACTCGATGTCATTAAACTAGTGAAAGAAGTCAACCACAGCACGGGACTTGGTTTCAATCTCTTGCCACCAAGAACAGTGGCCCAGAACTACCAGTCTGTTTTAATGCTTCTTTGCTTTTTATGGCAGGTGTGGCTCTGCTGTTGTAAATATTATTGGAACGTTTGCCCTATCACCAACTCCTGTTGTTTCTGTAAATAGTGATCAGTCACTTAAAGGTTTAATTTACACAAGTCAACAATTCATGTATTGCAGTTCACAGCTGGCCCATACTTGTATAATTTCCCTTTCTCGACAATGTTCTAAATTCTGTAACATTGGCTAAACTAATGACACCATCAAAGTGTACCGGCTACACATTAGACTCCTAAGTGAAACATCAGCAGTTTAAAGTCACCAGCCAAGTCTGTGGGGGAAGGATGAGGCTTTTTACTCCTGTGATGATGTGCAGGCTGGGAGACTCACAGGACAGTTCTACCCTGCCCTATAAAGTTGTCATGAGTCAGCAAGGGGATGATAATTGATAATGTTCTGTAACATAAAATGACAATGATGTCTCTTAGGTGAACCAGAGTCATTTATAAACCATGAGTGGATTTTAGGCTTGTACTTAATTCTAGTCCCAATCTAAGAACAGCTAGTTCTTATGACATGGTCCTGCTTGGTGGTTGCCCTCATGAAGAAATCACTGAAGATATGAGTCTACAGCAAAATGTGGTGAAGAACCTAGATGGTGCCCAGCTATTAGAAAAAATAGTGTTGGGGATTTTAAAGGTTTGTTTTCAAACAAGCAGCCATCTAAGTGGGGTGTCACATGGAAGGAGCACATCAGCCTGTGTGAACATAATCCAAATCTAAAGGCTGGAATGATATCAAAGCTTAAATTGTGAACAATTGGTTTGTAGAAGGCTATGGTTGTCAGTGGAAGCCCAAAATCCATTTAGAGGGTCCACAAAGAGATCAAGCCTCTTGTGAATTCCCTCTCGTTATAGCTGAGGGATGTGAAGAGCTCTATTATCAGACACTGTAAATCAATATGTCAGACATAGATCAAAATGCAGTATATCTTATTTGATTTTCCTTTGGACCCATTTTAAAGCTGTTTCAATTTAAAAAAAAAGTGAAGGGAAAATACTCATGAAGCAAACCCTTGGAGCCTCACTGTGACCATGGACGAGGGGTGGAGGGCCTCGCTAGCATGCAGAGCGCAGTGGATTCCTGCGGATGCGGTTAGGTTCAAACTCAGCACCCCACCATTTGCTCTCCCTTATGAGCCATCTAAATGTGTTCTAGTTCTTAAGATACTTGTAGCTCTCTTTTGACTGAGGTTTTTGTTTTACTTTCATAGTCTTGTTAGTGTTGTTTTTATTGTTTTCACTGTTTTTCTGTATATAAAATCCAAGATAGGTGAATCAGAGGCAGTAACTGGATTCATGGTTCCTTGGGGCAGGGCAGGGGAGGTGGGGAGGAAATGGGGAGCTAATAACAATGAGTCCAAGAATGAAGAAAATATCTAAACCTGATTAAGGTGATGATTCTACAACGATATGTGAATTATATACCAATAAACTGTTAAAAAGTCCATCGCAAATTATATAATTAAATGGTTCAATCATATTAAGAAGAGTTGTACAATCATTACCAGAATCGAATTTAGAACATTTTCTTCCTTCTTGTACTCACTGTTATTATTGTACTCACTTCCTTCAAACCGCCCCGGCCACAACTCAGGAACCATTAATCAAGATATTGTCTCAATAGATATACCTACCCTAGATTTCATATACACTAAAACATTTAAAAACAGCAAAAAACCTACTAAAAATAACAAAGTAAAACAAAAGTATCCCAACTGAAAAGATAGAAAATATAAAAAACTAAAATCAATTTAAAATGGGTCAAAAAGGAGATCAATGGCTATGGTGCTAAATTTTAAAGGAATTGCATCTGCAATAATCCACTTTCCAATGCACTCTGCATAACAGCAAGGCTAACCACAACACTTGTCTATGCTCAGAGAGGACTCACAGAGCTTTATCCATACATATTTCCCCTGCACTTTGTTTTTACTGAAGTAAAATGGGTCAAAACAGAGGTCAAATGATATCATGCTTTATTGTAATCATCTCTATAACACTCTCTGTCTGATAGCAAGACTACTGACATCCTTCAACTGAGTCAGAGAGGATTCACCGGAATCTTAAACCACTTGTGTGGAACTTGCAAATGATTTTGGATTTCCACTGTCATCCATATCCTTCTGCAAATCAGGTGTTCACAATTTAAGCTCTAATACTATTCCCTCCTTCATATTTGAGTTTTAATTATTCACACTCCTCTGGTCACAAAGGCTGATGTGCTTCTTCCATGTGGACTTAGGTGACATTTCACTCAGAAGGCTGCTTGTTGAAAAATAAGACCCCCATGCGCCATTCTTTCTAAAAATCATACCATCTAAATTTCTTTACTACACTTTGCGATAGCATCCATATCTTCAGTGAGCATCAAAAAGGGCCAAGTCACAAGAACTAATTCTCATATTGGGCTAGAATTAAATGCAAGTCTAAATCCCATTCATGTTATCTATGGTTTACGTACATCTCTGGTTAATCTTAAGAGACATCATTGTAATTTTATATTAGAGAACATTATCAATCACCCCCAGGGGCACATGGCAATTCTATTGATAGTGTGAACTTTTTGATTAAAGAATCTATAAACGAATGCTGATCAAAAGGGAAAAATTCAAAATTGAATTTCAAATTACCAAGAACTCTAGACTTTCTAGAGCCACGTAAACTGGAAAAACCCAAGTCCTAAAATAATCCTCAAACCAAAAATATCCTCCAAAGTGGGTCACTCCACAAAGAGGTGGGATATGGGATAAGACCATCCACCTGAGGGTCTACACCAAGACAAGGCTGGGGCAAATCCCCACAGAAATGAAAGAACCTTGCCAGGAAATCAAGTTTAGGCCAGGGGAGAGGAACATCACTGATAGTTCTGTTGGCGAGCATGGTAGGTGATTGGGGAGAAATATCCTCACATTGGGAAGGGGTGCTAAACAATGATTGTAGGGAACCTATAGGGACAGATTTTATGTTCCTGGGTAAACACTACAAATATGTCTCTAGCCAAAGCTCAATAAAACATGCCATGGACTAAACACCAAGATGTCACTGGATGCTGACCTTGTGGTACGGTAAACCTTGTGGTCAGCATGGCATCACTCGGGCTACACAAGCGCTTAACACAGAGGCCCAGCAGAATGAACTGAGCCTGGCCTCAAAGGTGCCTGTACCCTTGGACTGAGGACTGGGGTGCTTAGATAGAAGAGGAAGCAGAGTGGCTGCCCTGGACCTGTGGAAGTGATGGTCATTGGACCTTGGGGGGAACCCCATTTGGTTGGAGTCCATCAAAAGGGACTCAGAATCACCATATATTTAGTACCTTGATGCTCCCCTCTCAGTGATATGACTGGCTTTGATCTGTTGGGCAGGGATTTAAACTTGGAAGAATTGATCCAGGATGTTTCCCCTGGCATCGATCCCCCCTGCTTAGGGTAAACAGAATTCAACTGAATATGAGATCTAACTGTGTGGAGCAACAACTCATGGGTTTCGGCTCAAGTTAGAACTGTACTTGCAGACTCCTCAAACCTACAGCAGAATGATGTGTCATCGGAAAACTTGATGGTGTTGCCAGTGCAATCATCTTATACTCCAGGGGGAATGATTGACAATGTGTTACTTTTCTGTTTCTATGGGTTTTTTTCCCTGCCTTTCATTTGCTTGTTTTGTTTGTGTTTGTCTTTAGTTGTCTGCTAGTTGTTTTGCTGCTGTTGGTGGGGTAGTTGGTCTTACAGGGTATTAATTTGTCATAGTATGGCTGTCAAAGTAAACCCGAGCTATGCATATCCCAGGGACAAGCAGATGGATTCTGGCCCCAATTTAACTTTAGTCCCAATCCAAAGACAGTTAGTTTGGATAACATGGCCTTCCCCACCTCATGTAATGATCACTGAAGATAAGGGTGCTACAGCTAAGTGTGGTGAAGAAAACAAATGGTGCTCACTATCAATCGGAATAGTGTGTGGAGTCTTAAATTCAAACAAGTAGTCATCTAAACGAGGAGTGAACTATGTCCACAAAGAAGAAGCACACCAGCTTGCGTGACCCAAAGGCACGCAAAACAAAATTCAAAAATGACAAAGGGAAAAGTATCAGAGCCCAAATTTCGAAGACCCAATTTATAGAATGCTATAGAAGATAGGGGGGCCCCAAACCCATCTGCAGAGTATCTAGTCAGATTAAGCCACCAGCAGATCCCCTCTAGTCACAGGAAAGTGTCTCGAACAGCTTTTCTATCAGATAGAGATCATTGTAAGTGTGATTATGCTGGAATGAACTGGATACATGGTCAGATGACCTCCCTTCTAACCTGAACTTGTTCTTGGTCAGTGGTTTTCAACCTTCCTAATATACATTTACTACAGTCCCTCATATTGTGGTGACCCCCCCAACCATAAAATTATTTTTGTTGCTACTTCATAACTGTAATTTTGCTACTGTTATGAATCGTCATGTAAAACCTGATAAGCAGGAAGTATTTTCATTGTTACAATTTGAACACAATTAAAGCAGAGTGATTAATCACAAAAACATTTTCTATTGTGAAAGACTAATTTCTAACTACAAATGAAATTAATTTTGTTGTAAAGCATAGTGTAGCATGGGTAACAGTTTTCACGCCAGTTACTCGTATGTGGGCATATCTGCATATGGGCAGCCCTGCCTAGAGACAGCTAGAGGAACAGTGTCTTGGTTCCTAAGACCATTGGAAATGTGTTTTCAGGTCTTAGGTGACTCCTGTGAAAGGGTTGTTTGACCCCCAACGGGTAGTACCCAACAGGTTGACAACTGCTGTTTAGGTGAGAGCATTTCTTGCTTGTTCTAAGACAAGGTGGTCTTTTCTTTCTTACTCATTATTTGTAATTTTATCTCTAAAGAATTGATTGTGTTAATGATTATGTAAGTCTTCTTGATATGACTGAACTATTGAATTGTGTGATATATGTGGATTAAGTACCAATAAAACTGTTTTAAAAAAGGCTCAGAAACCCACACAGGCAGTCTATCCTGTCCCATAGAGTCACTATGAGTGGGCATTGACTCAATGGCAGTGAGCTTGGTTTGTTTTTGACCAAATCACAGGGCACTATTACTTTGTCTTACAGCTCAAATTCTTCACTGTGCCAAATCCCAGGCTTAACTTTTACTATCTGTAAATCTAGAAACCTTTTGAGCTTTCTGCAGCACTAGTTCTGTATAAACTCCACTCCAACTATGAATAATCTCTACTGCACCGATACTCAAACCAAACTCTGCCAGTGAGTTGATTTCCACCCAAAGCAGTTCTGCCCATAGGACAGGGTAGAACTGCCCCTCTGGATTTTTAAGACTGTCACTTTATAGGAGTAGAAAGCTTCATCTTTCCTCCTCAGAGTAGCTGATGGTTCCAAACAGCTGATCTTGCAGTCAGCAGCCCAACATGTAGCTATCATGTTGTCTATTGTCTATACTGCCTACTATATATTGTCTATTCTCTTTACTCAATGCATTAAAACATCTATTAATTTTTTTAAAAAGTAAAATGTATGTATTCCACTTTGTTAGTGCTTTTATTCACTTGTATCTCAATTTGGGTCTATCCTAATTCCGTCATATCAATCAACCAACAAATATGCATTAAAGCACCCAAAATGCAGATATAACAATAAGCAATATTAAGTCCTTTAGAGCTGGGCTAAATTATATAGTTAGAATATAATCAGGTGCAGAGAGATTAAATAAAACCCAAATATGATGCAAAATCAACTAGCTAATATTATTTCTAATTAATTCTTAACTCTGATAACTTAAAAAAAATCTTATGAAAACTTACACATCGGATTGGTTTTGTTCATATAAAGCCTTCATCTCCTCCAGAATTTGTCTGAGTCCATCCTCCTGGAATATATAAACTGCTTTTGATATATATCCATGGATTCCCCAATGCATTCAATTAATCCCCTAAATCTATCTGTACTACATTTATCCTCAATTTATATATATAATTTATTTAAAATCCATAGCCATTGCATAAATTCTGGCTATTTATGTACCTATATCAAAAATAAAGGCTGAATCGAGCATGAAAGTACACATTTTCACTGCAAAAACAACAAATACAAGTTTTAAAATATTTCTCCCAATTTTTTCCCCCAAAGACACAGTTTTGGTTTGTATTGCAAGAAAAGAAAAGCCAAAGGAATTTTTCCTACCATCTACCTTAAGATAGAAATTTTTCACTTAGACAAATAAAATGTTTTAATTCTAAAATTCATAAATGTTAATAAGATAGTTGACCATTTGAAAAGAAGTGACATCACATATTCTTTCAGCCAAAATACAGTCTTGGGTTCAACCAACCCTGTAGCCAATTATATGTTGAAAATATTTGATGATGATGAATAGCCTTGTTTACTCTTGATGTCATTTATTACCCATTTCATCTCCACAATTCTAAAAGTTACAAGTCCTGCTAGTCTTCAATCACTTAAAAAACTCATTTATCAATATCTGTAGAATTGAGTTTCAATCATCCACATTTCTCACCACTAGCTCATCTCTCTGCCTCCATTAGTTCTTCTCTTCTGATGCATTTTCCATATTGCCAATAACCAAAACCACTTCCATTAAGTACATTTTGATTAAATGACCCTATAGGACGGAGAAAATTGCTCCCTATGGTTTACACAGCTGTAAATCTTTACAGAAGCGGCTATCTTTCTCCCTTAGAATGGCTGGTGTGTTTGAATTGCTGACCATTAGGCTAGCAGCCCAATGCATAACTCCAGGCCTCATTTTACTGCCAATAAGTACTCCAAAATATAAAAACATCCCGCCACACCCCTACCTGAAAACCTCTACCTGATTCCAAATGCCTGTGGAATAATGCCGAAGTTTTTCTAATCCTAGAACCCACCATTGACATCTCCATACATAACCTTTCCAGTTGTGATCATGAGTCTTAAGCCATTGTTTATCACCTGCCTGTGTGAGGGCTAATACTTCATACAAGGCTCGAACACCCACTCCCAACCCCCCAGTAGCATTTCTCTTTATGCTCCCATCTACGCAACACCAGTTTCACTTACCACATTGCATTCTATTCACTTGTGTTTCTTGGTCCTCTCACTGACATCTATCTAGTTGCTGCCCTATGATTGTTTACTACGATGCTTAAACGTACAGGCTCTTGAGCCAGACTTCCAGGGTTCAAGCTCTAGCTCTGCTCTTTACTGGCTATATCACCACTGACAAATCTCCTAACTTCAATTCTCCACTCACATGTTTGAGGTGGGGGGAGACAGCTCAGATCTCACACAATTATGAGGAGAGACAATTGCAAGCTAAGTGCTGAACATCATTCCTACTTCCATGTTATTGTAGTGGACAAATAATCATAATAGTAACAATACGACTGTTAGCACTATTATTATTTCTTGTAGAAACAGCATACAGGGACTCAGCCCTGGGTGTGTCAGGTACAGTTCCTCACTACACCAAGAGCTCTGTACCATCATCATGCCCATTTTTGTTGGTGAGAACACTGGACGCACAGAAAGCCTGAGTCCACAGTGATCGAACAGAGTATGAATCTCAGTCTGGCACCAGAGGCCTACTTCATCATCACATTTTGCTCACTGAGTGCGTGCGCGCACACTAACGCGCATAAAACGCTAGATCCAATAAAAACGACTGGTTCTGTGGGTTTCTGAGGCTGTCAATCTTTAAAAGAACAGAAAGCTTCCAGCTTTCTTCGGCAGAATGGAGGTGGATTCGAATTTACTTTAGTTCGTATTAGGCAACCTTTTACTTGGCTAAGCAAAGGAAAAGCAACAAAGCTAAAAATGAAGCAAAACGGAAGGAAGTAGACTTTGAGGAAGCGCAATTGCTGAGTTGTAGAGTAACTTCCTTCTTTCTCCCACAGTAACCTTTTGTTATGCTGTTACTTTCCCTTCCGGAACTTGGCTCACACCCTCAGGGGAATCTGAAGCAAACCGCGAAAAGAGCAGCCCAGGGGAGATCCCGCTCACCCTCCAGCCCCTTTCAGCCAAGCTTCCCGGACCTCCATCCCGCCCTCTGCCGTCCAGCCCGTCATATTAAAGGCGGGCAGCTGCCCTTCTGGCGTGTGGTGCAGTTCGCGGACCACCTCCGTCGCCTTTTCACAGAACATGGCGGGTAGACCTGGTACCGGGACCTCCTTGTCGGCCGCCCACTCGACCGAAGAGTCTGCGGGCTCCCTGCAGCCTAGTTCGCGCCGCGCTTATTAGCGCAGGTCTAGGAAATCGCCTGCGCTTTGGCGGTAAAAATCCCCAACCAATGGGAAGGCAAGGACGCAGGTTGCGTGGCTACGGTGGTTGCAAAGGGACAATTCCATACGCGGTAGAGAAATATGACCGGAAGTGGGGAGGCGGTGACCGGTGCCTTCTTCCGGTGGAACGCGGCCCTCCGGAAAGAGTCCTTGGGGTTCCATTTGACTTTATCCATGAGGTGAGACGAATTTTCAATACTAATCTGAGCACATAGTTTAGGGAGCAGCATAGCTTGGAATAGATGTACCACCCACACCCCCCGAAACTTCCTCTTTTCCCTTTTTTAAAAATAAAAATCATTCTATTGAGGGCTCATATAACTATCCATATGTACATACATTGTGTCACGCTCATTTGTACATTTTTGATATCATTCTCAAAACATTTGCTTTCTCCTTACTCCCTTTATATCAGCTCCTCACTTTTTCCCCTGCTTCATGGAACCTTGATCATTTATCAATTATTTTGTCATGTCTTACAGTGCCCACATCTCCCTTCATCCACTTTTCTGTTGTGCAACTCCATGGAGGTGGTTATATGTAAATCCTTGTAATCAGTCGCCCCCCTTTTTTTTTTTAATCATTTTATTGGGGGCTTGTACAACCCTTATCACAATCAATACATCATTCCATTGGGTTTAGGACATTTGTGCATTTGTTGACCTCATCATTCTCAACACATTTCCTTTCTAATTGAGCCCTTGGTATCAGCTCCTCGTTTTTCTATCTCCCTCCCTACCCCCTCCCTCCTAAACCCTTGTTAATATTGATAGGTTTAGAATTAAGGTAGCAGATGGACATTGGACCTCCACTTCTTTTCTCCCTCAATTGCAAGAACACTTTGTTCTATTGAACTGGCATGCCGTGATGCTCACCTTAAAAGCTTGAAAATAAACAATCCGCGATGTAGCTCAGAAACAGCAAAGCCCACGTGGGAGAAGCACACCAGCATGTGTGATCACGAGGTGTTGAAGGGATCAGGCATTAAAGAACAAAAAAAATCACATCATTGTGAATGAGGAAGGGTATGGAGTAGGGACGAGGCCAAAACCCATCTGAAGGAAAGTGGACATCCCCTTACAGAACGGTTGTGGGAAGAGAAGAGGTGTTCAGGGTGCAGTGGAGCAACAATGAAACATACAGCTTTGCTCTAGTTATTTTCTATTTGTTTATGTATTTGTTTGTATCATTTTATCAGGAGCTTGCACATCTCTTATCACAACCCATACATACATTGTGTCGAGCACATTTCTACATTTGTTGCCATCATTATTCTCAAAACCTTTGCTTTCTACTTGAGCCCTTGGTATCAACTCCTCATTTTCTCCAACCCTCCCCGCTACCCCCTCCCTCATGAACCCTTGATAATTTATAAATTATTATTTTGTCATATCTTACACTGTCCGACATCTCCCTTCACCCACTTTTCTGTTGTCCTTCCCCCAGGGTGGAGGTTATGTAGGTCCTTGTAATCGGTCCCCCCTTAATACCCCACTTTCCCTCCACCCTCACGGTATAGCCATTCTTAGCACTGGTCCTAAAGAGAGCGTCTGACCTGGATTCCCTGTGTTTCAAGTTCCTGTCTGTACCAGTGTACATCCTCTGGTCTAGCCAGATTTGTGCGGCAGAATTGGGATCATGATACAGGAGGGGGTTGGGAGAGGAAGCATTTAGGAATTAGAGGAAAGTTGTATGTTTCATCATTGCTACACTGCACCGACTGGATCATCTCCCGACAACCCTTCTGAAAGGGGATGACCACTTGCCTACACATGGTTCTTGGGTTCCCAATCTTCACTGCCCTCATTCACAATGATATAAATTTTTTGTTCTTTGATGCCTGATACCTGATCCCTTTGAAACATCATGATCACACAGGCTGGTGTGCTTCTTCCATGTTGCCTTTGTTGCTTCTGAGCTAGATGGCTGCTTGTTTACCTTCAAGTCTTTAAGAGCCCAGACGCTATCTCTTTTGACAGCCAGGATTTGTTTCACCACATTTGTTTATGCGCCCATTTGTCTTCAGCAATCATATCGGGAAGGTGAGCACACAATTATATGACTTTTTTTGTTCTTTGATGCCTGATAACTGATCCCTTTGGCACCTCATGATCACACAGGCTGGTGTGCTTCTTCCATGTGGGTTTTCTTGTTTCTGAGCTAGAGAGCTGCTTATTTACTTTGAAGTCTCTAAGACCCTATATCTTTTGATAGCCATTTGTCTTCAGTGATCAGATCATTACACACCTCTTTTTAACAAGTTTAAACTATTGTATTATATGACATCTGAATTATATGTCAATAAAACTGAAAAAATTTTAAAGATTAAAGGAATATATGGAGTCGCTATACTAAAAAGAACTAGTCAATATTGCATCATGTTAAGAGGTATCATATAAGAACCAAAGGTACTGAAAGAAGAAGTCCAAGTTGCACTGAAAGCATTAGTCAAAAACAAGGCTCCAGGAATTGTTGGAAAACCCACTGTAGGCAGTTACATAATCTAATAACTTGAGAAAGGGTAAAGTCTAGCCTGTCAATAGGGTCACAGCGAATGAGGCCTCTGTGGGGCCTGGCTTTCTCCAGAGGATTTTGGGTATTCCTGTATTGCTATCTTGTGGTGGAACACACTGTCTCTTTTCTACACAATCCTGTTGACAAACCACATGGAGACACACTGAGAGAGCCAGAGCCCTGGAGCTGGAGGAGCCACATAGTGACCCCTGCCAGCACCAAGATCCTTCACCGCTACTGGATCTACATGACTTTCCACCCACTGGTCTGTGATATTCTTGCATTTGGCATTATTGCATGGCTACATGAGTCTAAAGAGGAATTTATTGACCAGTATTGGACATAGGGGATAATATTGGACTTACGGACTTGATCTGGACTGGGCTGGGATGTTTCTCAATATACAATTGCTCTTTTATACAAAGCTCTTTCTTATACACATGAGTGTCTGTGAATTTGTTTCTCTGGTCTACCTGGACTAACACATTATGCTACCTGGAGTGGTGTACTAGAGAAACAAATCACAAAGATGGAGAGTGGATGCTTGTTTGACGTCTGCTCATGGTAGTACTTTTTTGGCTAGCCAGAGGTTAGATCTGGCCATTCAGTTTGCTGGGTTGTTTTATGGAAAAAATACAGGAAGTTAAACTTTTTATGATTTCCTTTGATTGCTGTCTTTGGTGATTCCTGTACTAACTGGTAAAAATGAATGTGATTAATGTATATTTGGAGCTCAGGGGTAGAAATCCAGATTGGAGACTGGAAAGTCAACTCGGTGCTCCTCAAGGGGACAGGCACTCCCCTCTCTGGATCTCACTTTTAACATCGATACACAAAGGTCGATTCTGTGAGGGTCACAGACTGGGGACTCCCATGGCCAAATGAGGACCTGTGTGGACTCTGGTTGGCCTGCTTATTCACTGCCATCTAGAAGATTCCAACTCACAGTGACCCTGTAAGACCGAGCGGAACTGCCCCTGTGGGTTTCCGAGGCTGAAATTCTATATGGACTAGAAGGTCTCATCTCTGCACAGCCCCCCACCCTGTCCCCCAACCCCCGCTCCCCCAGTGTGACTGGTGGTTTCAAACTACTGACCTTCTAGTTAGCTGCCCAACACATAACCCACTGTGCCATCAGGGCTCTTTGGCCTACTTGGCTTCTATCCAATGTTATTGAATCGCCTTTGAAAAAATCAGGAGGTTTTTAAGAAAACAGGAATTTTGACTTTCTCTAGAAAAATCGATCTGGCATCACTGGAACCTAAACTAGAGGATCCACAATTCCACGTGGCTCTGGGAATCTCAACATTTCTTCCTCCTGCTCAAAGTAAAATGGTTTAAGGGGACCTTTCACAGCTGGTGGGCTGGTCTCCTTTCTAGAAAGTTGCCTCTGTAAAGAAAATGCATCTTTCTTCCCTTTTACCTAGTTGGGGGTGGTGAGGGTAGCAGGAGCTATTGGGTTAAGAAAAAACAGTCCAGGTAGCTTCAGTCTGCCCTGCCAGGGCTTTAGAGGCCAAGCCTTTTTTGCTCCAGCTGACTGACCTGCTGTTTCCAGGGCAGCCCCACCATCTGTTCCCAGATGCAGGGAGGGAGCCGACTTTCCTCCATCACACCTGCCCCAAACTCAGGCCCAGAACTACTGTCTAAACACAGAACAACTTTTGTCTGTGGCCAAATGTGGGACCCCAAATTTCTTCCCTCTTTCCCGATACTCCTTCAGTGACTTGATGACCTGGGCCAGGCTGAGATGAATTAGCTTGCTCCTCACAGCTGGCTGCTGGGTTCCAGTCAACTCCCAGAGGCCACTGGCTGTGCCCATCAGTAGAAGTGGGAGTTGAGAACCCTCAGCTCTTGGCTGAGCAGCTCTGTCAGTCTGTAGCTGTTGACTGTAGCTGCTTCTGACAGCCAGTCTAGCTGGTGCTTTAAGTCATTTCAGTCGCTCCACCTCAGCTGTGATTAGTCTAGTCTCTGTAGCCTCAGAGGGAGGGGAAAACAAAACACCTCAATGACTTTGAATCAGAGTGGGTTATCCTCTTTTAAAAGGCAGAAAGTCTGAATTGGAGGATATTTTTGGGGGGTCTCTTTTATGCATTTCACATTTATGAAATAAGAACTAACAGTATTTGTTCCAGTAAGTGGATCAGAACCACCTAAGGGCACACTCCTCCCACCAGGCCACGCCTCACTAAGAATAGAGGTCCATCACTTGTCTGGCATTTTGTGGTACTGTGGTGACTTTTGTTTTGTGAGATACTGGGAGCTATGTGATTGGCATTTCATATACCAGCAGGGTCACCCAAAGAGCTTCCAGACAAAGAACAGACAATGAAGAAGGAATTGGCTGCCTGCATGGGAAGAATGAGCCATTGAAAACCCTATGGATAGCAGCAACACTGTCAGTTACTAGACCCCCCATGAACAACAGAAGAACATTGTCAGAACGTGTGCCAGAAGATGAGCTCTTCAACTTGGAAAGTACTCAAAATACGGCTGAGGAAGAGGAAGAGCTGACTTTTCATAGGCAAGTCGACCATAATGATGCAAATCGAGTATAGCCATCAGGACCTTCATTTGCTGATGGGGCACAACTCAAAATGAGGAGAAACAGTTCAAATCGTCATTAATAATTGAAACTTGGGATGTATGAAATATGAATCTAGGGACATTGGAAGTCATTAAAAATGAAATGGAATACATAAAGATTGATATTGTAAGCATTAGTTAGCTGAAATGGACTGATATTGACCATTTTGAAACAGAAAATCTTACGGTTTACTCTGCTGGAAATGACACAATCAAGAGAAACAACATTGCATTCATCATCAAAAGGACATTTTAAGATCTATTTTAATGTACAATGCTATCTTTGATAGGATGCTATCTATGCCCCTTCAAGGAGAACCAATCAATACAACTATTGTTCAAATTTATGCACCAACCACCCAAAGCTGGTGATGCAGAAATTGAATAATTCTACCACCATATTCAGTCCCAAATTTGTCAGACTTGCTATCAAAATGCTATTGGAATGCAAAAGTTGAAAACAAAGAGGAAGGATCAGTAGTTGAAAAATATGGTCTTGGTGATAGAAAACAAGCTGGAGATCGCATGACAGAGTTTGCAAGACCAATAAATTGCTGATAGCATATACTATATTTTCCAACTTCTGTTCTTTCCTCTTTGGTTCCAACATTTGCACTCCAATCACCAATAATTACCAATTTATCTTGATTGGATGTTAGAATTTTGCATGATTAATGATTTCTTCAAACATTTGATCAACAACAAAAAAGGTGACCATAAATGTGGACTTCTCCAGATGGAATACACGGAAATCAAATTGACTACACCTGTGGGAAGAGACAATAAAAGAAGCTCAATATCAGCAACTGAAACCAGTCCAGGGACTGATTGTGGAACAGATCAGCAATTGTTCATATGTGAGCTCAAGTTGAAGTTCAAGAAAATGCAAACAAGTACACGAGAGTCGATATACAACCTTGATAATAACCAACAAAATTTTGAGAACATCTCTGAATAAAGCACAGTGTCATTATAAAAAAAAGGAAATAAAGAAAAGATACAAGTGCATGTCCAAAGAGACTCTGAAACTTACTCTTAATCAGAGAGTAGCTAAAGCAAAAGGAAGAAATGATGAAGTAAAGAGCTAAATAGAAAATTTCAAAGGACTACTCGAGAATACAAAGTAAAATATTATCACAAAATGTGCGAAAGCCTAGAGTTAGAAAACCAAAACAGAACATATTCAGCATATCTTAAACTGAAAGAACTGAAGAAAAATGTCAAGTCTTGAGGTGCAATATTAAAAAATTCTATGGGCAAAATATTGAATGATGAAGGAAACATCTGAGGAAGATGGAAACAATATGGAGTCACTGTATCAAAAAGAATAGACCAACATTCAACCATTTCAGGAGGTAACATATGAGCAAGAACCAATGGTCAGGAAAGAAGAAATTCAAGATGCATGGAAAGCACTAGCCCAAAACAAGATGCCAGGAATTGCTGGAATATCTATTGAAATGTTTCCACAAGCTGATAAAGCACTGGCAGCACTCACTCATCTATGTCAGGAAATTTGGAATACAGCTACTTGGCTGACGGACTGGAAAAGATCCATATGTGTATACATACCAAAGAAGGGAGACCAACAGAATGGTCAAATTATGTAACACTATCATTGGCATCACATGTGAGTCAAATTGTACTGAAGCTAATACAACAACAGTTGCATTGATTCATTGACAGAAAGTTACCATATTCAGCATTCAAGAGCCATCGTGGCACAGTGGTTACAGGTTGGATTGCAAACCCCAAGGTCAGCAGTTCAAAACCACCAGTCACTCCGTGGGAGAAAGGCAAGGTTTTCTACTCCCATAATGAGTTACAGTCTCAGAAACTCACAGGGGCAGTTAGTTCTACCCTATACTATAGGGTCAGGATGAGTTGTCATCAACTACAAGGCAGTGAGTTTGGTTTCCCAGAGATTTAAGCCAGATTCAGAAGAGGATGTGGAACAAAGGATATCAGATATCAGATGGATCTTGCCTGAAAGCAGTGAATACCCTAAAGATGGTTACTTATGTTTTATTAACACCCAAGCTATCTGACTGTGTGGATCATAAGAAAACATGGATAGTTTTGAGAAGAGAATTCCAGAACACTTATAGAACAAGGGTAGATTGCATGGTTTAAGAACCAAGAAAGGTGTGCATCCTGGTTGCACCCACTTATTATACTTTTTCAATTGTATGGTGAGCAAATAATCAGAGAAGCCAAATTATATGAAGAAGAACACAGAATCAGATTTGGAGGAAATATTATTAACTACCTGCTATATGCAGACGACACAGTTTGGCTTGCTGACAAGGATGGGGGACTTGAAGCACTTGCTGGTGAAGATCAAGGATTGCAGCCTTCAATGTGGGATACAACTCAACACAAAGAAAACCAAAATCCTCACAACTGAACCAATAGGTAACATGATGATAAATCGAGAAAAACCTGAAGTTGTCAAGGATTTTGTCTTGTCTGGATCCACAAGCAATGCTCCTGGAAGCAGCAGTCAAGAGATGAAAAGATACATTGCACTGGGTAGATCTGCTGCATAAGAGCTCTTTAGAATGTTGAAAAGTTAGGATGTTACTTTAAGCAGGAAGTACACCTGATCCAAACCATAGTATTTTCATTTGCCTCATCTGCATGTGAAAAGCTTGCCATTGAGTGAAGAAGACCCAGGTAAACTGTATGAATTTGAACCATGGTACTGGCAAAGAATATTGACAGTACCATGGACTGCCAAAAGAACAAACAAAATCTGTCTTGGAAGTACGGCCAGAATTCCCATTAGAAGTAAGGATGGTGAGACTTTGGACATGTTGTCAGTGGAGACCAGTCCCTGGAGAGGCATCATGCTTAGAAAAATGGAAGGGCTGTGAAAAAAGGTTGAAGGCCCTTGAAGAGCTGGATTGACACAGTGACGACAACAAGAGGACTGAGCATAGGAACACTTGGGTGGATGGAGGAGGAGCTGTTATTGTTACATTCTGCTGTGAATAGGTTTGCCATGGACCAGAACCAACTGGATGGCAAACTAACAACAACAACAACAACAACAACAGGGAGAGACATTAAAAAGCCAAACTCACTGCCATTGAGTTGACCTTGATTCAGAGCAACCCTGGAGGACAGGGTAGGACTGGCACCCGTGAGTTTCCCGAGAGTGTAACTTTTCACAGGAGGGGAAAGCCCCTTTAACCTACTACTTAGAAGCCCAGCCCATCCTCCGGGCTCCACAAGGATAGAGAGAAACACTGTTAGGGCTGGATAGGGCAGAGGCTGTACACTGGTACAAATGAGGGCTGGAGGTACAGGGAATCCTTGGTGGACGATACCTTCAGGACCAAGGGTGTGAGGGGCGATGCTGGGAGAGTGGAGGGTGAGTGGGTTGGAAAGGGGGAACTGATTACAGGATCCACATGTGACCTCTTCCCTGGGAGAGGGACAGCAGAGAACCGGGGAAGGGAGACTCCGGATAGGGCAAGATATGACAAAATAACGATGTATAAATTACCAAGGGCACATGAGGAAGGGGGGGAAGGGGAGGGAGGGGAAAAAAAGAGGACCTGATGCAAAGGGCTTAAGTGGAGAGCAAATGCTTTGAGAATGATTGGGGTAGGGAATGTATGGATGTGCTTTATACAATTGATGTATGAATATGTATGGATTGTGATAAGAGTTGTATGAGTCCCTAATAAAATGTAAAAAAGGAAAAGAGGAGAAAAAAATTATTAGGGCAAAGACTGTACAGATGTGCTTTACACAATTGATGTATGTATATGTATGAACTGTGATAAGAGTTGTATGAGCCCCTAATAAATTGTTAAAAAAAATGATCCTCAATTCTATCTGAATCCTTGCCAGAGCTGCAAGTTGCCTTAATAAACACGTGCAAAAAAAGTACCTCTGGCAGCAGACCGCTCAGGTTCAAATCCAGGCTCTCTAACTTATTGACTATGTGACCTTGGGCAAACCTGGACCTCTCTGTGCTTCCAAAGACTCACTTTCCAAAAGGGAAGTCATAAGCCAACTTTTCTTATTCCTCACTGGGTTGCTTTGAAGATGAAATGAGACATCTGTCTAAAAATGCTTCTGACCATCCCTTGGTTCTCAGAGCTCCACAAATGCTATGGATTATTGTTATAAGATTATGAATGATTTTTTCCAAGGGTAGTGCAAAGATTAACATCAGTGCTACTTCTCTCTGACAAAATATAAATCCAAATTTCTAAATAGCAGGGTCTGAACGGATGCGCTGTTAACAGCATCTTGCTTTTCTCCCATCACTTGTCACAGTAAATCTGATAAGAAATGCTGGGCTAGGGCCTGCAGCCAAGCCCCTCACTGGCAGCGTGCAGGACCTCAGGTTGTTGCCAGGCCAAGGGACATCACAATGGCAAGAGGAGACTCCACAAAGGGCCCCTGCTTCCTCCCCCACGCCACCCTTCCCCACATTCAGGGTGAAACGTCAAAATACAATTTTTTTTGTCACCTGGTGAAATAATGAGCCCCCATTCCCGTTGCCTTGGTATCATCAGAGCGCAACAGCCACGTGGGGTAATCGCTGTCTCCGTGTTAATGCTGCTCAGTTCAAACATTTTCACAGGCCCTGGCGAAATGAAACCCGTGCTTTCTACCTAGGTAGAGTTTGAGACGATTCAGCCCATTTGCTTCTGCTGAAGAGGCTACCTCAGAAAAACAGGAAATAAAAACATAGAGGGTGCCATTGACATTAGGTTTCTCGTTTTCTTCCTTTCTTCCCTACCTTCCTTTCTTCTTGCCCTTCTCTTTCTCTTTTCTTCCTTCCCTCCCTTTGCTCACGTCTTCCTGCCTGCCTTCACTTTCCATCTTCCCTCCCAAACTCCTCCATTTCTTCTTCGCTCCTCTCTCCCCACCGCCACCTTTCTCCTTTCCTTCCCTGCCTTTTCCCTTCAGCCTCCCAGTTTCCCTCCTTCACTCTCTCCTTTGCTCCTTCCTTCCCCCACCTTGTTTTGATCCAGTGATTTGTACTCCTTTCTTCCTCTCATCCCACCCCTCCCCATTGCTGGAGAAACATCAGTTCCTTGTGGTGCTGGTTTCTTGGCGCCAGACCCTGTTCTTTGGGTGTTCACAAGTCTGTGTCCTGTGTGCAAACATAAGACAGACATATGATCAGGGTTGGACAGAAGATGGGATTTGACAGGTGTTCTGCATCCCAAATCTCCAGGAGGCAAAGGTAAAGTCAGGCTCCTGCCTTTAAGGTTATGTCTCCCATTGTAACTGCATCCCACAAAGGCTCCTGCCTCCTGGCCACCTGAGGCCTGCTGCCTGCCTTCCTCTAGCTCCTGGGGAATTGGGGCAGCAGTGGCAAGAACAACAAAAATCCCCAGGAGTTGACAAGAAGGGAAGCTGCCTTGCTCGAGAGACGGCCCCTCACCCACCTGCATGATGTTGAGATACAGGTTCTCATCCCTGTGACTGGGCAAGAAACACCCCCTCCCCAAACGCAGTGGCTTCAAACAAGGACCATCATCGTGTGGTTGCTGGGAGGCCACTGGGTCGTGCTTGGAGTCTCCCATGAGTTGGCAGTCTCATGGGAGCTGGGGCACTCAGAGGGCTGGCAGCTGAAGCTGGCCGTTAGCTGGGTGCTTAGCTGGGTTGTTGGTTGGAGTGTCTCCACGTGGCCTTTCCAGGCAGCTCAGGCTTCTTTCAGCATAGTGTCCGGGTTCTGAGAAGTGTCCTGAGAGGTAGCACGTGGAGGCTGGACATTCTAAGGGTGAGCACTCAAGAAGAAGTCTTTGAAGGGATTTTTCAGAAGCTGTGAAGCACTTTGTGGGAGGGAAGGGGGTTGCCCAAACTAGATGTCACAATGTCATCTTCTCCATAATCTATTGGTCACAGAGGTAATGAAACATCCCAATTTAAGGGGAAAGGGCATAGACTCTAACTTCCTATAGGTAGCCTGTCAAGGAATTTGGGGGTCACATACGAAGACTGGGAGACCCTGGGTGGCACAAATGGTTAAGGACTCAACGTATCAAGAGGTGGGCAGCTGCACCCCTCAGAAGAAATAACTAATGGCCTGCTTCTAGAAGCCCACAGGCTTGAGAATCCTGTGATGTGTAGTTTCTCCCTGGCACCAAGGGGGTCCTCGGGAACCAGAACTAACATAACAGCAATGGGTTGGGTTTTTGTTGGTTTTGTTTGGGCTAATATTAAAACGATTAGTATGAAATTATATATGTATTGTGTTTAACTCTCAGGACTCTGATTATGCTGAAGTTGAACAAAACCGTCTGCCTCTTCTATGAACGCCAGCCGATGGAGGCAAAGGGTGAGGGTCTAGAGGAAGAATGAATGTCCCATTCCCGTCCTTACGTTTCAGTTGTCCTTAAAGGGCACAGGGGACAAACCAGACGTCTTTGATATGATTTTAGCCTAATGATGTGCTAGTATGATGATGAGCAGCCTGAAAAGTGGTTTTAACTAATGTGATCCAATATTTGAAAAGTTGACGATTTCACATCGAATTTTATATTCTCAGCATCTCAGTTACAAACAGAAAATCAGGCCTTAAAATCCTT
This sequence comes from Tenrec ecaudatus, assembly GCF_050624435.1. Lineage (NCBI taxonomy): Eukaryota > Metazoa > Chordata > Mammalia > Afrosoricida > Tenrecidae > Tenrec > Tenrec ecaudatus. The sequence goes on from NW_027457684.1 coordinate 153,988, forward strand.
GCATTTCCCCAAGGCAACAACAGTCTGGAGCTAGAATTTGAATGTCCCCTGTGGATGAGCTGACACGTGCCTGTTAACCACAGTCTCCATCCATCCCTATTGCCCCCAAAACAGAGGTTGGCTACAAGTATCCTTTATCTATATGGCTAAATAGGTTAGTTAGTTTGGATTGGGTTGCTAGTTTTTCCTGTTTTGTTTTGCTTACTTTTGATTTTTGGGGGGGCTAGGAAATGGTGTGTATTTTGGTACCATTTCTTCCAAAGCGAGAAAACCGAACCCAGTAAGCCAAGAAGGTCAAACAGTCTAGATTAATGATGAAAGGAGGAGCCCTGTTGGTGAGGTAGATTATGAGTTGGACTTCTAACTGCAAGATTAGAAGTTCGAAACTCCCCCCACCCCCACTCCACAAGAGAAAGATGAGATTTTCTACTCCTGTAAAGATTTACAGCCTTGGAAACCCACAGGGGCAGTTCTATACTCTGTCCAAAGGGTTGCTATATGTCAGAATTGATTCCAGGGTAGTGAGGTTTTCTTGATTGATACAAATAATTTTTGGTGAGTATTGAAAAAACCAGTCAATATTATTTTTAATACACATCAAAAAGGTCCACATTAATTGTTCCCACAACCCTGCCACCTTCTTTCTTTATTCCCTTGCCTCCCACTCTCCTTTCTTCCTCCCTATGGTCTTTTATCTCATTCGTTTTCTTTCAAGGGTTAGCCTAGGAGTGGGAAAGTCTGACTAATTCTTAACCAAAAGACTAAATTGGTGTTATTACTTGGGTTAAATTTTTTTCTTTTCTCTTCTTCTATTGGTTTGTGTCATGTAACCCAGAAAATGGGGAAACATTTGGAACATCAAAACACTATCCTTTCTCAGTAGACTACAAGCATTAAAGGCAACAGAGATACTCCAATAATAACAATAACATACAAGGATAGCTAGAGAGATAAATAGATAGATAGAAAAACCACAAAATCTGAGCAGTTGTGGGAAGGGGAATGGGAATAGCCCCATGAATAAATATAGGTTTGCCAGAGAATAGTTCTATATACATATTAGCATATACTACAAATATGACCATGAATATAATAGTGCATCCAGGAGGCATAGTTAGGAAATGTCTTAGCTAGAACAAAACCCCTTGAGGGAGCGTGTCCTAAATATCGGGGATCAGGAACATAGCTCTGAGAGACCTCAAGATCAATTGGTACAAACTAGCTCACAAAGACAATGTTCTGTATCCATCAGGGAAGTGACTGGGTTCTTCAAAAGCTAGTGAGTAGCAAACTAAAAGTCGGTTCTTGGTCTCACCCTATGTGTTGGACAGGGTTCTCTAGAGAGACAAAACCATATTGCTAGTAATTATATATAAATATATTTATAAAGCTAGATATGCAATACAAGAAATGAACCACTAAATTATATACAGATAGATAACACAAGAAACTAACAGTTAAATTATAAAACAGTGAGACACTAGCAGTCCTTTAAGGCTTGAGAGCCGCCAGTTGCCAGTCCCATTCTGTAGAGAGAGCTGGGCTATATATACCCAGGCAGCAAACAGCAAGGCAATTCACCAACTGTCACCAATTGTCGGTCCCCAGCTCCAGAGACGAACATTCCAATCCTGTGGGATTAAATGGACCTCAACTTACAGCGACAGAGTCCACAAGCTAGGCATCCCACAGGTAGTGTACCCCTTTAAATTGAGGCACAGAACAAGCAAGGCGAGGCTCACGAAGCCATTTATCCCTCTGCCCTTCGATTAATCCTACTTGTGTTTATCGGCCAGGCTGGCACAATAAACTATTGCACCCTGTCTGGAGCAAATACCATTGAAGAAGCTCAAGATGCCTGGCAACAATTAGTCCAAATCAGTAATGGACTATGCATACCTCAGCCTCTATGATGCTAAGGTCAGAAGAACTAAATGGTGCCTGCCTATCACAAACAGCTGCTCTGAAAGGGATCATGGTACATGATCCTAGATAGAGTGGGGAGTAATGTGTAAGAAAACTGAAAGTCATACTACTACTACCAATAGTAATAATAATAATGGTAAAAGATGAGGTTTATTGGTTAGATAGACTAGTGAGATCCCCACTACTATGGTCCTTCATCACCCTTCAGGTCTGGAACTGAATTCAACCCCCTGAAAAATAGACAGGTTTATAAAGTGAACCTTATGAGAAAAGATTGCAGCCCTCAGTATGGATTACAACTCAATGTCAAGAAGACACACATCCTCACAACTTGATCAATAGGTACCATGATAAATGGAGAAGTTTGTTGTTTTTTTTTACTTGGTGTTATTTGTTGAAGTTGTCACGGATTTTTTGTCTTGATGAGGTCTATAATCAATGCTGTTGGAAGCTGCAATCATGAGATCAAATGACGCATTCCATATGGATACATTTGGTGCACAATACGTCTGTAGAGTGCTAAAAAGCAAGGATGTTACTTTGAGGACTAAGGTGCACCTTACCCAAGCCATAGTAATTTAAATTGCCTCATAAGTATGTGAAAGTCAGACATTGAATAAGGAAGGCTGAAGAAGAATTGATATGTCTGAATTGTGGTGCTGGTGAAGAATATTGAAAGTAACATGGACTGGCAAGGGAACAAACAGATCTGTCTTAGAAGAAGTATGGTCAGAGGGCTCCTTAAAGGCAAGGATGGTGAGACTTCCTCTCACATACTTTGGTCATGTTATTAAGAGAGACTAGTCCCTGGAGAAGGACATCATGCCAGGTAAAGTAGAGGGACAGTGAAAGAGAGGAAGCCCCTTAAGGAGATGGATTGACAGTGACTGAAACAAGGGGCTCAAGCTTGGGAACAATTAGGAGAATTATTCAGGGCTAGGTAGTGTTTCTGTCTGTTTGGCATAGGGTCAATGTGGGTTGCAACTGGCTCAATGGCACCTGATAAGAACAACTACACCAAAATGAATCATAGCACTGAGGAGCACACATTCCTCAGAACCATCAACCATTCAAAAGCAAATAGGCAGTATTTGCCCAAGGCCAAATTCAAAACGCAGGCAAGGTTAGGGGAGAAGGATGAATGAAAACAGGAAGCAGAGTTTCAATGGCATGAGTGATATTACATTGCAGGAGATTGTCATCAATGTCACATAACAAAACGTGTATAAATTGTTACGTGCAAAGCTGATTTTCTCTGTAAACCTTAACCCACCTTACAATAAAAAGTTTCTTTTTTTAAAACAAAGACACCATCGTTCATATTATAGACACAGCCAAAGAAAGATCTCCTGGACAATCCTAAAAGGATCTCCCAAATGATTTGGGTAGTTAGCCCTCCCCAGGGAGTTCTACCCATTGAAACGCTGGGCGGTTATGGCTGCAATTATATTTCAGGCCAGAAGAGGCAGCAGAGGCCTGGTTGTTCAAATGCTACAAAACTACCAGACAATAGGCAAACAGTTTCTTTCCACGGACGACTAGCGGCTCTGTCATATCCATGTCTGGTGTTCAACACTTGGCGACAGAATCCAGCCCACTGGGTTTGGGTGGGGTCTGTTTCTCACCCATGCTTGGCTTGGGATTGTTCTATGGCATCCACAAAGTGGAGTCCTTTCCTTTCTGATGTCCCGAGAAAGCTGTTTTCTCCTTTTTCTCTCTCTGGCCCTCTTCCCAAGAACCCTGGGGTTCACTCTGCTTTCCTCTGGTTGATGTTTCTCAGGCAGTTACTTGACCTCGGTTCATCTACTGCAGGTGACCATTAGCAAGTAACTGTACCGTCCTTGGATGGTATTGTTCATGAGCTAGGCTGCGAACTACGGGTTAAAGGTTTGAGTTCACCCAGAGGTGCCTTCCAAGAAGGGCCTGGTGCTATGCCTCTGGAAAAAAACCCACCCCAGCCATGGAAAATTCTAGGGACCGGACTTCTCTAACACACTTGGGCTCTCCATGAGTCCGAGTTGACTCAATGGCAATTGGTTGCTGATATTCCTGTAAGTAGAAGACAACAATCTTTAAGCAGTCCCTCTTGGATTCATGGGAGGAGGATGGCTTCCTCTGAGAGAACTTCTCAGGGCTCCAAGGGCTCAATGATCTTACAAAAAATGAGAGAAATGATGAGCCTGATGACAGATGATATTGCTATGCAGGCCTCGTTTCAGGATGCTCAAGTTTCCAGGTCTTTCCCTGACTCACAGTGTAGCCCTGTGAGGTTCCAAATAGAAGGGCACCCTTGCTCCCAGGACCTGGAGCCTTGTAGCTGAGCAGAGCAGTCATGATGAGAAAGAGGACCCAAGGGGGAAGTCAGGGGGCTGCTTCACTTGTCTCAGTGTCAGGCAAACAAATGTTTTGGCAGGAAATTTCTCTTCAAGAGTGTTCTGATTTCTTGAAGGAAATATTTTTCTGAACCATTTCCTCAGGGGAAAACCACTCAACTACCTCGGGAAGGAAGATTTTTCTCCTTCCAAGCTTACCAGGCTGTGCTAACTCACAGAGGAGGTGTGACTAGCAGGCAATGAAACTGATTTCCAGACTCCTATGAAAATCAGCAAGTGCTCGGCTGCTAAGTGAAAGGTCGGCAGTTGGAAAACCCCAGCTGCTCTGCAGGAGAAAGTGGTGGCTGACTGTGTCTGACAAGATGACAGCTTTGGAAACCCAATGGGGCAGTTCTCCTCTGTGTTCTACAGTTGCTTTGAGTTGGAGTGGACTTGACAGTGATAGATCTGATCTTTTTCCCCATGAAAATCAACTTTCACGAATACATGTGCATTCATGGATGTCTGTGTCTGCTTTGGCATGCATGTGCACATATGTGCCTATTTACATGTGGATGAATACGTCTGTGAATGTGGGCGTCTCTGTTTACTTTGCCGTGTGTGCACATGTCTGCCTTTGTCAGTATGCATGCGGGCTCAGGCAGCATAAAGAGATCACAGAGAAACTTGGAGAGAAAGAGAAAAGTAACCTATTTTCTCATGGGTCTCCCATACCTGACGGTCTACTGGCATCCACCGCCACGAAGACCAGAGGTCACTTCATGCCATGTGTCCAGCTGCACATTGCTGGTTGAGGTCAGTCACCAGGGAGGCAAGTGAGACTGGCCTCGCCAACCTACCACCCACCTGCAGGAGTGATTCCCACCATCTGTCCTGGAGCCCCTCCCACCTTACTCAGCCTCCCTAGACCTTGAGTGAAAGGCGTTTCCAACGTTTTTACATAAAGATTTCTGAGATTGACTGAAGAAATGATTTCATTTGACAAAACAAGAAGCTTTGAATTTAAAGATTTGAGGCAAGTGCCCTTCAGAGAGGGGCCACAGGACGGGGCCATGCTCCCTTCCGGTATGCACAGGGGTTGCTATGAGTTGGAACCAACTTGATGAGCACCTGCCAGCAACAACAACAACCAGAAGTTGTCCAAACTTCTGTGGCCTCAGCTCGGAAATGAGAATATTATTATTGCCTCCTAGAAAGAACTCAAGGTATGTACAATTGGTTAATAGGCGTTTGGAAAGTGAGTACATTAAGTGGACTGATGACATTGATAAGGCAATAAGAAACTGAGAAGGCTTCACTAACAGGTGCTTTCACATCTGTAACCAGTAGATTCCTTCCTTCTTCATCTCTTGCCATCTTAATCAGCTCCCACACTTTCCAGGCAGCTTGAGGGATTAAATGTTCAGTCTGATCCTAGTATAAGCCTCAGCCTCAGAATCAGAGGCTTTACCTGAGGTTTGAGGAGCTATACTGGGAATGAGGGAGAGTAACCTGTCTTTTCTATTGCTCTCCTATCGCTCCCTCTTCCCTAGCCCTTCCCTGTCTCTGGGCCTGCCTTTCCTCCCTAGAGCATTGGCTTCCGGGAGAAGGGGATGGAAACAATGAGCACAATGAGCACATTCCTGACCAGGCCTCTTACCATGCTATGTTCCAACCCTCTCTTGGAAGGGCCTCCACGAAGTCCTCTTATGTCATCTCACAATAACTTGTTAGATACCATTGAGTGAGCTCCTGACTCATAGCAAAAGTACACACAAGAGATTGAAGCACCACCTGGTCCTGCACCGTCCTCACAATGGTCCTTGTGTGTGAGCCCATGGTTGCAGCAGTGTGGAGGAGATCCTGTCCAAGAAGGCTGCCAGTGGGTGGGAGGGGCTGCAGCTTTCAGAGACTTTGGAGGATGCCAAGGTGGATAGTTCACGGCGTATCATATGAGGTCAGCCAGCGGGCCTTGGGGCCCCTTCCCATTATCCATAGATATATGAAATAAATGGAGGCCCTCAGCAAGATGGGCTGCAGACACCTCCAGGACTCACTTGATCCTTGGCAAGCTCCCTTAGCCTTAGGACACCACCTGCTGGAACTGTGGCTTTGCTGCCTCTCCTGGCTCTCAACTTCCCTCCTAGAGGACTCCAGCCACCCTTCTCCTTCCAGATCCTTCCAGCAGGAGGCAGATATTGGTCTCTATGCTTTTGCATGTGGCCAGTTTTCTAGGGACAGATCAGCCTCTCCCAAGAATTTGGGTTCACCAGAGTGAGCGTGCCCACAAGTCTGCAGAGCGTACGGCCAGGCCTCTGAAGAGAGAACTGCTGGAAGATTTGCCCCTTTTCAAAAGCGCTAATTCCACAGTTGAGAGCTCGTCTCCTGGGGACTCAGCTTGAGTCTCAAGGAGCACATCCCCTTTGACACTGCTGGCAACTCGAGGTGCTGTGGGTCATTTTCTTGCCTTTGAGGAGTGCAAGGGAAATGCTACAATATGTCCCTTCACATGAACCACCAATCCTTATCTGGAGAACTCTCTGAGATGACAGGGATGAGAGGGAGATGTTCCTGGGGCACGCTTTCACCTGCACATCTCTCAGGTGAGTCAAACATTTGACCCCCAAAAGTTGAGTATGATGGTGAGAGTTCAGGCTGGGAGATAGAGTGTCTGGGTTCAAATCAAGAGACTGCACATCTCAACTCCCATGGTTCTCCTGCATAAAACCCAAGCCAAGCAGTTTATCACTTCCCGGCTGAGTATCCTACTGAGGCCAGCTAAACTCATTCTTTGCTGATGACAACGTTGCTTGTACCAAATGGCTTTGCCATGTAGCCCTTAGCAATGGCCAGAAGGGCTGCTCATCAAACCGCAGAGCAGGGCTTCTGGCGCACACGTTAAGAAGGGGGCTATTCACAACAAGGTCAGTAGTTCAGAACCCACTAGCTGTTTCTCTGGAGAAAAACTGTGGCTGTGTGCTTCCATAAAGATGCCCAGCCATGGAACCCCCCTGGAGAGGGCCATGATGAGCTGGAGTGAGCTCTACAGGAGTGGGATTTTTTACTGTGGATGTAATCCCACCTGGGCAGAGATTTTCTTTGTGACTTAAAGAGGCTGTACCTTACACCAATGACTTGGCTGATACAAAAGGATTCAATTCAACACTGAAGCAAACCAACTCCAAAGGAAGAAGGCAGCTGCCATGCAGAGAGCTCCAAGGACCACCAACCATGGAGGTCATTGAAGCCAAAACAAGAATACCGCCCACCAGCCCTCAGCCCCCAGGGATGGACAAAGAGAGCCTGCCCATCAAGCTGGTGCATTGGCATGATGCTGTCAGCCTCCGGTGCTGTGAGAACATTGACTTTGGTGTGTTAAAGGCACCCACTTGCGGTATGTTTGTGATGTCAGCGTGTGGAAACTATGGCAAGCCCCCCTCCCTGCCTCACAGCAGCAAAGCCTCGGCATTAAAACCCCGTGCCTTCTGTGGCGCTTGCCAGCTGTGAGAGGGCAGAAAATGCCCTTGGCTTTTCTGCTCCTTGTTGCGACCTCCCTCTGAGGCAGGGAGCAGAGGATTTGAGGTTGGAATCTGTTTTGTTTCATCACTACCCTTTGTCATCTCTCTGAACACTTTCATGTGCTCCTCACCAGTGCTTCGCCCTCTCTATCACCAAGCCATGTGCTCTTTAAAACATGCACACACACACACACACACACACACACCTAATGTTCACATTTTGAGGCACATTTGTCTTTAATTCACTAATAATAACAATAATTATTCAAAGCCACTTTACCATCTGAAAAGAAATCTCTATGCATACACTTAGATCATGGATGCCAACTGCCTTCTTAACAACATTTCCCAATGAAATATTCAGCAGCGATTATATTAAGCCTGAAGCTGTTCATCCAGTTTGTGTTAATCAAAACAAAAACAAGAGACGAAGGGATCCAAAAGGACATGTAAGATCATAGACTGAAAGTAGCCCCATCGAGCACCAAAGGCTTGTCCAGAAGGGCAGAGCCACAGGTAAAAGCTATGTCTCTCTGGAGTTGCTGGCATTTAACTAGATGCAAAATGTCAGCACAGGAAATGGCTTACCCAATGCAAATACTAACAAGGGAGGCATGTGTTCCTGTGTAAATGGAGCTTCAGCCAATCCGGGCCTTCAGGATCCAGCTCCCATCGCAGCATCCACGGGAAGCACCAGGGGAATGTTCCGTTTGCTTATTTTCCCTCTCTTTGCTAAGAAGAAAAAGAGCCTTTGTGGCCTAGTGGCTACAAGTTGGGCTGCTAATTGCTATATCAGCAGTTTGAAACTACCAGCTGCTTTGTGGGAGAAAGATAAGGCATTCTGCTCCCATAAAGAGTTCGAGTCTCAGACACTCACAGGGGCAGTTCTACGCTGCTCTATAAGTTGGCTGTGAGTCAGCATGGATTCGATGGCAGTGAGTTTTCTAAGAGTAAGAAGTATCTAGGGGTGTAAACAGTTAATGAGCTCTGCTATTAAGGGAAAAGTTGTCATGCCCAACCCACTTAGAGGAGCTGTGAAAGAGAAGCCTGGCAATCTTCTTCAGAATCCTCGGCCATTGAAAAGTTTATAGAATGTATTGACCTTGGTTGTTAAATAGATCCAGGTATATGGTGGAGCATACAGGGACCAATGTCATAAAACGGGGTGGGGGTGGAAAAAATCTCTGAGACAGATGCAAAAACTGTGAGGGAATGAGTTGTGAGGCTGGGGGATCAGGACCATCGTCTCTGGGATTTTCAAAGTTCCTGAGCAATCAGGAAAGGGGAAACAGTTGGTCTCTCCCCATCCAGAGGACAGCAGAAGAGGAGAACTGATTGGGCACAATGAATCAATGACTAGTGACTCAAGCAACGATCACCCTCCACCACTGGAGACCAGAAGAACTAGATGGTGCCTAGCTCTCACTATCGACTGCTATGAAAGAGATCACATTAGAAGGGCTTGATTAGAGTAGAAGGGAAATGTGGGGCAAAACTCAAAATCATGATTGTCGCGTGCCAGGTCTCGCCAGCAAGAAAAGACGCACCACAACAGGATTCTTCCACAAGCATTTAATTTTTCATAATGCGGTAAAAGACCCCGAAACCCCAAACTACTGCTGCTTATATATGCTCTATTGGGACGTGCTGTGCCCTGATTGGTGCATTTGCCAAAACCTCATGCATTGATTGGTGAGTTCGCCAGAACCTTCGTTTGCATACTCCAGGGTGGAGTTATGACTACGTCATCTCAGCATCGCGCATGCGCTAAGTGGTTGTTTATCACTTAGTTGGACCACCGCCCTGACTGCCCGGCGCCATCTAGTAATGGCAGCGAGAGCTGCGGCTACCCACATCACGAGAGCTGTGGCTTCCCACATCTCGCGAGAGCTACGGCTTCCCACACATGATAAAACACCAAGCTTACTGTTTGGATAAAGGCTGGTGAAATTGCAAGACTATGGTGCTTAGTTACCCTGCAGGTCTAGAACTGAACTCATCATGGCTCGATGTTCAACCAAACAATAGACAGGTCTATAATGGGAACAATGACATTAGAGACATACAAATACCGTAGAATAATAGATCACATGAGATCAAAAGACAGCATTCCCCCAAGAACGAAGTTCAAAAAAGTTGAGAATGAAGGAAGCTTGGAGACAAGAAACAAGAAGATGTGGGGGAAGTGATGGTACATTGTGGGAATTGCTATCAATGACATGAAACAAAATGTGTATGCGTTGCTCAATGGACAGCTGAGCTGCTCTTAAACCTTCACCCAAATCACAATAAAAATGTTTTTAATCAAAGAAAACTTCATGGTTCACTTCTACTCTGACACACACGGGGTGATGAGGAAATAGTGTCAACCGGGTTTGCTGTGGTCCAACCACCAGACATGTGCTTATGGGAGAAAGAGCATGCTGACGCTGGCAATACCGAGCAGGACCAAGATGGTTTTATTTGCCTGCATCATGAAGATGGTAGCCCTGGTGGTGAGATGATTCAGAGCTCAAGTGCTAACCAAGAAGCCACCCAGTTTAAACTCACCCAGCCCTACTGAAGGAGATTTCCCTCCTCAAAGGTGTTGTTGGTTGTTATGTGCCATTGAGGCGATTCTGACTCCCTGTGACGGGAAGGAAAGGCACACTGTGCTATAGTGTAAGGGTTTTCAGCGGCTACTTCCTCTGAAGTGGGCAGTGGAAACCTTCTTTGTATTCTGTTCATAGCCTGGAAGTTTCCCTGACACCTCTTCACTTGAGGTAACCCTGCTGGCATTTGAAATACCAGTCACGTGGCTTCCAGCATCACAGTAACACACAACTCACCACAGCACCACAAATGGACAGACAACAACAGGATAGGAGTCTTCATGGGAGCAGGCAGTCACGTCTTCACTCTCTCGATGGGGATCAGTGAGTTCAAACTGCCAGTCTCTCTGTTACAGCCGCACATGCAACCACTGTGCTGCTAGGTACATTTCCTTAAAATTCTGCCTAGAAAAATCTGTGGAACAGTTCTTCTCTGTCACAGAGGGTCACTGTGAGCCAGGATGGGCTCTGAGACACACAAATGCAACACCATGAAGCCACCTTACTCTGTCCTGCTCTTATTTAACTCTATTCTTTTCTGAGCTATCTTTTCCATATATTGACAAGAGACTAGCAGTGAGCAGTGTTAATTCCACCAAGGCCAGGAAGGAGGTCAAAGAGTCACAAAGGACTATCTCTTTGCTCTCATGCCACTGCACTAAGGAGGCTTGGGTGGCAGCTGGAAGCTGCACATTTCACTCCCTGTCCCTACACTCCTGGCTGAGTCTCCTCAGAGTGAGACTGCCCCTTTACCCAGCTCACTGCATTGGCTGTCTTGCTCTGAAAAGAGAATTCGCACATGTGAGTCTGACGGGGTGACAGATGGGAATCTTAATGCTGCTCTTTGGAATATGAAAGGCCTCGGATCAGAGTGCTGCAGGGGAGTGATGTCTGCAGAAGACCTGCTGGTCTCCCAGTTAGAAAGAAGCCTTCCCCTTTGCCTCAGAGGTGTGTTCACTGTGGGTGGCAAGTCAGATCCTTGGGCTGGCACTCTCAGTAAACAGATCATATGGGCACCTTGAGAAGCGCTTGCTCACTGACCCAGCTCCCCAAGGATGTAAATATACCAACCAGGATGACTAAGGACACCAGTGCCAAGAATGATCACATTCTTTGCATGTGTACAAATGAGGTGGGCAGCCACCTTCGCTGATGGTGGCTGCACAGTGAGTGTCTGGAATCACACCTGGCTAGGTGGACCATTGAAAGAGTTGGTGACATGATAATAGGGAGTACACCCCCTTGCCAGTAAAGCTAAGGAAATGGCATTTGAGGAAGCAGGGGCAGCCGGGTCGCCAGCATGAAGTCAGCGAGAACTTTGCTTGTGCCTCCTTTGTTCACTGGTGGCTGCTGGCATCTGGGTAGTGAGGACACCATGGCTACTGCCAGAATTCTCCACGGTCCCTGGTTCCACTCTCAAGTCGCTGGCTTCATCACTACCACTGCCATCGAGTCGATTCTGACTCACAGCAACCCGAAAGGACAGAGTAGAACTGCGGCTGGTGGGTCTGGGGGGCTGTGGATCATTATGAGAGCATTTCTATCTCGCAGTAGCTAAAGGGTCCAAAATGCTGGCCTTACGGTTAGCAGCCCAACATAACCCACTTGGTCATGAACCCTTGCCAGCTGATCCAGGGAGTCCATTCCCAAGTGCATATCTAAAAGAATGAAAGACGAGTACCCAGATGGATGCTGCACTAATCACTATGGGCAAAAGGTAAACAATAAGCCAACAATACCCATCAGTAGAAGAATAGAGAAAATATGATCTACACAGAGTGGGATATACATATAGTCTGCCACAAGAAAACTAAGGCCTTTGATTCGGACAGACTCTGTAACACAGGTGAACGCAAGACATGAAGTGAAAGACGCCAAACACCAAATGCCATGTATTGTGAGTCCATTTAGAGCAAAAATGCTGGACAGGTAAATCCCGTAGAGCCATAGAGTAGATTGGTGGTTTCCCAGGGTGGGGCGGGAGGGGCAATGGGGAATGACTGCTTAATGACTGCAGGGTCGATGAAAATGTTCTGGAACTGGATGGTGGGAAGCTTTCACAGTGTCCTTAAAACTACTCTTAAAAAGGGGAGAGAAAGAATCTGCAGAAAGCACAGTTCTGATTGACTCACATGAATGCGGTCACCAAGAATTGGAATCCACTAGAATTGGAATGGCAGCTAGACTATTGTTTCCTTGGGAGGTGCCTCCAGGAAGGGCCAGTAGAGAAGGGTAATACTGATAGAGCAAAGGGAAGGGGCCGATAAAGAAATGTCATTGAGTAGGTTCCCAGAGACAGTATAAATCCTCTTGTAGTTGTCCCACCCAAAGGCTGAGGGAACTGGAGTGTGGCTCCACCTATCCCCATGTGTCATTGGTTAAAGTGGCATTAAGTTCTGGAGGATGTCAACTCCCCTGTCTGCTCAATGACTGTTCCCTGTGTGGGGAGTTACATGTGCTTCCTGTGAGACCATTGGCATTTATGGGAGTGGTGGGTGCCAAGTGCTAATACATGGGCACATTAGCAGCTGCTACAGCAAGTGCTGTACATTTTTAGCTGCTTGAGTGACAGGTGGGCCTTACCTCCTGCCTATATTCAGTGGTAGGGTGTTCAGATGGGGGCATCCGAAAAATAATAAGGCCCTATTCTTTGCAAATAGACATTATTATTATTTTAATCTGTCCCAACCCCCTTTCTTATCTGTCCCTGTGAACTACCTCACTGGCTGAAACATCAGTTCCCTGGGGAAGACACCACATTTCAATATGGTCACAAGGCTGTTTTCATTGGCCCAGTGGAGACACTTACATAAGATGGGTCAACTAGACGCTTTTTCTGGAGCATTTCCAACCAAAAAACAAAAAAAGATAGTCCCGCTTTTGCAAGTGGCCTGGCATCTAAGAAGCATAATTCAGAAGCACATGTCCCGCCATGTGGAGGAGGCGGTCTATGTTGCGAGATTACAGCATGTGCCCTGAGAGACAGACACAAAGAACACAGGAACATGCCAGTGGTGGTCAGGAACCGTCGACAGAGCCAGCTGTCCTCTTGTTCTCCCCACCTTTCCATTTTCCTAGGATTCTCTCTTCCAAGTATTGGTCTCTTTGCCTGTTTACAACCAAATGAGCCCCAAATAAGATCCAGATCATAGAAATAGAAGGAGGAAGTTGGATGGAGACTGCAGTTCATACTCCCCGGAAGCCATTCAGACTCGCTGGAAGAAGGAGACCCTGTGATGGAATTAGCTCTGGATTCCTGACATTTATTGAGGAATGCTCAGGGAATAAGCACCTGTGGGGGGAATCAAGGAAGGGCACAAGAGGGAAATCTCAACAGAGGTCTCAGCCCTGCCTATGGAGAGTGTCATAGTCAGTGTTCCCTAGAGAAACCAAACCAGTTATATAGCTGTAACTGGAGATATCGATATATCCACCAGGGCTCCTATGGTTAACCACTGCACCGGCCACTCATTGCCATCAAGGTGGACTCAAAGTGACTGTGTAAAACAGTATAGAACTGACCTTTTGGGCGTTGGAGACTGTAACTCTTCAGGAGATTACGAAGCTTCATCTTTCCCTCAAGGAGCCCTTGGTGTTTTCAAACTGATGTCCTTGCTGTTGGATGCCCAAAGGGCCACCCACTACGACACCAGAGCCCCAGAGAGTGAGGCTTATTTCTAGCAATTGGCTCACATAGGGGAATGGCAAGTTCCAAATTCATAGGTCAGGCAACAGCCTAAAGAGCTCTGTAGATGTTCATCCTAAAATCCATAGGTTAGGTGATGGGAAAAGACAAGAATAAGAATGGTCAGAACACACCCTAGGGTGTGCTGAAGGCCTTTGGCTGATAGGTTTACCCCTTCCCACATTATGGAAGGTATTCTATTTTGCTTGAGACCCACTCCTTCATAAGAGCAAATAGATGAGGTGAACAAGCGGCCATCTAGCTCAGAAGCAATAAAGCCCACCTGGAAGAAGCACACCAGCCGGTGCGATCATGAGGTGCCAAAGGGACCAGGTATAAGGCATCATGCAAAAAAATAGAATATATATATATCTGTGTGTATATGGATATATATACCATAGAGAATGAAGGGGGAAGTGCAGAGTGGAGACCAGAGGCCTAAATGTTGACCACTAGAGATCCCCTCATAGAGGGCTTTAGGAGAGGAGATGGGTCAGTCAGGGTGCGATGTAGTACCAATGAAGAACACAGCTTTCCCCTAGATCCTGGATGCTTCCTCTCCGCAACTACCAGGATCCAAATTCTACCTTGCAGGACTGGATAGGGCAGAGGCTGTACACTGGTGAATATGGGAGCTGGAGGCACAGGGAATCCAGGGTGGATGATACCTTCAGGACCAGGGGTGTGAGGGGTGATACTGGGAGAGTGGAGGGTGAGTAGGTTGGAAAGGGGTAACTGATTACAAGGATCCACATGTGACCTCCTCCCTGGGAGATGGACGGCAGAGAAAGGGGGAAGGGAGACTCCGGAAAGGGCAAGAGATGACAAAATAACAATCTGTGGATTATCAAGAGCTCATGAGGGAGGGGGAGCGGGGAGGGAGGGGACAAAAAAAGAGGACCTGATGCGGAGGGCTTAAGTGGAGAGCAAATGCTTTGAGAATGATTAGGGCAAAGAATGTACAGATGTGCTTTATAAAATTGATGTATGTATATGTATGGATTGTGATAAGAGTTGTATGAGCCCCTAATAAAATGTTTAAAAAACAAGAGCAAATAGATGAATGCTTGTTTGACAAAAAAACTGGGCACCATAGCCTCGCCACATTGCTATGCAAAAGGAGCCATCACAGGGAGCTCTGTAACTGGGACCTGGCCAAGTGGTGACCAGTAGCCTGGGACTTTGTAGCCTAATACGTTGCAGCGAATTGCTTACTAGTTCTCCTCTAGCTATAGTCTTTGTAACTCCTACCAATGACAGAGTGGAACTATGCCACCGAGGGAAGTAGATAGCATGCTAATAATATCAGTAAAGTGCATGGCATCCTCGAAGAGGTGAGACCATTCAAATAAGACCTGTAGACCGCTAATGTGGGGATTGGTCGGTATGGTCATCCTGGGTGAGTTAACTCAGAAACAGAAAGCAGAAAGTGGAGTTTCAAGAGCACCGAGAAAGACGAGCCAGCAGTGGAGTGTGCTCTTTGGACCCAGGATTATTACTCTGAGCACCACCTCTGTCCAGGAGACAGAGATCCCTGACACTGGATGCATCAGGAGACAATGAAAAACAGTGGCAGATAAATAGCTCATGGAAGCAGAGGCAGCAGCACCAAGACCCCAGAACAGGGAGCTCGCCAGCACACAGAATGAGAAAGCTGAGTGTCTTTGGGCCAAGGCTTCCAGACAAAGCGGGCTGCCTCAACGCACTTATCAGCAGAGCTGAAAGAACTTTGCACACGGTCCCAAGCAGAGCAGAGGTCAAGGAGCTGCAGGGCAGAGGCCAAGGACCAGAAAAAGTTCTGCCTCTGGGCACCACTTGGAAGAGACTGTCCTGACTGGAAGAACTATATCCCCAGTCATTTCTGATCCTGAATTGTCACCTGCTAGGTCCCCAATTAACCCCAGAAACATAAGTATTGTTTGCGAGTTCTGTGTGGCCATTGCCACTTAAGGATTATCAAACCCAGCAGAGAAGAAGAGAGTGTCATGGTAGGGATGGTTGGTGTCAGAAACTGTGAAAAGAAAGGAGGGCGGAGGCATTTTGATCTCTGTCTCATAGGAATCAGCCTTGGGTTGTTTATCTTGATTTTCCTCCATTGCCTTTTGTGAAGTTACAGGGGGGTCAAATGCCTCCACTATGCCATTTATACCCCTACATTGACAAGTCGTTGGATGAAGGTTAGTTTGGGGAAGGAGCAGACCTTGGATGAGCTCTCATCAGCTGAGGCAATCCTGATAGGGGCCAGACAGCTGGGACCTTTTCTATCAGTGGCTCTCTCGGCAGCTGGGGAAATCAGTCTCTTGGCCCTGAGAGGAATCTGGGTGACACACTCATCTATGACAATACCCTGAAGAACAAGCTCCCACAAAAACCTGGCTGAGAACTCTCGCCTAGATCACAGGAGTGCATGCCTAGCTAATAATAGCCATTTACTGAAGGCCCTATGATTGGAACTGTGCCTCATTTACAGATGGAAAACTAGAGGAAGGGATTTAAGGTGGCTAAGTTAATAAGTGACAGAGACAAGATTCAAATACAAGTTTGAAGCTGGTACTGTTAGCCTTTTTTCCAGGGCTGGGTTTTAGATGATGCAAATGAGACACTTGTCAGGCACACAAGGTAAAGAGGCCTTCCCTCTCCAGTGTGACTTTCCCCATAAGTCTGAATCATGGGCCTGGTGTGTCTTATTTGCCTTCCCTGAGTCTCAGAACCTGGTCTAGTCTGATTTGCTACTTTGAGGAATAAGCCAGAATGCTCAAGTACTCTGAGTCAAGACCCAATCTCCCCTGGAATTGTTCAGTGGGACTTACCAGCCTCTTCCTTCATGTTTCACTTTTCTAGAAACCTCCATGGAGGACTAGCTCTCATGAAGAGAGCTTCAAAAAGCTCATGGCAAAATTCCATTATTTTTTCGTATCATTTTTCCACACGCTTTTGGAAGCTCCCTCTTCATCCCTTTCCACAGTCTTTCTCAAGGAAAGAGACTGTTGCTGGTTGATGTCAGATGCCCCTGAGTCTGTTTTCTACTCAGAATGCTCTGCACAAACTCTATCAACAAATGACGTAGAGTCAAACGTGCTGTGTGTCTTTAAGTTGATGTCAGCTCATAGTGACCCTACAGGACAGAGTAGAACTGCCCCCAAAGGTGTCCTAGGCTGAGATCGTTATGGGACCAGCTCGTCAAGTCTTTTCCCCTTTAGAGCCCATGGGTAGGTTCAAACTACCAGCCTTTTGTTTAGCCACCCAGTCCTTAGCCATTGTACCACCAGGGCTCTTTAAAACAGGGATTAGGTTGATTAATTTTATAATCTCCAGGCACATTTGAAAGCTGCTTCCCAGAACACCCTTCCCCAGATTGTTGATTAAGACGGGCATTTGGGGACTCATTTCTTTCTCATTTGTGTAAGTGCACTCTATGAGAGGGGTTTCCCTTCATAGATAGGTGATCACATACTATTTTTCCAAATTGAACCACTCTTGGTGGTATATTGGGTTAAGAGTTGGGCTGCTGCTAATGGCAAAGTTAATGGTTCAAACCCACCAGCTACTCCTTGGGAGAAAGATGAGGGTTTTCTGCTCCCGTAAAGATGTGCAGTTCTGAAAATCAGCAGAGCCAGTCTATTGTGCCATATATGAGGTCAACTCCATGGCAGTGGATTTGGTTTTGGTTTGGGTCTGTGGGGGAAGTCCTTAAGAAATTCTTTAGTCACATGGAGGAGTCCCTGGGTGGTGCAGTTGGTTAACATACTGGCAACAAAGCCCTGTCACTCCTTACCTTAGGATTTACTCACTCTTTGAAACAGGCATTTATTTACACACAGTTTGACCTCATGATGGTGTTCAGTAGATGTGGATCTTACTTATTTGCATTGTTCTGTGACAGTTGCAAAATTCGTTAGTGGCTCAGGGATCAATCCTCTGTGGACTGCCCCGAAGCTAGATGAAGCAAGCGGGTTCTCCCTGATTCATCCTCCCTCCTTAGCAATGCTTGCTAGTCAGGATAACATAGTGCCCATTAAAGAAACTGCCTGTGTCACTTTAAATTTGTGACCTGGGCGGGAGGGAGGGTCATGATCACAAGTGACAGAAACTGACGCTTGACTAACTTAGGGGAAAAGGCCTAATGGTGGATAAATGTTGGGAAGACAAGAAAATGTGGCAAATGCCTGGGCAATCTCAGGGCTGTGAAGCAGGTAATGGCGAAACACTCCTCCTGAGGCCAAAGCGTGCCCTCTGTAGTACATTAAATCACATTCACACACACCCATTCATGTTCACATGGGACCTGAGGCTATGGCCTTACTTGGAGAGGAGGTCTTGGCAGATGTGCTTAGATAAGTATTTCAAGAGCTCCATCTTTCTGGGTTTAGATTTCAGATGGATACTACATGCACTGATTGGTGTGTTCTTATAAGAAGAGGAGTGGGCACACAGAGACCCCGTGTGAAGACACTGGCAGAGATTGGATCAGTGCATCTATAAGCCAAGAAATATCAAGGATTAGCAGCAGTGACCGGAAGCAGAGAGAGGCTACTTTGATTCTCCTTCAGAGTTCTCAGAAGGAATGAATCTTGCCCACACCTTAATTTTAACCCATTGTCCTTCAGAAAAGTGAGAGAACAAATGCCTGCTGTTTAAGTCACTCGATTGGTAGCCATTTGTTACAGCTACCCAAAAGAACCATTATGGATTGATCTGTAGCCCCCTCAAAATATGTGAGAAATTTGAACCTTGGTGGACATGATCCTGTTTGAAAAGAAGGGAGTTCTTTTGTAATATAAATGAGGCCGTATGGCCACTGGAGATCCCTTCATAGAGGGGTTTAGAAGAGGAGATGGGTCAGTCAGGGTGCGAGGTAGTACCGATGAAGAACACAGCTTTCCCCCAGATCCTGTATGCTTCCTCCCCCCAACTACCATGATCCAAATTCTACCTTGCAGGGCTGGATAGGGCAGAGGTTGTACACTGGTGCATATGGGGGCTGGAGGCACAGGGAATCCAGGGTGGATGATACCTTCAGGACCAAAGGTGTGAGGGGCGATGCTGGGAGAGTGGAGGGTGAGTGGGTTGGAAAGGGGGAACTGATTACGAGGATCCACATGTGACCTCCTCCCTGGGAGATGGACAGCAGAGAAGGGGGGGAAGGGAGACTCGGGATAGAGCAAGATATGACAAAATAACAATGTATAAATTACCAAGGGTACATGAGGGAGGGGGGAGCGGGGAGAGAGAGGAAAAAAAAAAGAGGACCTGATGCAAAGTGCATAAGTGGAGAGCAAATGCTTTGAGAATGATTGGGGCAGGGAATGTGCGGATGTGCTTTATATAATTGATGTATGTATATGTATGGATTGTGAGAAGAGTTGTATGAGCCCCTAATAAAATGTAAAAAAAAGAAAATGATTAGGGCAAAGAATGTACAGATGTGCTTTATACAATTGATATATGTATATGTATGGATTGTGATAAGAGTTGTATGAGTCCTAATAAAATGTTAAAAAAAATGAGGCCATATGAGAATAGGCTTGAGCCTAAACCTAAACACTTCTGAGTTAAAGGCCAGGATAGACCCAGTAACACACAGTACGGGGAGAAAGATAACGAGGAATGCCAAGGAACTTTCTGGTATCCACAAAGAAGGACCCTGACCTAGAGTCGCACCCCAAATTTGAACCTGTAAGCTCCAAAGCAGGGGGAAAAGTGTTTTAAGGCTACTGACTTGTTGGATAATTTTTGGTTAAGGAGATTAAGACAGGAACTTAAGACATCCTCCAATCCTTCCTCTGGCTTCGTTCCATTTTTCTCACATTCAAGAGTCCTCCTAGAGGATTCAGTCAGGTTGTTGTTGTTGTTGTTCAGTGTCATAGGGAGGGTTTGGATTCATTGTGACCATGCATACAACAAAGTCATACACTGCCCGGTCCTGTACCATTCTCACCGTTGTTCTTAAGTTTGAGCCCATTGTTGCAGCCACTGTGTCAATCCCATTTGTTGAGGGCCTTCCTCTTTTTCATTGCCCCTCTACTTTCCAGAACACGATGTCCTGCTCCAGGGACTGATCTCTCCGGACAACATGTCAAAGTTAAGGCGAAGTCTCATTATCCTTGCCCTGAGGAACATTCTGGCTGTACTTCATCCAAGTTAGATGGGTTTGTTCTTTTGGCAGTCCATGGTACATTCATTACTCTTTTACATCACTACTAATCAAATATATCTATTCTTCTTTGGTCTTCCTTATTCAGGTTTCAACTTTCACATGAATATGAGACAGTTGAAAATACCATGGCCTGGGTCAACCCGCCCCAGTCCTCAAAGTAATCTCTTGCTTTTCAACACTTTAAAGAGGTCTCGTGTAGCAGATTTGACTAGTGAAATGTGTCATTTGTTCTCTTCTCTGCTGCTTCCATGAGAATTGATTGTGGATTCAAGCAAGACAAAATCCTTGACAATTTCGATCTTTCCTCCATTTATCATGATGTTATCAATAGGTCCAGTTGTGAGGGTCTGGGCTTTCTTTACATTGAGTCATAATCCAAACTGAAGGCTTTAATCCTTCATCTTCATCAGCACGTGAATCAAGTCCTTCTCATTTTCAGCAAAATTGTGTCATCTGTATAATGCAGGTTGTTAATAGGCCTTCCTCCAACCTGATGCTCCATCAGGCACTGCCCCTTAATGAGTTTAGGTCATGAAGGATAGTCCTCCATAGGCACATTGATTATTACACTACCACCCTCACATAATAAATTCAGAGAGAGAAAATTTCCCCAAAGCAATGGAAAGCTTACTAGAGAAGTGGAGGGTGCTAAAAGCCAAAGGTGACACAAACTGGAAATCAATACTAGTTTTCAATACCTGCAGTCATCTAATAGTTCACTGCAATATCTAAGGAAAGGTGAGGAGAACTGGGGCAATTCCATTAAAAAAAAGACAATGCAGGGTATATAAGTCCGTCATTCCTCTGGAGAAGAAAAACACATAGTTGGGTTGTAGAGCTTTGTTTGCTAATCAACCGAATGTAGTTGTAAGGCAGGGGTGTGTGTGTGCGCGTGTGTGTGTGTGCGTGCGTGTGTGTGTGTGTTGAAGGGAGGGGCTTGCCATTCTATTTCATAGCCAGGAGAAAGATGAGCCTCTTCCCATATCTTTTGCTCTGTGGCAAGTTACTGATCTACAAGGAACTTTTATTTGACAAGGACATTGCCGAGCAAAAAACGGGAAGCTTGTGTTCATCTCTGCTGAGAGGTGGAGTCAAAGAGATGGGCTTTATGACAGACACCCTGATCGTGCAACCAAACTATGAAATGGCCTCATACATTCAACACACATTTGCTGCACCTTCCCAGTGTGCTGCCCAGATATTACCAGGCAGAGTGTTTTATGGGCAGCATTTTAGAGTTAGGCAGGCAGAGGGAGTGTCTTTGTGGGTGTTGCCTTTACCAGTCCTTGGATTGTTCTGGGACAGGCATGTCTTTTTCCTCTAAAGTAACTGATTGCGTGTAAAGAAGGAGTCTCCTCAGTAAGACGGGTTGAACCAAACCCAACCTATGACAATCATCTCAATTGGAACACATAGCGACCCTATACAAATACCTGTAGGGTTTCCAAGTTTGTAACTCTTTTGGGGGGGTCAACTACCATATCCTTCTCTTGCAGAACCACTACAGAGTTGAGTGTTGTGTTAGCAGCTGAATGCTTAATCACTGTGCCCATTTTGTTTGCTGAGCCGCCCTCAAAACACTGAACAGGTTTTCTGGGTACCAAGCATGTCCACTTCTATATCATGCCTAGGGTGTTTTCTCCAAGTTGATAGGAGGTGCAAATCAGTTACTAGGGGTTTGGCAGAGTCAGTATGGAAACTGGGAGGGTGTGTGAAATTTGAACCAGAGTAGAACAATTCCAAGACACTTCCTAGGGATTCCTGGCATATAATATGCAAATGATAGTCAAGATATATAACTGTGTCTCTGTTCTTGGTTCTGTCAGTACCTGGTGTGGCCACAAAGGAGAAACCTGGTCTCCTGCTATTTTGAGCATCTAGTGTGAATGACAGGAGATAAGTCACATGCTAATGAACCCTGGTGGTGTAGTAGTTAAGCACCATGGTGCCCGGCTATCAAAGCATATAGCATCTGGGGTCTTAAAGGCTGGAAGATAAACAGGGGGCCATGTAGATAAGAAACAACAAAGTCCACATGGAAAAAGCACACCAGCCTACACCAACATGATCGCTGAAGACAAAGCGGGTGCATAAGCACATGTGAGCATGTTTTCTTGATGTGCACTCACCCTTTACATACAACTCTCTTATACATACGTGTTTCTGTGGATTTGTTTCTCGAATGCACCCAGACTAACATAAGCAGCGTGGAACGCATTTTAGAAGCCTAGAC
The DNA here is from genome assembly GCF_050624435.1 of Tenrec ecaudatus. NCBI lineage: Eukaryota > Metazoa > Chordata > Mammalia > Afrosoricida > Tenrecidae > Tenrec > Tenrec ecaudatus. Next base: position 176,410 of record NW_027457684.1, read on the forward strand.
AAGGGCAGGGCAGGATATTCAGAGGGACTGGATCCAGAATTAGAGAGGAAGGAGCCCTGGTGGCAAAACGGGCTGTTAGCTCCCTGTCCCAAGGGGGACAATGAGACTGCTGGCTCCCATGAACATTTACAGTCTTGAAAACTCCATACAGGGTCACTGTGGTTGGAATCCACTGGACGGCAGTGACCTTTTGGGATTGAAGGTGGAAGCCACCAATGACTTCCTGCCATTGAGCCAAGGAGCCTCCGGAGAGTGTGTGAACTTCTGGAATGCAGTGAACAACCTCTGCACATCTGCTTTTCGTGCTGCCCAAGTCATGCCCTTGGCCTTTGCTTAAACATATTCATCCAGAAGTGAACCATCACAGCTGCTCCCTCGGGAAGCTGGGGGCTGAGCTCTCTGGTTCCACTCTGTCAGCATTTCTGGTCCGGGTACCTCCCCTCTGCCCCGGCACAGGCAATGTGCTTTTGGAAGCAGTGCTCCCTGGGTAGTGGGTGTGATTTGCCTCCTCTGGCCTAACATGATGAATGCTGAGAGGGGGTGGATACTAGGGGGTTAAACTCCCTGAACTTTACCTAGCCCAGGGGAAAACTTATTATTTAAAGTAAGCTTTAGACAGAATCTTTAGAAAGAGAAATGGTTAACTTTATGTACACAATTACTCCCCAACACATAGGCTCAACCTCATAGGCTGTGGATGACCTTGAGCAGGTGCTCAGTCACAATGGGTTTCTATCAGGATTGAGAGTTCAGCTCTCTCAACTCTCCAACTGGTTATTAGCACCATAGTCTCGTTTCTATTTTTGTATTTACTTTGTTTTGAGGGGGAAAAGACTCCCAATCCAACTATATTTTATTATGAACTCCTTTGCTAAGTTTTACACAAGAAAAAGGCACAAACTGCTGTTCTGGATGAAGGAGAGCATCCGCATGAGGCCACAATGGTGTCGGAAGGACCCACAGCCACAGTGACTTAAATAAAATGACACCCATTCTGTCCTGCTGACTCTGACTCATAGTGACTCTGTGTAGGGATCCTGAAGTTGCTACCTTTACAGGAAGCAATACCTCATCTTTCTCCTGTGGAATGACTTGGCTTTGAACCAGCGACCTTGCTCTTAATAGTCCAACACTATCCAGCATTACCACCTGGGCTCCTGAAAACTTAAATAAGACATAGAAAACAAACAACTTTGTCACAAAATTGTGACTGAAGACAGATCAATTCATGGAGTTTCAGGAGGGCCTGTGAGAGCATGAGCGGGACCTTCATTGGGATATGCACACTACCGTATATCGTTGAGTGTGGCCCGGGGAGTGGATGCAAGCACACTGCCTGAGGGACAAGCTTTGCACTGCCAGTCAGCAGTAAGAAAGAACTCAATGGTGGCTGAATCTGTGGCCCCTCAAAATGGATGTAGGGTCTCCACATAGACTCTCACTGTGAGCCACAGCCTATTGCTCAAAATTTAAGCTCAAATACGACTTAAACGCCAAACATTCTGTTTCCTTAAAATAGGGTACTGCCAGGAACAGCTAGAAGTCTGCATGACCTATCAGATCTCAACGCCGATCTCAAATCACTTCACATGATCCATTCTACCAGGCATGTCAAGGACAACTAGAGGTCTGCATGAGCGAGCCCAAATCGCCTCCTCACTTACCCATTCCAGAGGCTGTGCCTGTATAACCTATCGACTAACACATTCCCATATGCCGTGGTTATGAAACCAACCATCATGCTGGAATAAGGACCAATCACGATGCAAGGGTCAGGGTCAGTGGGAAAGCAAAATAGGGGCTGAGGGGAGCCAAGAGGGGTCGCTTCACTCAATCCCTAAACCTGATCTAATGTCACTAGACTGGGGTCTTCCTCACATCTCAAGGGCACCCGATTCATGATTGAAGTGAATTGTGCTTATTCAATCTTTGTTCTGCTTGCTGTTTTGCTGTGCTGCATCCTCTTCTTGCTTTTTTGTGCATGGCTCCCTCTGTTGTGGTGACAAATGGCTTGAGAGGGATTTGACATAGGGAGAAAGCCCACCCACATCAACTGTCACCAGAAGCAGACACTAAGTCCATTTCTCTCACCTCACAGAACTATGCACACCAGACACTGGTAGGGCTGTCTGGGAGGGGAACCCTTAGTGCAGTGGTTCTCAACCTGTGGGTTGCGACCCCTTTGGGAGTCATATGACCCTTTCACAGGGCTCACCCAATTCATAACTGTAGCAAAATTACAGTGATGAAGTAGCAAGAAAATCATTTAATGGTTGGGGGAGGGGGGCATCACCACAACAAGAGGACCTGTATTAGGAAGGTTGAGAACCACTGCCCGAGTGTGTTTAGGACTTTGCTGCCCTCAAGGTCATCAGACATTCCTGAAGGCAGAGCCACTGCAGGAAGCCCTTCTGGGAAATGCCCTGAAGACAGGTCTCAACCAACTCCACCCTCACCCTCTGAGATCCTAATCATAGGACGCATGGAAATGCTCCCTGCCTCTTCGAAGGCTGTAAGTCCATGGGAGCAGAAAGCCTCCTCTTTCTCCCTTGGAGTGGTGGCTGGTGAGTTCAAACTGCTCACTTTCTGGCTAACATAACCCACAGACCAGCTCCCCCTGAGCTCAGTTTGGTTTGCCGCACAGCACACATTGTTTGGAACCTTCTGAAATAGCTATGCACATGTGCAGGTTGGGGGGATTTCGCACAAGATGCAGTTTTCCACCCTCTCTTGGCAAAAATAATTTTTGCAAAAGGCTTGTATTCTCTTCTGGATCTGAGTAGCAGCTACTCTCATGAAGTCATAGCACATACATCCATGCTACAGTCCTCCCAACTCCCTAATGTCTTACGCCGAGTCTGCTCCATGCTTTTCTGTGTCCTACATGGCAGCTGTAGGCACCGAAGGCATGGGCTCTGCAGCCTGGGTCCAAATCTCTCCTTCCCACTTCCTCACTGTGTGGTCCTAGGCTCATGACTTTATCATCCTGTGCCACTGATTTTTCATCTGTAAAAGGAGGCCAAATAGAGTCCACACATAGGCTTGTTAAGTGGAATAATTGAATTATTATACACAAAAAGCTTAGAACGGTGCTTGGCATCTTGCAAATACTATTAGGTGGTTTAGCATAGGGACTGGGTCATCCATTACATATGCTCAGGTTCAAACTTCCGGCCAGGAAGGGGTGGTACACCTAGGTGGGCATTACACCTGGATTGGCCCATCTGGGCAAGGTGAATTCAATCCAGCCATTGGGGTTGACCATGACCGTCAACCATGCCTCCCTATGGAGGAATTGAAAAGGCAGGATCTTGACCGCTCCGATGTCTCCCTTCACCCACTTTTCTGTTGTCTGTCCCCCAGAGAGGAGGTCACATGTAGATACTTGTAATCAGTTCCCTCTTTCCAATCCACCCTCCCACAACCCTCTCAGTATCACCACTCACAAATTATCAAGGTTTCTTGAGGGATGGGGGAGCGGGGAGGGAGGGGAAAAATGAGGACTTGATGCCAGGGGCTTAAGTGGAGACCAAATGTTTTGAGAATAATGAGGGCAATGAATGTACAAATGTGCTTTACACAATTGATGTATATATGGATTGTGATAAGAGTTGTATGAGCCCCTAATAAAACGATTTTTTTAAAAAGAAAAAAAGGCAGGATCCCGGAGCCCACTGAGTGACTTTCTCTCTAGCAGCTTCTAGGTAGGCTGTGCCCCGTGAGGGGCCCCGAGGTGCCTGTGTAAACCTGAAACTTCTTCTCTCAAAAAACCCACTTGGATCACAATCCAGGCTTCGAATTGAATTCTTTCTCGCGCGAAGCCAAGGCCTGAGGTATATCTCTCCCAGGAGAGATCTAACAATAGTATCTCTTATTATAGCATTAGGAGCCCAGGTGGTGTAGTGGACTGTGCATTAAGCTGCTAATCGCAAGGTCGGGGGTTTGAACTGACTAGCCCGTCCGTGGGAGAAATATGAGATTGTCTATTTCTGTAAGGCAGTGGTTCTCAACCTTCATAATGCCCCCACCACCCTTTAATACAGTTCATGTTGTGGTCACCTGCAACCATAAAATTATTTTCATTGCTACTTCATAACTGTAATTTTGCTATTGTTATGAATTGGTTGACCCCTGTGAAAGGGTTATTTGATCCCCAGAGGGGTCGCGACCCACAGGTTGAGAACCGCTACTGTAAGGATTTAAAGTCTCAAAACCCCAAAGGGGCAGTTCTTTGTCCTATTGGGCCGGTATGAGTGGGAGTCAATAAAATGGTAGTTAGGTTTTTTTCTGCATCAGTATCAGATTCTGGTGGCAATCTCAGTCATCACGCATTGTGGTCTGGTTTGAACTCTGGTAGATCTGTGGGAAATGACTGCCCTGGTTTGAGGTGAGGGTCACGGTGCTTCAGTGGTAGATCTCTCATCGTCTTTCACCGGGAAGACCCGGGTTCGATTTGCAGCCAATGTGCCCCAGACTGTCAGTGAAAGTTTGTGTGTTGCTATGACACTGAGCAGGCTTCAGTGATGTTTCCAGACTGAAATAGAATAAGGACGAAAGACCTGATTATCTCCATCCACACATCGACCTATGGCCCTCCACGGTTGGCTTCCCTTCCCAGCCCTGGTGATAGCACAGACTGGCATAGTTTGCTCCGCTTCCCATGAGGTGCCCATGAGAGGCTGACTTGACAACCACGGTCAAGATCAACAGCTTGAACTCCTTTCTGGGTCTACAGAAACAAGAACAACCTTCTGAAAGGAGGTCGCATTGCTATTTGGGACTGGGAGAATGCCTTTGTGACAAGGATTGTGCTCTGGATCCCAAAGGCGACTTTTAAACACAGCCACATAGCAACTCCGGAAATTGCCATAGTAGAAGCCAGGTTTAAAAAAAAAAAAAGTTCTACTGGCTTGCTCAAAGGAGGCCAGAGTTGGATGGGGGTGGGGTGGGGTGGGGTGGGGTGGGGTGGGAGACTCCTCTAAAAATGAACAAATTTGTTTCCTTACATATTTGTCATGTCCTTTGGGCCTGAAAGAAAGGGGGGAAAAAGCAGAAGAGAGGAGGAAACGGCGACTGACAGTCTCTTGTTGGTATTCCCACAGCATCCCCTCCTTAGGCACTTGCTGCCATCTCATCCAACTCCACTCAGTATATTTTCACCCAGCAATGATGCAGAAATGTCTGTGTACTCCAGTGTTATTGTAGTCGGGCAGCGTTTACGGGTTTGACTTTCAACTCAGCATGGCAGGACGTCTAGAAGCAATTATAACCAGCACCTGCTCTGTCTGTGCGGCGGGCAGGCAGTGACGGATCCCCAGCTTCCAGAACACTAGTGCCCCCTCCCAGCTCAGGATAATGACGGTGACACTCGGCCTCCTTGTTGTCTGGGGGAGCTCTAGGAGCTCTCCTCTGAAACCTCATATTATTGGCATTTCTTTGAGTGAGCACATCAAATTAGTGACTGTAAAGGAAGGTGTAGGAGATGATTATTGGTGACAAGACAAGCCTCAACCACCTCCAGAGAGCATGTCTCCTAAGTGCAAAGTATGGAGAGGGAGGAAACAATTGACCACAAATGGAATAGGCTCTGAGTCTCGCCACACAATGTATGTGCATGGTCACTGAGGCGCCAACATTATGGCTGGAGGACGGATATGGTTTGTGCAGCCGTGATTGCCATCCAGAACGTGCCGTGCTATTGTGAAAAACGATTTTTTTATTCTGAGCAAATCTCTGCTTCCACTTGCTTTAATGCTTCGCCAGAGAGCCAGGGACTCTGGGAGGGGTGGGGACGCACAGGGCTGGGCTGACCTCAGGAACTCATGTGTAAAGGGCTTTTTCTCACTTGGAAGCAGGCTGGGTTCACAGCTGTTCTTTCTGGTAAAGCTTGTTTCTGAACCTTGCCACGTCTGAGTCCGAAGAGGGAAATGAAGGTGACAAATGCTGCGAGGAGCCCTGGGCACATCTTGGCTATGGTCCTGCTTAAGTCTGTTTCATTTGAATCCCAGTTTTACCTTTCCTCCTTTCTGGGTTCCGAAGCATCAGATGGGTGCCAAACGCTTCCACGGACAACTAAAGCTGAACAAGGTGCAGGCAGATGAAGAGCAACGGGAGGTTGGTGTTTGGGAGAATGAATACTTGGGCTTCCTAGGCCGGTCCAGCTGGTGGTTAGAGCCCTGTTTCAGATTCCACTGAAATCTCCTAGTGTCCAAGGACCAAGTGGCTCCTAAGTCCAGAATTTCTGTTACATGTCTCACCAAGGAGAAGCTGGGCCCAAATGCATTGAAGAATAAAGCAGGAGCTTGGCTTGTGAATCCACTCTCTGATTCTGAAATTTCAAAGGCTCCGTGCACAGACATTTCAACACTGAAAGCACAGCAGGGAAAATCAAAGACTTGGGCTTCCTCCTTGCCCCTCTTTTAGGGCTTTTATGGTTTTCCAAGGCGCCTCCTAGAGCCGAGTGTTGTATAGGTCATGTTTAAATATGTCGTAGTTCTGAGGGACTTGCTGTTCTGCTTTCTTTTGCAAGGAGACCCGGTTTCTTGTCTTGTGGCCAAACACAGAGCACAGATGTCTGTGGGCCCCCTCCCTTTCCCCTGACCTTTGCTCTCTTCTCTGGATACCCTACTGACCTGTTCTCCCTTACAAGATCTGAACTGCTCACACACTTCGTTAAATTCTCATCCTAGCGAGAAGCATCCGAGCATCTTATTAGAGCCTGTATGAGTTCTGTTCTGGATGCCTATTTGTGTAATTTCAGGTCTCTGGCATGGAAACGTCCCATGCCCACAGACCCACACAGGTAATATAAACTCCAACAGTAGTTTAAGGTTTAAGGTGGTCACAGGGAACACTGGGGCCCGTGTCTCCTGGTGAACCCCTCAGGCTGTCTAAAGGGGCTAGTTCCATCTCAAAGTAGCCATGCAGGAATGTAGACCGGTTAGGTAGCAAGACAAGGGGTTGTTCCTCTCCATGCTTAGGGGGCCCCCTACAGGAGGTTGGAAGCCAATGCGGGCTAAGCCCAAGCCAGGAGAGCTTAATTGACGCCTCCCAGCTGAAAACCCTTAAAAGGCTGGAATCTGGAGACCGCCGCCCCTTCCCTTCAGCTGCTTCTCTGCCTTCCACTCAGCAGGGCTGAGTGTGCAGTGTCATAAGGGTGCCCGTGTTCAGTTTAGTGTAACGCCGGAACCTTCTTCTCTCATGTATATAAACCCACTCGGATTACCAACCAGGCTTTGGTGTGAATTTCTTTCCAGTGTGTAGCCAAGGACCGAGACATTTCCCACCCGAGAAACCTAACAGACCCAGACTTACAATAAACCCATATTTTTATTTATAAGGCAAGAGGTGACCAGGTCTAGACAATAATGGTGAAGAGGGCCCTGGGTTTGAGAAAGATTCTGAAGTAGAATCCATAACCCTTAGAAATGTATTGGCCTTAGGGGAGGGGCAAAGAGGGCTGGATTGAGAAAGTCTCTGGCATCCAGTTCTGACTTGACTTCTGGATCCTGAATCCTTCAGGGCCATGACCTTGCCCTCCAGCCAGACCTTCCAATAGCCATCTTCTCAGAGCCTTGTTAAGTTCTCATAATACATTACACCTGCCATCCTGTGAGCAGCTACCAAACCCAGGCACTTTTTTCAAAGACAAGCTCGCTCTCTCTACCCCTAAGAGCAGGTAGTTTGGGGATGATGGATATGAGATACCACAGAAGACAAATCTGTTATCTTCCATGGTGCACAAAACATGCTGTCACAACCAGGACTCGTGACAATCCCTCAGTTTCCTAAATTGCTTCACTGCTACTTTTTAATTAAGCCTCATTAGATTGTCACATATTGATAAGAGGGATGACCCTGAACTAGATGCATAAATTAAAGCTATCCTCATCCTGTGCTTTTATATGAATGTGTTAATTATTTTTGTCATTAGGGAGAATAATGGAGGGATGGAGCAATACCAAACGGAGTTTGACAAAGTGAATCCGTCACCCAGTGAGTCTGCAATTAACACCAAGGGACAAAGGTAGGATTCCCTGTAATAAATAACCTTCCTCCCTGATGCTAATGGAGACCCAGCAGGACCCACTGTTGTGTTGTCGCAGTTGTACACGGGCCCTTAGAGGAGACAGAGCTGGTGTTTCAAACGAGTCTTGTTTGCCCCCAGTTGGCTCACACATTTGTTTTTTAAACGGCATAATCACTAACATTTAAACACAGGGTGATGTCACGTAACAATCTGCAGCTTCTGAGAAATGGAGAGGCCCGACTTTGCTGGTTGACAGTGCAGAGGGACTGGGGGAGCAGTCAGATATGGTGATCAGAGTTTGGAATCCTTGCTTTCCAAGTACATGTGTCAAGGAGTTCAAGGGTTCAGAAATTTAGGAGGGAAGTTCCAGAAGACAAGTTTGTGTGGTCGATAATAAACCAATATAGGGGTTGAGATTTCAATCTGTTGGCTATTTATTTTGTGCTTGGTAGCCAACCAGCCCAGAATTCCTGACCTCGCCGACCTGTGAAACAAGGACCATTCCAGAATGACATAGAAGCAAGCACGGAAGCGAGGGCATCCATTACCCCGAATGCGTAGGGGTCAGGAACTAAGTGCTTTCTGTAGAACAGCTCCAGAAGGCAGACCTTTGGCTGGAAAACCTGTTAGGGAGCTAGCATAGGGACTGGCAGGCCTATTACACATGCTCAGAGGTCCAAGCTACCGGCTCATGAAGCAGTGGCTCACTGCATGCTCAGAAGTTCAGGTTTCCAGCCAGGAGGGGGAGCTATGCCTGGGTGGGCGCTGTACCTGCATTGGCTCACCTAGGCCAGGTGAATTCAATTCAACAATTCAGCCAATGGGGTCGACCCACGTCATCGACCACGCCTCCCTAACCGCTCATAAAACTCACGGGGATCCCAAACCAGGCCTCGGCGTGAGCTGTTTTTCGCGTGGAGCTAAGGACCGAGGCACACCTGTCCCCGGAGAGGTCGAAAAGAAGTGGAGCTGTGTGATTCGGAGCTATGAGGTAAGCCGGCCCCAGGAGTGGGCTCTCCCATGTTGGTCTCACGGATTGGGGGCCCCTCTGGGCTCCTTTTACCTCACCACCCTCGGGAGATTTGTTGGGTTGAATTCACGGTGTCCGTCTTTGCGCCGTTTCTTGCTGGTGTCCGTCTTTGCGCCGTTTCTTGCTGGTGTCCGTCTTTGCGCCGTTTCTTGCTGGTGTCCGTCTTTGTGCCGTTTCTTGCTGGTGTGCGGGACTTGACGTGCCTGCTTTCCCGGGAACTCGCCTGCCTTCCCGGGCTGCATTTGTGAGGGGGCTGGGAGGCTGCTGCCTGGAGGCTGGGAGGATTTTGACTCCCAAAGCCTTCTTGAGGCTCAGTGTATAAGGTTTATTTGGACGTGAAAACGGAATCAAAGATGCAATTAACGAAGTTTTAGAAGCAGGCCTTATTGAGAAGCTTGCGGGCGGGTTCAGCAACTCAGGGTATTGAGCTATTGAAGCCGCGCAGGGGGAAAAAATCCTGGCAGCGTTTTTATGCCCACTGCTGGCAGGCACATCTGGGGAGGATCAAAGCTGGCGAGGATCTGCGCACACAGGTGCTTCAGAAGGGAGAAGGTTGTTAATCTTACCTATATGTCAGGGACGCGTGGAGTGACCATATCTTCAGAAAACATTCTGGCTTTGGGACGAGTTGGTTCCAGGAATTTGGGGTTGAGCAGGGGAGGGGAGGTCGGTTAGGGGTCAGCCTTGAGAGCTAAGATGGAGGTGCAGGACTCAAAATGGAGTCTGTTGTGCCAAGACCGGACATTTTAGACTGTGCCCTATAGGGAAAAGGGATGTAACCATTTCTGTAACTGCTTCCTGTGGGTAGTGGGTAAAAAGCAAGGGGAGGGGCTTTTCAGGCAGAGTACTGACAGTTGCGGCCTAGCACAGGGTGGAGAGGTTGGTATTGCTGGTGAACTGCTATACGGGTAATTTCGCGGAGTCGACTTTGCCGGAGCTGGATGAGACAAGGAGCAATTAAGAGCAAAATTATAACTAAAATTATGGGTCCTAGTATGGGGGCTAGGAAGGAGTACAGAGAAGAGTTCCACCAGGAGGAAGATCCATCTGTTCTGAATCTGTTGTTTTGCAGCTCTCGGTTTAGCTTGTTGAGGATCTGGACTCTAGTTTCCACAATCCCCAGTTTATTGATATAATAACAGCCTTCCTCCTGGAGGAAGAGGCAGGTAAAGCGCGGTGGTTCTGCAAGGCAACTTGGGCAACAGAGGTTATTTGTCTTTGCAGGGAGGCTAGAGACTTGGCAGAGGCATCGACTGCCAGCTGGAAGCATGCGGTAAACTTATCTGCTGTGATGATAGTGTCCAAGGGCTCCGCCGCTGAGTCCTACTGCAATTGCTGCTGAGGCGAAGGAGATTCTCACTGCTATCGGGAGAAAAACTGCTCTTTTAGTTTGACGACTGTATACTTGGATGTATTTGTCCTGGAACTCAGCCGGAGTGTATATAGGGAGCTGCGGAACCAGAGTGATGGGTAGAGGTAGAATTGATGTTTATATGCATAGTGAGTGTATGGTTGCACCAAAAGAAAATTTTTTCTGGCCCTGTTAGTGGTTTGGAGGGGATTTGAGTGACATTACATGTCTGTGTCGATGGATTGGAGTAGCAAAAGGGCACTTGAGTGTTTTCCGGTTGGATGTACAGAGTGACGTTGGGGATGGTTATGGCTTTTGTGGTCTTTACGTTGGATGAAAATGACAGGGCAGGACCTGGTACTGCTACCAGAGGAGGGCGTTCTAGGGCCGCACACATGAAGCAGGTGGAGAGGTTGCCTAGTCCAGCAAAGTGGCGATGGCCAGTCCCTGCTGTAGCAGGGTGAGCCAGGAGAAGGGAGACTCAGAAGGTTTAGAAATTTAGTTAGTGAGTTGAAGGTCTTGGATCTGAATATTACGGTGGATGGTGGATTGGACCTGGAGTAGCGACCTCCATACATACAGTTTGGCGTCCAGAAATTTCTCTTGGCGAGTGGTGCACTAGGCTCCTGGAACCGGAGACGTCCACCAGCTATCCCAGGGGTCTGGGATTGTGAGAGTGTATTTAGATTGATGGTAGTAGAATCATCCCTGGGGACGAAGGGAAAGGTAATGTATCTGGCAGGAAGACCAAGGACACCCTACATTTTTCTGCATTCACTTTTTTGCACATTGGGTAGTTGCCTTCTGGTCATACAGGAAGCGTTTTAAAATCAGTGAAATTTAAGTATATGGGTGCTCTGCCCCCTGTGGGTGGGCAGTTAGCGGTGGCCAGCAAATAATCATAACACTTAGTGCAGGCGTAATTGGTATAGTTTTCAGTCAAGTAAAATCGCCAGGCAAAAGGGGAAATTATACTACGTTTAGCTGGCTGGCTTGGTGAGGTGAGTGAGGCAGAGAGACATAGGACCAGTAGACTGAGCAGACCACTGGGAGCCATGGTCAGAGTTTACTGCCATCTGGACTCGGGACAAATGTACCCAGGAATCTAGTCTAAGAACCTTGATTGCTGAGGGAGTGGTAAGGGACAGTGTAAGGGCCTTTCCACCGGGGTGCTAAGGGTTTGGGTGCAAGGGATTTAATTAACACAGCATCTCCAGGATGCACTGGTTTTTGGTGATCAGCAGAGGTCAGAGAGGGTTCAGGGATGGCAGAGTTGGCGTGTTGTCTAAGAAGGTTGTGGAGCAAGCACAAGTATGGAAGGTAAAAAGCTAGCAGAGGGCAATCGGTTGCAGGAAGAGGCGAGAAAAGGAAAGGTTGTCTGTAGAGTATTTTGAAAGGACTGAGGCCGGACGGCTCCTGAGGGGCTGCGCCAAGGCGAGTATAAGAGCAAAGGGTAATAGTTGAGGCCAAGAAAGTTGCAGTTCTAGGGAGAGTTTGGTGAGCTGTTGTTTTATGAGACTGTTAGCTCGTTCAACCTTACCAGAAGACTGGGGGTGTAGGCTGCGTGGAGTTTCCAGCAGATGCCCAGTGAGGCGCAAACTGCCTGCTGCACCATAGATATGAAGTCTGGACCATTGTCCGACTGAATTGAATCAGGCTGGCCAAAACGAGTAATGAAGTCTTGAAGAAGGTGAGTGGCGACTATGCTTGCACTCTCAGAGGAGGTGGGAAAGACTTTGATCCATCCTGAAAATGTGTTCACCATAGTGAGGAGATACTTAAACCGCTTATGCTTTGGCATGTGGGTAACGTTTATCTGCCAGTCCTGTCCCAGTAGGTGCCCTTACATCTGGTGGAGCTGTTTATGAGGGTGTTGAGCTTTCTGGCTATTGGAGAGGGCACCGATGTTGCATTTTGCATGTACTGTGTTGATAGTACTCCATAGTCCAGTGGGGTGAAATATGGGGTTAGAAACGTGTAGAGAGCTTTTGGCCCGATGTGTGGAGAATTGTGAATATTGGTGATGATTGTTTCCTGTTGTAACTTTGGGAGAATGAGTAAGTTCTATTTGTGTACCCACCATTTTTGTTGAGGAAGAGAGCAATACTGGGTGTTTTCCTGTTCAGTGTAAGTTGGAGTGTAAGTGGGAGGTAAAAAGCATACTGAGCTAGGAGCGGGAAAGTTGTTGGGCTAAGTCAGTAACAGGATCTGCAGAGTGGGAGGGAAGGGGAAGTAGGGCCTGAGTGAGAGGGCGAAATGGAGAAGGTAGTCCGCTACCTGGAGCACAACCCTGGGCTCGGCGAGGGTTACCGGAGTCGAGGAGCCAGGGCCTCTTCAGTCCATGAACCCCAGCAGCTCCATACCTTGCAGCTATGTGTCTGGAGTTTCCAGGATCTCGGCACCTCGGCTTTGCAGAGCCGGTGGCAGAGCCAGGGTCGGGCAGTTCGACTTCCAGTGGCCTGGCTGTTTGCACTGCGGGCAAGGCTTGGTAGGAGGCTTGGGATTGGGGCAAACTTTTGCCCAGTGGCCGACCCGGCCACATTTGAAGCAGGCTCCTGGCGGTAGGTGCCGGCTCCCCTGGGGAGCGTGGCGATGGATGGGATTGCCTGCCGGCCTTAGGGCTGCTACCAGGGCTTGGGAATGGAGGCTAACCATCTGTTGGACCCTCACCTGGCAAGTGGCCTCAGCTGGCTCCTCCCAAGCGTTGAAAACTTTAAATGCCATTTTTACCAGATCCTGCATAGGGGTTTCAGGGCCCTCCTCAGCCTTCTTTAACTTTTCTTTCTGATGTCAGGGGCTGACTGGAAGGTGAAGTGAGAGGCCAAAATAGAGGCCCCACTTTTTAGACCCTGGGTCTAAACGAGTGTACTTTGTGAGTGCCTCCTGGAGGCGGTTAAGAAAAAGAGCAGTAACTTCTCTCAGTTTTTCATAGTTGACAACCTTGTTGGAGACTGTTTCCAGACCTCTAATGAGGTACCTGAGCATGAGGTTTCTATAAGGAAGATCAGACGCCCGGCCGGGCTGGTAACTCCAACTGGGGTCCTCTATTGGGATGGCATGCGCCCCCAAGGGGACATTAGGGTCGATAGCGTGGTTTTTTTCTGTGTACGTTCCTCGGCAGTAAGGGTAGAAGCAAGGATCATTTGGATGCCATGCCAGGTTAAATCATACGTTTGGGAAATGTAGGTAAATTCTTTAATAAACTTAGAGGGCTCTGCTGAGAAAGAGCCCAGGTGGGTCTCTATCTGCGACAGGTCCTTTAAGGAAAAAGGGACGTGGACTTGAATGAGTCCCTATACACCTGCAACCTCTCTTAATGGACAAAGGGCAGCTGGAGGATTGTGGAAGCGGGTATGAAAGGCAAGCGGTGAGGACAGGAGAGAGCGATGGGATGGCGCAGCGGGCGGGGTAGACTGATAGAGCAGCGGAAGAGGCGCACTGAGGAGCTTGGCTGGATCTTCTGGGATTTGAATGGCAGGTTCTTTCTGCTGAGGAGATAGAGCTAACCGTATTTGGCGGGCGGAACAATGGCTACAGAGGTCAGGGCGGGAACGCAAGTCCCAAAAAGCCTGCACATAGGGGACTTCAGAATCCTTACCAGTCCTCCTGCAGAAATTGTCCAGGTCCTGTAGAACGTTGAAATCAAAAATGCCCGTTGGAAGCCAATGTGCGTGGTTGTTAAGCTGGGACTGGGGCCAGGCAACTTGGGAGAGAAAAACAAGTATTTTCTTTCACAAGGTCTGAGTGAGAGGGAGAGACTCATCAGGGCAGCCATAGACTGATTTTGAACGTAGGCAAGCGCCGTGCCTAAAGGTCCTGGAGATTTGGGTGGCTCTTAGGGGACCCCAAAAGAAGTGGGGAGCCGCACACCTATCCCGGGTTTTTGGCACCAAAACACAAGGTCTATTTGGATGTGAAAACAGAATGAAAGACCCAATTAACGAAGTTTTAGAAGCAGGCTTTATTGAGAAGTTTGCGGGCGGGTTCAGCAACTCAGGATATTGAGCTATTGAAGCTGCGCCGGGGGAAAGAATCCTGGCGGCGTTTTTATGCCCACTGTTGGCAGGCACAGCTGGGGAGGATCATAGCTGGTGAGGTTCTGCACACACAGGTGCTTCAGAAGGGAGAAGGTCGTTAATCTTATCTATATGTCAAGGAAGGATGGAGTGACCATTATCTTCAGAAAACATTCTGGCTTTGGGACGAGCTGGTTCCAGGAATTTGGGGTTGAGCAGGGGAGGGGAGGTCGGTTAGGGTTCAGCCTTGAGAGCTAAGATGGAGGTGCAGGACTCAAAATGGAGTCTGTTGTGCCAAGACTGGGACACAGTGTTGTGCCGCGGCTCCGGCAAGCAGCAGGCCTGGGGGCGCCTGCGTCCACCCCTGTTGGTTTGGGCAGGACTCTGGCTGGGTGGCCGGCTCCAGGCTGGCTTTCGGCTAGGCCGCAACCTGCGGCCTCCATTTTCCCAGCCACGTGACTCCACTCTCAGGCAGAATGGCACCACCTGTGTCTGTTGTAGCTACACTCCATTCCCAGACAGCAAACCGCCCAGACTGCCGGAAAGTTCAGCAGAACAAGTTTCATTTCCTGCACAGGGACCAGACCATCAGCTCTCTTGAGGGGAGACTGAGCGGCCCCCCAGTCTAATTTTCCAAAGGTTTTTATACTTTTGCAATGTGCAGGTGTGCAAGCAGGCAGAGCTCAGGAGCGGGGTATTGTGGTTAGCCATTCTTAGTTGAACCAAAACTGCTCTGGTCCTTCTCACAAGCCTTCTGAACATCCATTTCCTTCTGTACGTTCCCTTGGGCTACGTCTGCACAGCCTAACTCCCCAGTATCAGCTAGTTCATTGGCAGTTCATAGCTAGTTTATTTACCATTCATAATGGCTTCTGAAAGCTCAAAATGACTTCTCTTGTCAAGGCTATTTAAGCTTTGCCCAGAGCTGCTATATTCTCTCCTGTTCTTAGCCAAGTTCCAATCATTGAATCTTCGGTAGCCAGCCCAGTGTATGGTGGGCTCAGCACTAAGAGTTTTGTGGCTTGTACTTTCTGTGTAAGGAATGCCACTAGCTTATTGGTTATTACTGGGCCAAATGTGAGGCTTAGCAGGAGGAGGATTAGGGGCCGGCTAGGGCCGTTCATAGGGTAGTTAGCCAGGCTGACCAATTAAGTAGCTTTTCAAACCAATTGGTTCCTCCATTTCTTTTCTTGACTCTTTGTTCTAATCCTTTCCTAACCCGGGCTCATCTATCTTTATTGATTCCCGAATGCTTTGCATAGAATTAGTTTCTCCCAATGCTGTGCACAGCATTCCTTGTTTCCAAAAGAGCAAGTCAAGCCCTCGGCGGGTTTGCAACACAACTGCCACAAGGGAGTCTAGGGATCTTTCTAAATGGGAGACAGGTTTTTTTTAATCCCTGTAGATCTAAAGCAATTTGCTGACTAAGAATCTGATAGTTTAAGTTTCCTTGTATTAAAGCAACTGACCCGACTGCAGCTAATCCCATAATCCCAAGCCCTGTTACCAGTGGGACCAATACTGGGGCTCTTTGAACTCATCCGGAAATTCCAAAGTTATCCCTACACCTCCTTCACCAGAACACAGGTACACTTGAGGACTAACATGCACTAGTACACAAATACCCGGGTCTGCTACTAATACTGGGGAAAAGAGACAGGGTGTTCGTCCTGTGGAACAAGTAAAGCAAGTACTCATTGGAGCAGATAACAAATTAGGATCAACATTTGGTTCAATGGGAACAGCTTGAAGGCAAAAATCTCGATATCTTGATATATTAAAGGGATACTTAGATGAATAAAAACACAGTCCTTGCCCTTGCAAATCTTTTAAAGGGAGCTTAGACTTGAGTCCATACTAACATCACCTATAGACTGCCGCTTTGTGTAATCCTTTTTACTAACATTTCTAATTGGATTACACTCTGTACCAATAGTGCTATTTGTACCTGTGCCTACATAGTAAGGGGAAGCAGGGTTCAGACAAAGCCAACAATCAGCTGTGAGGTGAGGATCTGAGTTCATAAATTGGAATACAGCATCCCGAGAATCAAACACAGAACCTTGAGGTGGCTCCTGAATGAGAAGGGCCCTGTGAGTTGGGCTGGCAGTGAACGGGAAAGTTACTGGAGAGTCTGGAGGGTGCGGCAAAGGAATCTTAATGACACCAGCTGTGGCTCTTCAGGATTTATCCCGAGGTTTGGGCCTTTGTACGGATGGCAGGTTGCCATATTTTACTTTGCTGGATAGAAAAGGTTTTCCCGGGATCTCTATCATTTACATAATGTTGAATTCCCCATGTTTTCCCAGGGAACCCAATAACGCTTGAATCCAATTCTTATTGGGTTACATTTGGAAACCATACACGTAGTGGGATCAAACCCTTCCAACGTGAGTCTCATTCTTGTAAAAATAATAGGGTCATCTTTAACAAGTTTCCACCCTGAAAATGATAGTTTCACAACCCCAAGCTGCACAATGATAATGTCCCTCCCCTTGGCAGTTAGGGAGTCCATGAGCCGGGCATATATAGACATGGTTTGTTTGGAGCCTTCTTTCTATAGAGGGTATTCCGCACCCATAGGACGGGATTCCAGTATAGGTCCCATTGTGCCCTTTACCTTTAAAGGATCCAGAATGCCAATTCTTTCCTAGCAAATCAAACAAATCAAAATGAAAACAGGGGGTCATACCCAGTATAAGAGGTTACATATTCACTGCTGGAGGTTAGAATAGCAGTCCACAGATGTGTTTCTGCTTGGGGGAAACACTGGGTGCTGTCAGCAATACTCGGAGAAAAACAATTAAGTTCTGTAAAGCCTTAATTTTGAGGGATTTTCCGTCTTTCTGGGTGTCCATCTTTTCAGGATATGCTCAGGGTGGGCTTTTTTTTTTTTTTACTTATGACTGATGAATCCACGGCCCCCTCCCCACTATTTTAACAGCAGTTGGTGTTGTAAGTATCACTTGGTATGGGCCAGTCCACCTAGGTTCTAAGGTGTCAGGTTGGTGTTTCTTTACCCATGTCCAGTTTCCTGGTTGCACGTTGTTGGCTGCCTGTTCCCTTTCCCTTGGTTAGGCCCAAAATGAAGGTGTCAGAGCAGATGATTTGTCTCTCACCTGTTGCACAGCCTGCAGGCACTCGATGAGGGAACGATTAGTGACTTCCATTATTTCTACTTCCTTCAATCTTGGGAGGATTCGGGGAAGGTCTGCCAAACATAAATTCAAATGGGGACATGCTTTTCACATAGGGAGTGCTTCAGACTTGAAGTAGGGCAAAAGGTAA
The DNA here is from genome assembly GCF_050624435.1 of Tenrec ecaudatus. Lineage (NCBI taxonomy): Eukaryota > Metazoa > Chordata > Mammalia > Afrosoricida > Tenrecidae > Tenrec > Tenrec ecaudatus. Next base: position 194,124 of record NW_027457684.1, read on the forward strand.
AGTAAGGATCAACCCAGTTCTCGCAAGGTCCTAAATGCAACTTAACGAACAATTCCTTTAGGGTTCTGTTTATTTTTTCTACTTGCCCTGAAGAGCTTCCAGTTAATATTTAGAAGCATTGCTAAGACTTTAGTAATTTGAGCAATAAATGTTGGGCCATTGTTGGACCCCAAGGTGGTGGGAAGGCCAAATCTAGGGACAATTTTAGTTACTAATAATTTACACACAGTGGCAGCAGTTTCCTTCTTTGTTGGGAAGGCTTCCACCCATCCAGAACAGGTGTCTACGAACACCAGCAAATATCGGTAGCCATACTTTCTAAGTTTGATATACATAAAGTCCACCTCCCAGAATTCTCCAGGACTACTACCTCGAGCTCGTGGTTGGGGTTGCTCCTTTTCTTTTTGGGGTTGTTTACCCGAGCACAGTGCAATCAACGGTGGGTGACATCTGCCACCCAGTGTCCAAGCCTGGGTATGTAAAAGTGCCTGAGAAGCAACTGAGACAGTTTAGAGAGGATCCCAAATGCATACCTTCATGTAGTCCTTGAATCAGATCTCTCCCAGAGCTTCTGGCATGAATCTTCTTCCATCAGGATGGAGCAGCCACCCTGGATGCTCCCAGTCTTTTTGGCAGGCCAGCTCTTGGCTTATCTTTAGATCATTTTCTGAGTATGTAGGTTGTGGCTGTAACACTGGGGATGGCATGGTCACAGCCACTACCTTGGGGATTTGTGGCATAGTCCTGGCATTCGAGATCCACCGGTCCGGGGGACTGGTTAGGAGTGGTTCAACCATAGGTCCCCCTGCCACAGCAATATCCTGTCCCAGTGTAAGCTTCCTAGCTTCTATGAGTAGGATGGCCGTGGCAGCCTCAGCTCGCATGCAGCTCAGCCATCCTGCAGCTACAGAGTCCAGTTTCTTTGAAAGATAGGCCACAGGTCTCTTCCATGGCCGCAAGTTCTCAGTTAGCACTTCTTTTGCTGTGCCTCTGGCCTCACATAGACAATTGGAAGGGCTTTACTCTGTCTAGTAGGGCAAGAGAGGTTGCCCATATGAGCGACTTTTTAAAGGATTCAAACGCTTGTTGTTCTACTTCAGTCCATTTAAGTTCTTTTTCCTTTCCCCAGTACTTGCATATAGGGGTTTCGTTGTTTTTGCAAATCCCAAATTCCACAATGGACAGTACCCCACAGCTCCTAGAAACTCTTGCAACTGCCTCTTAGTCTCAGGGACTGGGATTTTGAGGATCGCCTCAGTGCGGCTGGGGGACAAGGTCCGTTTTCCCTCCTCCAGTTGGTAGCCTAGGTATACAGCTTTATGGACACACAGTTGAGCCTTTCTTGCAGATACCCTGTACCCCAATGGGCCAAGGACTATTATCAGGTCCTTGGTAGCCCGTTGGCATTCCTCCAGGGTTTCAGAGGCCAGGAGGAGGTCATCTGCATACTGGAACAAGGTGGTTTGGGGGTGTTCCTCCTTGTGTCCCTGTAAGTCTTCACTGGGTTGATGTGCAGGGGACACGGGTATGGAGAACAAAGCATCCTTTAAGTCCAAAACAGTATAACAAATTCAGTTTGACGGGATAGTACTCAGGAGGGTCTCGGGGTTTGGCACGTGGGGTGGCCCGTTTCTATCCTCTCATTTGCCTCTCTGAGATCCTGCACCGGTTGGAAGTCCTCAGTTCCCGGCTTCTGCATGGGCAGCAGGGGAGCATTCCATGTGGACTTGCAGAGGACCCAAATGCCTGTCCTCTTTAGTCTGCAAATGGGAACAGAAATACCCACTTTTGCTATCCAGGGAGTAGGGTTAGCTTGACACACCGGTGTAGCTGAGCTCAGAAGTTGTACGACCCCAGGCACCTGAAGTTCAGAAAGGTCTGGCAGGTTGTTCTCTGCCCAAACAAAAGGAATATCTTTTAGCGATTTATCAAGAAGTTCCTTTGAGCAGGTCTCTTCTGCTCCTTGATAAAACACATATCACTCTGACATTGGAGCGGTGAGCAAAACTTTTGGCTTTTCAAGTTCAAGGGTTAAGGTGGTTGTAGCAGATGAGAAAGTAATTATGGCTGCCATTTTTCATAATAAGTCACGATCAATTAGGGGAAAGGGGCATTGAGGCATTACCAGGAAGGAGAGTGTGTGTAACTAACTGTCTCTTGTGCTAAATCTGTTATTCTGGCCGTTGTCCATGGGTGTGCTTGGGTCTGCCCTGGGGCCCCTGTAATGAAAGCCTTTCCTTTTGACAAGGCACCTGTAGTCTTTTCTGAAACCAAGAAGGTGACCCCTTTGTCCACCTAGAAATTTACTGGCTGGCTCCCTACATGGAGAGTGAGCATGGGCTCTTTGGGGTCAAGTGAAACAGAGCCTGGACACCTTTATTCAGCTTCGAGCATTATTGTCTGTAGCTTCGATTTTTCTAGGCGAGGACTAGGCCCGTTCCCTCTAGTGGTGGCTCGTCTGCCTCTCCTGGGCTTTTCAAGGCACTGATTTTTCCAATGTCACTGTTTTGTATAGTAGGTACATGGATACTTCCTCAGGACTAGGCGAGTGAGAAGCGGGGTATTAGGGTTAGCCATTCTTAGTTGAACCAAAACTGCTCTGGTCGTTCTCGCAAGCCTTCTGAACACCCATTTCCTTCATGACATTCCCTTGGGCGACGTCTGCACAGCCTACCTCCCCAATATCAGCTAGTTCATTTACACTTCCTAGCTACTTTATTTTCTTTTCATGGTGGCTTCTGTCAGCCCCAAATGGCTTCACTCTTGTCAAAGCTGTTTCAGCTTTTCCCAGAGATCCTACACAGTCGCCATTGTAGCCGAGAGGTAACAGGGTCTGTGACCATGGCCAAGATGGCACCCACCAGTCCAAACATGTGGAAGGGCGCTGCCTAGGGAGCTGGGTGAAGAGGCCTGGGAGTTAGCCCTGCCTGGTCCCGGGAGCCAAAAGTTTCCCTTATCCCCTCCATTCCCTTTGCCTTTCTCCTGGTTTTTCAAACAAGCTGCTCTAGCCCTATAACGCCAAGCACAAAATTGTCATAATTCTTTTTTTTTTTTTTTAATATATTTTTTTTTTACATTTTTTTTTTCTTCTTTTACATTTTATTAGGGACTCCAACAACTCTTACCACAATCCATACATATACATACATCAATTGTACAAAGCACACCCATACACTCCCTGTCCCAATCACTCTCAAGGCATTTGCTCTTCACCTAAGCCCCTTGCATCAGGTCCTCCTTTTTTTTTTTTTTTTCCCCCCTCCCTCCCTTTTCCCCCCTCCCTCATATGCCCTTGGTAATTTATACCTCGTTATTTTGTCATATCTTGCCCTATTCGGGGTCTCCCTTCCCCCCTTCTCTGCTGTCCCTCTCCCAGGGAAGAGGTCACATGTGGCTCCTTGTAATCAGTTCCCCCTTTCCAACCCACTCACCCTCCACTCTCCCAGCATCGTCCCTCACGCCCTTGGTCCTGGAGGTATCATCCACCCTGGATTCCCTGTATCTCCAACCCTCCTATGTACCAGTGTACAGCCTCTGTCCTATCCAACCCTGCAAGGTAGAATTCGGATCATGGTAGTTGGGGGGAGGAAGCATCCAGGATCTGGGGGAAAGCTGTGTTCTTCATCGATACTACCTCACACCCTAATTAACCCATCTCCTCTCCTAAGCCCCTCTGTGAGGTGATCTCCATTGGCTGACACTTGGGCCTTGGGTCTCCACTCTGCACTTCCCCCTTCATTTAATATAATATATATATACACATACATATATACATATACACATAAATACACATAAATACACACACTTATATCTTTTTTTTTTTTTTGCATGATGCCTTATATCTGGTCCCTTGGGCACCTCGTGATCGCACTGGCCGGTGTGCTTCTTCCATGTGGGCTTATTTGTTTCTGAGCGAGATGGCCGCTTGTTCACCTTCAAGCCTTTAAGACCCCAGACACTATCTCTTTTGATAGCCGGGCACCATCAGCTTTCTTCACCACATTCGCTTATGCACCCATTTGTCTTCAGCGATCCTATCATGGAGGTGTGCAGTCAATGATATGATTTTTTGTTCTTTGATGCCTGGTAACTGATCCCTTTGGGACCACTCGATCACACAGGCTGGTGTGTTCTTCCATGTGGACTTTGTTGCTTCTGAGCTAGATGGCCGCTTGTTTATCTTCAAGCCTTTAAGACCCCAGTCACTATCTCTTTTGATAGCCGGGCACCATCAGCTTTCTTCACCACATTTACTTGTTCACCCATGTTGGCTCCAGCTGTTGTGTCGGGAGAGTGAGCATCATAGAGTTCCAATTTAATAAAAGAAGGTATTCATGCATAGAGGGAGTGTTTGAGTAGAGGCCCAAGGTCCTTCTGCCACCTTAATACTTGACCTATAAATATAGACACAAAGATCTATTTCCCCAACCTCCTATATATATTTGCATGTACATGTCGTTGTCTAGACCTCCATGAATGCCCTTTGACTTCTAGCTCTTTCCTCCATCTCCCTTGACCTTCCTCCTGCCCTACTACCATGCTTCATTGCCACCTGGGCTAGAGTATACCTCTTCTCTAAGCAACCTTACCCTTGATCATTTCCCACCAGGCCTGCCACTCCCCCTTCTCTACCCTTTGGGGTCCCATGTTTTTCACTTGTCCCTGGGTTTGTTAACACCACTTCCTTACCCCCCCTACCCCCCACCCCAAGTCCCCCCGGAACTGTCGGTCCCGTTGTTTTTCCTCCAGATAGTTCATCCAGCCTGTCCTATTCAGACAGACCTGTGGAGTCACTAACATGCACGAAAACTAGACAGAGGAACACAAAGCAACAGTATATAACCAGACAACAAAACAACCAAAACAAACCACTGAAAAAGAACAGAACAAAACAGTTCGCAAGAGAAAAGCTTGTAGTTAGTTCAGGGATCTTTGCTGGCCCTTAGGAGCGTTTTCCAGTCCAGTCTGTTGGGGCACCACGCCCTGACCCCAAAGTCCACTTTCAGCATTCCCTGGGGACCTTGCCACTCCATTCCCTTGCTGTTCCGCTGCACTCCCCCAGTGCATTGCCTCGGTGTGGTGGGATCAGGTCAGGTGCAATTCCCACACTGTGTCTCCGGTTCTGTCCCCTGTATCGCCCTTAGTCACTGAGGGGCATCATGTCTCATAGTAGGGCCAGCAATGTTGTTCTCTCTGTGGACTGGCTGCTCTACTCAGGAACATCATCCTCACGGCCTGGTGGGCCAGGCTGTGCTCCACTCTCTCCTCCTGCCCCTTCATCTGCTCCCGTGTGCTCTGATCAAATATGTCCATCTCCCATAGCTGCAGGGTCAATGTCGTCCTTTGGAACAAGTTCTTTTCGGGGGAGGGGCAGGAATCCACTTAATTTATGGTGCTGGGGCCTGCCTCCCAGACCTCTCCACCGGTTCCGTCCTCCACGCCGGGATAATGCATTCACACCTTGCGACACTGGGTTGAAGTCTGGTCCCACTTTCCCTGTGGAGATATAAACAATACCCTCCCCTTGGGTGGATTAATGCCCCATTTCTGTCATGCTGATTGTACTTACCTCAGGGGACTCATGTTGTACCTGTCCCTTTGGGACTGGCTTACCTCGCTTAGCATAATTCCTTCCAGCTCTTCCCATGAAATAACATGTTTCATGTGCTCATCGGTGCTTTTCAGTGCTGCATAATACTCCATTGTGTGTATGTGCCAAAGTTTGCTAATCCACTCGTCTATCGATGGAAACTTAGGCTGTTTCCAAGTCTTTGCTATTGTGAATTGTGCCGCAATAAACATTGGAGCGCATATGACTGGTCGTGTTTTATTTGCTGCTTCAACCGGGTATATGCCCAGTAGAGGGATGGCTGGGTCGTAAGGTAGATCAATTTCCATTTTCTTTAGGTATCGCCAGATTGCTTTCCACAGTGTCTGTACAAATCTGCACGACCACCAGCAGTGGAGGAGGGTTCCTATTTCACCACAGCCCCTCCAACACTTGTTGCTCTCTGATTTACTGATCTGGGCTAGCCTCAGGGGTGTTAGGTGGTATCTCATGGTTGTTTTGATTTGCATTTCTCTTATGGCAAGGGACTTCGAGCACTTTCTCATATATTTATTGGCCATATTGATCTCCTCTCTAGTGAAAGTTCTTCTCATTTCTTTTGCCCACTTCCTTAGGGGGTTAACTGTTTTCCTCTTTTTGCAGGTCATGATGGTGTTGTAGATTTTAGTAATGAGCCCTTTGTCTGACGTGTCATTACTAAAAATCTTCTCCCAGTCTGTGGGTTGCCTTGTCACCCTCTTGGCAAAGTCTTTCGAGGTGCACAGGTGTTTTATTCTTATTAGATCCCATTTGTCGATTTCCAGATCACCTGTGTGTGTCCCCTTCCCTGTTGCAGTGAGCCTATGTGCTCCCTGGGCCAGTGCTCTGAGATTAGTCCCGATTCCTTCCTTAATGGTCCTGATGGTTTGGGGTTTGACTTCTAGATCTGTGATCCACCTTGAGTGTATTCTTGTGCATGGGGTGAGGTAGACGTCTTGTTTCAACTTTCTACATGTGGATATCCATTGTTTCCAGCACCACTTATTAAAGAGGGCATCTGCTTCCCACTTGACGTTTTTGGGACCCTTGTCGAAGATCAGTTGTCTATATGCTGATGATTTTACTCCTGGGCTTTCTATTCTTTTCCACTGGTCTGAGTGTCTATCATTGTGCCAGTACCATGCTGTTTTGACCACTGTAGCTGTGTAGTAGGCATTAAAATCAGGCAGGGCGAGTCCTCCAATTGTGTCCTTCTTCTTGAGGAGTTCTCTGCTAATTCTGGGTTTCTTCCCTCTCCATATGAAGTTGGTGGTCAGTTTTTCCAATTCTTTGAAGAAGGTTGATGGTAATTGGATTGGTATAGCATTGAACTTGTAGAGTGCTTTAGGAAGAACTGTCATCTTTACTATGTTCAGCCTACCTAACCATGAGCAGGGGAGCTTCATCCATTTGTGAAGGTCACTTTTGGTTTCCTGTAATAGGGTTTTATAATTATGCTTATATAGGTCTTTAGTATTTTTTGTTAAGTATATTCCTAGGTATTTCAGTTTGTTCTTGGCTACTGTGAAGGGTACTTCCCTCTTAATCGCCTCTTCCATGGCCCTGTCCGATGTGTATAGAAACCCTACCGACTTCTGTTTATTGATCTTGTATCCTGCTACCCTTCCGTATTCCTCTATTGCTGTAAGTATTCCAACTGTGGAGTTTTGGGGGTCTTCAATGTATAGGATCATGTCATCTGCAAATAACGATAGTTTCACCTCCTCCTCTCCCAACTGGATCCCTTTGATGTCCTTCCGCTGTCTTATGTTGTTAGCCAGAACCTCCAAAACGATATTGAATAGAAGAGGGGACAGGGGGCATCCTTGTCTTGTACCCTTTTTCAGTGGTATTGTTCTTGTCTTTTCTCCATTGACTATGATGTTGGCTGTTGGTCTTTCATAGATAGCTTGTATGAGCTTGAGGAACTTACCTTCCAATCCTATCTTCATGAGTGTTTTGATTAGGAATGGATGCTGGATGTTGTCAAATGCTTTTTCTGCATCTATGGATATTATCATATGGTTTTTATCCTTTTTCTTCTCAAAGTGGTGTATGATATTGATGGATTTTCGGGTGTTAAACCATCCCTGCATCGCTGGGATGAATCCTACTTGGTCGTGATGAATGATATGTTTGATGTTCCTTTGTATTCTATTGGCCAATATTTTGTTAAGGATTTTTGCATCTATGTTCATTAGAGATATTGGTCTATAATTCTCTACACTTGTGGGGTCTTTTCCCTGTTTGGGTATCAAAGTAATGCTGGCTTCGTAAAATGAGTTTGGGAGCTTGCCGTTCTTTTCTATGTTCTGGAATACTTTGTGGAGGATCGGTGTCAGCTCTTCCCTGAATGTTTGGTAAAATTCTGCTGTGTAGCCATCTGGCCCTGGGGCCTTTTTCCTTGGTAGGTTTTTGATGACACTCTCTATTTCTTCCTTCGCTATGGGTTTGTTGAGGTTCTTGATCTCTGTCTCAGATAATCTAGGGATAGATTGTTTTTCTAAATATTTATCCATGTCTTCCAGGTTTCTGAATTCATTAGAATACAAACCTTCATAGTACTTTGTGATTATCCTTTTTATCTCATTGGGGTCTGTTGTTATTGCCCCCGATTCATCTCTTATCCTGGCTATTGATGATTGTTCCTTTCTATCTTTGGTAAGCTTTGCCAGGGGAGTGTCAATTTTATTAATTCGTTCATAAAACCAGCTTCTAGTTGCGTTAATCCTTTGCATTGTTCTTTTGTCTTCCCACTGGTTTAACTCCGCCCTGATTTTTATTATTTCTTTTCTCTTGCTATTGGAGGGGTAGTTCTGTTGACTCTGTTCTAGTTGTTGGAGGTTTTGTGTTAACATATCTGTCATACGCCTTTCTTCTTTTTTCATGTATGCATTCAGTGATATCAAGCTACCTCTGATGACTGCCTTTGCAGTGTCCCATAAGTTTTGATATGTTGTATGCTCGTTCTCATTAGTTTCTAGAAATTTCCTGATATCCTCTCTGATCTGGACCTTAACCCATTCATGTCGCAGGAGATCGTTGTTTATTCTCCAATTGGTGACCCTTGCTTTTCTGGGTGCCCTCCTATTAATCTCCAGCTTTATGGCATGGTGGTCTGAGAAAGACGTCTGGATAATATCTATGTGTTTGAATTTACTCAGGCTGGCCTTGTGCCCCAGCATGTGATCTATTCTTGAGAAAGATCCGTGTGGATTGGAGAAGAATGTGAAACCTTTTGCTTTTGGATGAAAGGCTCTATAGATGTCTATCAGGCCCTGTTGCCTAATTACATTGTTTAGCTCTCTGGCCTCTTTGCTGAGCTTCTTTCCCTGTGACCTGTCTTTCTCTGATAGTGGAGTGTTGAAGTCCCCCACTATTATTGTTGTTTCCGTGATTTCTTCTGTCATTTTTTTAATAGTTTGTTTGACGAAATTTGCCGCACCATTATTAGGTGCGTAAATATTCAGTATGCTTATTGCTTCCTGGTTTACTGAGCCTTTGAGCATTATGTAATGTCCCTCTTTGTCTCTTTTTATGTTTTGGATCTTGAGATCCATTTTGTCGGAGATTAAGATAGCCACTCCTGCCTTCTTGGAGTTACCATTTGCTTGGTAAACTTTCTGCCAGCCCTTTATTCTCAGCATATGCTTGTCTGCTTGCTTAAGGTGTGTCTCTTGCAGGCAGCAGATTGATGGGTTATGTTTTCTAATCCAATCCTCCAGCCTCTTTCTTTTAACATATGAATTGAGCCCATTTGTATTCAAAGTGATTATTACAATCTCTGGCTTCATGGTTGCCATATTCTGTTTTGTGTTTTGGGTCTTTGCCTATCTTCCTTCATATCAGTGTACTGCGTTTGAGTGGAGGGTTTCTATCCTGTCCTCTTTTCCATCTGAGACCGTGTTGTCCTGGTGCGTGTTGCTGGCATGTTGGCTTCTAGATGGAGATGGGCTATATGGTGGTCTCCTGGAGGTTCTAGTTGGAGCTTGATCTTCTGGCCATAGTGAGTCAGCCAGTATGTTCTGCAGGGTCGGGTGACTTGCAGTATATTTTTTGAGTTCTTCCTTGTCCTGGAAGACCCTTATCTTACCCTCTATCTTAATGGATAACTTGGCAGGGTATAGGATTCTGGGGGAGGCATTTTTATCTTTCAGAATTTGGAAGATGCTACTCCATTCTCTCCTCCTCTTCATGGTTTCAGCTGATAAGTCTGAGCATACCCTTACCTGCGCTCCTTTGTATGTGACTGTCTTCCTTTCTCTTGATGCTCGTAGAATTTTCTCTTTTTCCTCTAAGTTGGATAATTTTACAATTATATGCCTTGGCGTGTTCTTCTTGGTGTTTAGCTTAGCCGGCGTCCTCTCTGCTTCCTGTATGAGAGTCGGATTCTCCTTTGTTAGGTTGGGGAAATTTTCTTCCAGGAATTCCTTTGCTATCTTGGCGGTCGATTTGTGTGTTATGTTGTGTTCCGGTAGACCGATTATTCGAATATTATTCCTCTTCATAGCATCTGTCATTGATCTCAGGCTGTCTTCTGTTTCTTTAATTTTCCTATCTGATTGTTTTTCTCGCTTGCTTCGTTTGGTTTGAGCATCCTCGAGTTCACTGATACGGTTCTCAGCCTCCTCAAGCCTAGATATAGCTTCTGTGACCTTTTGTGTGGCCTCTGCTACCTCCTCTGTTAGTTTCTGCAGTTCCTTTTGGTGGATAGTATTCATCCCCTCTATTGTGGACTTCATCCCCTCTATTGTGCATTTCATCCCTTCTATCGTTGCATCCTTATTTTGGTTTGCTTCTCTTAGCTCCTGTATTACTGCAAGCAGAGTTCTGAAGATTTCCTTTTGAGGCTGATCTATATCTGTTTCTTCTATGAGTGACGTTAGGTCTGTTAAAGTGCCTCGTTTTTCTGATTTTTTTGTTGGGAGTGATGTGGTCTGTTGATTTTTCCTTGATCCTTTAATAGGCCCCATGCTTCTGGGAGACAGGAGTAACCTTATTGTGTGGAGGCTCAGGCCACTCCTGGGGTGGCTGGGGCGGGCTGCGGCAGGCTTAGGGCTGGCACTGGGGACCCAACAGGGCCCCAGATGGTGAGAGCTGGCTGGAGCTCACTGACGGCTCCTCAGGGACTGCAAAGCCGAGACTGCAGGTGGAGTGTTTGATCTGCCCGGGCTGTGAGCGGGCCCCTCCGATAGCTGCGCAGGCAGCTGCGGGACACTGCAGGGAACAATGGTGTTCGCTCTCCGCCCTTTTGGCGCGAAACCGCAGGGGGTAATGGCGCTGGCAAAGGAGGCTTGGCGCGAAACCGCAGGGGGCAATGGTGTCCTTCCTCTGCTCAGGCTCAGAGTCGCGGCCGCCGGGGTCCCCGCAGCACCCTGGGGAGGGCACCTACTCTTGTGCCTTGCGCAGGGGGGGGCCCTTGGTGGGCAGACTCAGCAGCGCGGGGCGAGGCGCTCCGCGGAAGCTCAGGGTCCGGGACAGGTGCGGGTTGGGCTATGGCTCCTGTTGGCGGGAAGTGCTCAGCGCAGGGTCCCCGCCAGGAGTGGAGCTGGCGCTAGGCTGCCAGGGGCTGGCGGGGGCGGGCGGGGGTGGGAGGCCAGTGCACGGAGGGCAGGTGGAGAGGTCCGCGGCAGCGGTGCGGGTGGATGGTCCCTGTGGGGGTCGCCAGACAACCCGCGGGTCCGCTCCCCTGAGCTTGGATGAATGGAGGGAGGGACGTGGGCCCGAGGGCAGATCGCTGCCCTCTGGGGAGAGGGGAACTGCGGGAGAGGAAAGCTTCTCTCCCAGTGGGGATCCGCGATAGGGAGTGGGGAGTGGGCCGCTGGAGTAGGCAGGGCAGGCAAGTGGATCTGGCCTAGGCGCCGGGTTTGGGGATGGAGCCTAAGCCGGTCGCCAGTGAGCTCACGGCAGCTTAGTGGCCAGAGATGTCCCACTAGTCCGGTCCTCTTTCACCTAGACCCCTGCTCCGGACAAATACGTGGGGTAGGACTGGGGTGCTGACCCAGGGGGATATTTCACTCACCAGACTCTTACTATTCAGCTACCTGGTCGCCAATCCCGCTTTGTTTGGAGGAGCTCTCAGAGTATGCGGGTGTCCCTGTCGGCCATCTTCCCCCTTCCCCCCATAATTCTTAATGAAAACGTATCTGGTACCCAAATTATAGATGTGACAATTTGGTCACATTTCAAAAACACTGAAAATTTTATGCTTTTAAAATATATTTTGAATGCCATATATATTGATAACTATGAAAGTAAAGAATAGAAACCAAAAAAAAAATTTTCCTAAATTTAAAACTTGAGGCGTTATAGGGCTAGTGTTCTTCCAGATTTGGTTTGTTCCTTCTTACAGGCTGGTTTTCCGTGGCCCAGGCTTAGGCCAATGGCGTTCGGAAGCCTAGGCGGAGTCACTGTTACCTTTAGGCTTTCAGTGATGCTGCTTCAGGCACTTTTGGGGACAGCTCTTACTTAATACACAGCTCCTCTGCCATGATGTTCCAGCCAGAAATTCCAATTTCCCTTAAGGTTCCCTGAGCTGCCACGTGTCCCTTCCCTTCAGAGATTTGAGCATCAGCCCCGCCAGCAGGCGTCTTGGAGGGCCTTGGAGCCATCCCAAGCAATGGTCCTCCTAGCCTGTTGTCCAGAAAAATGGTTGGACCTAAAGGTCGCCCTCGGCGACTAGTCCTTGACCCCTTCCCTCGGGCTGAGGCATGAGATTCAGGGCAACCCAGGGGTGCGCTCTCAAAGTGGGGGTTATTGACCTGGAGGCAGCAAGCTGTCAATCGCCTCCTTGTTTTGTGCTTTCTAGATGGGACTTAGCAGCTTGATGCTCAAGAATTGCCCCCTTGCATGAATCGTGTCCAATTGGGATAGAGTTGATACAGAGACCCTGGGCAAACAAAAGCTGATAGATTCACTTTGCAACTCTATTTGGCCACAGTATCGTTTTGAGAAAGGAGAATGGTGGGCAGAGAATGGTACGCTTTCCCTTCCAACCGTGATTCACCGGGAACAGTTCGGTAGAGTGCCGGGAAAGTGGGCGGAGATGCCAGGACTTAGAGCATTTCTCCTCTCGAGGAGCAGTAGGAGACCTTCATCCCCAGTGCACCCAGGAACCCCTAAGGCAGGCGTCCTCAAACTGTGGTCCATGGGGCACATGTGGCGCCATGCCATTTATCCCACACTCGGGGTGTTTTTGCTGCCACTGCCTGTCCTGCTTAGCAGCCGACTCGTGCAGTGTGCATAGGAATTTGTCCATAGGTTTTTTGAAAACCATAGTCTGGCCCTCCAACGGTCGGAGAGACAATGAACTGGCCCCCTGTGTAAACAATTTGAGGACCCCTGCCCTAAGGGATCCTGGACTTCAGGTCACTATTGTCCCAGCCCTGAACCCTCCCTGAACATTCTACCCCTAGTAGAGGCACCAGGGGCATTTGGTCCCAGGGTAACTTACAAGCCTTTTACTCAAATGGAACCCGAGAAAATTAAAAATGACACAGGCAGTTACTCTACTTTTGATCCCTGTTGAATCCGCCTGTAGCATCCCAATATTACAATTTAACCCTATAACGCCGAGCATGACCTTTCCCTAACATTTAATGAAATGAATATAAATGTATATATATTGATAACTATGAAAGTAATGAATCAAAACGAAATTTTTTTGCCCAAAAATTTAAAAGTGAGGCGTTATAGGGTGAAAAAGAAGGATGGTTCTTATCAGAGGGGCCAATGCCTTAGGATCATAAGTGAAGCGGTGATCCCACTGCACCCAGTAGTGCCCAAACCCTGGACCCCCCTAGGGGAAATTGTGAATGCTTTTACCCCCGTGCCGGTACTTAGAATGAGCAAACACACACGCCTGATAATCCTAAGATTTTTACTTACTTCCTGTGATACTCACCTACTTTCAAGGGCACTCCCACCTCACAATCCTAGCCTTGTCTCAGTTAAACTGTTCACCCTTTTGTGCGTTTGTTGTTTTTTCCAGAAGTTCTCAAGTTACCAAAGCCCCTAATCCAAGTGTGCCAGCTCCAGGACCACCATCTCCTGGACCACTTCAACCTTATCCATCCTAGCGCTGAATGGACAACCCCTCCCAGCAGAGCAGGAAGGGTGTGGACCCAAAGCCCCACTTCGCCCCTTTGCCAGCAGGAAGTAGCTAGAGATGTCGTCGCCCAGTACCCCAAAAATTTGGGTCCACATCTCTTCAGGGTGGAAATGTTAGGTAGCTAGCATAGGGACTGGGGTGTCCATTACACATGCTCAGAGGGCCCAGTTAGTGGCCCAGGAAGGAGTGGCACACTGTGCGTGCTCAGAGGTCCAGGTTTCCGGCCAGGAAGGGCAGGTCCACCTGGGTGGGCGCTGCACCTGCATCGACCCACCTAGGCCAAGTATATTCAATTCAGCCACTAGGATCGACCAGGGTTGCCCACCACACCTCCCTAACTCTCCTAAACCTCATATGGATCACAAACCAGGCTTTGGCGTGAATTCTTTCTCACGCAGAACCAAGGCCCGAGGGATATCTGTCCCCAGAGAGATCTGACCAACCCAGGAAAGCTCTTTGGAGGCAGCAGGAGTGGACGTGAGTGGCTGGTGGATACTGTTCAGATGCATGGCTTTCTGCTTGGAAGGGTTTTTAGTCTCGGCTGACAGGATCAGAGGAGGTAGTATGTCTGGATCACATAGTATCCATGTCCACAAATGAGCTGCCCATTCCAAAGTCCTGACAGTGCTTTTGGAAAACACTGTGCTTTGGAATGTCACCCCTTGCAGAGGGCAGTGGGAGAGGCTGGGACCCAGGTATGCTGCCCCTTGCTCCCAGTTGCCGGTTTCTGGATCCTGATTATATCTCTCACAGGATCAGTTAGTGGGCTTGTTGTCTGCCTCAGGCTTTGTTCACCGAGGTCCTCCAGCTAGGTGGTGGTGTGTGTGCATGAGCAGAGGCTTCCTGCTAATCCCCCATGAGTTGAAGAGCTCCCCTGGTGTGGGCTCCGTGAAAGAGGTGCCCCAGACAGCAGGACTACCCAGGAGGGTGGGCCCTACAGGAACCGGAGGGCCATTCCCCCTGTGGAATGACCTCAGAGCCCCGCCTCTCTCACTGTCCAGCTGCCGGGGCTGTGGACCCTAAGCTTCATGCCTCACATAGGAATAGACACAGGGTGAGGCGACTGCAGCACCTGCTTTTGCTGGTCTAATCCAGCCTGAGATCATCCTAGCATCAGCCCTCTGCCAGGGTCCTTTTTTTCTCTCCTTTTATAGGGGCTCATACAACAATAACCACAATACGTGCAAACATCACTGATATAAGGCACATTTGTACATTCATTGCCCTCATTATTCTCAAAATATCTTCTCTCCACCCAAGCCCCTGGCCTCAGCTCCTCATTCCCCCCGCCCCCATTCTCACTACCCCTCCTCATAAATCCTTCATCATTTACTAATTATTATTTTGTCATATCTTGCACTGTCTGATGTCCCCCTTCACCCCCTTTTCTTTTGAGGTTTTATGTAGATCCTTGTCATCGGTTCCCTGCTGCCAGCCTACCCTCCCTCCACCCTCCCAGCATCCCCATTCATAACACTGGTCCTAAAGGGCTCATCCACCTTGAATTCCCTGTGTTTCTAGGTCCTATCTGTCCCAGTGTACATTCTCTGGTCTAGTCAGATTTGAAAGTTATAATTGGGATCTTGATAGTGAGGGGAGAGGAAGCATTGAGGAGCTAGAGGAAAGTTGTGTTTCACCGTTGCTGTCTAGTACCCTGTGTAGGCTTGTCTCTTCCCCAAGACCTTACTTAAGGGAATGTCCAGTGTACTGCAAATGGGCTTTGGCTCTCTACCCAGCATTCCCTGCTCATTCGCAATGAGATTTTTTTGTGCTGATGATGCCTGATCCCTTTGATACCTCGTGATCGCACAGGCTGGTATGCTTATTCCATGTGGGCTCTGTTGTTTCTGAGCTACATGGCCGCTTGCTTACCCTTCAGGCCTTTAAGACCTCAGACGCCATATCTTTTGATAGCAGGGCACCATCAGCTTTCTTGACCACATTTGCTTATGCAACCGCTTAGACTTCAGGGAACGTGTCGGGAAGGTGAGCATCATAGAATGCCAATGTAATAGAACAAGGTATTCTTGCAATGAGAGAGTCCTTGAGTGGAGGCCCAAAGGCCATCTGCTACCTTAATAGGACACCTATAAAGATATGGACATAGGTGTATTTCCCCATGCTCACAGATAAATATATTTACATCTGTGCGTGCCTTTCTTTAGACCTCTATAACTGGCCCGTGCTTCCTAGGTCGCTCTGCTATTCCCTTTCATTTCCCTCTTGTGCCCACTGCCATGCTCAGTTTTCATTTGGGTTTCAGTAAATCCTCTTGGTTCCTTCACCCTTGATCACGCCCTACCAGGATTCCTACATCGCCCTCACCACGGATTTGCATCCACTTGTTGTTCCCTTGTCTCTGGGTTTCTTGACATCACTCCCTTTCCCCCCAACTCCCTCTTTCCCGTGGCCCTCCCGCGAAGTGTTGGTCCCCTTTTTCTCTCCTGCAGATTGTGCATCCAGCATCTCTTTTTAGACATACAGTAGAGGTAATAACATGCACAAACAAAAGACAGAGCGAAAGCAAGCACCAAAAGAAAGAAAACAGCCAAAATCCAATGACCATCAAAGAAAACACAACTCCTCAAGAAAGGAAAGCTTGTAGTTAGTTCACGGACTGTTTGTTGGCCCTTAGCAGTGTTTTCCAGTCCAGTCTGTGCGGGCACCAAGTCCTGCCCCCAAAGTCCTCCTTTGGCATTCCCTGGGGACCTTGTTGCTCCACTTCCTTGCTCTTCTGCTGCACGCCCTTAGTGCTATGCCTCGGTGTGTCGGGATCCGTTCCCGCACTGTCTCTCCAGTGTTGTCCCTTCTAGGGCTATGGGTCTTTGAGGGACGTCGTGTCTCATCTTGGGCTGGCCATGTGGTCTTCTGTGTGGACTGTCTTCTCTGAGTGGGAACATGATCCTCAAGGCAGGATCCCGGAGCCCACTGAGTGACTTTCTCTCCAGCAGCTTCTAGGTAGGCTCTGCCCCATGAGGGGCCGTGAGGTGCCTGTGTAAACCTGAGTCTGCTGGAGGTTAGAATAGCAGTCCACAGATGTGTTTGTGCTTGGGGGAAACAGTGGGTGCTGTCAGCAATACTCGGAGAAAAACAATTAAGTTCTGTAAAGCCTTAATTTTGAGGGATTTTCCGTCTTTCTGGGTGTCCATCTTTTCAGGATATGCTCAGGGTTGGTTTTTTTTTTGTTGTTGTTTTTTTTTACTTATGACTGATGAATCCACGGCCCCCTCCCCACTATTTTAACAGCAGTTGGTGTGTTGTAAGAATCACTTGGTATGGGCCAGTCCACCTAGGTTCTAAGGTGTCAGGTTGGTGCTTCTTTACCCATGTCCAGTTTCCTGGTTGCACGTTGTTGGCTGCCTGTTCCCTTTCCCTTGGTTAGGCCCAAAATGAAGGTGTCAGAGCAGATGATTTGTCTCTCACCTGTTGCACAGCCTGCAGGCACTCGATGAGGGAACGATTAGTGACTTCCATTATTTCTACTTCCTTCAATCTTGGGAGGATTTGGGGAAGGGCTGCCAAACATAAATTCAAATGGGGTCATGCTTTTCACATAGGGAGTGCATCGGACTTGAAGTAGGGCAAAAGATAAAGTAAGGATCAACCCAGTTCTCGCAAGGTCCTAAATGCAACTTAACGAACAATTCCTTTAGGGTTCTGTTTATTTTTTCTACTTGCCCTGAAGAGCTTCCAGTTAATATTTAGAAGCATTGCTAAGACTTTAGTAATTTGAGCAATAAATGTTGGGCCATTGTTGGACCCCAAGGTGGTGGGAAGGCCAAATCTAGGGACAATTTTAGTTACTAATAATTTACACACAGTGGCAGCAGTTTCCTTCTTTGTTGGGAAGGCTTCCACCCATCCAGAACAGGTGTCTACGAACACCAGCAAATATCGGTAGCCATACTTTCTAAGTTTGATATACATAAAGTCCACCTCCCAGAATTCTCCAGGACTACTACCTCGAGCTCGTGGTTGGGGTTGCTCCTTTTCTTTTTGGGGTTGTTTACCCGAGCACAGTGCAATCAACGGTGGGTGACATCTGCCACCCAGTGTCCAAGCCTGGGTATGTAAAAGTGCCTGAGAAGCAACTGAGACAGTTTAGAGAGGATCCCAAATGCATACCTTCATGTAGTCCTTGAATCAGATCTCTCCCAGAGCTTCTGGCATGAATCTTCTTCCATCAGGATGGAGCAGCCACCCTGGATGCTCCCATTCTTTTTGGCAGGCCAGCTCTTGGCTTATCTTTAGATCATTTTCTGAGTATGTAGGTTGTGGCTGTAACACTGGGGATGGCATGGTCACAGCCACTACCTTGGGGATTTGTGGCATAGTCCTGGCATTCGAGATCCACCGGTCCGGGGGACTGGTTAGGAGTGGTTCAACCATAGGTCCCCCTGCCACAGCAATATCCTGTCCCAGTGTAAGCTTCCTAGCTTCTATGAGTAGGATGGCCGTGGCAGCCTCAGCTCGCATGCAGCTCAGCCATCCTGCAGCTACAGAGTCCAGTTTCTTTGAAAGATAGGCCACAGGTCTCTTCCATGGCCGCAAGTTCTCAGTTAGCACTTCTTTTGCTGTGCCTCTGGCCTCACATAGACAATTGGAAGGGCTTTACTCTGTCTAGTAGGGCAAGAGAGGTTGCCCATATGAGCGACTTTTTAAAGGATTCAAACGCTTGTTGTTCTACTTCAGTCCATTTAAGTTCTTTTTCCTTTCCCCAGTACTTGCATATAGGGGTTTCGTTGTTTTTGCAAATCCCAAATTCCACAATGGACAGTACCCCACAGCTCCTAGAAACTCTTGCAACTGCCTCTTAGTCTCAGGGACTGGGATTTTGAGGATCGCCTCAGTGCGGCTGGGGGACAAGGTCCGTTTTCCCTCCTCCAGTTGGTAGCCTAGGTATACAGCTTTATGGACACACAGTTGAGCCTTTCTTGCAGATACCCTGTACCCCAATGGGCCAAGGACTATTATCAGGTCCTTGGTAGCCCGTTGGCATTCCTCCAGGGTTTCAGAGGCCAGGAGGAGGTCATCTGCATACTGGAACAAGGTGGTTTGGGGGTGTTCCTCCTTGTGTCCCTGTAAGTCTTCACTGGGTTGATGTGCAGGGGACACGGGTATGGAGAACAAAGCATCCTTTAAGTCCAAAACAGTATAACAAATTCAGTTTGACGGGATAGTACTCAGGAGGGTCTCGGGGTTTGGCACGTGGGGTGGCCCGTTTCTATCCTCTCATTTGCCTCTCTGAGATCCTGCACCGGTTGGAAGTCCTCAGTTCCCGGCTTCTGCATGGGCAGCAGGGGAGCATTCCATGTGGACTTGCAGAGGACCCAAATGCCTGTCCTCTTTAGTCTGCAAATGGGAACAGAAATACCCACTTTTGCTATCCAGGGAGTAGGGTTAGCTTGACACACCGGTGTAGCTGAGCTCAGAAGTTGTACGACCCCAGGCACCTGAAGTTCAGAAAGGTCTGGCAGGTTGTTCTCTGCCCAAACAAAAGGAATATCTTTTAGCGATTTATCAAGAAGTTCCTTTGAGCAGGTCTCTTCTGCTCCTTGATAAAACACATATCACTCTGACATTGGAGCGGTGAGCAAAACTTTTGGCTTTTCAAGTTCAAGGGTTAAGGTGGTTGTAGCAGATGAGAAAGTAATTATGGCTGCCATTTTTCATAATAAGTCACGATCAATTAGGGGAAAGGGGCATTGAGGCATTACCAGGAAGGAGAGTGTGTGTAACTAACTGTCTCTTGTGCTAAATCTGTTATTCTGGCCGTTGTCCATGGGTGTGCTTGGGTCTGCCCTGGGGCCCCTGTAATGAAAGCCTTTCCTTTTGACAAGGCACCTGTAGTCTTTTCTGAAACCAAGAAGGTGACCCCTTTGTCCACCTAGAAATTTACTGGCTGGCTCCCTACATGGAGAGTGAGCATGGGCTCTTTGGGGTCAAGTGAAACAGAGCCTGGACACCTTTATTCAGCTTCGAGCATTATTGTCTGTAGCTTCGATTTTTCTAGGCGAGGACTAGGCCCGTTCCCTCTAGTGGTGGCTCGTCTGCCTCTCCTGGGCTTTTCAAGGCACTGATTTTTCCAATGTCACTGTTTTGTATAGTAGGTACATGGATACTTCCTCAGGACTAGGCGAGTGAGAAGCGGGGTATTAGGGTTAGCCATTCTTAGTTGAACCAAAACTGCTCTGGTCGTTCTCGCAAGCCTTCTGAACACCCATTTCCTTCATGACATTCCCTTGGGCGACGTCTGCACAGCCTACCTCCCCAATATCAGCTAGTTCATTTACACTTCCTAGCTACTTTATTTTCTTTTCATGGTGGCTTCTGTCAGCCCCAAATGGCTTCACTCTTGTCAAAGCTGTTTCAGCTTTTCCCAGAGATCCTACACAGTCGCCATTGTAGCCGAGAGGTAACAGGGTCTGTGACCATGGCCAAGATGGCACCCACCAGTCCAAACATGTGGAAGGGCGCTGCCTAGGGAGTTGGGTGAAGAGGCCTGGGAGTTAGCCCTGCCTGGTCCCGGGAGCCAAAAGTTTCCCTTATCCCCTCCATTCCCTTTGCCTTTCTCCTGGTTTTTCAAACAAGCTGCTCTAGCCCTATAACGCCAAGCACAAAATTGTCATAATTCTTAATGAAAACGTATCTGGTACCCAAATTATAGATGTGACAATTTGGTCACATTTCAAAAACACTGAAAATTTTATGCTTTTAAAATATATTTTGAATGCCATATATATTGATAACTATGAAAGTAAAGAATAGAAACCAAAAAAAAATTTTCCTAAATTTAAAACTTGAGGCGTTATAGGGCTAGTGTTCTTCCAGATTTGGTTTGTTCCTTCTTACAGGCTGGTTTTCCGTGGCCCAGGCTTAGGCCAATGGTGTTCGGAAGCCTAGGCGGAGTCACTGTTACCTTTAGGCTTTCAGTGATGCTGCTTCAGGCACTTTTGGGGACAGCTCTTACTTAATACACAGCTCCTCTCCCATGATGTTCCAGCCAGAAATTCCAATTTCCCTTAAGGTTCCCTGAGCTGCCACGTGTCCCTTCCCTTCAGAGATTTGAGCATCAGCCCCGCCAGCAGGCGTCTTGGAGGGCCTTGGAGCCATCCCAAGCAATGGTCCTCCTAGCCTGTTGTCCAGAAAAATGGTTGGACCTAAAGGTCGCCCTCGGCGACTAGTCCTTGACCCCTTCCCTCGGGCTGAGGCATGAGATTCAGGGCAACCCAGGGGTGCGCTCTCAAAGTGGGGGTTATTGACCTGGAGGCAGCAAGCTGTCAATCGCCTCCTTGTTTTGTGCTTTCTAGATGGGACTTAGCAGCTTGATGCTCAAGAATTGCCCCCTTGCATGAATCGTGTCCAATTGGGATAGAGTTGATACAGAGACCCTGGGCAAACAAAAGCTGATAGATTCACTTTGCAACTCTATTTGGCCACAGTATCGTTTTGAGAAAGGAGAATGGTGGGCAGAGAATGGTACGCTTTCCCTTCCAACCGTGATTCACCGGGAACAGTTCGGTAGAGTGCCGGGAAAGTGGGCGGAGATGCCAGGACTTAGAGCATTTCTCCTCTCGAGGAGCAGTAGGAGACCTTCATCCCCAGTGCACCCAGGAACCCCTAAGGCAGGCGTCCTCAAACTGTGGTCCATGGGGCACATGTGGCGCCATGCCATTTATCCCACACTCGGGGTGTTTTTGCTGCCACTGCCTGTCCTGCTTAGCAGCCGACTGATGCAGTGTGTATAGGAATTTGTCCATAGGTTTTTTGAAAACCATAGTCTGGCCCTCCAACGGTCGGAGAGACAATGAACTGGCCCCCTGTGTAAACAATTTGAGGACCCCTGCCCTAAGGGATCCTGGACTTCAGGTCACTATTGTCCCAGCCCTGAACCCTCCCTGAACATTCTACCCCTAGTAGAGGCACCAGGGGCATTTGGTCCCAGGGTAACTTACAAGCCTTTTACTCAAATGGAACCCGAGAAAATTAAAAATGACAAGGCAGTTACTCTACTTTTGATCCCTGTTGAATCCGCCTGTAGCATCCCAATATTACAATTTAACCCTATAACGCCGAGCATGACCTTTCCCTAACATTTAATGAAATGAATATAAATGTATATATATTGATAACTATGAAAGTAATGAATCAAAACGAAATTTTTTTGCCCAAAAATTTAAAAGTGAGGCGTTATAGGGTGAAAAAGAAGGATGGTTCTTATCAGAGGGGCCAATGCCTTAGGATCATAAGTGAAGCGGTGATCCCACTGCACCCAGTAGTGCCCAAACCCTGGACCCCCCTAGGGGAAATTGTGAATGCTTTTACCCCCGTGCCGGTACTTAGAATGAACAAACACACACGCCTGATAATCCTAAGATTTTTACTTATTTCCTGTGATACTCACCTACTTTCAAGGGCACTCCCACCTCACAATCCTAGCCTTGTCTCAGTTAAACTGTTCACCCTTTTGTGCGTTTGTTGTTTTTTCCAGAAGTTCTCAAGTTACCAAAGCCCCTAATCCAAGTGTGCCAGCTCCAGGACCACCATCTCCTGGACCACTTCAACCTTATCCATCCTAGCGCTGAATGGACAACCCCTCCCAGCACAGCAGGAAGGGTGTGGGCCCAAAGCTCCACCTCGTCCCTTTTGCCAGCAGGAAGTAGCTAGAGATGTCGTCGCCCAGTACCCCAAAAATTTGGGTCCACATCTCTTCAGGGTGGAAATGTTAGGTAGCTAGCATAGGGACTGGGGTGTCCATTACACATGCCCAGAGGGCCCAGTTAGCGGCCCAGGAAAGAGTGGCACACTGTGCGTGCTCAGAGGTCCAGGTTTCCGGCCAGGAAGGGCAGGTCCACCTGGGTGGGCGCTGCACCTGCATCGACCCACCTAGGCCAAGTATATTCAATTCAGCCACTAGGATCGACCAGGGTTGCCCACCACATCTCCCTAACTCTCCTAAACCTCACTTGGATCACAAACCAGGCTTTGGCGTGAATTCTTTCTAACGCAGAACCAAGGCCCGAGGGATATCTGTCCCCAGAGAGATCTGACCAACTCAGGAAAGCTCTTTGGAGGCAGCAGGAGTGGACGTGAGTGGCTGGTGGATACTGTTCAGATGCATGGCTTTCTGCTTGGAAGGGTTTTTAGTCTCGGCTGACAGGATCAGAGGAGGTAGTATGTCTGGATCACATAGTATCCATGTCCACAAATGAGCTGCCCATTCCAAAGTCCTGACAGTGCTTTTGGAAAACACTGTGCTTTGGAATGTCACCCCTTGCAGAGGGCAGTGGGAGGGGCTGGGACCCAGGTATGCTGCCCCTTGCTCCCAGTTGCCGGTTTCTGGATCCTGATTATATCTCTCACAGGATCAGTTAGTGGGCTTGTTGTCTGCCTCAGGCTTTGTTCACCGAGGTCCTCCAGCTAGGTGGTGGTGTGTGTGCATGAGCAGAGGCTTCCTGCTAATCCCCCATGAGTTGAAGAGCTCCCCTGGTGTGGGCTCCGTGAAAGAGGTGCCCCAGACAGCAGGAGGGTGGGCCCTACAGGAACCGGAGGGCCATTCCCCCTGTGGAATGACCTCAGAGCCCCGCCTCTCTCACTGTCCAGCTGCCGGGGCTGTGGACCCTAAGCTTCATGCCTCACATAGGAATAGACACAGGGTGAGGCGACTGCAGCACCTGCTTTTGCTGGTCTAATCCAGCCTGAGATCATCCTAGCATCAGCCCTCTGCCAGGGTCCTTTTTTTCTCTCCTTTTATAGGGGCTCATACAACAATAACCACAATACGTGCAAACATCACTGATATAAGGCACATTTGTACATTCATTGCCCTCATTATTCTCAAAATATCTTCTCTCCACCCAAGCCCCTGGCCTCAGCTCCTCATTCCCCCCGCCCCCATTCTCACTACCCCTCCTCATAAATCCTTCATCATTTACTAATTATTATTTTGTCATATCTTGCACTGTCTGATGTCCCCCTTCACCCCCTTTTCTTTTGAGGTTTTATGTAGATCCTTGTCATCGGTTCCCTGCTGCCAGCCTACCCTCCCTCCACCCTCCCAGCATCCCCATTCATAACACTGGTCCTAAAGGGCTCATCCACCTTGAATTCCCTGTGTTTCTAGGTCCTATCTGTCCCAGTGTACATTCTCTGGTCTAGTCAGATTTGAAAGTTATAATTGGGATCTTGATAGTGAGGGGAGAGGAAGCATTGAGGAGCTAGAGGAAAGTTGTGTTTCACCGTTGCTGTCTAGTACCCTGTGTAGGCTTGTCTCTTCCCCAAGACCTTACTTAAGGGAATGTCCAGTGTACTGCAAATGGGCTTTGGCTCTCTACCCAGCATTCCCTGCTCATTCGCAATGAGATTTTTTTGTGCTGATGATGCCTGATCCCTTTGATACCTCGTGATCGCACAGGCTGGTATGCTTATTCCATGTGGGCTCTGTTGTTTCTGAGCTACATGGCCGCTTGCTTACCCTTCAGGCCTTTAAGACCTCAGACGCCATATCTTTTGATAACAGGGCACCATCAGCTTTCTTGACCACATTTGCTTATGCAACCGCTTAGACTTCAGGGAACGTGTCGGGAAGGTGAGCATCATAGAATGCCAATGTAATAGAACAAGGTATTCTTGCAATGAGAGAGTCCTTGAGTGGAGGCCCAAAGGCCATCTGCTACCTTAATAGGACACCTATAAAGATATGGACATAGGTGTATTTCCCCATGCTCACAGATAAATATATTTACATCTGTGCGTGCCTTTCTTTAGACCTCTATAACTGGCCCGTGCTTCCTAGGTCGCTCTGCTATTCCCTTTCATTTCCCTCTTGTGCCCACTGCCATGCTCAGTTTTCATTTGGGTTTCAGTAAATCCTCTTGGTTCCTTCACCCTTGATCACGCCCTACCAGGATTCCTACATCGCCCTCACCACGGATTTGCATCCACTTGTTGTTCCCTTGTCTCTGGGTTTCTTGACATCACTCCCTTTCCCCCCAACTCCCTCTTTCCTGTGGCCCTCCCACGAAGTGTTGGTCCCCTTTTTCTCTCCTGCAGATTGTGCATCCAGCATCTCTTTTTAGACATACAGTAGAGGTAATAACATGCACAAACAAAAGACAGAGCGAAAGCAAGCACCAAAAGAAAGAAAACAGCCAAAATCCAATGACCATCAAAGAAAACACAACTCCTCAAGAAAGGAAAGCTTGTAGTTAGTTTACGGACTGTTTGTTGGCCCTTAGCAGTGTTTTCCAGTCCAGTCTGTGCGGGCACCAAGTCCTGCCCCCAAAGTCCTCCTTTGGCATTCCCTGGGGACCTTGTTGCTCCACTTCCTTGCTCTTCTGCTGCACGCCCTTAGTGCTATGCCTCGGTGTGTCGGGATCCGTTCCCGCACTGTCTCTCCAGTGTTGTCTATTCTAGGGCTGTGGGTCTTTGAGGGACGTCGTGTCTCATCTTGGGCTGGCCATGTGGTCTTCTGTGTGGACTGTCTTCTCTGAGTGGGAACATCATCCTCAAGCCTGGTGGGCCAGGATGTGCTCCACTCTCCCCTCCTCCCCCTTCGTCTTCTCCGTATTCTCTATCAGATCTGTCCCGCTTCCAGAGCTGCAGATTCAGTGCCGTCCTATGAAAAAACATATTTGGGCGTGGGAGGGGGGAATGGGGGGGGAAGATCTGCTCAGATCTTTCGAGGGTCCAGGAGAGGGTGACTGCTCAGCTGGGCACAGGCATATGGGGCTCTGAGCTCTGGCTCCAGACACTGGTTGGGAATGTGGCTTTGTTTTTAACCAGTTGTGTTCCTGTGGGTCAGTACCTATGTCTTTTTGAGTGAGTTTTCTCATCTGGAAAGTAAAGGTATTCCAGGGTCTAGTGTCCCATGTCACTAAGTGATCGAGAGGGGTTAACCTGAACCTGAATCAAACCATGTGGACATGTCAGGCGCATTCTAGATCCTGGGTGGCGATTCAGAGTCCAGGACAATGTTAATATCCAAGAGGTGATATAGGTGGCTTCGTATTGAAACGGGAAGCCCACGGTGGAGGTTTTGTCCTTCCGCTGATGGCCACTTCAACTCCTGCTAAAAGAGTTTCACTGGCTCAACAGCCGAGCCGGGAGCCAGTGCCATGAAAACCATGTGGCTAACTGGGACATAGGGCAGAGAGACATTTTTTTACCTTGATGGCTTGGGAAGCCCCCCAATCTCCATGCAAACCTTCTGGTGTGAGTACTTTGGAAGCAATCATAGGCTGACAGTAATTCCAATCTTTCCTTTGACAATGTGTCCGTTCTCTTTTTTGAACCTGAGAAGATGGCCCCTGTGTCCTCCAAGACATTTCCTGGCTGGCCCCCAACTTGGACAGTTAGCACGGGATCCTGGGGGCCAGTGAAACAGAGTCCTGAGACATTCCTTCAGCTTCCTCAAGCGTTATTGTCTCTCACTTGGGTTTTTCTAGGCGAGGACGAGGCCTGTCCTCTCTAGTGGAGGTTTGTCCGTCTCTCCTGGAGTTTTCAATGCAATGTTTTTTCCAATGTCTGTCTCTTCTGTAGTAGGCACCTGGATCCTTCCTTCCTCAGGGCTTGGTGGTGCCACAGGTCAGTCTCTCCGTGAGTGGGCCATGATCTCTTTTTCTGAGTCTCTGTTGTGTCTCATGGCAATTCCTAGTATTTTAGCTATTTCTTTGTCTCTGTCGTGGTAGGGTCATCTGTGTTGTGATACACCCAATAAGACACTTCTACCAAATCACGAAGATTGTTCCCTTCAAATGCTTCCCATTTCTTTTTCATGTCTGAGGCGGGCTGAGTAATAAAGGCAATACTTATTTCCCTCTTGTTCTCGGGGGCCTCTGGGTCCTTGGGGGTACAAAGAACGCAGGATTCCATCAGCCACTCTAAAAAGGCAGGCAGGCAGGCAGGCAGGCAGGCAGACATTCGTTTGTAGGCGCCTGAAAATTCTCACTGACCTTAGATAAATGCATAGGTTTCCTAGTTGTCCCGCGGAGGCCCTGCAAGAGAGACTGGTGATACCTAGCTAAGCCCTCGGGGCATTACTGGGAGTTTGGGTCTCACATTATTCGTGGAGTGGTAAAAAGAGTTTCTCTCCACTGGGGAGTGCCCGCTGGCTGACCATCAGTTCTATTGACTGCTTTCTGGGCCTCTCTCTGGAAGGGCTCCCATTCCTCTGCTGTGAACAGCACCTGCAGAAGTGGCTGGCACTTGTCTGAGGTGGGCTGATGCATGTGGAAAAGCTAGTCTAGCAAAGAAATCAGACCTTGTGGTTTCTCAGACAGGGGGTTTTGTTTATTCCAATTATGCAATCCTGGGGAAAAAATGGGACATAGACCCAAAGAGGGACGCTTGGGGTTTCCCCAGGTGTTTGGGCTGCTTGCCTTAAGCAGAGAATGCTGCTGACCAGTGATCCTTCTGGGGGGAGGAGAGGACATGCCAGCCCTAGTGCACGTGTTGGGGGGTGACTTTAAAATAGGTGGTATTTCTCTTCCTTTTGCCCCCATGAACTGATAGGCAGGCAGCGGTCACAATGGGTCTTAAACCAGCTCTCCCGATCCTGAGTCGTCCTGCAAAGTGGGATAAAGAGGACGGGGATGGGGAGGGGAGGAGAGGGACGGCCTCCACTTTGGTGGCTTTAGGAATTTGGACCTGTTGTCTTTCCTGGTCATGCCATGTTTCGTGAAATCATGGAGAAAAGAACCCATTCTGTTGGGGGAGGGAGTAAGTCTTTTATATATGCTGGCTTACTAGTGGCCCTATAAAGTCACACATCAATTTTATCGAACCCTAACCCTAACCCTAACCCTAACCCTAACCCTAACCCTAACCCTAACCCTAACCCTAACCCTAACCCTAACCCTAACCCTAACCCTAACCCTAACCCTAACCCTAACCCTAACCCTAACCCTAACCCTAACCCTAACCCTAACCCTAACCCTAACCCTAACCCTAACCCTAACCCTAACCCTAACCCTAACCCTAACCCTAACCCTAACCCTAACCCTAACCCTAACCCTAACCCTAACCCTAACCCTAACCCTAACCCTAACCCTAACCCTAACCCTAACCCTAACCCTAACCCTAACCCTAACCCTAACCCTAACCCTAACCCTAACCCTAACCCTAACCCTAACCCTAACCCTAACCCTAACCCTAACCCTAACCCTAACCCTAACCCTAACCCTAACCCTAACCCTAACCCTAACCCTAACCCTAACCCTAACCCTAACCCTAACCCTAACCCTAACCCTAACCCTAACCCTAACCCTAACCCTAACCCTAACCCTAACCCTAACCCTAACCCTAACCCTAACCCTAACCCTAACCCTAACCCTAACCCTAACCCTAACCCTAACCCTAACCCTAACCCTAACCCTAACCCTAACCCTAACCCTAACCCTAACCCTAACCCTAACCCTAACCCTAACCCTTACCCTTACCCTTACCCTTACCCTTACCCTTACCCTTACCCTTACCCTTACCCTTACCCTTACCCTTACCCTTACCCTTACCCTTACCCTTACCCTTACCCTTACCCTTACCCTTACCCTTACCCTTACCCTTACCCTTACCCTTACCCTTACCCTTACCCTTACCCTTACCCTTACCCTTACCCCCCACCAGAAAGCCAGCCTTTGGTGGTGAGCCATTTTCAGTATATAATGTCTGGCTCTACATTTTGCCAGACCTGTTAGATTGACTAAGTGCCCTTGTGGCATAGTGGTTACAAGTTGAGCTGACATCCCAAAGGCCAGTAATTTGATACCACCATCAGCCCTGTGGCAGAAACCTGGTGCTTTCTGCTTCCATGGAGTTAGTCTTGGAGAGTCACAGGGACAGAGCTACCCTGTACCATAGGATCCTGTTCAACAGCGTCCCTCACTAAGAGCTAGTATTGACTTGATGGCCATGAGTTTAAGGGCCATTTTGGCTTCCTTTTCAAAGGAACCTCATTCAGTGAACTGACTCTTTCTGGTCAATCCTTTCCTCTGACTCTGGTCTGAATGTAGCACCTCACCGGGGGAGTGAAGAGGTCTGAAGCTTGGAGCTGCCTCCCAATGAAAGAAAGTAAACCATGATAGTTCATAAAGGCACTTGTGCAAATTGTAAACCACCAACCTTGGCTTAATTCATTTTTTAATTGGATAGAAATACTCTAATTATGTTGATGACAAATAAACCAAACATATATATGTGGATATACACATACACACACACACAAATACACACACACACACACACAAGACGGATGTTTAGGGGCATCTACCCAGCTCTGTCAGAGAGATTTGTCCCAGGTCTGGGCATAGGAGTCAGTCTTCTTGCATTTCAGTGTCTGGCTCTGTACCTGACCTTAAGCCCCATGACCTTGATCAGATTGCTTAACATCTCTGAGCCCTTTTGGCAACACCGTGTATCAGGGCTGAGAAGGGGCACTGGGTAAGCCCTGACACATGATGGTGGAGGGACTCAGCCAAAATAAAGCATACAAGGGTAATGACCATGGCATTCTCTCCAGTGTGGGCCTCAGAGCAGCCCTGGTTCTAGATAATCCCACAGAAATAATTTTACCAACCTGGGCCTTCAGCCCTCACGCCAAACTTAACACGTTTTTAATCCACACAATGTTTACAGCTTTGGGTTCTCATCCCTCTCCTTCTTCCAAGAGACCAAGGAGAATGGAGTGTTTGAGCAATATCCAGGCCACATGACCATCTTTCTCAGTTCTTAACTCACCTTTTCCTCTCTCAAGCACAACTTTAATGTTTCCATGAGTGTCCGTGGCTATGATAAAGAATACGTGTTATGGGAGGTAATCAGGGCCTGTGTCTTCCATAAACCAGTTGCCAAAGACTCTTTACAGATAGGTAATGGTAGGCCCATATGTTTTACTTACCTATTGCTGCTTAGTGACTTTCAATCCCACTCGGTGTATTATTTGCTCATAATTTTGTAATTTGAGGAAGGTTTGGCTGGGGCAGCACATCTCCACTCCACGTGGCATTGGCCAAACCAGCTCAAGCAGCGAGACCCGGCAAGATGGGTTTGCTTTGGTTCATAGGTCTAGGGCCTGGGTTCTTGCTGTTGCATTGGCTCCCCAATTTCCCTCCATGTGATCGTATCATGTGCTTGCCTTTAGCTTCCTCACAGCAGGGTGATTTTCAAGATAGATTTTTTTGTCAGGATAGTTGGGCTGTAGGCCCAGTGACAAAATCCCTTAAAGGGATTAAATTGAATGCACAATTTAATACGTGACTGCCAAATATCCCCCAGAGCACACAAGTTGAAACCACAAGACTTCTCCCTACGAGAGGTTCCTTGTAGCTTTTGGTTGTCTTCTAAGTCCCTTTTCCTTTTCCACAATAATGTCTGGGTTGCTTTATCAATCATCTTCTTTCTTTTTATGTAGCACTATCTCTGGCTGTTTAGTCCAAGCCAATGCAGTTCCTTCCCAATGTTACTGGGTTTCCCTTGCACTGGATTACATGATGCATTCAATTTTATGAAAGCCATGTCCCCACATCTCTTTGAAATGGGTCCCTCTCTGTTTTAGGCTGCAATTCAGCCTATTTAGGCTGTAGCACAGCCTTCTGGAGACTCTTAGAAAACCTTTTGTGTACACGAGACTGTCTACAAGGCACTGGATTACATTCTTTTGTGATCTTAGTACAGGGCATGAAAGCTATCTTCTTGATCTGATCCAACACAGAAGCCCTGCTCATGCCATTCCTATTATGGGACATTATTTTTTGGCAAGAAAGACTTGGGGTTGAAAAATAGGTTTTGTTAGGCAGATAGGCAGGAATGAGATGTCCATTGACGCATGCCCAGGAGAACCAAGCATAGAACAAAAGCCTAGGTTTTCCCGCTGGTGGGTACGGATGGGCGTTAAACCTGGATCAGCCCACCTGGGCCAGGTGATTGCAATTCAGCCAATGGGATCGACCTGGGGTCATTCACCATGCCTCTCCCCGGGAATCCTTGAAAAGGCAGGAGCGAGGGGGAGAAAGGAAAAACTGGGGACAGGAACTGGGGAGAGAACTTGAGAAAGAACATGAGACAGGTCTTTTTTTGGAGGAAAACTTAGGAGAGAGATCTTTGCGTGACCTCGAGCAGTCTCTGCCAGGCTGCATGGTGGGGAGGAATCCTAGGGGTGGCGCGTAAAACCTGAAACTTCTTTTAACTTTCATTAAACTCACTTGGATCACGAGCCAGGCTTTGGCGTGAATTCTTTCTCATGCGGAGCCAAGAACTGAGATGTAACTCTAGCCCGGATAGAGATCTTACAGTTCATATTTAAGTCCAGCAAGTCCCTGCTCCTTCATAGTTCATATTTTCTGCTAAAAAAAGCACACAACTAAACCCCAAACAGAAGTAACTTCTTTAGCTTTTCTTTACCCTTCTGTAGTTTATAATTATTTGTCTGTTGCCTCCATTGTTAATGACGCTGAGAGTTCAGATTCTAGATAAAGCAGAAGAATGTCACTGCCACCCAAAATAGTTGTTCTTAGTGTTAGTTGGTGCCCAATCAATCCCTGCCCATCCACTCACTTGCTGCCATTGAGTCAATTCTGACTCATGGCAGCAGAGTATACTTGCCCTGGTAGGTTTCTGAGACTATACATCTGTACAGTAGAAAGCTTCAGCTTTCTCTCTCAGAGCAGCTGGTAGTATTGAACTACTGACCTTTTGGCTAGCAGGACAATATGTTACCAGGGATCCTTTTCAAGACTGTGCCCTTTCAGAAACAGATCACCAGGCCTGCTTTCCTAGGAACCTGTGGGTGGGTTTGAAGCATCAACCTTTTGGTTAATATGCAAGTGCTTAACAAATGGTCTTTATCCCGGTTTGGAAAACCTAAGTCACTGGTCTTTTGCCTAAAGAGTCACTTTCAATGGCCCTGGCTTGTTTCATGGGAAGGGCCAGTTCAGGGGCTCCCGGACAGATGGTGGGGTAGGATCCTTATTTAGTAGGGCCATATTGGGTGGGGTGGCAGGGAAGTGTGTGTGTGCTGTATGTGTGTGTAATCTGCATCTTTAACAAATGCCCCCCCCCCCACTGAAATGAGAAACACTGGCCCCAATTGTCCTCTGCCTCTCTTGTTGCTGCCTTTTTTGGGATTTTTCTGGCTTTTAGCAGCCCTGGAGGCCCCTCCTATCTAGGCAGGAAAAGGAGCCAATAAATAAGTTCACACTAAGGTGCTAGAGAGTGATAACAGCTAATCCCTTCCAAGGGCAATTGCTCTCAGAAAGAGAGAAAAAAGAGAGAGAGAGAGAGCTCAGGGGGTTGGGGGGAGCAATTTAACTCCAATGAATAGTGTCTCCTGGAAGAGTCCTACACTTTGTCGCTGCAATGGGAGTCATATATGAACACGTGTGTGTGTGTGAAACCCCTCGCATCAGTCTCTTCTTCTGCTTTTGTGTAAATTGGACTTTAAACACATTCTCTAGGAAGTGTTTGAATGCCTCTGTTTATGGAAGCTTCTTGACAGAAGGGGGATTTTTGTCTCTTTTGTTCAGTGAGAGAGCCCCAAGGTGTGGCATTTAATAAGTAAGTAACAAGCTGGTTGAATGAATGAGTGAATGAGTGAGTGAGGTAAAGAAGCCTTCAGCAGCCTTCCAGGTCGAGACTGGCTCCCTCAGAAGCCTGGCTCTTGTCTAAAGTGAGGTAGATCTCTCCCCCTTCCCATTTCATGCTTCCCCGTGGTCTGCCTGGGATTGAGCTGAAAAATGATTTTTCATGCATGTCATCCTCATTATATCATTATCCCTCACAGCAAAACTCTCTGACCACCCTGAAGACCTGTATTTAATGTGAGGAAAGGTGATTTAATGGAGTGGAGAGCGCAGCATAAAACAGACAACCCTTTCAGAATAGCAGAGCAGGCTGTCCCTCCAAGGGGAAAGGGACAAAAAGGGAAAAGAAAAGAAAAATGGCGAGGGAGGGGGGGCAACTCTCACTCTCCTAATAGGCTGAAATAAGAAGTCATTTTGGTCAACTTCATCAGAAGACAAACCTGAAAGGGGCCCCTTGCCCTCCCCGCCAGCGCATAACTGACTTACCATGCATTTTACCGTGGAGCTGATTATGCGGTGAGTTGTGGTAGACGGGGAGAGTTTATTGACATATGGTCTCCCTTCACACCTTTTGTTACAGCCAGACATCAGGGACTGAGCTGCAGGATATTAAAGGATTTGGAAGCGTTATCAAGGAATGGTACATATTTATCAAAACCAGGGTGATATTACAAAGCTGGGTTGCTGCTACACCTGGGTGTGTTATGTGATTAAAAATAATGACAATGCATCCTCTTGATGGATTTTGCACCTGGGCGAATACTGAGCAGGTCTGCTGGACCACCCTTGGTCGAGAATTCACACCTAACAACCCCTTTGGTCTCAGAAGAAAATTGTGGCTGCTAGCTCACACTTGGAATCCAGGTAGGGCAATGTTTAAGCACTTCACTGTTAACCGAAAGAGCAACACTTGGAATTCACCAGCTATCCCGAGTGAGAAAGATGTGACCATGTGCTGCCACAAAGATTACAGCCTTGGAAACCTTCCGGGAGGTTCTTTCCTGGCCTACAGGGTTGCTCGAGTCAGAATTGACTTGACTTCCATGGCATTGAGCTGTTTTGAGTTTTGAATGGCTGAATTGGAGACTTCAGGATTGCAGGAAGATTTGAGAACAGCCTGAAATATGCAGGCGACCAGCCTTGCTTGCTGCAAGGGAAGAGGAGTTGAAGCACTTACTGATGAAGTTCAAAGATGATAGTCTTCAGTATGGATTACAACTCGAGGTTAAAAGAACAAGAATCCTCACCACTGAACCAATAAGCAACATGATAAACAGAGAAAAGATTTAAATGATGAAGCATTTCATCTTACTTGGACCCATCCACAACCAACGCTCATAGAAATATCTGTAAAGAAATCACTGGATAAATTGCTTTCAGTGAATTTGCTGCAAAAGGCCTTTTAAACATTTTTTTGAACCAAGGTGACTTTGTCACCTTAAAAATTCAGGAGTATCCTATCCCAAGGCATGATTATTTTCATGTGGAAGCTGGAAAATGCATAAGGAAGTCCTACGAGAAGAATTGATGCATTTGAAATATGGTCCTGGTGAGGAATATTGAATACACCAAGGAACTTCTAGGAGAACAAACAAATCTATGTTGAAAGAACTACAGCCAGATTGATTCTTAGAAGCGAGGATGGTGACATTTGGCTTCATGTACTTTGGGTGTTATCAGGAGGGACCAGTCCCTGGAGTTGGGCAGCATGCTTGGTCAAGCCAAAAGGAGGACAAACCTCCACAAGATGGGTTGACACAGTGGCTCAAATGTAGGAATGGCTGTGAGAAATGCGCAGGGCAGCGTGTTGTTTTGTTCTGCTGTACATAGAGTGGCCATGAGTTGGAACCAAATTGACAGCACCTGGTTACGCAATGGACTAATGGCAAGATCAACCATTCAAAACCACCAGCCACTCCTCAAGAGAAAGATGAGGCTTTTTTACTCCTGTAAAGAGTCACAGTGTGAGAAAGTCACAGGGGGAATTCTACCCTGTCATATAGGGTCACTGTGAATCGGCATCGACTCTACGGACGTGAACGGCAACAACAACAACAACAACAACAACAACAACAAACACACTAATGGTGGCTGGGTACATGTGCAGACACCCATCCACTCGCACTGGAGCTAAGTTAGTGGTTTCAGCAGGAAGCTTACCTCGGTGGTTTCCAGAACTCCCCTGGGCTGAACCAATTTACACCAGGTCTTTCAAATATTCCTGGTACCCCGGGCATCTCTCATTTCCCAGAGTTGGTTGCATGACTTAAGGCTTGATGATCATGGGGCCACATGAAGGACGCCTATGTGCTCCAACCACTGCCTCCTAGAGAGTGCTGTGGACAATTGCCTTCAAGTCAGCCAGCTCCTGACTCATGCGGACTCCATGTGCTACAGAACTCAATGCCCACTGGTCCTGCCCCATTCCTTCAATGGGTTGTAGATTTGACCCCTTGTCAGCTGGGGGGTTTTCAGTGGCTGATGGCTTGAAGGAGTTCACCAGGCCTTTCCTCCTAGTCTGTCTGTAGGCAGAAAACATCGCTAAAATCTGTTCAGCATCATAGCAATATGCCAGCCTCCACTAGCAGTTAGGTGGTAGCTGTAACAGGAGGCGCACTGGCCAAGAATCAAACCCAAATTTCCTGCATGGCTAGTGAGAATTCTGCCATGGAACCACCATTTCCTCTCTCTTGGTTTCTAGTGTTTATGTATATAAGATTTCAGTACCTTCTAACAAGCAGTAAGTAAGACTGCACCACGGGTCACCTCTATTTAGCTCTCCCTCAAATTTTTCCACATGAATTATAAAGTGTGTGACAGTTGTAATATGTTTCTCTTTTTAAAAATTGCTGGGTGAACTTAAAACAGCACAAGGAAGTGCCAGCATAGCAAAAGGATACCCACCTGCTTATTTATCTTAAGAGAAGAAAAGTCGTGAATGCATTCACTCAGGTGAAAATATCATTCATGGAAAGAAGTGCCTAATGGTCACCAGGACCCATGGTTAATCCAGGCGTGGTCATCTGATTCCAATCGATCAGACCTAGCTATAAATCACTTATATGTCTGGGTAATTAAAAGCAAATATAAATTTTCAAAAAAATAACGTTGCATGGGATAGAAAGAGAATACATAACAACATCAGACATAAATATGCCTCAAGACAAACTCATTGTGCACATCCAGAATACATAATGGCTCTTGCTAAGATGCGTTTCCCACTAGACCCTACCCCAAGCCAGTAAAAGCCAGAAACTCTACAGGAAACTGTGGATTGTACTACTCTGAAATGGGAGCTGTGTCTCTAGACCGAATTTGGGGCTGTTCGTGCTGAGGACTCACCAATACCTGCTGCAGTGACAACAGTCCAGGTGAGAATAAGGAAATCTAGATGACAGCCAGGATATAGGAGCACTGAGACCTCAAATTGCTTCTAGGCGAGCATGGCCTGATGGGCTTCCATTTCTGCACCTCTGGCAGGAGGAGTTTGTTCTGGAAAGTAATGGTTTCTAAGGAAGTATTTCTTAAACTTTCACATGCATGCACTTACCCAGGTTCCTGGAAATCGGGCTGGGGGGCAGATTCTGATTTTGTGGGTTCAGGGTGGGGTCTAGGATCCAGCAGTTCTAGAGGCCCTGGTACTCTTGGGCTGTTAACCACAAGGACAGTAGTCCTAAACCACCAGCCACTCCTTGGGAGAAATATGAGGCTGTAGACTCCGGGCAAGAGTGACAGTCTGGGAAACCCACAAGGGCAGTTCTACCCTGTCCTGTAGGGTCACTATGAGTCAGCATCAACTCGATGGCATTAGCATGGGAGAAGCTAATGCTGATGTTGCTGGTTCCTTGACCTATCGTACTTTGAGTGGCAAAGTCCCAAGGGCCTTCCCGGATGTGATGGCCAAAAACAGTAGTGTTCACCCTTGGTCATACTTTGGAATCCCTTAGGAGCTTTCAAGCCTCCCATTGGCCTGGCCCCATCCCAGACCAATGAAGCAAGGCTTAGTGGAAGCAGGATTCAGGTCACGGTCAGTGAGAAAGCCCCCTTGGCAATGCCAACGTACAGCCAGTGCAGAGTCAAACTGGTCGACAACTCCACATGGTTCCATATACTTTGGTGAAGCCAGCTGTTTGGGCAAGGTTTTCAGAGTTACCACCCATGTAGACTTGTTGGTGATAGTGCATTAAATAGAGCACATGCAGTGCATTGCATGAGTGGCCTATGTCATGCAACCACATCAGGGGGATGTTGAGCCAATTTCTCTGGGAAACCAAGGGTGTTGGCTCCATCCTGAACGTTGGCAGGGTAATGGACTGACACAGAGAAAACTCGTTCTCTTTGTGGCAGTGCACTAATGGGTTCTTCACAGAAGGACAAGTCCATGGCTTCAGATGCAGATGCTCACGGGGCTGAGGGAGCAGGTCAAATCCTAAGTCCGAGGTGGGTGTTTGAATATTTACATGCCCTCACTGCCATCAAGTCCATTCCAACTCACAGGCCCATGGGACTGAGTAAAATGGCCCCCGTGGGTTTCTGAGACTGTGATTCTTTAGAGGAGTAGAAAATCTCCTCTTTCTCCAGAGGAGCGGTTGGCCATTCAAACTGCTGACCTTGAGATTAACAGTCCAACTCCTGACCACTCTTGCCGTCAGAATTCTATTTATATACACAAGTATATATATATATATATTTATACTTTCCCAAAAGAACTCCACATTTTCAAATCATTCTTGACACTCATGGCCTTTTTTCCTTTATAGCCATGCCTTTGGTTGAAACACAGATATAAGAGAAATATTTATCTACTTATAGGGGTCCAAAAGGAGCTTTGGTGGCATAGTGTTTGCATGTTGGGCTGCTAACACCAAAGTCAGCACTTTGAAACCACCAGCCACTCCGTGGGAAGAAGAGTCTGTCTACTCCTATAAAGAGTTACAGTCTCAGAAACTCACAGGGACAGATCTACTCTGCCTCATAGGGTCACTATGAGTCAGCATCACCTCCCTGGCAGTGAGGTAGATTTTGGTTTCATAGAGATACAAGTCAGTCTTGAGCTGCTAAAGACAAGGTTGGCAGTTTGAACCCACCAGCTGCAGAGAAAGAGGAGGCTTTCTATTCCCATAAGGCGCTACAGTTTCAGAAATACCCACAGGGGAAATTTTAACCTCTCCTGTAGGATCAATATGAGTCAGAATCGACTTATCGGTGGTGAGCAAGTGGAGGGGACCCTAAACAGGTTCCGGTGGACCTTAAGAGTTCTACTCATTGTGCATGCTCTGTAAAATGTAAACCAAGATTTTACTTTTGCAAACATTATTTTTTTCTAAACACGTCTAACTGTGAAACTATACACGCATGCGGGTCTTTGAACCTGGTCAGTGGTCTGGGGAAGTGAAGGGCCCTGACACCCTTTGTTGTTGTTAGTGCTGTCCAATCATTCTGACATCACAGGGACCTTCTTTGCAACACAAGGCAGCACTGCCCGGTCCTTTGCCAGCCTCAAGGGTAGTATGTTGGAGCCCATGGTTTCAGCTACCGTGTCCTCCAGTTCACCAAGGAGTTTCCTCTTTGTGCTGCTTACTAAACCCGTTTCTGAGGAGTCCATTCCAACTCACGGTGACGCCGTGTGGGTCAGCACCACGGGACCCCACAGAGCTTTCAAAGGCTGGTCGTTCAGAAGTCAATCAGCAGGCCTTTCTTCTGAGGGGCCTTAGATTTGAACCGCAAACCTTTTAATCAGCAGTGGTTGAGCGTGCTAACTGTTCACATTACCCGGGGACACCCAACCCTTCTTACCCTCATCGCTTCATAGGTGATCCATCTCCAATCCAAGAGGGCAGAGAAGATAGATAATACAGCCTGAGCTGCGTATGTCAGGTCCAAACTTTTCAGTGTCATGGAACAAATAGCCAAAAACCTTGATGAAATGGCTGGGAAAACTCAGTCCAAATCATTCCAAAGAAATGAGTAGCGGTGCACTCTTGGGAACTTGTGCTGTGACAGCAGCCACCAGGAAGACCCCGGTAGTCCAGAGCCTTGCCACCCCAAATATGGTCACAGACTAGCAACATCAGGAGCTTGTTAGAAGTGCAAATTCTCAAGCCCTACACAAGGTCCACTGAACCAGCGTGTGCAATTTACCAAGACCACCAACGGATCGGGGTACCTGTGAAAACCAAACCAAACCCATACTCACTGCTGTCCAGTCGAGTCAGACTCAGAGCAGCCCTATGGGCCAGGGTAGAGCTACCACTGTGCATTCCCAAGACTAATTCTTTAAAGGAGCAGACAGCTTGTTGTTCTCCTTCAGAATGCCTGCTAATTTAGAACTGCTAGTTTGGTGGTTAACAGCCCACTGCCTAACCGCTAGGCCACCAGGGCTCCTTTTGTGCTTGTGAGGGGTCGAGCAAATACCATTAGCAACTAGAGAAGAACCTGGAAGAAGAAGAGCAGGGTGGGAACTGTGAGTCAACTTGGTCATTAGCACATTTCTGTGTTCACTTATTCTGTTCCTTCCCTTGTGTATTCAGTCAACAATTCTTCTTTGAACATCACCTCTGAGCCAGGATCTGTGATATGCTAATTAAGCTGGTTTAGGAAAGGGGTCTGCCTAAGTGACTCCTGCTTCCTGGCTTTTCCTGCTTCCAGATCCCCTCTCTTTACTTCCTTCCACATTAGAAGCACATCCTTACATGTGCAGCTGATCCCTAGTTCAGGACCGGAAGTTACGTGTTGGCATGCATGCATGCTCATAGCTCGCTCAGTGGGAGTGCAAAAAGTCAATTCCTTCAAGAGCCTAGCACAGTCTGTAAGGTTGGGATGGTGTTAAAAGTGGTGGGGTTGGTGTTAGTTCCCGTTGAGCCCATTCTGCACAGGATGCCTTCATGTGACAGAGTAGAAATGTCCCCATTGGGTTTCCTAGTCTGTCATCGTTACCAAAGGAGCCCCGGGGGGTACTTTAAGGGAAGTGTTGGACTGTCAACTGCAAAGTCAGGGGTTCACACCTACCAGCTGCTCCGCAGGAGACAGATGAGGCCCTCTGCTCCCATGAAGATTTACAGCCTCAGAATCCCATGATTGGGTCGCTATGAGCCAGAGTTGGTTCCATGACAGACCCAAAGCCCACTTTCTGTCGAGTTGATTCCAACTCATGGTGATCTTATATACGTGTTGTTGTTGCTGTCGGGTGCCATTGAGTGGTTTCTGACCCAAAGTTACCCTATGCACAACAGAACCAAACACTTCCAGGTCCTGCACCATCATCACATTTGTTCTCTGCCTGAGTTCATTGATGCAGCCACGGTGTCAATCCAGCTCGTTGAGGGCCTTCCTCTTTTGTGCTGCCCCTCCACTTTACCAAGCAGGATGTCCTTCTCCAGGCAATATGTCCAACGTATTTGGGAGGCAAAATCTTGCCATATATGCTGTCAAGGGCACTCTGGCCTGACTTCTTCCAAGACAGATTAGGTTGTTCGTTTAGTAGTCCATGGCAGGGTAGAATTTTCCCTATAGGTTTCTGAGATATTATGTCTCTATAGGAATAGATAGCTTCATCTTTCTCCCACAGTGAAGCTGGTGGGTTAGAACTGTTGACTTTGCATTTAGTAGCTCTGTGAGTAGCCCGCCATGTCACCAGAGGTCCTTTGCGTTTGATGGCAGTGGGGTGGAATGCTTACAATGGCAAGACCTTTTTCTCATGCATTGCTACTGACCGCGGTCTAAAGCCCAAGTGCTTAGCCATTGGGCCACCAGGATTCTTCGTGGTAAGGATGTGTTCCTGCCAAAGTTCATGAACACTACACAGCAGTGGGGTTTTGGAGCTGCTAGGTAGTTTAGCTTAGGGACTGAGGCATCCATTACGCATGGTCAGCAGTCTGAGCCTTTGTCCCATGAACGAGTGGTACACTGCACATGCTCAGAGGCTCAGGTTCCCAGCCAGGAAGGGGAGGTACACCTGGGTGTGTTCTGCACCTGAATTGGCCCAACAAGGCCAGGTGAATTCAGTTCAGCCAATGAGTTCAACCAGGGTCACCAGCACGCCCCACCTCTTGGAGTAATTTAAAAGGCAGGAGCACAGAGCAGACCTTGTGACTTTCAGGGAAGCTTCTAAGGAGATGCACATTTCTGAAGAGCCCTGCAGGTGCCTTTATAAACCTGAAACTTCTTCTAATTCTCATAAAACTCACTTGGATCACAAACGAGGCTTGGAGGTGAATGCTTTCTCGTGTGTAGCCAAGGAGCAAGGTATATCTCTATCCTGAGAGATCTCACAGAACCATAGATTGCCCTGGCATGTTTTGGAGTCCTGATGGTGTCATGGTTATGCTTTGTGCAACAGTTTAAAACCACTAGCCACTCCACAAGGGAAAGATGGGGCTTTCTATTCCTATAAAGAGATACATCCTCAGTAACTCACAGGGGAATTCTACCCTGTCCTATAGGGTTGTTATGAGTCAGCATTGACTCAATGGCAGTGAGTGAGTGCCCTGGCAAGAAACCCTTGGGTATCTACATTGACTCTCAGTTTCTGGTTAGCTTTTCACCACTTCACCCCATGAACTTGAACTGCAGAGTGGATGAGGGTTGGGAGCTCTGGCTCTGGGGCTGCTTGCTTGAATTTTCACATCATGGCCCTGCCCGTGATGGGACCTTTGACAGTTGGGCAAATGAGCTCAAGCCCGAGTTTCCTTTTCTGCAGCATAGACTGAGGAAGGAGATGTCTTCCTTCTTGTGTGCTAACTGACTTTTACCAGTTAGTATGAATTAGATCTTTCCACGAGGAAGATCAGGGAGAAGGGGGAAGGATGAAGCAACTTGGATAGAGGTGAAGGCAGCGTGAGGGGTCAGAGAGAGATGAAAGGACCACCATGTCACCTTTGACTACTCTTAGTGAGGCTGGCTTGGAGTGCAGGAGACGGGGAGAGTGAGGACACGGGCTAAAGGCAGTGCTCATTCATTACTTCCGGGCAGAGTTCAGCCTTTGGCATGCTTGTTGGATGCTGGCGCTGTGTTCATCCAATGAAACTTCAAAATTCTGTCCTGTCATTAACCCTTTGTCTCTCCTTTGTTCACGATTTAGAACTTCTATTCTCGGGTTCTCTTTAGAGCCCCAGGAAATCAAAAGTCACAAGTCACTTCTGTTTACAGAGAGGCCCCCAGCATGCAAAGGCAGGAGGGTGTGTTAACAGCACACCGGTCCAGTGGCTGGTCACGTCCATGCAGTACATTCTCCATCCCTTAGCTCAACAAAAGGAAAATCACCAAAGAGAAAAATTTTTCTTTTTCATGGATATTTACTTTTTCAGTTCCCTCCCCCACCCATAATCTGTGTGAATTACAATAGAACACGCACACACACACACATACACACAATTTTCTGCCAGAATGTGTTACTCCAGTACATTCTACCCTCCTCCCTCACTGCCTCCTACCCTTTTTTCTCCTATCTACTTTCTTCCCATGACACCCAATGGACAGGTAGGGGAATTCACAATAGACCCCAGTCTCAAATGTAGTTTAAAGCTCAATCACGAACTGCTATTGTGCCAGTTCTGACCCATAGTTACAGGATACAACTGTCCTTGTGGATTTCTGAAACAACAATTCTTTGTGGGAGTTGAAAGCTGCCCTTTCTACAGGAATGCAGCAGGTGCGTTTGAACTGCCAACCCTGCAGTTAACAGGCCAATGTGAAGGGATTTTGCCACTTTGCCACCAAGGATCCTAAAGGTAGCATGAGGAGAACATTTATTAAATCTTCCATGGTACACAGGCAAGGGGGAGACCTGAACTACAGCTCTCGGGATTCTTGGTGCCTCGCAGTGGACAGTTCCAGCCGCATCGGATCCAGGCTTCCCAAGATTTGCAGAGCCACCAGCATAGTCTTTGCTCCTCTCCAGGATTCACAATTGCTTCCTGGTTGCTCAGGTATATAGGAGTTTAGTGGTTCTCTAATGCAATCATCCCATTTTGCAAAGAAGATGCTGATGCCCAGACCGGGGAGAAGATTATCTG
Source organism: Tenrec ecaudatus (assembly GCF_050624435.1). NCBI lineage: Eukaryota > Metazoa > Chordata > Mammalia > Afrosoricida > Tenrecidae > Tenrec > Tenrec ecaudatus. The sequence goes on from NW_027457684.1 coordinate 236,406, forward strand.
AGGCCACTGAGAAGGACACCATCACCTCAAGTCCTTCTGACCCCCCACAAGTTTCTGCCAACAGCAATGAGCTCTGGGTTACCTACTCAGTCTTTTGAAGCCTTAGCCAGCTGATGCAGCTGCCAGTTGGATTGATCAGGGTATGTGACCCAGAGCTCCTTAGAACGCGCCCCCTCCCAAATGCAAATTTACTGCCATAGAGTTGATACTGACTCATAATGACCCTATAAGACAGGGTAGAACTTCCCCTGTAGGTTTCTGAGACTAACTTTCAGCCTTTCTCCTGAGAAGTGGCTGGTTGTGTGGTGATTTAGATTTTGCAGTTAGCAGCCTTTCAGCATGAGAGGTAGGGTCACATTTCTGTTCTGATTATGCTCCATTTTCTGAGATGCCAGTGCCGAGGCTCCCCCCTGGCAGGTAGCAGTGAGATTTTTCTCACTAAACTGCGCTGGATGGGAAACTTGGGGCAAGTAGTGCATCGCAGCCAAGGAAGATCTCATTGACAGTGCAGTACTTGAATAAGGCAGGAAGACACAGGAGTGGCCATCTGGTGGTGGGCAAAGTGTTCCAGGTAGGAGACAGTCAGTGCAAAAGACCTTGTGATTGGGTTCTCCAAGCTTCTTCCTGGAACAGCAAGGAGACCAATGTGAGTGGGGCATGACACTCTGTGTAGTGAGGAAAGATGATCACTGTGTGGGCCTCCTGTATGATTGAGAAGCCAAGGGGAATTTTTAAACCCTAAGCCAGATCAATGCTCAAGGAAGCATCAGTCAAGACATCAAACGACACGTTGCATTGGCTAAATGTGCTACAACAGATCTCTTAAAAAGACTGAAGATCAAGGATGTTACTTTGAGGACACTGCGTGATCTTGTGCCAAATCTCGCCATGGTTGTTAGGTTGGAGTCCATTGTTGCAGCCATGGTGTCAGCCCATCTCCTTGAAGATCAGTCTCTTTTCTTGTGGACCTTCAGTTTTACCGAGCATGATGTCCCTTTCCATGGACTGGTCTTTCCTGATAAAATGTAGTAGCTACCAGATTGGATGTCATGCCTTTAGAACAGTGGTTCTCAACCTTCCTAATGTTGTGACACTTTCATATAGTTCCTCATGTGTGGTGCTCCTCCCAACTATAAAATTATTTTTGTTGCTACTTCATAACTATAATATTGCTACTGTGATGAATCGGATGACCCCTGTGAAAGCATTGTTCGACCCCCCCCCCCAACGGGGTCGCGACCCACAGGTTGAGAATCACTGCTCTGGAACATTTTCATCATAGAAGAGAGTTCGGTTGCACAGCTCTGAGTTAGAGGGTGAGACGGGTTATTTGACATTCATTTGCTGATGTGTTTGCGAACCCAGTGGAAACACTCGGGAATGAGCATGTTCTTTAGCCATTTTCCTGGATCATTCAAATGCCATCTCCCCTGTGAATGCCTCACTCCATCCTTGGCTTTCCATATTTGCCATATGAAAATGGGATAATATTTCAATACTTAGCATTATATATAACCCAGTATTTGGTATTCTGCCTCAAACAGATGCGAGTCTCTCTCTTTTTCTACTAGTATTTAATTTTGATATGTGAAAACATACAAAGCAAAATCTGTTCCATTTCAACCCTTTCTGGACACAATGTTCAGTGACATTGGTCACACGCTTCATATGAATTAGCATTCTTGTTCTTTCTATTCTAGGTGTTTCCTTTCTTTTTACTTAATCTCTCTGCCGCAACCCTCTCACATATATTTTGACTTATCTGTAGCCCATTTAGATTTGTGCTGATTTTTTAAAGACTGCAATACTCAAGGATGCAATCCTTTAAGAGCTAAATTGTTATTTAGTTTAAAGATGACTTCAGGGGACAGTTTCAATTAAAGGTTTGAAGAGTAACTCAGGGTCATAGTCTCTGGGACTCTTCCAGTTAAGTAAGTCTAGATAATTAAAGAATTTTAAATTATGTTCCACAAGGTTCTCCCTTTCTATCAGCATCCTTAGGAATCATGGTGCTATGGTGCCTGCTAACCTCAAAGTCAATAGTTGAAACCACCAGCCACTCTGCAGGGGAAAGAAAAGTTTTTCTGTTTCCTTAAAGAATAGCAAGCGAGGAAACCACAGGGGGTGTTCTATACTGAGTCAAAATTGACTCCATGGCAGTGAGTTTATGTTGTTATCGAAAAAAGAACACATTTTAATGGGGGCTCTGACAGATAATATAACAATCCATAAATCAATTAGATCAAGCGAGTTTGTACATATGCTGCCACCATCATTTTCTAAACACTATCATTCTACTTGACCCCTTTGATATCAGCTCCTGTTTTTTCCCTCTTTCCTCAACCCTCACACCCTTACTAAATTATATATAAATTAATATCTTTATACACACCGTCTTCTGTGTCCCTCTACCCATATTTCTGTTATTCGGCCCCTAAGTTGTGTGTGTGTGTGTGTTCCATTGTTATCAGTTCCCTTTTCCTCCCCTTCCCTACACAGCCACCCTGTGCCCTCATGGTATCTGAGTCAGTTCGAGTTGACTAGAGAAGCACATTCATAAACACTCATGTGTCTTAAAAAAGCTTTATATAGAAGAATAATTGTATATTAAGAAAACATGCCAGCCCAGTCCAGACCACGTCCATAAGTACGAAATTAACCCATATAGCCAATAACAGTGTGTAAATTTTTTTCAGACTTATGCAACACATGCAATGACACCAAGTGCTGGAAGATCACAGGGCAGTCGGTGGAATGTCTTATGGACCCAGTGGAGGTGGAAAGTGGCATGGGTCTCCACATGACTCCTCCCCGTTCAAGGCTCTGGCTGCCGTCAATGTAGATCCATGTATCTTGTCAGCAGGAATATCAAGTCATGGGTGTCTCTCACCCCCAGGAAAGAATACAGGAGTTGCCAGAATCCTCAAGAGAAGGCCATGCCCACATTGAGACCTCACTGGCTATGGCCTGAGTGACAGACTGGACTCCACCCCTATGCAAGATGATGGGAGATTAAAAAGCTACCACAGTATCGCTACTCCCATTACTGTTCCTGAGGATTTTATCTGTCCTGGATTCCGTGCGTGGTTGCTATTTCTTTTTATGATTTTTCTTTCAGCATCTATCTGTGGTGTCCCTGATCTGAAGGCCCTGATGCAGTATCTGTGAGTCTCCTGTGAGCAGGGACTGTGTTCTCTACATCTGGGTCTTCTTAAAGCTTTGCAAAATGTTGTCATTTGAATAACACTCAACAAATATTTATTGAAGGAATGGCATTGCAGGTGACAGTCAGTACCTATTCTCCCATCAGTTATATGGTTGGCGGTCTTTTTACCTCTCAGACATATAGCTGAATCATTACAATGTGAGGGTCTGAGCCTGGTTATATTATAGGGACATGTAGTCAAAAGACAAAATATGTTTGCCTAAAGCACCTTTTGAGTATGATGTTTCAATAAAATAAATCGGACAGATCCTGACAGCAGACATGTTTCAGCCGCTCACAAGCTATGTGGCTTTGGGTAGTGTACCCTAAGCTCTGAATTCAAGGTAAGTAGTTTCAATGGTCAATTGCATGTGAGAGCTGGACAGTGAGTAAGGAAAACTGAAGAAGAATCAATGCATGTGAATGATGTGCAAACAATACCGAAAGTCATCTGGGCTGTCAGAAGAACAAGCAAATCCCTCTTGGAGGAAGCACAGCCAGAATGCCCCTTAGAAGTGAGGATGGCAAGTCTTCATCTCACATCCAGTGGACATGCTATCAGGAGAGACTGGTTCTTAAGAAGGGACATAATGCTTGTTAAAGTACAGGGGCAGCAAGAGGGAAGAAGACCCTTGATAAGATGGATGTCCACAGTGGCTACAGCAATGGGCTCAACATGGACCAACGACTGTGGTGATGACACAAGAACAGGCAGGGTTTCATTCCGTTGTACAGTTCCGGTCTCTGGTACAAAGGAAAATAAGTTGCCCTATCCTGTGGGGTCGAGGCTATTGTGCCTGCTGTGTATTTTGTCCTAAGGACTTGCAGTGTTGTTCTTTATACAGTGTTGTTGTTATTAGCTGCTTTTCGGTCCATTTTGACTCATAGCGACCCCCATGCATTTCAGAGTAGAACTGTTCCATAGGGTTTTTAAGGCTGTGACCTTTTGGAAGCAGATATTCAGGCCTACCTTCCTTAGGCACCTCTTGGATTCTGGGTGGGATTTAACTGCCGACCTCCTGGGTGCTAGTCAAACACTACCCAGGGAGTCCTCCCACAGAATAGTGTGAGTGTATTCCCACCTAGGGTGCTCCTCTTCCAGTACTTGTTTGGACGGTATTCTCTTTTGATCCATAGGGTTCAATGGACTCATTTTCAGTAGTACATCATCAGGTCTTTCTTCCCAGTGTGTCCTAGCTTGGATGCTCTTGTGAAGCGTGTCCAGAGTGGCTTGCTCTGGTTATAATCGTAGCTGGTGACACCGCTTACAGCAATCACAGCTATAGACAAATGACAACATGATGACAAACTGACAGATGGGTGGCAGCCTAGGGAAGGAATGATCAACACAACACAACCTGAGTGGAAATCGAGCTATGGAGTCTCTGAGAGTCCAGGCTCTTCGTCCTGGCACAGCCTGGGGCAGGGCCTGGAGCCAGGAACTGTGGCTGCTGGGGTGAGGACCCCCAGCTTCCCCACTTGTCATTCCCTCCCCAAAAACAGCTGGCAGCCTGTGGGAATTGTCTTTCCCCTTGCACATGACGGCACTGACGAGCATAACGCAACCCTGCTGGTGGTTAATGACTGGTGACATTATGAGGCCACTGCCCACCTTTGGTTGAGGGAATTTGCCAATGCTCGGAAGTTGTTGGGCTCTAACGAAATGCAACCCCTGCAAGCAAGCACTGAGTCAAGTGCACGAGGTGTGGGGCACTCTGACATCCCCGCGTGACCGTGAAAAGCAGGCTGCGGAGCAGTGGTGGCTGCTGAGGCTCCTTTCTCCTGGCAATACTGGCATGCTGAAATGGCGGGCTGATTTGCCATGGAAAGCAGGGTTTCATGGGAACTTGAGGATTAAGAATCCACATGCCTGCAATCAATATTGTATGTTCATCGTATAATTTACTTTGAAAGGGAGACGACACAGTTCTCCAAATTTTGGGGTGAAGTAAACCACTTTTTCAAAGGAGTAAGTGGATTTCTGTGTTTATAAATCATGCCCACCACTTGGGGGTGCAGAGGAGGATATGGGAGGATGGTAAAGAAGAGCAGCAGGAGAGGACCTGAAGACCTCATGCTTCCTCAGGGTCAGGGGCCAGGCAAAACCAATGTCCCTGGAACACCACTGTCTCTGTGGAATGGTATTAGCACAGCTTGTTACTTGCATACTGTACTGAGTTCATTCTGACTCGCAGCGCCCCTATAGGGAAGAATAAACATGCCTCAATGAGTCTCTGAGACTATAATTCTTTACTCAAATAGAAAGCCTCATCTTTTTTCCATGGAGGAAATGGTGGATTCACAACTGCTGACCTGGTGGTTAGCAGGCCAACACTTAACTTACTATACCACCAGGACATTTCTGTTTAGCCTAGAGACTTTCAAATGGATAGAACAAGACCCATACCAACCCTGTTCACGGCTATCAACCCCCCTTTCTGTGAAGTCCCCACTACGTTCTGTGAAGTTCACCACTTTCTCCGTATGTGTGTGTGTGTGTGTGTTACGTAACCTTACCCTTGATCATTCCCTACCAGGCCTGCCACTTCCCCCTCACTACCATATTGAGTCCCCTGTTGTTCCCTTGTCCCTGTGTTTGTTAACACCACTTCCTTACCCCCGCACCTCCCCCTATCCCAAGTGCCCCCGGAACTCTCAGTCCTGTTGTTTTTCCTCCAGATAGTTCATCCAGCCTCTCTTATTTAGACAGACCTGTGGAGACACTAACATGCACGAAAACAAGACAGAGGAAAACAAAGCAACAGTTTACAACCAGACAACAAAACAACAAAAACAAACCACTGACAAAGAACAAAACAAAACACATCAAGAAAGAAGACCTTGTAGTTAGTTCAAGGATCATTTGTTGGACCTTAGGAGTGTTTTCCAATCCAGTCTGTTGAGGCACCACAACCTGGCCCCAAAGTCCACTTTCAGCATTCCCTGGGGACCTTGCCACTCCATTCCCTTGCTGTTCCACTGCACTCCACCACACTTTGCCTCGGTGTGGTGGAATCAGGTTAGGTGCAATTCGCACACTGTGTCTCCAGTGCTGTCCCCTGTATCACCCTTGGTCACTGAGGGGCATCATGTCTCATAGTGGGGCCAGCCATGTTGTTCTCTTTGTGGACTGGCTTCTCTGAGACTGGAACTCTTTAGGGGAGTAGAAAGCCTCATCTTTCTCCCTTGGAGTGGCTGGGGATTTCAAATTTGCCATTTCAGACATTGCGTTTAGCAGCCCAACACATAACCCCTATACCCCACCATAGCTACAGAAAACAATAAAGAAACAAAATCCAACAACATTCATTGCCATTGGGTGCATAACAATCCTATCGAGAGAAAATACTGCGGCCTCCTGGGTTTCCAAGGCTATAACTCTTTGTAAAAATAAAATTGTGTTATGTTTTCAGTGAAAGTTTACATAACCGATTAGATTTTCATTTAACAAATTCTCTACTTGTTTAGTGACATTAGTTAATTTTTCAATAAAAAGGAAAGCAGAAAATTAAAAAAAGAACAAATGAAAAACGTTTTAAGAGTAAAGACAAATGATAAGATGTTAATTTTTAACCTAATCATATCTGCAACAATACACTTTCTGATGTACTGACGGTGAGCAGGGTTTAATCCCATCCCTGGTGAATGGTCCCAGGGGATTTAATGGAGGCTTATTCTCTGTGGAATCTCTGCCAATGCATTTTGAGTTTTTATACTCATCTAAGGCTATAACTCTTTATGGGAGAAGAAAGCCTCATCTTCTCCAAAGGAGCGACTGGTGAATTCCAACTGCTGACCTTGCAGTTAATAGCCCAACACATAACCCATTATGCCACCAGAAGAGAGATTTGTATCTGGGTGCCTTCCAAATCAAGCACTACAATTATGCAAGGAGGATATTTTTTTCTGTACTGGAGCCAGGTCAAGTCAGAACCAGTGTGTCCATGGTTTGCAGCGAAGTCGGAGGAAGAAGAGGGTAGACTGTCTATAACTTCTCATAGCCCAGGGAAATGCTAGGCCTGGAAGGGGGCATGTGGCTCAACCATATTCAGAAAATCTGCACACTAACCTCCCCGGCTCAAATAATTACCAGCACCATGTCTCTGAATATCACCTGAAAGCAAAATAGTGAAAGCACCATTTCCATTTCATAATACTTTTATTAAAAGTAAAGTTCAATTCAGTGATGTGAAGAAGCTGGGAAAATTATCTTTTCATTTCTTTCTTTTTCTTTCCCTCCCTTTCCCCTTCTTCTCCACAGAACTGAGAGGCAGAAGGAATAAAGGCAGCATGGCACCAGCTGGAGGACACCGTGGGGTCAGGGTCACCATTTAACTCATGCTTCTCCAGTTTGGAGGGGCAACTGGATGTCCTCATTTGTGAATTTGCTTATTAATCTTTTTGAGTTAACAAGGTCATGGTAAAAAATGATTGTTGGCGTTTTTGTTAGGAACCTTCTAGTCCAGTCCAACTCATAGTGACTCAATGCATCATTGCCGAGCTCTCTAGACCAATGGTTCTCAACCTGTGGGACCCTTGCACAGGGTGACTGTAACAAAATTACAGTTATGAAGCAGCAATGAGAATATTTTTATGGTTGTGGAGGTCACCACAACATGAGGAACTGTATGAAAGTGTTGTGGCATTAGGAAGTTTGAGAACCACTGCTCTAGGCTTTTCTATGCTGTAATCTTTACAAGAATGAGTTGCCTGGTTTTTCTTCCAAGAACAGAGCCACTGGTGGGTTCAAACCTTCAACCTTTTGGATAGCAGATGAGCACTTAACCATTGTGCCTCCAGGGCTCTTTGATAAACTCTATTAGAGGGTCTTAACCATTGCAACCCCATGGATCCTTTTGGCATTTAGGATTGGCTATGGAACACCTGCCCACTCCCCAGAATAATATTTCCAAATACCTCCAATGAAATACAGAATCACAAAGGCACAAATTGTATTGAAATGCAGTGATAAAAATAAAAGACATTGGATTTGTGGCTAATATACATGTTAATAAATCCATTAAATATGATCTGATGGTGGGTCTAATAAACCAAACCCACACCATTGAGTTGATCCTGACTCACTGTGACCCTATATAAAATTCCTCAGGCTAAATCTTGACAGGAGCAGATCATCTCACCTTCCTCTCAGAGAACAACTGGTGCCTTTGAACTGCCAACCTTGAGGTTACCTGCCCAATGGCTCACCCACAGCGTCACCATGAGTTCTAGATAGTGATGAGCATGAACTGTACTCAACGATGGCTGCAACGACTAGCATGGGGTGTGAAAGCATGTAGAATTTCTCTCGGTGGTAATCGCATGGCTATTCTGAACACAGCTGTGGACATGCTAAACTGCCCTACGAGCTTAGGGGAACTAACTCAACCAGGATTGTCCCTCATCCAATTTGACATTGCTCCCCAGCCTGCTGGGGCTCAGTGGTTCAGTGTTAGGGTCCCTTGTCTAGATACCAGGGCTGGCATGGAGAAAGTCATTCCTCTGCAGCCTTCTAGTGTGTGGGGGAAGATATTAGTGTTAAGCCTTGGCAGGAAATTGGTGGATTTTCCTGGCAGCCACATTCTTAATAACCATTTACTGGATACTTATTATATTCTGAGGGTAAATTGTGGTTCAGTTGTAGAATTCTCCTTTTCCATGTGGGAGATCTGGGTTTGAGTCCAAGACAATGCAACTCATGTGCATCCAACACTCATTTGTCAGGGGGATGCTTGGTTATTGCTGTGGTACTGAACTGATTTCTGTGTTGCTATGATACTGAAATGGGGAAGCTTGGTTGGGTGCGGCTATGAGACTGAACCTGTTTCTGTGATGTGTCCAGACTAAGATGAGCGATGAAGAAGAGCCTGGTATTCTACTTCTGAAAACCAATTAACGAAAACCCCTGTGAATCACAATCTGATGCACAACCAAAGAGATGGTGCAGGACCAGGGAGAATATTGCCCATGGAGTCACTGGGAGCTGGTTGTCACAGTGAGTTGGACTGGAGGCTGACTCAACAGCAGCTAACAACCATTGTGTTCCAGGCACTCGATTTGCTTTAAAAATCTAGCTCAGCCTTCTGGTACAGGGAAGTGATTAATCATGCCTACTTTATAGCACACCGTGAACCCTGATAAATGTCAGGCCCTGCTTGTGTTTTGTCCCTCCTTTTCCACATTCACATCACTTCCATTCCCCTCTTCAGACTAATACCCCCTGCTGGGTGCTTGGTGTGTGTGTGTGTCCTTATAGGCATACAGCCATGTGCACTAGACCATGCTGCCATGTGCACTAGACCATGCTGCTTGGTGAATGGGCTTTCAGCTTCCATGAATGGTACTGCAATATAAATCTCATTCAGTTTCTGACCTTTTCAACTCCTTGCAATGTCATTAAGAGTTATTGCCATGCTGCATATCAATTGCATGTGCTGCTGCGTGCCACTTGGTCATGAGCAATCATCATCTTTCTTTTGTTTCCTTCTTCAGTTGTCTGTTGATTGGCATCCAATTCGGCTCCAACTCTTCTCTACTGCAGGTATCAGCGTGGTGACCATTCTTGTAAAAATGCCCCAAGGGCCCTGTGAATTGGATAAATAGCTTGGCCTATATACCCAGGAATTATGCGTTGGGCTGCTAACCCCAAGGTGAGCAGTTCCAACCCACCAGCTATTCCATGGAGCAAAGAGAGGCTGTCTGCTGTCATAAGAATTTAGTTTTGTAAACCTATAGCAGCAATTCTACTGTGCCTTGTAGGGTTGCTAATGAGGAAGAATCAACTGGGGTTCTGTTTGTTTTTATACATCCAGGAGAGAGCTTTGATGGGGGAGATATTAAGTGCTTGGCTGCTAACCCAAAGGTCAGTAGTTTGAAGCCGTCTTCCACACACTGTGGGATAAAGGCATGGCTGTCTACTTCCCAATAGAAGCCTTGAAAGCATCATGGGACCATTCAGCTTTGTTTGATAGGGTCATGAGGAATGAAAGTCAACTCAGTGATTGCGCTTCTTTGGTTGTATGCCCAGGAGGGGCTCACTAGGTCCCAGGGTCCATTCAATGGGCTTTCACTAAGCTCTGCCAGATTGCTGTGCAGCAAACCTGCATCATTAGCAGTGTTTCTCTGCTTTCCCCGGATCTCCAATGACACTTGGTATGTTTGTCTTTCTAACTGTTGCCCGTTTGATGATTTTAAAAGGTCAAGCACAATAAACTCATCTATCCCAGGCACTTTATGGTTCTGTAGCAGATTCTTAGGATTGCCATGCCACATTCCTTTGACCCATCTCTGACACCATCTCACTGCCTTCCAGTCAATACCGACTCATAGCGATCCTGTGGGGCAGTGTACAATTGCCCCCTGCGAGTTTCAAACACTACAACTCTTTATTGGAGTAGAAAACCCCATCTTTCTTCCTTGGAGCTAGTAGTTTTGAACTGCTGACCTTGAAGTTAGCAAACCAACTTGTAACCACTGCACTTCCAGGGCTCCTCCTGATATCCATCATAGCAGTGGCGAACGGCTCTATGTAAGTGCAGGCTCCTGCTGAAATGGTGTCTTATCACAACTGTGCAGCACGCAGCTCTCCATGTCCTTCTGCCTCGAAGCCTTTTCAAAGGCATGGAAAGCCAAACCCAGGAAGGTAGGAGAGGTCACCTTACTAGGAGGAATGCTCAACACCACTACAGGCGAAGAAGAGCCCAGCCTCCTGTTTCTGGTAGACAATTCTAGGACAGAACCCATGTTGCTCAGAAGTCCTGGGGGAATCAAGCTCCTGTATCCTACATTAAAAGCCTCAACACCCCGTTCCCATTGTGATTGCTTCTCCCCCTAACTCAGTCTTGCGTCTGCTTTCCTATTCCCACTCCCTGCCATCAGATCTCAAATAGACTCCCTGCACCCAGGCCTGAGGAATAAGCTCGGCATGCAAGGGCACTCAATCCAAGACACACACATTACTCTGAATCTCCAAAACAACCCTGTGGGCTACGTGTGTAATCCCCAGTTCACAGATGAGAAATGGATTGAAAAACAGTGACACACCCAAGATCACACAGGCCAGGGTTCAAGTCTGTGTCTATCAGTTATTCTTTTATTCAAGTATGCCAGAGAAGACTGGGTCTTAACACTTGAGCAATCTTCTTGGAAGAATAAGGCAAACTACAGAAAACACAAAATGAATATCGCATTTGTTCGTTTATCCATTTGCAAAAGACATAATACCTATAGTGCTAAGAATAGTATTCAAAGTACCTATTACTACCCCCTCAAAGCTTACATACTAGTCACCAAACTCAAACAAATACAATGCTATCAAGTTGATTACAACTTATAGCAACCCCATATAGGGCTTCCAAGACTATAAATCTTTACAGAAGCAGAGAGCTTCACTTTTCTCCCCCTGAGTGACTGGTGCATTTGAACTACTGACCTTGTGGTTAGCAGCCCATTGCTAAATGATTAGTTCCATAATCATTACGCTTACTTAACTCTACATTCTTTTAATTATTTCTCTATCAGTCCAAATTGCATCTGGCTACATGGGAAAAAACAAACCGACTCTAGTGGTCTAATCACAAAAGCTTAATTTTTCTTATATTAACACCAAGAATACCAAACCAGTTGCCACTGAATTGATTCTGATTTACAGTTACCCCATATGATTCAGGGTAGAACTGTGCCCCATGAGGTTTTCAAGGGCTGAATTTTTAAATGTAGATTGCCAGGTTTTTCTTCCAAGGCATCTTTGTCTTAGCAGTGAATTGTGTTAACCCTTTGCACCACACAGGGGTTTGTCTTATACAACAGTAAGTCTTGAAATAGGTAGCCTAGGTCTGGCGTATTTGCTCAGGGACTCATCTTGGATATAGGAGAATGCATGCTTTTTGGTCTGCCAAACTCATGTAACCTATGTGACTCTCTCATCTTTCAATATTCTGACTAGGGAGCATGACAGCAGAAGAGCCAAGGACAAAAATGAAATGGGTTATGCCAGACAAGTGTTTTGCCTTAAACAACAACAAAAACTTTCTTGGGAGTCCTACTCAGTATCTTTCACCTACACATATTTGGCCCAAACTGGGTCAAATGCTTATGCATAGCTGCAAGGGAGCCTAGGAGTGAGCGATTTAAGTAGGTACATTATCACCCTAAACAAAATTGAGCTTCTATTAGTAGTAAGAATGAGAAAAATGGATACTGTTTAGGCATATAGCAGGGTTGGATAGAATTCTATTTTGTGTCTTAATTTACATTTTGAATGAACTCAGAAAAAGTCATAGAGAGTAGAACAAAGGGATGGATGTGCATCCAACCACCTCAACTACTCATTTCTTTTCATGCTCTCCCTCTAGCTTCCCTGAATAGTTCTTGGTTACACATTGGGCTGCTAATTGCACGGTCGGTAATTTGAAATCACCGGCTGCTCTTCGGGAGAAAGATGGGACTCTACTCTGTAAAGAGGTACAGTCTCAGAACTTCACAGGTACAATTTTACCCATGTCCTGTAGGGTCGATATGAGTTAGCATTGATTCAATGGCAGTGAGCTTGGTTTGGATAGATCTGTGGAATCTTAGGATGGAATAGTTTGAATACACAGAAAAAAATTCAGTGGAATCATAACCCTCTAAATAATTACCCTCTAAAGCCACAAAGATCAACTGTGTCCAGCATGGTGACAGTTTAGCATATGCCATGGGGACATTGCTCATATCCCAGTGTTGTTAATCAACAAAAACTCACGCACTGCCACTTATAGTGACCCTATGCACAATAGAATAAAAGCCTTTCTAGTCCTGTGACATCCTCACAATGGTCATATTTTAGCCTATTGTTACAGCCACTGTGTTGATCCATCTCATTCAGGGCTTACCTGTTTTTTGACGATGCTCTACCAAGTGTTTTGTCCTTTTCTAGGGACTAATTTCTCCTGATACCATGTTCAAAGTATATGAAATGGAGTTTTACCATCCTCACTTCTAAAATACATTCTGGCTGTACTTCTTCCGGGATAGACCTCTTTGTTCTGCTGGGCATTCATGGTATATTCAATATTATTTGCAACATCATATTTTAAAGGCATCATCATATTTTCTTCAGTCTTCCTTATTTATGTTCCATCTTTCACATGCATATGTCAAACATTACCATCAAGTCTATTCTTATTCATAGTGACCATCTAGGGTTTCCAAGGCTGTAAATCTTTACAGGGTCAAATAGCTTCCTCTTTCTTCTGTGGAGCAGCAAGTGGGTTGAACCACCAACCTTGATGTTAGTCATTCAACCCATACCAGACACTGAAATTAAGACTCCTTTCACATGCATCTAAGGTGATTAAAAATATCAAGGCTAAAAGCAGGCATAATTTGCTAATCCCCAGAGTAAAACATTTGCTCTTTCACATTTTAAAGAGGTCTTTTACAACAGATTTTTCCAATGAAATACGTTGATTTATTGACTGCTGCTTCTGTGAGTATTGATTGTGGGTCCAAGTAAAATAGGGTTTAGCTACATTTCTCTATTTGTAATGATGTTGTGTGTTTATATTTGTCAAGTTGAGAAGACATTTGTATTCTTAGTGTTGAAGACTAATTCATACTGAAGGTGTACTATATGAGCTTTATCAGTAAGTACTTCAAGGCCTATTGACTTTCAGCCAGCAAGATTGGGTCATCTGCATAATACAGGTTGTTAATGATTCTTCCTCCAATCCAGATGCCTCAACTTCTTCATACAGAGCAGCTTCTCAGATTATTTGAATAAGTATAGTGTGATAGATAGGTAGGTTTATAGTGCCAACCTGGCCAATAAGAACATGTGGGATTAATAAGTTCGCAGTTTGATTCGTGGGCAAAGAGATAAATGGCTCAGCAAGCCACACCTATCTCTCAGTTGCTCTCTGGTGATCAGACCAGTGTGTGGCTGCCTTACCTAGTTCTGCAGTTTGCTGCCTGGCTGTACTGCCATATTTACTGTTGCATGGAAGTGAGTTAAACTGAGTCCTCTGTACTGCTATGTGGACTAATTAGCTGTTATATTCCTTCGTGTTCTATCTATCTATCAAATCATAAATGTCCTGGTTTTGTTTCTCTAGAGAACCCTGTCTAACACATATGGTGAAAGGATATAACCACAACACACACTCTCCTGATTTTAAACCACGCACTATCCACTTGTTCTATTCGAACCACTTCCTGTTGGTTTGTGTACAGGTACCACAGGAGCACAATTAAATGTACGGGAATTCCCATTTTTCTCATATGTATTCATATGCTACCCAAAGTTTGTTATGATACACAGTAAAATCCTCTGCATAGTCAATAGTACATAAGTAAGCATTTTCCTTGTATCCTCTGTTTTCAGCCAAGGTCCATCTGAAACCAGCATTGATATACCTTGCCTCATGCCCTCTTTTAATACAGCCTGGATTTCTGGCAGCTTCCTGTTGACATATTGCTATAACTACTTTTAAAGGTATCGTCAATAAAATTGTACTTGCATGTCATATTAATGTTATTTTAAATTAATTTGCAAATTTTGTTGCGTCATATTTCTTTAGAATGGACACAAATATTAATCACTTCCAGTTGGTTGGCCAGATAGCTATCTTCCAAATTTCTTGACATGGACTATCACTGCATGAGCGTGTTGAAATATTTCCATTCCTATCCCTTCCTTGCTTTTCACTAATGCTTACATTGCAGCTTCAACTTCCTCTTGGCCTTTTGAACTAGTAGAACCTCAACTAATTCTTGGGAACAGAGACTCTGTACACTCCGTCCATATTCTTTGGATTCTCCCTACATCATTCAATAGTTTGATAAATAATCCTTGAACATTGTAATCCGAGGCTTGGATTTTTTCTTCTGTTCTTTCAATTTATGATATGCTGACCGTACTCATTCCTTTTGCTTTCCTAATTCCAGGTCTTTACATGTTACAATATAATTCTTTACTTTATCTTCTCAAGCTGGCCTTTCAAATTTTTCTGTTCAACTCTTTTATTTCATCATTTCTTCCATTTGCTTTAACTGCTTTAGGTTCAAGAGCAAGTTTCACAGTCTCCTCTGATATCCACTGTAGTATTTTCTTTCTTTCCTGTATTATTAATGATCTTTTTGAGGAGCCCCCAATAAAATGATTTATGATAAATAAATAAATAGCCACAGGTGACATGACAAAAAAAAAAAAAAGATTGATGACCTTGATGCTATTTCACAAGTCTTCTGGTAGCTGATCATTAATGTTCAATATGTCCGAACCATTCTTGAGATAGGCTCTAAATTCAGGTGAGATATTGTGATAGTAAGGTTTGGTGTCAATTTAGCTTGACCAGGATCTTCAGAAGGTGCAGGTCACACTCTCCTTGGAGGTATGACCTATTTCATAGCTATAAGTAGACTGTGGAGAATGGGCTCACTCTTTTTCTTCCTGATGAAATGACCCTGGACCCTACGTCTGGCTTCTTGGGATGGCAATCACCATGAGACCTGCTGACCCTAAGAGCTGTCTGTGGCCTGCCAACTGCCTGTTGACTTTGGATTCTCCCAACTCTGCCTCCACCAACCTGTGGTTTTCCTGTTTCTTGGGCTATTCCTCCAACAGCTTCAGGAGTCTGGAAGGGCCTCTAGTTTGCATCTGATTTATGGGCTGGAGTTGGACTGGGGTTTCTTGTTGTGTGGACTTCTTAATGTAAAATTCTTTATTGATATAAATTTCCTTCTTCTACATGTATCAGTATCACTGGTTTGTTTCTCTAGAAACCCCAGCCGACCACAGATATAATATAGGCTGTATTTGGGCTCTTTTGCGTTCTTATTTTAATTTTCTTCAGGTTTGACTTGAACTTGCATATTAGTAATTGATAGTCTTTTACATAGTTGGCCCCCGGTCTTGTTTTGTCTCAATGATATTGAGCTTCTCTATCATGTCTTCCCACAGATTTAATCAATTCCATTCCTGTGTTTTCCACATGTATATATGCCGCTCCTGTTGTTGAATAAAGGTGTTTGCAATGAGGAAGTTATTGCTCTTGCAGAATTCTTTCATGCAGTCTTCAGCTTCTTTTCGATCCCCAAAGCCATAGTTTCTAATTATTCTTCCTTCCTTTTTGTTTCCATGTGTGCATTCCAATTGTCAGCAATTATTAATGCATTTTCAGTACATGTGTGGTCAATTTCAGACTAAAGAAGTTGGTACAATTCTTCATTGGCTTTAGTGGTTTGTGAGAAAATTTGAATAATGGTTCTATTAACTGGCCTTCCTTGTGTATGAAGATAGATATTATTCTGTCACAGGCAGCATTGCACTTCAAGATAGATCTAAAAATGCTCTTTTTGAGGATGAAAGAGACATTCTTTTGAATTTGTCATTGTCAGCATAGTCATTCTTATCATTTTAAGATTCAAAGGGACTATTTCAACTCACCAATGCCTAGGATATTGATCTTTATAGGTCAGATTCCGTTTTTTTATGATTTCCAATTTTCCTAGATTCTTATTTTGCACGTTTGATGTTCTGATTATTAATGAATGGTTGCAATGATTTTTCTCATTTTGAATTATAATCCATTAGCAAATGAAGGTGCCAGAAGCTTTAGTACACTTTGTTGCTAGATGCCTTCAAGTCAGTTCTGTCTCATAATAATGCCTACACAACAGAATGAAACATTGCCTGGTCCTACCCCATACTCAAAAATTTTGTTATGTTTGAGTCCATTGTTGTAGGAATTGTCTAGATCCATTTGATCGGGTGTCTTCCTCTTTTTGCAACCCCTCCACTGTAATGTGTATGATGTCCTCCAGGGACTGGTCTGTCCTGATAACATCTGCAAAGTACATGAGATGAAGTCTCGCCATCCTATCTGCCAAGGAACATTTAGCTGCACTTCTTCTCAGACAGATTTGTTTGTTCTTCTCTCCACCCATGGTACTTTCAGTATTTTTTGTCAGTACCTTAATTCAAATGCACCAGTTCTCCTTCAGTCGTTCTCATTCAATGTTCAAATTTCACATGCATAAGGTGTGGCGGAAAATGCCATGCCTTGGGCCAGGCGCAACGTAATCCTAAGTGAAATTCTTGATCTTCAGTACTTTAAAGTGGTTATGTGCAGTAGATTTGCCTAATGCAATATGTTATTTGGTTTTTTGATTGTTGTTTCCATGAGCATTAGTTGTGAATCTAAGCAAGACGAAATCCTTGATAACTTCCATATTTTCTCCATTTATTATGATGTTATCTACAGCTCCTGTTGTGAGGTTTTGAGTTATCATTAAGGTGGACTCTACTTTGAGGAAGCTCTCCTTCTCGGTGATATTTTGATTGTTTTGCAATCTGAGGGGCTCATTTTCTGGCATTATATCAGACAATATTTTACTGCTATGCATAAAGTTTTCAATGGTGAATCCCTCAGAAGTGGACTGATTGTTTTGTCGTCCTGTCAGTTCTTAGTCTGGAAGCTGTGTTGAAATCTGTTCACCGTGGGTGATCCTGCCTGGTATTTGAAGTACTAGTGGACTAACTCCCAGCATCACAGCAAAGCACAAGCTACCACAGTGCAGCAAATTGACAGATGGGGCACGGGAGGGGAGTTGTCATTGTTAGACACTGTTAATTTGGCTCTAACTCATAGCACCCACAGCCTGTTTCCTCACAGTGAATGTTGGAGACCATTTTTGCAGCCAGTATGCCAATTCATCCCATTGAGGACCTTCTTCTTTTTTTCACCACTCCACTTTACCAAGTATGATATCCTTCTCTAGGGACTATGCTCAGCTGTTAACATGTCCAAAGTATGTGATATGAAGTCTTGCCATTCTCACGTCTAGGAAGCATTCTGGCTCTACTTCCGCCAAGAAAGATTTGTTCCTTCTTCTGAAAGTCCATGGAATAATCAATATTCTTCACCAGCATCATAATTCAAAGACATCAACTTTTATTTTATCTTTCATAATTATTGTCCATTTTCAAGTACATATGAGGTGATTGAAAATGCCATAGTATGATAGTTATATAATTTTATGTCAGTTTGAAGATATGTAAAAGTGTAAGGTTGGTATCCAATCTGTCAATCACACCATAGTCTGATGGTGCCTCTTTGTGGCCATGGCCTTCTCATAAGGAGGGCCCTGGGAACCTCCCCTTCTTTTTGCATTCACCTGACTGCTTCCTGCCCACGTTGAGAGCTGCCAGAGTCTTGCCATGCTTCCATCGACCTTGGGTCCACACGACATTGCAATCACTGGCCTTTGACATCCCTGCATTCTGCATCATTGCATGTAACTGCGTAAGTTGGAAAGGAACTTATGGGCTAGTGTTGGACTTATGGACTTGAGTTGGACTGGCCTGGGATATTTCCTTGAAATAGAAATACTATAATGACTTCTTGATTAAAAACTATTTATTGCACATATATGAGTGTCACTTGATTTGTGTCTCTAGTCAGCCTGGATTACATCCAGTTCTCTGCCATCAAGTTGATTCCAACCCTTAGCAACTCTATAGGACAGGGGAGAGATATCCCTGTGGGTTTCCAATACTGGAACTTTGTATGGGAGCAGAACTGCTGATCTTGTGTTGAGCAACCCAACCGGGTTGGTTCTGATGCATTATGTTTGTAACCACTATACCACTAGGGCTCAGCTGTGCCTTATTCCTCAAAGTGACATCTTTTAACACTGGAAATTGGTCTTCAGCAAGATCTACCAGTGTACTCGTTCATATGACTTATTTTCTTTTTACACTGTTTTGATTGTGATGTGAGGGAAAATCTACAGAGTAAATTGATTTTCTTTACAATTCATGCAATGTTTTATGATATTGATTGCAATACCTACAATGCAATACTACTTTTCCTATTCCCTCCCTTTGTTTGCCGTTTCCATTGGTCTTTCGTTCCCATGCCTTCCTGCCTTCTGAGTAACTCCCTGACAAATGCTGGGCTCTGAATTGTACATCGTTGACAGTATAGGTCTCCTATTTGGGGGCTGAAAGTTGAGCCATGGAGGTGAGGTCAGGTGTCAAATGGGAATTCCACTAGTGCCTATCATATCCTAAGGTTAGTCTTCTTATTTTGAGTTCTACATTTTCCCCAGTTGATCCAGGGCCTACTACTGTGAGCACTTTCAGAGCAATCTGCAGTGAGAACCCTATGCTACCTTGGTCTTCTGGACTCAGCGCTGTGGAGCCTGGGCTTCATGTGGTCAGTGAATCCCTTTCATCTTCTTTTGATGCTATCTGTGTAATTCTGTATTTTGAATTTCTCTTCAATTTTTTCAGCTAGTGAAATGCACATGCTTTTCATTTTTGCTGTCCTAATTCCAGGTCTTTGCACCTTTTAATATAATTCTTTATTCCATCTTTTTGAATTCCCCTTTGAAATTTTATGTTCAGCTTCTTTATTCAGCGTCTTTACTTCATCAATTATTTCTATATTTCTCTCTCTCTTTTTCGTACTTCATCATTTCTTTCATTGGCTTCAGCTACTCCACATTCAAGGTGACATCCGTTTTGTCTGTTCTTTAGTTTCTATCTTTTTAATTATCTTTGAATTTCTTTATTTATGATGTTCTTGATATTATTGCAGAACTCGTATCATCTCAGGTGATTTGTGTTCAATGTGTCAACTTTCTTCTTGAAGTAGCCTCTAATTTAGATGAGATATACTCAAATTCATACTTTGACTCTTGGGGACTTGTTTTAATTTTGTTGGAATTCAAGTTGAATTTGCCATTGATGGTTTGTTCCACAGTTCGTCTCCAGTCTCGTGACTGATGATATTGAACTTCTTTATACCGTAAATACTTGAGTATAAGCCGAGATTTTTCAGCACATTTTTTATGCTGAAAAAGCACCCCAGCTT
The DNA here is from genome assembly GCF_050624435.1 of Tenrec ecaudatus. NCBI lineage: Eukaryota > Metazoa > Chordata > Mammalia > Afrosoricida > Tenrecidae > Tenrec > Tenrec ecaudatus. Next base: position 256,470 of record NW_027457684.1, read on the forward strand.
TGGGGGGTAAAATTAGTTGCCTTGGGTTATACTCGAGTATGTATAGTAGATTATTTCAACAGATATAGTTGATTTAATTCCTGTGTATTTCTATCCAATATACATAATCCATGTCTATGGTTACTGTTTACATCCCTGAAAAATAAATGTTCAATCAATAAGCCATCCTTATTGGAAAATTCTATCATGAGATCTCCCATGTGGCTTCCATCCCCATGGCCATATTTTCTAACTAGTGATCCTCCTCCTTAGTTTCCAATTTTTGCATTCAAGTCATCAGTAATCTTGATTGCATGTTTCATCAATTTCAGACTGAAAAGGTTGGTAAAAATCCTCAATGGCTTTATTGTTAGCATTAGTGGTTGGTGTGTAAATTTGAATAATAACTTTATTAATTATTCATCCTTGTAGGTGTAATATATCCTACACCTAACAATGGTGAACATTGGAATCGATGTTGAAACATTCTCTTTTTTAACATGAAAGTCATCCATTCCTTTCAAATTTGTTACTCTGGTATGTAAACCATATTATTGTGACATTCAAAATGGCCAATACCAGTCTATTTCAGTTCAATAACACCTAGAGTGTTTGATCTTTATGTGTTCCATTTTTTCATGGCTTCCAATTTTTCTAGATCCATATTTCATGCATCCCATCTTCTTGTTAGTGGTTATTGCAGTACTGCTGTTTCTTCTCATTTTGAGTCATTGCCACATCAACAAATATAGGTCCTGAAAACTTTATATCACTAAGGTCAACTCTACTTTGAGGAGACAGCTCTTCCCCAATTATATTTTGAGTGTCTTCCAACTTGAGGGGTTCATCATCCTGCACTATATGAAACAATATTCCACTGCTATCAATGTGCTCCACAAACACCACTATTTTTTTCAGATGTAGATTGGCAGGTTATTCTTTCTAGTCTATTTAGCTTGTAAGCTTTTCTGAAAATTTTCCACCACGGGTAACTATGCTTGTGTTTGAAATACCAGTGGTATATCTCACAGGATCATGATGACTTTCAAGTTATGATAGTTCAAGAACCTGACATGTCTGACAACTTGGCATGCTAGCCTAATTCCGAATGGCCAGCACATCTCTCTTCTTGCTTTCTCTAGTTTCTGTAGACCACTGTACCTGAGCATGCATGGCTTAGGAGGTTGTGGAGTTAATTCTTGCTTCCTGGAGTAACCCTTAACCAATGACCCATAGGAGTTGTTGGACAAATAGCCACACTCCCTCACATTCTGGGCAGAATAACTAGTGGATTTTCTACAGTGTCTCCAGTAAGATTAACCTTCAGTTGCTCACAATTTTAAATTGTTTGATAATGTACTTTTCATTGGCTGCCTTCTTTCCCTTTTCTATTTCCCATTTCCTTATTGATATCTCCCCCAGAAAATGGCTTAATTAAAACCTTTGTCTCAGGATCTAATCCTATGGGGAACCCAAACTCAATCACACAAGACATTTGTCAAATCATGGACTTAGTGGTTATATCTATTATATGTGTAGGTCATGGAAGAGGAGAATTCATACCATCCCTTTGAATAGTCACTCGGAGTGCCAACTGGGTCCCCAGCATAGATCCTGGACATCAAAACTCACTGTTTCCTGTATCATAACACTTCCTTTTAGACTTCAGTCATTCAAAAAACTCAACAAATAGCTTGCTGTCTCACTTCAAATTTTGTAGTGTGCAAATATGGCTATGTTTTCATTGTGTGTTTAGCCCTGGACAAATCAGCTTTGACCAGGAAGGTGAAGTCATGTGGAAAAACAAACCAAAAACACTAGCAGCTGTGTGTTGTGGAAGAAAACCCTGTGGATGAAGTGCAATTTTTAGGGAACAGAGACCAGTAAGATAAACCAATAAGTGTCCACTGTTCTGATGTTAAGGAGAACCCTGGTGAGGCAGTAATTAAGCACTTAAGGGCTAATCAATCAGCAGTTCAAACCCACCATCTTCCCCAAGGAAGAGTTACGATGTGGCAGTCTGACCCCCTTAAGATTTACATTTATTACCACTACCAACTGATCTGAGAGGGATAGCATTAGGGGATCCTGGATTGCATTCTTAACGAGCTCTAATGGCAGAGTGGACTCCTCATTGATCTCCTAACCGCAAAGAAAGTGGTTCTAACCTATCAGTTGGTCCATGTGAGAAATATGAGTTTGTCTGCTCTGGTAAAGATTTAAGCCTTGGAAAAATCAAAGGGTGAAGTTCTATTCTATCTTGTAGGGTCTCTATGAGTCAGCTTCAACACAATGATAATGAGTTTGCTTTGGAATTTTGGGATAGAATAGGAGAAATATGTGCAACAAAGTTTAAACTTATTTTAAATGTTCAGTGGTATTGCTCAGAGAGAGATTCTTGGAACCCACAAGACTGTTGTCCTTAGGCACCTTCAGATCTGGAACTGAACTCACTCCCTTGGCTCAATCTTCAGCCAAACAATAGGTAGATCTATAAGGTAAAAAGTAACACTAATCAACTATTTGAATCAAAAGGATATAATTTATTCAAAGATAAAGTTCAGAAGGGTCAGGAAAGAAGGGGGAATGGAAACAGGAAATACAAGGAGGAAGTGCGATAAGTGATATTACGTTGAGCAGATTGCAGTCAATATCATGAAGCAAAATATGTGTGAACTGTCAAATGGAAAACGGATGTATTCTGTAAACCTTCACCCAACTCACAATAAAGAGATTTTTTGTCAGCCTTGGAAACCTATGAGGCAATACTATTCTGTCCTATAGGGTACCCATGAGTTGAAATTAACTCAGTGGCAATGGGATATTGATACTGATGCTTTCTGCCGATTCTAAAAAATAGGGTTATTAGCAATTATTGTGGAAATAGCATGAATGAGACTATGTAAATGGGGTTGGTTACAGATAAATTCTTGCAAATGTTAAAGGATAAGTGATTGAGGATGGACTTACCCAAAAAGAGAAAATTATTGCAAGACTTTGTTCCAGGGATAAAATAAAAATAGGTTTCCTGTGGGTAAGACTTAAGCCTATAGATATGGAATTTAAGGAACTGGTATTCCATGATGGTCACCTTCCCGACACAATCACTCAAGACAAAAAGTGGGTGTATAAACAAATGAGGTGAAGAAAGCTTATGGAGCCTAGCTATCAAAAGATAAAGAGTCTAGGGTTTTAAAAACTAGAAGGTTCACAAGTGGCCATCTAGCTTAGAAGCAATAAAGCGCACATGAAAGAAGCACACCAGCCTGTGTGATCACAAGATGTAGAAGGGATCAGGTATCAGGCATCAAAGAACAAAAAAATCATATCATTGTGAATGAGGGGGGGTACAGTTAGGGGATCCAAGATCTATCTGTAGGCAACTGGACAACCCCTTACAGAAGGGTCGCTGGGAGGAGATGAGCCAGTCAGGATGCAGTGTAGCAACGATGAAACATATAACTTTCCTCTCATTCCTAAATGCTACCGCGCCCACTATCATGATCCCAATTCTACCTTACAAACCTGGCTAGACCAGAGAATATACACTGGTCCATATAGGAACTGGAAACACAGGGAAACCAGGACAGATGAACCCTTCAGGACCAGTGCTGAGAGTAGCAATAACAGGAGGATGGAGGAAAGGTGGGGTAGAAAGAGGGATCTGATTACAAGGATCTACATATAACCTCCTCCATGAGGGAGGGACAACAAAAAAGTGGGTGAAGGTAGATGTCGGACAGTGTAAGATAGGACAGAATAATAATTTATAAATTATCAAGGGTCCATGAGGGAGGGGAAGGGGGAAGGAGGGGAAATGAGGAGCTACTACCAAGGGCTCAAGTAGAAAGCAAATGTTTTGAGAATGATGATGGCAACAAATGTACGCAGTGGATGTATGTATAGATTGTGATAAGAGTTGTAGGAGACCCCAATAAAATGATTCTTTTTAAAAACCTCAAAGAGCAAAACACACTATGGTTTATTATACATCAATGATACTTCAATAAAATTACATAAAAAAGGGGAAAAAGAAATGGAATTTAAGGTAAAGAAAGTATTCCCTTTGAGGACCATATTGCAAATATATATTTAGGCAGGCAATTAGATAAAGACATTTTAAGTCTGGGCTTCTATACCTGCCATCTGTCTGTTATGAATAGTATAATTAGCAACTAGAATCTCTCACACAAAATCAACTCAATATGGTATTTCTGGTCTGACCTCCGTGGTGTTCTACTCTGCTTTGATGGAGCTCATCATATCATGACTCTATAACAAGATTGAGGAGTTATTTGCATTCTTATGTGGAAGGTAAATCTGTTTGGCCATTCTGTTAGACTAGTTCATTTTCTTTCCTACCATCCCATCTGCCATTTTAATTCAAAACAAGGAGAAAAGCATGTATGTGCCTTTTGAGGAAGAAGAAGATTTTGGTGTGGAAGAAATTCTCTTCTAGACTGCAAGGTAAGTATTTACCCCCTCTAGCCCTGTTGGAGGAGGGGAAAAGGAAGAGAGACAAGGCAAAGAGAACAACATAGTTAGTTTCATGCCTCCTTACTTGACCTGGGGATTGAGGGGAATATCAGTGACTATGGACCTGTTGTGCTCCCCATTTGGAAGCATGAAGAATAGAGGCTGCCAGGCAGAGCAGCCCTCTGGGAAGTCACTGAAGACAAACATATAGAGAGTGCCATCAAGTCTACTGTGATCCATGGAGACCTTATATGAAATGGAATGGAGTGCTGTCTGACCTTGCACCATCGTCACACATTCCTGAATGTTGAAGTCCATTGTTGCAGCGATTAGGTCAATGTGCCTCAATAAGGATCTCCCATGTCCCTCTATTTCATCAAATATGATGTCTTCCTCTAGCAATTGTCCCCTGATAGTGTGTCCAAAACACATTAGTCAGTCAGTGTTCTCTTGTGATCCATAAGGTTTTCTTTCAGTAATTTTTGGAAGTGGACTAGCAGGCCCCTCTTCCTTGTCTGTCTTAGTCTAGAAGCTTCACTGAAACCTGTCCACCATGGGCAATCCTGCTGGTATTTGAAATTCTGGGAACAGAGCTTCCAGCACCATAACAATACACAAACCATTATAGTACAACCAACTGACAGATGAGTGGAGGATATCTATATCTATATATGGAGAGAGAGAGAGTAAAACTGGCAATGCAGTCTGATTAGGCAGTATTCTGATAATCTGCTGCTAACAGAAAGTATCCCCACAAATAACATCTTAAAGTAATGATAATATCAATTTTGCTCACAAATCTGCAATCTGGGCAGAGCTCAGCGAGGACACTAGTTTTGGCTTCATCAAGCATTAGCTGGGGTAGCTCAAAGGACAGAGGCTGCAGCTCTCTTAAGACTCACTCCCTCACACGACTGATACTTCTATTGGTTGGAGCTCAAGAAGAACCCTATATGTGACATTTTCATTTGGCTTGGTCTTCCTTGCAACATCCTGACAGGGTCCCAATGGTGAACAACCCAATACGACCAGGTGGAAGTCACAGAGCAACACTTCTGCCATAGTCAAAGGCCTGCCAAGATGCAAGGAAGAGGGAAAGCAGGCCCTGTTTCTGGAAAAATGAACACAAATTCATCTTGTAACAAGAGAATGTGCGATGTGCAACATTAGGACAGTCATCTTTGAAGGACACAACCTGCCATGAGCCAAGAGACAGATTTCTACGAAAACGAAAGGGCAGGACTTAGACTTAAAGATAAAGCCACAGACTTCATAGGACAAGAGCAATAGGGAGACAAGCAAAGGAAAGCTCTAGGACGCAAGCCTAACATGGCTAAAGATAGGGACAATGTCAGGACTGAACTGGAAGCAAGCAGACACCTGTGCAAGGCAGAACCCGTGAAGTTGTGAGTGCCTTCAAAGCTAAGTCAAAGTACCTTGGGGCGTGAGAAGGGAAGGAGCAGGAGAAGGAATTAATGGGTAGGTTTATGGAATTTGTAAGTCTGGAGACAGAGCATCAGGAATAGCTGGGTTCTGGCACTCAGTTGAGACCATCAGAGTTTGAACCTTTTCCTTTCAGAGCTGTTTCCTTTTGAGTTTCACGCAGGCTTCCTGATGACAGCTGTAGTTTTATCTAGAAGCTCAGGAATTCTATTAGAGAGAGGCTCTTTTCCTTTCTAATCATTGGTGGTACTATCAGGTAAGCATTGGATTGCTAACTGCAAGGTTGGCAGTGCTACCCTACCAGCTACCTCATAGGGAAAAAGATGGAACTTTCTGCTCACATAAATATTTACAGTCTGAGAAACCCCACAGGGACCTTCTATGATTCAAAATGGACTCATTGGCAATGGGGCAATTGTTTCTGGGGCATTTTTTAGGGTTAGATATCATTAACCTAGCATGAGTCTCATACTGAGTCTGACCCAGTCCCTTTGGACAGAGGAAAGTCATGCCCTGACTAGCCAGGCCTGGAGCTGGCAGATTGGGTCAATGCCAGCAGAAGCATGGAGATGGAGCATGGTGGAAGAGTGATCCCAAAGATACAAGCCATGTGCTGTGAGTGGAAGAAGGGCAAATGAATGCTGCATTAATTAACCAGTCATTGACAAAATGAGGTTGCATGACAAATGGCTCCAAAACCCAGCAGTTCAACAAACAGCCCAACCCCTTCCCTCCCACACACACAGTTCTTAAAATTCAGGATCAGGGAGATTAACTGGAACTTTGAACTTGGCACTTCAGGGCTTGGAAGAGGTGACAGTGCATGTAAAGGCCTTGGGGCAGGAGAGATCTTGGTGTGACTGAAAGCCCAGAAGAAGACTAATTTGGGGGAGGTGAGATAATAGGAATGGAGTTTTCAGTGAGCATTTCCTTGAGAGCCTTCAAGCGAAAGCGATTTTTCTATATTCATGTTTTAGAAGTAGATCTCCACCCATTGGGTAAAGCTTTGGGTATTGGATTGGTGTCGGTATGCAGGAAAAAAATAAATGGGCTTGTTATGGATTAGGAGCCTGTGGTAGTCACCTAATCTTGTGTCAAGTTAAGGATTAGGAGTGTAGGCGTGGAGTTTAGGCTGCCAATCTGGAGAAAGTCAGTGAGACTTTTATGTGGGCATAGCCTCCTTCTGAGAACTCTGAGAAATCTGGTACTTCCTCCTTGGAGGTGGAAGACACCTCTCGCTCTCTCGCTCTCTCTGCTACTCCTTGGGAGACATTGCAGAAGGCAAGCCAAATGGATGCGACCAGACCTCTGAAGCCAAAGAAGCCTCAGAGAGATCGCTGCCAGCACTGAGATGCTTACAATGCCACTGGATCCACAAGACTTTCCACCCATTGGCCTGTGAGTATCCTGCATTCAGCATCACTGCACATGTTTTATGGGTCTGAAAAGGAATTTATAGATTGGTATCAGACATATGGGCTAATATCAGACTTATGGATTTGATGTGCACTGGGCTGGGACGTTTGCTTAATGTACAATTACTGTTTGATATAAAACTCTCTCTCTGGATTTATAAGGTAGAATTAGACCAGAACATGTACTCTGGTACAGAGAGGAGCTGGAAACACAGGGAATCCACGACAGATGATCCCTTCAGGACCAGTGGTGAGAGTGGCAATACCAGGAGGGTGGAGGGAAGGTGGGGTAGAAAGGGTGAATCGATTACAAGGATCTACATAAAATCTCTGCCCTGGGGGACAGACAACAGAAAAGTGGGGGAAGTGAGATGTTTGACCTGTAAGATATGACAAAATAATTTATATATTACCAAGGATTTATGAGGGAGGGGGAGGAGGATGGTAGTGGGGAAATGAGGAGCTGATACGAAGGGCTCAAGTAGAAAGCAAATATTTTGAGAAGGATGAGGGCAACACATGTACAAATGTACTTGACACACAATGGGTGGATGGATGATGGATGGATGGATGGATGGATGGATGGATGGATGGATGGATGGATGGATGGATGGAATGACTGTGATAAGAGTTGTATGAGCCCCCAATAAAATTATCAAGGGTTCCTAAGGAGGGGGGAGTAGGAAGGGAGGAGAAAAATGAGGAGCAGGTGCCAGGGGCTTATGTGGAGAGCAAATGTTTTGACAATGATGAGGGCAATGAATGTATAAATGTGCCTTATAATGGATGGATGGATGGATGGATTGTGATAAGAGTTGTATGAATCCCTAATATAATGATTAAATAATAGGGAAATGATTTTTAAAAACCACCAACTCTCTCTCATACACATGCGTCTCCCTCGATTTTCCTCTAGCATACCCAGACTAATACACAGTTCGCCCCTGTCCTATAGGGCCGCTATGAGTTGGCATGGACTTGAGGGCAGTGGGTTTGTTAGGGCTTTGGAGTTCAGCAGGCCTTTGTTGGTGTGTTTGAGTCTATTTTTGTAGCTGTTGTGTGCAGGTCAGTGGCTCATCTTCCAGCACTCTATAGGACCATATTTTGTTGTGACCCATAAGGCTTTCATTTGTTAATATTTGGAAGTAGATCACCAGGTCTTTCTTCCTAGTCTGCCTTAGGCTAGAGCAGTGGTTCTCAATCTGTGGGTTGTGACCCCTTTTGGGGTCCAGCGACCTTTTAACACGAGTCACCTGATTCATGGCAGTAGCAACATTACAGTTATGAAGTAGCAAGGAAAATGATTTTATGGTTGGGGGTCACCACAACATGAGGAATTGTATTAAAGGAAGGTTGAGCACCACAGGGCTCGAGGTTCCACTGAAGCCTGCCCATCATTGCTGACCCTTCTGGGGTTTGTCATATCGGTGGCACAGCTTCCAATTTCACAGCAGCACTCTAGCTACCACTGCACCACGAACTGATAGACAGGTGGTGGACTGTTCTTAAAAGCCACCTGATTTACGATGCTTTGTTTTGACAGCCCTGGAAAATGGATACAGAATCTAGTTTCATAGTCAATGCAAGACACACCTTGGGGCAGTAGGGATGGCATGAAGTGAATAGATTCAAAGTATATTTTAGGGAGAGGAAGGATGACAGTTAATGCCTGGGGGGTGTGCAAGAAGGAAGGAAGCAGAGACACCATTGATATTAAGTGCCTGAGTTAAGACAGGAATTTCCAGGGAAGCTGGTGGGTCATGATGGGAGAATTTCACACTCCCCGGGGACAGGGGGAGCATTGATTAGTTCATATGTCTGCGCATCTTCTCAGACAATAGAGGCTTTGTCATCCTCAAATGAAGCATGCAGTTGGAGCTCAGAGAGGGCATGCAGTGCAAATGAAGACTGGCTTGGTTGAGATGGGTGGACCAGGGCCACTAGTCAATTCTGAGGAGCTTCAGAAAACCTGCCCAGTGTCTCTTGGAGAGTGGGCATGTCTCATGGCCACAGAGGGCCTTTTAATGTTTCACCTCCCACTGCAGCAGCGAGAGGCTCTATCAGCTCATCCTGGAAAGGAAACATACTACCTGCCATCAGGTTCATTTCTTCAAAAAGGATGGAAGAATACAAATGAAAGACTACAGTTTGAAGGGGTCTTAGGCAGACTATCAGGCTCATTAAAGCTTCATTTATTAAAACTTCATTATTCAGAGACATTCTCCAAGTAGGATGTATGCTGGGGTGGGGGTGGGCATGAGGAGGAACGCTTGGAGCAGGGTAGGGGAACAACCCCACACCCCCAAAAAATACCTTCCCAAGAAGCAATTCCAGTGGGCACAGATTAGATAGAAGTTTCATCCTCTGGTCACTTGATGTTTGTCCCTCTCTTTTATCTGAATGCTCTTTCCACATTGCTCAGATGAAGCATCAAATTTATATTAAAATGCAAGTTAGGAAGCATCATCCCCAACCAACCTTGTTCATCAAAATGGTAGTGCTCTCTCCGGGTACCCTGAGTTCAGTTTGTCAACAAGCTGAAGCAGTTGAGCTGGGGCTCTGTGAGGCCCAGGAGCATGAGTTCATTAATATCTGACCCATAATGCCTTGCTGGGTTTATGCCAACAAAGCCCTGTCACTCCTTACCTTAGGATTTACTCACTCTTTGAAACAGGCATTTATTTACACACAGTTTGACCTCATGATGGTGTTCAGCAGATGTGGATCTTACTTATTTGCATTGTTCTGTGACAGTTGCAAAATTCGTTAGTGGCTCAGGGATCAATCCTCTGTGGACTGCCCCGAAGCTAGATGAAGCAAGCGGGTTCTCCCTGATTCATCCTCCCTCCTTAGCAATGCTTGCTAGTCAGGATAACATAGTGCCCATTAAAGAAACTGCCTGTGTCACTTTAAATTTGTGACCTGGGCGGGAGGGAGGGTCATGATCACAAGTGACAGAAACTGACGCTTGACTAACTTAGGGAAAAAGGCCTAATGGTGGATAAATGTTGGGAAGACAAGAAAATGTGGCAAATGCCTGGGCAATCTCAGGGCTGTGAAGCAGGTAATGGCGAAACACTCCTCCTGAGGCCAAAGCGTGCCCTCTGTAGTACATTAAATCACATTCACACACACCCATTCATGTTCACATAGGACCTGAGGCTATGGCCTTACTTGGAGAGGAGGTCTTGGCAGATGTGCTTAGATAAGTATTTCAAGAGCTCCATCTTTCTGGGTTTAGATTTCAGATGGATACTACATGCACTGATTGGTGTGTTCTTATAAGAAGAGGAGTGGGCACACAGAGACCCCGTGTGAAGACACTGGCAGAGATTGGATCAGTGCATCTATAAGCCAAGAAATATCAAGGATTAGCAGCAGTGACCGGAAGCAGAGAGAGGCTACTTTGATTCTCCTTCAGAGTTCTCAGAAGGAATGAATGTTGCCCACACCTTAATTTTAACCCATTGTCCTTCAGAAAAGTGAGAGAACAAATGCCTGCTGTTTAAGTCACTCGATTGGTAGCCATTTGTTACAGCTACCCAAAAGAACCATTATGGATTGATCTGTAGCCCCCTCAAAATATGTGAGAAATTTGAACCTTGGTGGACATGATCCTGTTTGAAAAGAAGGGAGTTCTTTTGTAATATAAATGAGGCCGTATGGCCACTGGAGATCCCTTCATAGAGGGGTTTAGAAGAGGAGATGGGTCAGTCAGGGTGCGAGGTAGTACCGATGAAGAACACAGCTTTCCCCCAGATCCTGTATGCTTCCTCCCCCCAACTACCATGATCCAAATTCTACCTTGCAGGGCTGGATAGGGCAGAGGTTGTACACTGGTGCATATGGGGGCTGGAGGCACAGGGAATCCAGGGTGGATGATACCTTCAGGACCAAAGGTGTGAGGGGCGATGCTGGGAGAGTGGAGGGTGAGTGGGTTGGAAAGGGGGAACTGATTACGAGGATCCACATGTGACCGCCTCCCTGGGAGATGGACAGCAGAGAAGGGGGGGAAGGGAGACTCGGGATAGAGCAAGATATGACAAAATAACAATGTATAAATTACCAAGGGTACATGAGGGAGGGGGGAGTGGGGAGAGAGGGGAAAAAAAAAAGAGGACCTGATGCAAAGTGCATAAGTGGAGAGCAAATGCTTTGAGAATGATTGGGGCAGGGAATGTGCGGATGTGCTTTATATAATTGATGTATGTATATGTATGGATTGTGATAAGAGTTGTATGAGCCCCTAATAAAATGTAAAAAAAAGAAAATGATTAGGGCAAAGAATGTACAGATGTGCTTTATACAATTGATATATGTATATGTATGGATTGTGATAAGAGTTGTATGAGTCCTAATAAAATGTTAAAAAAAATGAGGCCATATGAGAATAGGCTTGAGCCTAAACCTAAACACTTCTGAGTTAAAGGCCAGGATAGACCCAGTAACACACAGTACGGGGAGAAAGATAGAGAGGAATGCCAAGGAACTTTCTGGTATCCACAAAGAAGGACCCTGACCTAGAGTCGCACCCCAAATTTGAACCTGTAAGCTCCAAAGCAGGGGGAAAAGTGTTTTAAGGCTACTGACTTGTTGGATAATTTTTGGTTAAGGAGATTAAGACAGGAACTTAAGACATCCTCCAATCCTTCCTCTGGCTTCGTTCCATTTTTCTCACATTCAAGAGTCCTCCTAGAGGATTCAGTCAGGTTGTTGTTGTTGTTGTTGTTGTTGTTGTTGTTCAGTGTCATAGGGAGGGTTTGGATTCATTGTGACCATACATACAACATAATCATACACTGCCCGGTCCTGTACCATTCTCACCGTTGTTCTTAAGTTTGAGCCCATTGTTGCAGCCACTGTGTCAATCCCATTTGTTGAGGGCCTTCCTCTTTTCATTGCCCCTCTACTTTCCAGAACACGATGTCCTGCTCCAGGGACTGATCTCTCCGGACAACATGTCAAAGTTAAGGCGAAGTCTCATTATCCTTGCCCTGAGGAACATTCTGGCTGTACTTCATCCAAGTTAGATGGGTTTGTTCTTTTGGCAGTCCATGGTACATTCATTACTCTTTTACATCACTACTAATCAAATATATCTATTCTTCTTTGGTCTTCCTTATTCAGGTTTCAACTTTCACATGAATATGAGACAGTTGAAAATACCATGGCCTGGGTCAACCCGCCCCAGTCCTCAAAGTAATCTCTTGCTTTTCAACACTTTAAAGAGGTCTCGTGTAGCAGATTTGACTAGTGAAATGTGTCATTTGTTCTCTTCTCTGCTGCTTCCATGAGAATTGATTGTGGATTCAAGCAAGACAAAATCCTTGACAATTTCGATCTTTCCTCCATTTATCATGATGTTATCAATAGGTCCAGTTGTAAGGGTCTGGGCTTTCTTTACATTGAGTCATAATCCAAACTGAAGGCTTTAATCCTTCATCTTCATCAGCACGTGAATCAAGTCCTTCTCATTTTCAGCAAAATTGTGTCATCTGTATAATGCAGGTTGTTAATAGGCCTTCCTCCAACCTGATGCTCCATCAGGCACTGCCCCTTAATGAGTTTAGGTCATGAAGGATAGTCCTCCATAGGCACATTGATTATTACACTACCACCCTCACATAATAAATTCAGAGAGAGAAAATTTCCCCAAAGCAATGGAAAGCTTACTAGAGAAGTGGAGGGTGCTAAAAGCCAAAGGTGACACAAACTGGAAATCAATACTAGTTTTCAATACCTGCAGTCATCTAATAGTTCACTGCACTATCTAAGGAAAGGTGAGGAGAACTGGGGCAATTCCATTAAAAAAAAGACAATGCAGGGTATATAAGTCCGTCATTCCTCTGGAGAAGAAAAACACATAGTTGGGTTGTAGAGCTTTGTTTGCTAATCAACCGAATGTAGTTGTAAGGCAGGGGTGTGTGTGTGCGCGCGTGTGTGTGTGCGTGCGTGTGTGTGTGTGTTGAAGGGAGGGGCTTGCCATTCTATTTCATAGCCAGGAGAAAGATGAGCCTCTTCCCATATCTTTTGCTCTGTGGCAAGTTACTGATCTACAAGGAACTTTTATTTGACAAGGACATTGCCGAGCAAAAAACGGGAAGCTTGTGTTCATCTCTGCTGAGAGGTGGAGTCAAAGAGATGGGCTTTATGACAGACACCCTGATCGTGCAACCAAACTATGAAATGGCCTCATACATTCAACACACATTTGCTGCACCTTCCCAGTGTGCTGCCCAGATATTACCAGGCAGAGTGTTTTATGGGCAGCATTTTAGAGTTAGGCAGGCAGAGGGAGTGTCTTTGTGGGTGTTGCCTTTACCAGTCCTTGGATTGTTCTGGGACAGGCATGTCTTTTTCCTCTAAAGTAACTGATTGCGTGTAAAGAAGGAGTCTCCTCAGTAAGACGGGTTGAACCAAACCCAACCTATGACAATCATCTCAATTGGAACACATAGCGACCCTATACAAATACCTGTAGGGTTTCCAAGTTTGTAACTCTTTTGGGGGGGTCAACTACCATATCCTTCTCTTGCAGAACCACTACAGAGTTGAGTGTTGTGTTAGCAGCTGAATGCTTAATCACTGTGCCCATTTTGTTTGCTGAGCCGCCCTCAAAACACTGAACAGGTTTTCTGGGTACCAAGCATGTCCACTTCTATATCATGCCTAGGGTGTTTTCTCCAAGTTGATAGGAGGTGCAAATCAGTTACTAGGGGTTTGGCAGAGTCAGTATGGAAACTGGGAGGGTGTGTGAAATTTGAACCAGAGTAGAACAATTCCAAGACACTTCCTAGGGATTCCTGGCATATAATATGCAAATGATAGTCAAGATATATAACTGTGTCTCTGTTCTTGGTTCTGTCAGTACCTGGTGTGGCCACAAAGGAGAAACCTGGTCTCCTGCTATTTTGAGCATCTAGTGTGAATGACAGGAGATAAGTCACATGCTAATGAACCCTGGTGGTGTAGTAGTTAAGCACCATGGTGCCCGGCTATCAAAGCATATAGCATCTGGGGTCTTAAAGGCTGGAAGATAAACAGGGGGCCATGTAGATAAGAAACAACAAAGTCCACATGGAAAAAGCACACCAGCCTACACCAACATGATCGCTGAAGACAAAGCGGGTGCATAAGCACATGTGAGCATGTTTTCTTGATGTGCACTCACCCTTTACATACAACTCTCTTATACATACGTGTTTCTGTGGATTTGTTTCTCGAATGCACCCAGACTAACATAAGCAGCGTGGAACGCATTTTAGAAGCCTAGACAAGGGCAGGGCAGGATATTCAGAGGGACTGGATCCAGAATTAGAGAGGAAGGAGCCCTGGTGGCAAAACGGGCTGCTAGCTCCCTGTCCCAAGGGGGACAATGAGACTGCTGGCTCCCATGAACATTTACAGTCTTGAAAACTCCATACAGGGTCACTGTGGTTGGAATCCACTGGACGGCAGTGACCTTTTGGGATTGAAGGTGGAAGCCACCAATGACTTCCTGCCATTGAGCCAAGGAGCCTCCGGAGAGTGTGTGAACTTCTGGAATGCAGTGAACAACCTCTGCACATCTGCTTTTCGTGCTGCCCAAGTCATGCCCTTGGCCTTTGCTTAAACATATTCATCCAGAAGTGAACCATCACAGCTGCTCCCTCGGGAAGCTGGGGGCTGAGCTCTCTGGTTCCACTCTGTCAGCATTTCTGGTCCGGGTACCTCCCCTCTGCCCGGCACAGGCAATGTGCTTTTGGAAGCAGTGCTCCCTGGGTAGTGGGTGTGATTTGCCTCCTCTGGCCTAACATGATGAATGCTGAGAGGGGGTGGATACTAGGGGGTTAAACTCCCTGAACTTTACCTAGCCCAGGGGAAAACTTATTATTTAAAGTAAGCTTTAGACAGAATCTTTAGAAAGAGAAATGGTTAACTTTATGTACACAATTACTCCCCAACACATAGGCTCAACCTCATAGGCTGTGGATGACCTTGAGCAGGTGCTCAGTCACAATGGGTTTCTATCAGGATTGAGAGTTCAGCTCTCTCAACTCTCCAACTGGTTATTGGCACCATAGTCTCGTTTCTATTTTTGTATTTACTTTGTTTTGAGGGGGAAAAGACTCCCATCCAACTATATTTTATTAGGAACTCCTTTGCTAAGTTTTACACAAGAAAAAGGCACAAACTGCTGTTCTGGATGAAGGAGAGGATCCGCATGAGGCCACAATGGTGTCGGAAGGACCCACAGCCACAGTGACTTAAATAAAATGACACCCATTCTGTCCTGCTGACTCTGACTCATAGTGACTCTGTGTAGGGATCCTGAAGTTGCTACCTTTACAGGAAGCAATAACCTCATCTTTCTCCTGTGGAATGACTAGTGGCTTTGAACCAGCGACCTTGCTCTTAATAGTCCAACACTATCCAGCATTACCACCTGGGCTCCTGAAAACTTAAACAAGACATAGAAAACAAACAACTTTGTCACAAAATTGTGACTGAAGACAGATCAATTCATGGAGTTTCAGGAGGGCCTGTGAGAGCATGAGCGGGACCTTCATTGGGATGTGCACACTACCGTATATCGTTGAGTGTGGCCCGGGGAGTGGATGCAAGCACACTGCTTGAGGGACAAGCTTTCCACTGCCAGTCAGCAGTAAGAAAGAACTCAATGGTGGCTGAATCTGTGGCCCCTCAAAATGGATGTAGCGTCTCCACATAGACTCGTCTGTTTCCTTAAAATAGGGTACTGCCAGGAACAGCTAGAAGTCTGCATGACCTATCAGATCTCAACGCCGATCTCAAATCACTTCACATGATCCATTCTACCAGGCATGTCAAGGACAACTAGAGGTCTGCATGAGCGAGCCCAAATCGCCTCCTCACTTACCCATTCCAGAGGCTGTGCCTGTATAACCTATCGACTAACACATTCCCATATGCCGTGGTTATGAAACCAACCATCATGCTGGAATAAGGACCAATCACGATGCAAGGGTCAGGGTCAATGGGAAAGCAAAATAGGGGTGAGGGGAGCCAAGAGGGGTCGCTTCACTCAATCCCTAAACCTGATCTAATGTCACTAGACTGGGGTCTTCCTCACATCTCAAGGGCACCTGATTCATGATTGAAGTGAATTGTGCTTATTCAATCTTTGTTCTGCTTGCTGTCCTGCTGTGCTGCATCCTCTTCTTGCTTTTTTGTGCATGGCTCCCTCTGTTGTGGTGACAAATGGATTGAGAGGGATTTGACATAGGGAGAAAGCCCACCCACATCAACTGTCACCAGAAGCAGACACTAAGTCCATTTCTCTCACCTCACAGAACTATGCACACCAGACACTGGTAGGGCTGTCTGGGAGGGGAACACTTAGTGCAGTGGTTCTCAACCTGTGGGTTGCGACACCTTTGGGAGTCATATGACCCTTTCACAGGGCTCACCCAATTCATAACTGTAGCAAAATTACAGTGATGAAGTAGCAAGAAAATCATTTAATGGTTGGGGGAGGGGGGCATCACCACAACAAGAGGACCTGTATTAGGAAGGTTGAGAACCACTGCCCGAGTGTGTTTAGGACTTTGCTGCCCTCAAGGTCATCAGACATTCCTGATGGCAGAGCCACTGCAGGAAGCCCTTCTGGGAAATGCCCTGAAGACAGGTCTCAACCAACTCCACCCTCACCCTCTGAGATCCTAATCATAGGATGCATGGAAATGCTCCCTGCCTCTTCGAAGGCTGTAAGTCCATGGGAGCAGAAAGCCTCCTCTTTCTCCCTTGGAGTGGTGGCTGGAGAGTTCAAACTGCTCACTTTCTGGCTAACATAACCCACAGACCAGCTCCCCCTGAGCTCAGTTTGGTTTGCCGCACAGCACACATTGTTTGGAACCTTCTGAAATAGCTATGCACATGTGCAGGTTGGGGGGATTTCGCACAAGATGCAGTTTTCCACCCTCTCTTGGCAAAAATAATTTTTGCAAAAGGCTTGTATTCTCTTCTGGATCTGAGTAGCAGCTACTCTCATGAAGTCATAGCACATACATTCATGCTACAGTCCTCCCAACTCCCAAATGTCTTACGCCGAGTCTGCTCCATGCTTTTCTGTGTCCTACATGGCAGCTGTAGGCACCGAAGGCATGGGCTCTGCAGCCTGGGTCCAAATCTCTCCTTCCCACTTCCTCACTGTGTGGTCCTAGGGTCATGACTTTAGAGTTGTATGAGCCCCTAATAAATTGTTAAAAAAAAATGATCCTCAATTCTATCTGAATCCTTGCCATAGCTCCAAGTTGCCTTAATAAACACGAGCAAGAAAAGTACCTCTGGCAGCAGACCGCTCAGGTTCAAATCCAGGCTCTCTAACTTATTAACTATGCGACCTTGGGCAAACCTGGACCTCTCTGTGCTTCCAAAGATTCACTTTCCAAAAGGGAAGTCATAAGCCAACTTTTCTTATTCCTCACTGGGTTGCTTTGAAGATGAAATGAGACATCTGTCTAAAAATGCTTCTGACCATCCCTTGGTTCTCACAGCTCCACAAATGCTATGGATTATTGTTATAAGATTATGAATGATTTTTTTCCAAGGGTAGTGCAAAGATTAACATCAGTGCTACTTCTCTCTGACAAAATATCAATCCAAATTTCTAAAGAGCAGGGTCTGAACGGATGCGCTGTTAACAGCATCTTGCTTTTCTCCCATCACTTGTCACAGTAAATCTGATAAGAAATGCTGGGCTAGGGCTGGCAGCCAAGCCCCTCACTGGCAGCGTGCAGGACCTCAGGTTGTTGACAGGCCAAGGGGCATCACAATGGCAAGAGGAGACTCCACAAAGAGCCCCTGATTCCTCCCCCACGCCCTCCTTCCTCACGTTCAGGGTTAAACGTCAAAATACTATTTTTTTGTCACCTGGTGAAATAATGAGCCCCCATTCCCGTTGCCTTGGTATCATCAGAGCGCAACAGCCACGTGGGGTAATCGCTGTCTCCGTGTTAATGCTGCTCACTTCAAACATTTTCACAGGCCCTGGCGAAATGAAACCTGTGCTTTCTACCTAGGTGGAGTTTGAGGCGATTCAGCCCATTTGCTTCTGCTGAAGAGGCTACCTCAGAAAAACAGGAAATAAAAACATAGAGGGTGCCATTGACATTAGGTTTCTCATTCTCTTCCTTTCTTCCCTACCTTTCTTTCTTCTTCTTGCCCTTCTCTTTCTCTTTTCTTCCTTCCCTCCCTTTGCTCACGTGTTCCTGCCTGCCTTCACCTTCCATCTTCCCTCCCACACTCCTCCATTTCTTCTTCGCTCCTCTCTTCCCACCGCCACCTTTCTCCTTTCCTTCACTTCCTTTTCCCTTCAGCCTCCCAGTCTCCCTCCTTCACTCTCTCCCTTTGCTCCTTCCTTTCCCCACCTTGTTTTGATCCAGTGATTTGTACTCCTTTCTTCCTCTCATCCCACCCCTCCCCATTGCTGGAGAAACATCAGTTCCTTGTGGTGCTGGTTTCTTGGCGCCAGACCCTGTTCTTTGGGTGTTCACAAGTTTGCGTCCTGTGTGCAAACATAAGACAGACATATGATCAGGGTTGGACAGAAGATGGGATTTGACAGGTGTACTGCATCCCAAATCTCCAGGAGGCAAAGGTAAAGTCAGGCTCCTGCCTTTAAGGTTATGTCTCCCATTGTAACTGCATCCCACAGAGGCTCCTGCCTCCTGGCAACCTGAGGCCTGCTGCCTGCCTTCCTCTAGCTCCTGGGGAATTGGGGCAGCAGTGGCAAGAACAACAAAAATCCCCAGGAGTTGTCAAGAAGGGAGGCTGCCTTGCTCGAGAGATGGCCCCCTCACCCACCTGCATGTTGTTGAGATGCAGGTTCTCATCCCTGTGGCTGGGCAAGAAACGCCCCCTCCCCAAACGCAGTGGCTTCAAACAAGGACCATCATCGTGTGGTTGCTGGGAGGCCACTGGGTGGTGCTTGGAGTCTCCCATGAGTTGGCAGTCACATGGGAGCTGGGGCAGGGGCCTCTGGTGACTCCAGTGCCTACATGTGCACTCAGAGGGCTGGAAGCTGAAGCTGGGTGCTTAGCTGGGTTGTTGGTTGGAGTGTCTCCACGTGGCCTTTCCAGGCGGCTCAGGCTTCTTTCAGCATAGTGTCCGGGTGCTGAGAAGTGTCCTGAGAGGTAGCACGTGGAGGCTGGACATTCTAAGGGTGAGCACTCAAGAAGAAGTCTTTGAAGGGATTTTTCAGAAGCTGTGAAGCACTTTGTGGGAGGGAAGGGGGTTGCCCAAACTAGATGTCACAGTGTCATCTTCTCCATAATCTATTGGTCACAGAGGTCATGGAACATCCCAATTTAAGGGGAAAGGGCATAGACTCTACCTTCCTATAGGTAACCTGTCAAGGAATTTGGGGGTCACATACGAAGACTGGGAGACCCTGGGTGGCACAAATGGTTAAGGACTCAACGTATCAAGAGGTGGGCAGCTGCACCCCTCAGAAGAAATAACTAATGGCCTGCTTCTAGAAGCCCACAGGCTTGAGAATCCTGTGATGTGTAGTTTCTCCCTGGCACCCAGGGGGTCCTCGGGAACCAGAACCAACATAAGAGCAATGGGTTGGGTTTTTGTTGGTTTTGTTTGGGCTAATATTAAAACGACTAGTATGAAATTATATATGTATTGTGTTTAACTCTCAGGACTCTGATTATGCTGAAGTTGAACAAAACCGTCTGCCTCTTCTATGAACACCAGCCGATGGAGGCAAAGGGTGAGGGTCTAGAGGAAGAATGAATGTCCCATTCCCGTCCTTATGTTTCAGTTGTCCTTAAAGGGCACAGGGGACAAACCAGACGTCTTTGATATGATTTTAGCCTAATGATGTGCTAGTATGATGATGAGCAGCCTGAAAAGTGGTTTTAACTAATGTGATCCAATATTTGAAAAGTTGACGATTTCACATCGAATTTTATATTCTCAGCATCTCAGTTACAAACAGAAAATCAGGCCTTAAAATCCTTGCATTTCCCCAAGGCAACAACAGTCTGGAGCTAGAATTTGAATGTCCCCTGTGGATGAGCTGACACGTGCCTGTTAACCACAGTCCCCATCCATCCCTATTGCCCCCAAAACAGAGGTTGGCTATAAGTATCCTTTATCTATATGGCTAAATAGGTTAGTTAGTTTGGATTGGGTTGCTAGTTTTTACTGTTTTGTTTTGCTTACTTTTGATTTTTTGGGGGCTAGGAAATGGTGTGTATTTTGGTACCATGTCTTCCAAAGCGAGAAAACCAAACCCAGTAAGCCAAGAAGGTCAAACAGTCTAGATTAATGATGAAAGGAGGAGCCCTGTTGGTGAGGTAGATTATGAGTTGGACTTCTAACTGCAACATCAGAAGTTCGAAACTCCCCCCACCCCCACTCCACAGGAGAAAGATGAGATTTTCTACTCCTGTAAAGATTTACAGCCTTGGAAACCCACAGGGGCAGTTCTATACTCTGTCCAAGGGGTTGCTATATGTCAGAATTGATTCCAGGGTAGTGAGGTTGTCATGATTGATATAAATAATTTTTGGTGAGTATTGAAAAATCCAGTCAATATTATTTTTAATACACATCAAAGAAGGTCCACATTAATTGTTCCCACAACCCTGCCACATTCTTTCTTTATTCCCTTGCCTCCCACTCTCCTTTCTTCCTCCCTATGGTCTTTTATCTCATTCATTTTCTTTCAAGGGTTAGCCTAGGAGTGGGAAAGTCTGACTAATTCTTAACCAAAAGACTAAATTGGTTTTATTGTTGGTGTTATTACTTGGGTTAAATTTTTTTCTTTTCTCTTCTTCTATTGGTTTGCGTCATGTAACCCAGAAAATGGGGAAACATTTGGAACATCAAAACACTATCCTTTCTCAGTAGACTACAAGCATTAAAGGCAACAGAGATAAATACTCCAATAATAACAATAACATACAAGGATAGCTAGAGAGATAAATAGATAGATAGAAAAACCACAAAATCTGAGCAGTTGTGGGAAGGGGAATGGGAATAGCCCCATGAATAAATATAGGTTTGCCAGAGAATAGTTCTATATACATATTAGCATATACTACAAATATGACCATGAATATAATAGTGCATCCAGGAGGCATAGTTAGGAAATGTCTTAGCTAGAACAAAACCCCTTGAGGGAGCGTGTCCTAAATATCGGGGATCAGGAACATAGCTCTGAGAGACCTCAAGATCAATTGGTACAAACTAGCTCACAAAGACAATGTTCTATATCCATCAGGGAAGTGACTGGGGTCTTCAAAAGCTAGTGAGTAGCAAACTAAAAGTCGGTTCTTGGTCTCACCCTATGTGTTGGACAGGGTTCTCTAGAGAGACAAAACCATATTGCTAGTAATTATATATAAATATATTTTTAAAGCTAGATATGCAATACAAGAAATGAACCACTAAATTAATTACAGATAGATAACACAAGAAACTAACAGTTAAATTATAAAACAGTGAGACACTAGCAGTCCTTTAAGGCTTGAGAGCCGCCAGTTGCCAGTCCCTTTCTGTAGAGAGAGCTGGGCTATATATACCCAGGCAGCAAACAGCAAGGCAAGTCACCAACTGTCACCAACTGTCGGTCCCCAGCTCCAGAGACGAACATTCCAATCCTGTGGGATTAAATGGACCTCAACTTACAGCGACAGAGTCCACAAGCTAGGCATCCCACAGGTAGTGTACCCCTTTAAATTGAGGCATAGAACAAGCAAGGTGAGGCTCACGAAGCCATTTATCCCTCTGTCCTTTGATTAATCCTACTTGTGTTTATCGGCCAGGCTGGCACAATAAACTATTGCACCCTGTCTGGAGCGAATAACATTGAAGAAGCTCAAGATGCCTGGCAACAATTAGTCCAAATCAGTAATGGACTATGCGTACCTCAGCCTCTATGATGCTAAGGTCAGAAGAACTAAATGGTGCCTGCCTATGACAAACAGCTGCTCTGAAAGGGATCATGGTACATGGTCCTAGATAGAGTGGGGAGTAATGTGTAAGAAAACTGAAAGTCATACTACTACTACCAATAGTAATAATAATAATGGTAAAAGATGAGGTTTATTGGTTAGATAGACTAGTGAGATCCCCACTACTATGGTCCTTCATCACCCTTCAGGTCTGGAACTGAATTCAACCCCCTGAAAAATAGACAGGTTTATAAAGTGAACCTTATGAGAAAAGATTGCAGCCCTCAGTATGGATTACAACTCAATGTCAAGAAGACACACATCCTCACAACTTGATCAATAGGTACCATGATAAATGGAGAAGTTTGTTGTTTTTTTTACTTGGTGTTATTTGTTGAAGTTGTCCCGGATTTTTTGTCTTGATGAGGTCTATAATCAATGCTCTTGGAAGCTGCAATCATGAGATCAAATGACGCATTCCATATGGATACATTTGGTGCACAATACGTCTGTAGAGTGCTAAAAAGCAAGGATGTTACTTTGAGGACTAAGGTGCACCTTACCCAAGCCATAGTAATTTAAATTGCCTCATAAGTATGTGAAAGTCAGACATTGAATAAGGAAGGCTGAAGAAGAATTGATATGTCTGAATTGTGGTGCTGGTGAAGAATATTGAAAGTAACATGGACTGCCAAGGGAACAAACAGATCTGTCTTAGAAGAAGTATGGTCAGAGGGCTCCTTAAAGGCAAGGATGGTGAGACTTCCTCTCACATACTTTGGTCATGTTCTTAAGAGAGACTAGTCCCTGGAGAAGGACATCATGCCAGGTGAAGTAGAGGGACAGTGAAAGAGAGGAAGCCCCTTAAGGAGATGGATTGACAGTGACTGAAACAAGGGGCTCAAGCTTGGGAACAATTAGGAGAATTATTCAGGGCTAGGTAGTGTTTCTGTCTGTTTGGCATAGGGTCAATGTGGGTTGCAACTGGCTCAATGGCACCTGATAAGAACAACTACACCAAAATGAATCATAGCACTGAGGAGCACACATTCCTCAGAACCATCAACCATTCAAAAGCAAATAGGCAGTATTTGCCCAAGGCCAAATTCAAAAGGCAGGCAAGGTTAGGGCAGAAGGGTGAATGAAAACAGGAAGCAGAGTTTCAATGGCATGAGTGATATTACATTGCAGGAGATTGTCATCAATGTCACATAACAAAACGTGTATAAATTGTTACGTGCAAAGCTGATTTTCTCTGTAAACCTTAACCCACCTTACAATAAAAAGTTTCTTTTTTTAAAACAAAGACACCATCGTTCATATTATAGACACAGCCAAAGAAAGATCTCCTGGACAATCCTAAAAGGATCTCCCAAATGATTTGGGTAGTTAGCCCTCCCCAGGGAGTTCTACCCATTGAAACGCTGGGCGGTTATGGCTGCAATTATATTTCAGGCCAGAAGAGGCAGCAGAGGCCTGGTTGTTCAAATGCTACAAAACTACCAGACAATGGGCAAACAGTTTCTTTCCACGGACGACTAGCGGCTCTGTCATATCCATGTCTGGTGTTCAACACTTGGCGACAGAATCCAGCCCGCTGGGTTTGGGTGGGGTCTGTTTCTCACCCATGCTTGGCTTGGGATTGTTCTATGGCATCCACAAAGTGGAGTCCTTTCCTTTCTGATGTCCCGAGAAAGCTGTTTTCTCCTTTTTCTCTCTCTGGCCCTCTTCCCAAGAACCCTGGGGTTCACTCTGCTTTCCTCTGGTTGATGTTTCTCAGGCAGTTACTTGACCTCGGTTCATCTACTGCAGGTGACCATAAGCAAGTAACTGTACCGTCCTTGGATGGTATTGTTCATGAGCTAGGCTGCGAACTACGGGTTAAAGGTTTGAGTTCACCCAGAGGTGCCTTCCAAGAAGGGCCTGGTGCTATGCCTCTGGAAAAAAACCCACCCCAGCCATGGAAAATTCTAGGGACCGGACTTCTCTAAAACACTTGGGCTCTCCATGAGTCCGAGTTGACTCAATGGCAATTGGTTGCTGGTATTCCTGTAAGTAGAAGACAACAATCTTTAAGCAGTCCCTCTTGGATTCATGGGAGGAGGGTGGCTTCCTCTGAGAGAACTTCTCAGGGCTCCAAGGGCTCAATGATCTTACAAAAAATGAGAGAAATGATGAGCCTGATGACAGATGATATTGCTATGCAGGCCTCGTTTCAGGATGCTCAAGTTTCCAGGTCTTTCCCTGACTCACAGTGTAGCCCTGTGAGGTTCCAAATAGAAGGGCACCCTTGCTCCCAGGACCTGGAGCCTTGTAGCTGAGCAGAGCAGTCATGATGAGAAAGAGGACCCAAGGGGGAAGTCAGGGGGCTGCTTCACTTGTCTCAGTGTCAAGCAAACAAATGTTTTGGCAGGAAATTTCTCTTCAAGAGTGTTCTGATTTCTTGAAGGAAATATTTTTCTGAACCATTTCCTCAGGGGAAAACCACTCAACTACCTTGGGAAGGAAGATTTTTCTCCTTCCAAGCTTACCAGGCTGTGCTAACTCACAGAGGAGGTGTGACTAGCAGGCAATGAAACTGATTTCCAGACTCCTATGAAAATCAGCAAGTGCTCGGCTGCTAAGTGAAAGGTCGGCAGTTGGAAAACCCCAGCTGCTCTGCAGGAGAAAGTGGTGGCTGACTGTGTCTGACAAGATGACAGCTTTGGAAACCCAATGGGGCAGTTCTCCTCTGTGTTCTACAGTTGCTTTGAGTTGGAGTGGACTTGACAGTGATAGATCTGATCTTTTTCCCCATGAAAATCAACTTTCACGAATACATGTGCATTCATGGATGTCTGTGTCTGCTTTGGCATGCATGTGCACATATGTGCCTATTTGCACGTGGATGAATACGTCTGTGAATGTGGGCGTCTCTATTTACTTTGCCATGTGTGTGCACATGTCTGCCTTTGTCAGTATGCATGCGGGCTCAGGCAGCATAAATAGATCACAGAGAAACTTGGAGAGAAAGAGAAAAGTAACCTATTTTCTCATGGGTCTCCCATACCTGACGGTCTACTGGCATCCACCGCCACGAAGACCAGAGGTCACTTCATGCCATGTGTCCAGCTGCACATTGCTGGTTGAGGTAGGCAAGTGAGACTGGCCTCGCCAACCTACCACCCACCTGCAGGAGTGATTCCCACCATCTGTCCTGGAGCCCCTCCCACCTTACTCAGCCTCCCTAGACCTTGAGTGAAAGGCGTTTCCAACGTTTTTACATAAAGATTTCTGAGATTGACTGAAGAAATAATTTCATTTGACAAAACAAGAAGCTTTGAATTTAAAGATTTGAGGCAAGTGCCCTTCAGAGAGGGGGACACAGGACGGGGCCATGCTCCCTTCCGGTATGCACAGGGGTTGCTATGAGTTGGAACCAACTTGATGAGCACCTGCCAGCAACAACAACAACCAGAAGTTGTCCAAACTTCTGTGGCCTCAACTCGGAAATGAGAATATTATTATTGCCTCCTAGAAAGAACTCAAGGTATGTACAATTGGTTAATAGGCGTTTGGAAAGTGAGTACATTAAGTGGACTGATGACATTGATAAGGCAATAAGAAACTGAGAAGGCTTCACTAACAGGTGCTTTCACATCTGTAACCAGTAGATTCCTTCCTTCTTCATCTCTTGCCATCTTAATCAGCTCCCACACTTTCCAGGCAGCTTGAGGGATTAAATGTTCAGTCTGATCCTATTATAAGCCTCAGCCTCAGAATCAGAGGCTTTACCTGAGGTTTGAGGAGCTATACTGGGAATGAGGGAGAGTAACCTGTCTTTTCTATTGCTCTCCTATCGCTCCCTCTTCCCTAGCCCTTCCCTGTCTCTGGGCCTGCCTTTCCTCCCTAGAGCATTGGCTTCCGGGAGAAGGGGATGGAAACAATGAGCACAATGAGCACATTCCTGACCAGGCCTCTTACCATGCTATGTTCCAACCCTCTCTTGGAAGGGCCTCCACGAAGTCCTCTTATGTCATCTCACAATAACTTGTTAGATACCATTGAGTGAGCTCCTGACTCATAGCAAAAGTACACACAAGAGATTGAAGCACCACCTGGTCCTGCACCGTCCTCACAATGGTCCTTGTGTGTGAGCCCATGGTTGCAGCAGTGTGGAGGAGATCCTGTCCAAGAAGGCTGCCAGTGGGTGGGAGGGGCTGCAGCTTTCAGAGACTTTGGAGGATGCCAAGGTGGATAGTTCACGGCGTATCATATGAGGTCAGCCAGCGGGCCTTGGGGCCCCTTCCCATTATCCATAGATATATGAAATAAATGGAGGCCCTCAGCAAGATGGGCTGCAGACACCTCCAGGACTCACTTGATCCTTGGCAAGCTCCCTTAGCCTTAGGACACCACCTGCTGGAACTGTGGCTTTGCTGCCTCTCCTGGCTCTCAACTTCCCTCCTAGAGGACTCCAGCCACCCTTCTCCTTCCAGATCCTTCCAGCAGGAGGCAGATATTGGTCTCTATGCTTTTGCATGTGGCCAGTTTTCTAGGGACAGATCAGCCTCTCCCAAGAATTTGGGTTCACCAGAGTGAGCGTGCCCACAAGTCTGCAGAGCGTACGGCCAGGCCTCTGAAGAGAGAACTGCTGGAAGATTTGCCCCTTTTCAAAAGCGCTAATTCCACAGTTGAGAGCTCGTCTCCTGGGGACTCAGCTTGAGTCTCAAGGAGCACATCCCCTTTGACACTGCTGGCAACTCGAGGTGCTGTGGGTCATTTTCTTGCCTTTGAGGAGTGCAAGGGAAATGCTACAATATGTCCCTTCACATGAACCACCAATCCTTATCTGGAGAACTCTCTGAGATGACAGGGATGAGAGGGAGATGTTCCTGGGGCACGCTTTCACCTGCACATCTCTCAGGTGAGTCAAACATTTGACCCCCAAAAGTTGAGTATGATGGTGAGAGTTCAGGCTGGGAGATAGAGTGTCTGGGTTCAAATCAAGAGACTGCACATCTCAACTCCCATGGTTCTCCTGCATAAAACCCAAGCCAAGCAGTTTATCACTTCCCGGCTGAGTATCCTACTGAGGCCAGCTAAACTCATTCTTTGCTGATGACAACGTTGCTTGTACCAAATGGCTTTGCCATGTAGCCCTTAGCAATGGCCAGAAGGGCTGCTCATCAAACCGCAGAGCAGGGCTTCTGGCGCACACGTTAAGAAGGGGGCTATTCACAACAAGGTCAGTAGTTCAGAACCCACTAGCTGTTTCTCTGGAGAAAAACTGTGGCTGTGTGCTTCCATAAAGATGCCCAGCCATGGAACCCCCCTGGAGAGGGCCATGATGAGCTGGAGTGAGCTCTACAGGAGTGGGATTTTTTACTGTGGATGTAATCCCACCTGGGCAGAGATTTTCTTTGTGACTTAAAGAGGCTGTACCTTACACCAATGACTTGGCTGATACAAAAGGATTCAATTCAACACTGAAGCAAACCAACTCCAAGGGAAGAAGGCAGCTGCCATGCAGAGAGCTCCAAGGACCACCAACCATGGAGGTCATTGAAGCCAAAACAAGAATACCGCCCACCAGCCCTCAGCCCCCAGGGATGGACAAAGAGAGCGTGCCCATCAAGCTGGTGCACTGGCATGATGCTGTCAGCCTCCGGTGCTGTGAGAACATTGACTTTGGTGTGTTAAAGGCACCCACTTGCGGTATGTTTGTGATGTCAGCGTGTGGAAACTATGGCAAGCCCCCCTCCCTGCCTCACAGCAGCAAAGCCTCGGCATTAAAACCCTGTGCCTTCTGTGGCGCTTGCCAGCTGTGAGAGGGCAGGAAATGCCCTTGGCTTTTCTGCTCCTTGTTGCGACCTCCCTCTGAGGCAGGGAGCAGAGGATTTGAGGTTGGAATCTGTTTTGTTTCATCACTACCCTTTGTCATCTCTCTGAACACTGTCATGTGCTCCTCACCAGTGCTTCGCCCTCTCTATCACCACGCCATGTGCTCTTTAAAACATGCACACACACACACACACACACACACACACCTAATGTTCACATTTTGAGGCACATTTGTCTTTAATTCACTAATAATAACAATAATTATTCAAAGCCACTTTACCATCTGAAAAGAAATCTCTATGCATACACTTAGATCATGGATGCCAACTGCCTTCTTAACAACATTTCCCAATGAAATATTCAGCAGCGATTATATTAAGCCTGAAGTTGTTCATCCAGTTTGTGTTAATCAAAACAAAAACAAGAGACGAAGGGATCCAAAAGGACATGTAAGATCATAGACTGAAAGTAGCCCCATCGAGCACCAAAGGCTTGTCCAGAAGGGCAGAGCCACAGGGTAAAGCTACATCTCTCTGGAGTTGCTGGCATTTAACTAGATGCAAAATGTCAGCGCAGGAAATGGCTTGCCCAATGCAAATACTAACAAGGGAGGCATGTGTTCCTGTGTAAATGGAGCTTTAGCCAATCCGGGCCTTCAGGATCCAGCTCTCATCGCACCATCCACGGGAAGCACCAGGGGAATGTTCCGTTTGCTTATTTTCCCTCTCTTTGCTAAGAAGAAAAAGAGCCTTTGTGGCCTAGTGGCTACAAGTTGGGCTGCTAATTGCTATATCAGCAGTTTGAAACTACCAGCTGCTTTGTGGGAGAAAGATAAGGCATTCTGCTCCCATAAAGAGTTCGAGTCTCAGACACTCACAGGGGCAGTTCTACGCTGCCCTATAAGTTGGCTGTGAGTCAGCATGGATTCGATGGCAGTGAGTTTTCTAAGAGTAAGAAGTATCTAGGGGTGTAAACAGTTAATGAGCTCTGCTATTAAGGGAAAAGTTGTCATTCCCAACCCACTTAGAGGAGCAGTGAAAGAGAAGCCTGGCAATCTTCTTCAGAATCCTCGGCCATTGAAAAGTTTATAGAATGTATTGACCTAGGTTGTTAAATAGATACAGGTATATGGTGGAGCATACAGGGACCAATGTCATAAAACGGGGTGGGGGTGGAAAAAATCTCTGAGACAGATGCAAAAACTGTGAGGGAATGAGTTTTTGAGGCTGGGGGATCAGGACCATCGTCTCTGGGATTTTCAAAGTTCCTGAGCAATCAGGAACGGGGCAAGAGTTGGTCTCTCCCCATCCAGAGGACAGCAGAAGAGGAGAACTGATTGGGCACAATGAATCAATGACTAGTGACTCAAGCAATGATCACCCTCCAACACTGGAGACCAGAAGAACTAGATGGTGCCTAGCTCTCACTATCGACTGCTATGAAAGAGATCACATTAGAAGGGCTTGATTAGAGTAGAAGGGAAATGTGGGGCTAAACTCAAAATCATGATTGTCGCGCGCCAGGTCTCGCCAGCAAGAAAAGACGCACCACAACAGGATTCTTCCACAAGCATTTAATTTTTCATAATGCGGTAAAAGACCCCGAAACCCCAAACTACTGCTGCTTATATATGCTCTATGGGGACGTGCTGTGCCCTGATTGGTGCATTTGCCAAAACCTCATGCATTGATTGGTGAGTTCGCCAGAACCTTCGTTTGCATACTCCAGGGTGGAGTTATGACTACGTCATCTCAGCATCACGCATGCGCTAAGTGGTTGTTTATCACTTAGTTGGACCACCGCCCTGACTGCCCGGCGCCATCTAGTAATGGCGGCGAGAGCTGCGGCTACCCACATCACGAGAGCTGTGGCTTCCCACATCTCGCGAGAGCTATGGCTTCCCACATCTCCTCCTTTCTTTTTTATTTTAAGCCTAATCGATCGATCAATTCCAGAGCCTCCATCAGCTCCAAAAGATCAAGATGGATATAAAGTCCATCGATCCATCCCGGAGCCTCCAGCAGCCCCATGAGATCAAGATTGATATAAAAACCCAAATCTGGTCACTCTAATGTGTGCAATGAGCAAAGCTCCACATGGTGCAAGCGCTGACCAAGATCCAATTTCTGTCACTCTTCCCAGTGCAATGGGACAATTCCCTTGGGGTGCAGGAGCTGACAACTTATGGGGGTTAATTTTCTCTTAACAAAGAAAGCCAAAGATCATGGGAACCACCGCGCTCAATCGCTAAGAGCGCCTGCGTGATGATGACTTTGTCACGTTTTTGCTGGGCTTTAAGCTTGCAGAGCAACCATAGCAACAACACTCCTCCACAGCACATTATTGCAGCAAATGTAAACACCCCCACCCACTCTTTAAAGTAGGAAAAGGCAGTAGAAAGCCAAGAAGTAAAATCTCCAACAGTTATGGGTTTCATTCTTGTGCCATTAAGAGTCGTAATCTGCATCCGGAGTTGTTCTTGAAGTTCTTCCAGCTCAGCTGTCCATTGTCCTGTAAGATACTGGGATATATTCTTGCTGCTAAAAGAAGACTCATTCAAGAATTTTAAAGGTGTTATGCACAAATTAGGTGTTGAAGAAACACAACTTAATTGCACCATGCTCGTAAGAGTATCCACTTGGTGTTGTAATAAATCAACTCTCTGGTTCACTAACAGTAAACCAGACATTAATCGAGCATCCAACATATGGACTGTAGATAAAGCTTCTGATGTAGATTGTGTAATATTGCTAATGACATTTGCTGTCATTACTTGATTAGACATAGCCAATCCTGCTGTAACCGCTGCTGCAGCTGAGATAGTAATAGCTGTAATAATTGCTGCGGTAATGCCAAAATCTCTTTTATATCTATAAAGTGTAGCAATAGGAAAAGTATTGGGATCTGCTTCAACCGGTACAGGTATCATAGTGGGAATCTTTACTATCAAGGCAAATGCCTCAGAGCCATTCCAACATTCAGTAAGCCAACACTGACTGCTAAATCTATTACATGAAGCTTCCCAAAATGTATCATTTGCATGACTAAAGTTGAATGTTAACAGAAAGAAAAATGGGGGCTGGACACAAACAGGTGATGGCTGAAATTGCACTCTTGATATATTAACCATAGTATTTACTTTCAGCCTCTTTGTAGTGGTATTGTATACACCAGTGACATTGTATAAAGTATCATTAATTCCAAACATTTTTGCAAAAGGAGTTACTATCGTAGATGCTCCACGTTGATTATATACCATCCATTCATACCATGGCCAGGTATTATCAGGACCAGTGGTATTAGTATTACTATTCCATTTTGCTTTACCTAAAGTCGGAGTCATATCAAAACCTGGTATAATAGGGTTGCTCCGATAATTTGGAGACTGACATTGAGTAAAAGTAGGCGGAAAACTTTTTTCAGGTGAGCAACTAGGTAATATGACACGTCTGGTCACATTAGGTGGCACTACTGATCCATTAATGGGCCCAGAGGGCCTGGATCCTTCACGAATCACCGTAAGTGTTGTTGTATTTACACGTTTTCCTTTCTCAGAGGTGCCACTTCCACCTGTAGCACCTTGTGCAACTTTCATAAGGGTGGATATAATATTATTAAATGTAGAGTCTCCAGAAGGATCCACCCAATTGACTAAAGATCCATTTCTTACAGATATACAAGGTGCACTAGTATTGATGGTGGTAAAACACAAACTATATGCCAATGTAAAATTGCTTGCATTATATACTTTAGGAGGCTCCCCTCTAGGCGTAATACATGGTATTCCCAAATCACATTGCGTTGATAAGAATAAGGGTAATATTGACGCATTCGAGTGTATGGGAATAGGTACAGGCCAAGTTTTAGCTATGGCCCATAAAAAAACTCCTTTAACTATTGGGGTCCATATTACCATCAGTATCAGCAACATTATTAGGTTGATCATCGTCTTCTTCATTCTTCCTGCTCGCACGATCTTCATCCTCCTTAATTAATCTCACCAGTCTCTCTGGCACCCAGATGGGGTTTTCTTCTTTCTGTGGAAAAACACAAATTGCTCCCCTGGACCTGATTAATATGGGGTCCGGGCCATACCATTTGTTGTCTAGGACATTTTTCCATCGGGCCATTTCCTTTGGTGGCTTTGGCCATTGTCCATGTCTGTCTGCAGCTGATTGGCCTTTCTCATCCAGATTTAAAAAAATTTCAGTTTCTCCCTATTGAGTAAGATGCTGGCAGTTGGTTTTTCATATATGTCCCTGATTTCATTGAGAATTTCCCTTCGATTCCTATTTTTTAGTATTTGTATCTAGAATGGCTGTTAGATATTATCAAATACCTTTTCTGAATCAATTGAAATGCTCATGTGGTTGTTTTTCTTTTTTATATGGTAGATCACATTCATTATTTTTCTCATTTCAAACCATCTTTGCATCCCTGGAACCAATCTCACCTGCTGTGGTTCTTTTGCTTAGCTTTTTGATAGATTGTTGGATTCTGTTGGCCAGGATTTTGAGATTTTGCCCCTATATTCATAAGGGATATTGGTTTACAGTTTTGTTTTGTTTGAAATATTTATTTCTGTTGACAAATAAATGAAATTTTGTCTTAAAGCATGGTGCAGCATGGGTAACAATGTTCACTCACGGTACTCACATGTGGGTGTATCTGCATGTGGGCGGACCCACCTAGAGACAGATAGAGGAGCGGTGTCTTGGTTCCTAAGAACATTGGTAACACAGAAAAATATGAGAAAAAAGACAAAAAGGATGGTAATAGAAATAAATTAATAAAAATATCTATTAAAGGCTACAAAAGAGAGACAATGGGAAGAAAACATAAAATTTAAATTTACAAGACATATTTTTGTTTTAAATTCTATACCATTGGCTAAATTAACTACACCATCAATAAAATTGCCTTATGCCCAAGGGGATGATTGATAATGTTCTCTAACAGAAAATAACAATTATATCTCTGAGGTGAACCAGAGCCAGATGAACCATAAATATGTGAATGGATTTTGCACTTGCACTTAATTCTAGCCTCAATCTAAGTACAATTAGTTCTTATGAAATGGCCCTATTTGATGCTCGTCCTCATGAAGAAATCACTCAAGACATGAATGCTATAGGAAAGTGTAATGAAGAAACTAGATGGTGCCCACCTATCAGAAAAAAATAGCCTCTGGGGTCTTAAAAGCTGGTCTTAAACAGCCATCTAAGTGAGGGATCAACTAAGTCCATGTGGAAGAAGCACACCAGCCTGTAAGGTCCTAGGATTTTAACTCATGAAATTCAAATCTGAAGGAGGGAATGATATCAGCTTCAATTATGAACACCTGGTTTTAAGGTTGTGGATAACATTTGCAAGCTCTGGGGAATCCTCTCTGACCAGAGCCATGGGGTGTGAACAGCCCTGTTATCAGACAGATAGCATTGTAAAATTGGTTATTGCAGATGTATTTAAGTTAAAATTTATACATCTCCCTTTTGACTCATTTTAAATATATTCCAGTTCTTTTAACCTCTGCTTTCTTTTCTAGAGCTTTTTTTAATCTGTTTTCTTTGTTATTGTTGTTAGGCTTTTAAAAATACATTTTTCTGTATATGAAATCCAGGATAACTAAATCTATATAGACAATGGTTTGGGGGCTATGGCAGGGGAGGTTGGGGGAAATAACATGAATACAATAAAGAAAAAATGTTCTAAAATTGATTGTGGTGATAATGATTATTACAATTTATCTTAATATAATTGAGCTATTGTATGGCATGTGAGTCATATGCCAATAAAAGTGTTTTTGTAAATGAATTAAAACAATTTTTCCAAGCTGTTCTCAGCCTGCTAATTGTTTCTGTCTTGGAAATTTCAACGACAATATGTTCCAGTGTTTTCTTTTGGGATCTGTGGTGTTTTGGGTTCTCTCTGCTTCCTGGAGAATTATTTTCTCCTCCTCTGTTCTGTTAAGGAAGTATTATTCCGGAATTTCTTATATGGATAGAATCCCACTTCATTCTTATGTTTTCTTCAGATTCTTTTGTTCTTTTAGCTGATTGTATCACTCATAAATTGGAGTTAAGAGATATGCCTTCAAACTCACCAATTCAGCTTTCCATTTCTTCAATTCTCTTACTCTGTTCTTCTAAATTGTTGCCTAATTCTCTTATCTTAATATTTTCTGCATTTCTTTTTAGAGGTTTTTGTTGAAGATATCTAGCTTTTCTATTCTGACCATTGTTCTCGCAGACTCTTTGTTGAAAGTACATGACAACATTTTTCTGAATTCAATTTATGATAGTTTCAGAGCCTGTTCTTTTTAAGAAAATTCCTTGAGATCTGAGTGTTGTTCATTTGTTAATCCTTCTTCTGATGAATCAGGAGTGACTGCTGCCACTGCAGCATCGTGGCCGGGTATTACGCTTGGGAGGGCTGCTAGATTTTGTGGGAGTCGATGACTTTGTTGAGTAGTGCCAGAAATGAATAATAGAAGAGGGACGGGGGAGGGAAAAAAGGCTTTGGGCAGTAAAAGGCTGTACTAAGAAAAGTTGGGAGGGGGAGGAACACTGTACTTGAGTGTATTCTTCCCTAAGGCCTAGAGCTTCTTAACATAGTCCGTCAAAGCACAGGCAATCTTCAGGAAAACCATCATGGTGCCAAGTTTGTCCTTGGGATAGCCTAGGCTGGTCCTTTGGGACCTATGCTCCGGGAACTGTGCAGGCCAGCTTGCTTGGAGAGCTGGAAGCCACATGGGACCTGCGTGCTTATTACACGTGAAGCTTTGGACCCTGCTCACAATGATAGTCTTTGAGGAGTGGAGCTGGGTTGCTGTAGCCAGCAGTGCAGAATGGAGCTACAGATGGGTAGCAGGAGACCACTGGGCGCCTCTTCAGTGGACCTGCTCTTTCCTTCCCTTCTCTGCTTGCTCCCACAGTCTCTGATATATGGAAGCCTCCTTTTACTTCACTTTCAAGCCATTGTCTGAGATCACAGGCCACCTGTCTTTTCTTAGGGCCTAGTCTATCCTGGTTGTTACATAAGGATCTACCTGTGTGTATGTGTTCAGTTGGACATGTTCTAGTCCCCTTTCTTTAATGTTTTTAAAAGTTTCTATAGAACTGGTGTCAGCACTTCTGAATTTTTTATGAAATATCCCAGTGAAGCCATCTTGCCATTGACTTTTCTTTTTATATATATTTTTGGTCTTTTTTGAAGGGGTGGAGCAGGGGGTTAATCACATTCTGAATTGCTTATTTCATAATTACTCTGCTTAAACCTATTTCTATTCATATTAGTTTAGGTATGTCGTATATTTTCAGGAATTTGTCCCATTCATCTGCACTTTCAAATCTGTTGCAGTTCTTTTTCATAGTGTTATGATTCTTTATTCAATGAATATGTTGTGTTGTCTCCAGATTCATTTCTTTTGATTATTTGCCCTCCCCCCCCCCCACCCCCCCAGTATATCCAGTAGTTTGTTTCAGTGATTCTTTTCAAAGAACCAACTTCTGGTTTGATTGATTTTTTTCTGTTGTTTAACTGTATTCTATTTCATTTCTTTCTCACTGGTATTTATTATTCATTTCAGCTAGTATCTTTGGCCTCTTGCTCTTCCTTTCCTTTTTGTTCAAGTTTTCATTTAAACAATTGATTTTCATCCATCTTTTTAAATATGGGCATGTATTGCTATGAATTTCCCTCTGAGAATGGTTTGCGCTGTGTCATAAAGGATTTGGTATGTTGTGCTTTCCTTTATATTTGATACCAAGTATATTTTTATTTCACTTTTAATTTCTTACATAGAGAAATTGTTTTCTAGTCGTACAATATTTAATTTTGGTATAATAATAATTATTCATTTTTATTCTTCCTGTGATTGATTTCTTACTTCATACCATTATGGTCAGAAAGTATGCTTTGTATGATTTTAATGTTTTAAAACTTGAGATTTGTGGCATAATCTGTAGTTGGTTCTGGAAAAATTATCCTGTGAAAATGTCTGCTGATGATGGATGGAGTGTTCTAAGTTAAATTGGCTTATGATTTTCTTTATGTTCTTAATGTCCTTATTGATTCACTTTTTAAATGTTCTGTCGAGAACTGAAATTGAAGGTTTCAAAACTACAAATATTAATAGCGGCACTGTAATTTTTTTCTTTGATATTAGTGTTTGTGTCATGTTTTTGGACAGGTTAGGTGAATATATGCTAATAATTGTTGTATCTTCTTGAAGTATTAGCCCTTTTATTATGTAATAGCCTTTATCAGTATGACCACACTCCTTTTTTTGGGTGCTGGTTGCACGGAACATTTTTTCCATCCTTTATTTTCAGTCAGTTTGTGTCCTAATGTGAATGTGTGTTTTGTGTAGGTAACAAAAGATGAATCATGTTTTTTATCCAGTCTATCACTCTGCCTTTTGTGTAAATATTTTGGCTATTTACATTTTCTTCATTCTTTTAGCTAATTGGGTTTTGAGTTTCTTTTATCTGGTTTCTCTTTTTATCAATTTTCCTGTTATTTTTTGTATTTAGCATCTTTTGTTATGAGCTTTAATTCCTCTTTACATATTCTCTTAGTGGTTACTACAAATATTATACTATACAACATGCAATTACAGTAACATTTAGCATGCAATCAACAATGAATGTGAAATATTAAGTATTCCTGGTTTACTGTTCCCTCTCCTTTTTCTGTTGGTGAACCTCCAGTGACAGTAATGTACACCCTACATCCAGTAGTCGTAATATGTACTTATTTTCTGAGATCTCTGTCTGACTCCTTCCTCCCCCTTTGTGTACATTTGAGTGTTTGATTAATGTTCTTTCCTTTCCATTTAGAAAACTTCCTTAAGTACATGTAGGGCTGGTCTGGTATTGCCAAATTCCCAAGGCTTCTGGTTATTTGGGACTCTTCTTCCCTGTTTCAAAGAAATGCCTTGACTTAGTGCTTTTCTGTTGTTTCCTTTTTAATTAAAGTAGGGCGATGCCATCTATCGGTTGGCGTGTGTCACATATTGGTATAAGGAGCCCTGGTGGTGCAGATTGGTGTGATACTGCTAACCACAAGTCAGCAATTCACATCCATCTTTCTCTGTAGGGGAAAGATCAAGCTATTGCTCCCATAAACATGTACGCTCTCAGAACT
Source organism: Tenrec ecaudatus (assembly GCF_050624435.1). Classification (NCBI taxonomy): domain Eukaryota; kingdom Metazoa; phylum Chordata; class Mammalia; order Afrosoricida; family Tenrecidae; genus Tenrec; species Tenrec ecaudatus. Next base: position 293,683 of record NW_027457684.1, read on the forward strand.
CTAGGGTAAAAAAAGAAACCAAGAAACCATGGGGAGCAGTTTTACTCTTCCCATAGGGACACGAACAGTCAGAATCAACTTGAAGGCAGTGGGTTTTTACCTGTTGTTATGGAATTAAAGAATTTCCGATTTATTACCAAAGGTTTATAATTCATTACTGTGCTTAGATTTCTGGTGTTCAAATTGTGCCAGACAGGTCAACCTATCTGCTAAGTTTTTGCACTGCACCATCATTGTTTTGGTTGTTTTATTACGTGGTTCCTGAGATACTCCAGATTTACCTTGTACATTGCTGCCATTTACCCCAGAATCAGCCATTTCTCCAATGACTGCCGGTTCATTTGACAAGAGAATGATTCTTGAGGTCGATTAGGTTACCAGATGGGCTCATTGCTACAGGGATATCCTTGCTTGTTGGCTGAACTCAGTGTCTTACACTCATTCTACAGAAGGAGAAATAGCATGACCTTTCCCCCTGCGTAGCGCCCATTCTTTTCCAAATTTTAGCGTAAAGTTTCACTGTAATTTACAATGCATATTGCAAAGCACAACAACCATGCTTCTTCCCTTTGTCGCTGAATTTTCCTCCAATTTAGCTAACATTTTAACTTTCTTTCTCTTTCTCTCAGCTGGTAATCTTTGTTTTCTCGATGAGGCTGCCCTTGGCAAATATAAGATTTTAGTCAGATCGCTTTCAGTGGCAGTTTTTACTGCTATTGTGGACACTACAATGGATTTATCAAATGTTCTTTCTCTTTAAGCATCATTTCAGCTTTTTCTTTTTTTTCCCCAACTGTCCATCTTGATTTTCCTGGTGAGGCTGCCTTTGATAAAAGGAAATATAAGATGGTAACCCGCTATCTTTGGTTTGATACTTTTTTCTGCTGTGTATTTTGCTGGACACCATAATGGCTTTCTGTGGCCTCTGTAAGAAACCCAGAGTCCTTTGTTCTTAATGCTGTGATAGACCTGAGTGGACTTGCTACTTCACAAGACTTTCCCCAGATTCCTTATCACCTTCAACATCCACAGCCACCCACTTAAGCAAGTGATAACTTAAAAACAGTAGTCTGACTTCCATCCTTCCAGAGAGCCACCAAGTAGACGTGCTAAGGCCCTGCTGCTCCAGCTCAGGCTCCACACATCTCTACCAGTTGTAATGGACTATGCTCCTAGGTTTTGTGTTACTAAATCTCAAGACAGAGAGACTTCGACTCGTTGTATATCAGGCATCAGCTTTCTCACACTGCTGAGTGGTAGGGATGTGTCTAAAGGAGTCCTAGTGGTACTTAGTGGCTATGTTTGGGTGCTGTTAAAATCTAGGTCAGTCGTTCAAACCCATCAGCCAGTCTGTGGGAGCGAGATGAAGCCGTCTGTTCCTGTAAAGATTTTCCACCTCAAAAACCGAAAGAAGTAGTTCTCTGCCCTATATGGTCGTTGTGAGTCAGAATCAACTTGTTATCAGCAGTGGACATTTTCAGAATACCTATTTGGAATATAAGAAGAACCACACAAGAAGCAGGCCACCAGATAAATATGACTGTGGATGTTGCTTCCAAGATCCGTGCTGCCCAGTGGAAAGGGAAATGAGCTGCAAGTGCACACAGTTGATGCATCCCACTGCCGACTGCGAGGCTGGCAGTTTGAGTCCACCCACATTGAAAGGGATATTGAAAGAAAGACCTGGTGATCTACTTCTGAAAAATCACCATCGAAAACCCTGTGAAGCACAGTTCTACTCTGACACCCATGGGGTTGGCAGTACTACTCAACCGGGTGCCTAGCAAGACACCATTCTTTGTGGGATTTTTCCTATTTTAATTACCATCCATTGCTTTTTATTTTTTTAATCATTTTACTGAGGGCTCGTACAACATTTATCACAATCCATACGTACATCCATTGTGTCAAGCACATTTGTACATTTCTTGCCATCATCATTCTCAAAATATTTCTTTCTGCTTGAGCCCTTGGTATCAGCTCCTCATTTTTCCCCTCCCTCCTAACCCTTCTCCCTCATGAATCCTTGATAAATTTATAAATTATTATTATTTTGCCATGTCTTACACTGTCCAGCATCTTCCTTCACCCACATTTCTGTTGTCTGTCCCCCAGGGGGTGGTTATATGTAGATCCTTGTGATCAGTTCCTGCTTTCTACCCCTCCGTCCCTCCACCCTTCCTGTTTCGCCGCTCTCACCACTGGTCCTGAGAGGGTCATCTGTCCTGGAGTGCCTCTGTTTCCAGTTCCTGTGTGTACCAGTATACATCCTTTGGTCTAGCTGGATTTGTAAGGTAGAATTGGGATGATGATAGTGGGGAGGAGGAAGCATTGAAACTAGAGTAAAGTTGTATGTTTCATCATTGCTACACAGCACCTTGACTTGCTCATCTCCTCCCTGCAACCCTTCTGTGAGGGGATCTCCACTTGCCTACAGATGGGCTTTGGATCCCCACTCTGCACTGCCCCTCAATCACAGTGATAATAATATTTTTGTTCTTTGATGCCTGATACCTGAACCCATCAACATCTCATGATCACACAGGGTAGTGTGCTTCTTCCATGTGGGATTTATTGCTTCTCAGCTAAATGGCCTCTTTATTTTTAAGCCATTAAGACCCTAGGTGCTATATCTTTTGATAGCCAGGCACTACCAGCTTTCTTCACCACATTTGCTTACGCACCTGTGTTGTCTTCAGCGATCGTGTTGGGAAGGTGAGCCTTATGGAATGCCAGTTTAATAGAACAAGTGTTCTTGCATTGAGGGAGTACTTGAGTAGAGGCCCAATGTCCATCAGCTACGTTAATACTATAAATATATGCACATAGATCGATTATTTCCCCATTGTCATATATAAATATGTTTGCATATGTACATGCCTGTATTTAGACCTCTATAAATATCCTTTGCCTTCTAGTTCTTTCCTCTATTTCCTTTTACTTTTATCTTGTCCCTCTATCATGCTCAGCCTTCATTTGGGTTTCAGTAATTCCTCTCAGTTACATTACCCTTGAACAAGCCCTACCAGGCCTTTTACACCCTCCTCATCACTGATTTTGGATCACTTGTTATTCCATTGTCCCTGGGATTTATTAACACCACTTCCTTTCCCCCACCTCTCCCTCTACTATGTCCCCTGGAACCTTCGGTCCTGTTGTTTTCTCCTCCAGATTGTTTATCCAGACTCTTTTATCTAGACAGACCTGCAGAGATAATACTATGCACAAACCAAGACAGAGCAAAACAAAGCAACAAAAAAGAAAATAGCTCAAGGTCTATTGACATTTAGGAGTGTTTTCTGGTGGAGTCTGATGGAGTGCCACACCATGGCCCCAAAGTCTATTTTTGGTATTCCCTCGAGACGTCCTTGCTCTGCTCCCCTTGCTGTTCTGTTGCACGCCTTTAGTGTTTTGCCTCGGTGTGGTGGGGTCTGATCAGGCATAATTCCCTCACTGTGTATCCAGTGTTGTCCCCTATAGGGCTATGGGCCAGTGAGGGATGTCATGTCTCATAGTGGGGTTGACCATATGGCCCTCTCTAGCTATTGGCTGCTCTGAGCAGGGATATCATCTTCAAGTCTTGGTGGGCCAGGATGTGCTCCACTCTCTCTTCCTCCCCCCTCATTTGCTCCTGTGTGCTCTGATCAGACATGTCCCTCTCCCTGAGCTGTAGCTTCAGTGCTGCCCCTAAGGTAAATTCTTCAGGGGGCAGGGGTGGTTGTCCACATAGTTGGGATTGGGGCCTGTCTCTCAGACCCCTCTACTGGTTCCCTGCTTCATGCCAGTATGTTGCATTCACATCTTAGAGCACCGCTTTGTAGTCTGGTCCCTCTTTCCCTGAGAAGATATGAATAATACACTCCCCTTGGGGGAGTTAGTGCCCTGTTCCCCAACTACTCATTTGTTTTTTCTCTCTTTCCCCTTCCTTTTTAGTTGTCTACCATATGTATTCCTGGATTTGGTCTGGTCCCTGCCATACTCCCTGAACCTGAACCCAGGAATGTTTATATACAATAGTTTTTTCCCTAAGCCCGTTTTGCACTTTTTTTTTTTAAAGCTTTCCTCATCAGACTCATATAGTACTTCTCATTTTCTGCTTGGCTTACTTCGCTTAGTATAATTTCCTCCAATTCTTTCCAATGTGCTTCATGCATTCATCACTACTTTTTTTCTTATTTTTTTAATCATTTTATTGGGGGCTCATAGAATTCTTATCACAATATGTTCTTGATCCATTGTGTCAAGAACATATGTACATTTGTTGCCATCATCATCCTCAAAACATTTGCCTTCTATTTGAGCCCTTAATATCTGCTGCTTATTTTCCCCCTCCCTCCCCACTGTCCCCTACCTCATGAACCCTTCATCATTAATAAATTATGATTATTTTGTCATATACTACACTGTCCGATGTCTCCCACCGCCTTCTTCTCAACTGTCCCTCCCCCAGGGAGGAGACTATATGTAGATTCTTGTAATCAGTTCCCCCTATCCACCCCACATTCTCTCCACCCTCCAGGCATCGCCACTCTCACCACTGGTCCTGAATGAGTCATCTGTCCTGGATTCCCTGTGTTTCCAGTTGCTATCTGTACCAATGTACATCCTCTGGTCTAGCCAGATTTGTAAGGTAGAATTGGGATCATGATAGTGGAGGAGAGGAAGTATTTAAGAACTAGAGGAAAGTTATATGTTTCATCGCTGCTACCCTGCACTCTGACTGGTTCATCTCTTCCCCACAACCCTTCACTAAGGGGTGTCCGATTGGCTACCAATGGGCTTTGAGTCTCCACTCTGCACTCACCCACATTTTCAATGATATGATCTTTTGTTCCTTGATGCTTGAAACCTGATCCCTTCGACAGCTCGTGGTCACACAGGCTGGTGTGTTTCTTCCATGTGGGCTTTATTGCTTTTGAGCTAGATGGCCACTTGTTTATCTAAGAACCTTTAAGAACACAGACGCTATATCTTTTGATAGCTGGGCACCATCACTTTTCTTCACTACATTTGCTTACACACACGTTTGTCTTCATTGATCGTATCAGGGAGGTGGGCACCCATTGATATGATTTTTAGTTCTTTCATGTCTGATAACCAGTCCCTTCTGCACCTTGTGGTCAGACAGGCTGTGTGCTTCTTCCATGTTGGCTTTGATGCATCTCAGCTAGATGGCCGCTTGTTTATCTTCAACGCTTTAAGATCCCAGACGCTTTGATAGCCACGTACCATCAGCCTTCTTCACCACATTTGCTTATGCACACATTTTTCTTCAGCAATCATGTTGGGAATGTATGCATCCTGGAATGCCAATTTAATAGAACAAAGTGTTCTTGCATTGAGTAAGTGGAAGCCTAATTGTTTTATTAGGAGTTCACACAACTCTTATCACAATTCATACATACATCAGTTGTGTAGAGCACATTTGTACATTCATTGCCCTCATCATTCTCAAAACATTTCCTCTCCACTTAAGCCCTTGGCATCAGGTCCTCATTTTGTCCCCTCCATCCCTGCTTCCCCCTCCCTCATGAACCCTGGATAATTTATAAATTATTATTTTGTCATATCTTGCCTTGTCCGACATCTCCCTTCACCCACTTTTCTGTTGTCCACCCCCTAGTAACAAAGTCAAATGCAGATCCTTGAAATCGATTCCTCCTTTCCAACCTACTCTCCCTCTACGCTTCTAGTAGTGCCACTCTCACCACTGGACCTGAAGAGATCATCCACCCTGGATTCCCTATGTTTCTGGTTCCTTTCTGCACCAGTGTACATCCTCTGGTCTAGCCAGACTTGCAAGGTAGAAATCAGATCATGATAGTGCAGGAGGATGAAGCATTTAGGAACTAGAGGAAAGTTGTATTTTTCATTGTTGCTACATCACACCTTGACTGGCTCGCCTCCTCCCCTACACCCCTCTGCAAGGGGATTCCGGTGACTGACAAATGGGCTTTGGATCTCCAATCTGCACCCCGCCCCCCTACCTCATTCACTATGGTAAGATTTTTTGTTCTGATGATGCCTGATACCTGATCCCTTCAACACCTTGTGATCGCACGGGATGGTGTGGTTCTTCCATGTGGGCTTTGTTGCTTCTGAGCTAAGTGGCTGCTTGTTTGCCTTTAAGACACCAGACGCTATACCTTTTGATATCCGGGCACCATCAGCTTTCTTTGCCACATTTGCTTATGCACCCATTTGTCTTCAGCGATCATATCATGGAGGCAAGCACAAAATGTTATGATTTTTTGTTCTTTGATGCCTGATAACTGATCCCTTTGGCACCTTGTGATCACACAAGCTGGTGTGCGTCTTCCATGTGGGCTTTGTTGCTTCAGAGCTAGATGACCACTTGTTTATCTTCAATCCTTTAAGACCCCAGACGTTATATCTTTTGATAGCCGGGCACCATCAGCTTTATTCACCACATTTGCTTATGCACCCGCTTTGTCTTCAGCAGTTGCGTTGAAAAGGTCAGCATCACAGAATGTCAATTTAATAGAAGAAAGTATTCTTGCATTAAGGGAGTACTTGAGTGGAGGCCCAATGTCCTTCTGCTACCTTAATACTAAACGTATAAATATATGCACATAGATCTATTTACCCATCCTCATATATAAATATATTTGCATATATACATGTCTTTATCTAAACCTCTATAAATGCCCTTTGTCTCCTAGCTCTTTCCTCTATTTCCCTTGACTTTCCTTCTGTCCCACTATCATGCTCAGTCCCGACCAGGGTTTCAGCAAATCCTCTTTGTTACATTACCCTTGATCATGCCCTACCAGGCCTCCCAGCCCCTCCTCACCACTGATTTAGATCACTTGTTCCCTTGTCCCTGGGTTTGTTAACACCACTACCTTTTCCCCCACCTCTCCTATGTCCCTCCTGAACTGTCGGTCCTGTTGTTTTATCCTCCAGATTGTTCATCCAGCCTATCTTATTTAGAAAGACCAGCGGAGATAATAACATGCACAAAAACAAGACATAAAAATACCAAGGAACAATATACAACCAACCAACAACAATAAATCAATGACAAAAAAAAAACACAAGAAAGAAAAGTTTGTAGTTAGTTCAAGGATTGTGTGTTGGCCTTTAGGAGTGTTTTCCAGTTCAATCAATTGGGGTACCACACCCTAGCCCCAAAGTCCACCTTCATCATTCCCTGAGGACCTCGCCGCTCCATTCCCTTGCTATTCTGTTGCACCCCCTTAGTGTTTTGCCTCGGTGTGGCGGGATCAGATCAGGCGTAGTTCCCACACTGTGTCTCCAGTGTTGTCCCCGGTAGAGCTATGGGTCAGTGAGGGGCGTCATGTCTCATAGTGGGGCTGGCCATGTGGTCCTCTCTGTGGACTGGCTGCTCTAATCAGGATAATCGTCCTCAAGACCTGGTGGGCCAGGATGTGCTCCACTTTCTCCTCCTCCTCCTTCATCATCACCCATGTGCTCCCATCAGATATGTCCCTCTCCTGGAGCTGCAGATTCAATGCCGTCTTTTGAAATAAGTTCTTCTGGTGGGAGGGCCAGGCGTCCTCTTAATATTTGTCATCACTGCTTTTTAGTGATGTGTAGTACTCCATTGTATGTATATACCACTGTTTTTTAATCCAATCATTTGTTGGTGGAAATTTGGGTTGTTTCCAACTCCTTGCATTCGGATTTGTACCCTTGTGGAACTGCTGTTCAGGTCCTTTGCCCACCTCCTCGGTGGGCAATTAGTTTTTTTTTCTCTTTGGAAACTAGCAGAGTATTGTAGATTTTAGTAATAAGGCCTTTGTCTGATGTGTCAGGCTAAAGATGTTTTCCCAGTCCGTGGGCTCTCTTATTACTCTCTTGGTGAATTATTTTGATGTACACAGATGTTTTATCTTCAGTGTATCCCACATGTCAATTTGTGACTCATGTGCATTTGTGTCCTTCCCTGTTTCTGCTATCCCATGTATTCCCAGTGCCAAAATTCTCAGATTGGTCCCAGTTCCCTTATTGATGGACCTAATAGTTTGGAGTTTTACCTCAAGGTCTGTGATTTACCTTGAGTTTATTCTTGTGCATGGAGTCAGATAAGGGTCATGCTTCATTTTTCTGCAGGTAGATATCCATTTTTTCCAACACCGCTTGTTAAAGAGGGTACCTGCTTTTGATATTTTGGGGGCTTTATCAAAAGTGAGTTGTCTGTATCCTGATGATTTTATTTCTGGGTTTTCAGTTCTTTTCCAGTAGTCTAAGTATCTGTCATTATACCAATACCTCCCAGTTTTGACCATGATGGCATTATAATATGTGCTAAAGTCAGGTAAAGCAAGCCCTCCCACTGTGTCCTTCTTAGGGAGTCTCTGCTAATTCTGGGCTTCTTCCCTCTCCATATGAATTTGGTAATCAGTTTTTCCATTTCTTTCAAGAAAGATGAGGGTAATTCTCTCAGGATTGCATTAAAGTTATATAGTGCCTAGGAGAGAACTGACATCTTTACTATATTGAGTCTTCTGATCGACAAAAATGGGATATTCTCCCATTTGCTGAATCACTCTTGGTTTCTTGTAATAGTGTTCCATAGTTTTCCTCATATAAATCTTTTGTTCTTTTAGTCTGCTATTTCCCTAGATATTTTAATTTGTGCTTGGCTATTGTGATGGGTACCACCTTTTTGACCTCCTCTTCTGTTATTTTAGCTGATATGTATAGCAGTCCAGTGGACTTCTGTTTGTTGATCTTGTATCCTGCCACTCTGCCCCTTTTGGATCTTTTGGGATTTTCCATTTATAAAATCATGTCATCTACATATAACGATAGTTTTACCTCTTCCTTCCCCAGACGAATACCTTTGATGTCTCTCCTTTGCCTTATGCTGCGAGCTAAAACCTCCAGTACGATGTTAAATAAGAGTGGGGACAAGGGGCATCCTTGTCTGGACCCTTTTTCTGTGGAATTGTGTTCCTCTTTTCTGCATTGACTACCATGTTGGCTGTTGGTTCTTCATATATAGCTTGTATTGTCTTGAGGAATTGTCCTTCCATTCCTATCTCCTGACGTGTCTTAAAAAGGAATTGGTGTTGGATGTTGTCGAATGCTTTTTCCACATCTATCAATATTATCATGTGGTTCTTAGAGTTTTTCATGTCAATGTGGCACATGATACTAATGGTCTTTCGTATGTTGAACTATCCCTGGTATGAATCTTGCTTGGTCATGGTGAATTACCATATATACTCGTGTATAAGCTGAATTTTTCAGCACAAAAAATGTGCTGAAAAACTGGGGTTTAACTTATACGAGGTGTAATATCTCACAGGTGATTGTCGTTCCTCCGCTGTTCATTCAAAGCCCCACTGATACTGCAGGGCTTTGAATGTTTGTTACTCACATCTAACCAATCAGAGCCATCCTATGACGTGGAAGGCTCCAATTTGCAGAAGCACCCATAGTGATTCACTTACGCTGGCAGCTGAACTGGTCAGGATGTGTCCGTGGCTGCGCTCCGTCTCTCCCCTCTGGTCTCTGTGTTAATTCACATCCTGCATTTCCCACCATAGGCTTATACTCAAGTCATCAGTTTTTCTAGTTTCCCAGGTAATAACTAGGTACCTAGGCTTATACTCACGTCGGCTTATATTCAAGTATATATGGTATTCGTTTTATATACATTTGTATTCTATTGGCAAGTATTTTGTTAACAATTTTTGCATCTGTGTTCATTAAGAATATTGGTCTGTAGTTCTCAATTCTGGTAGGATTCCTGCCCTGTTTGGGTATCATATTTATACTTGCTTCAAGAGGTTGCCGTCTTTTCTAGGTTCTGGAAGATTTTGTGTAGGATTGGTGTCATTTCTTCCCTAAATGCTTGGTAGAATTGTCCTGTGAAGCCATCTGGTCCAGGGAATTTGGGGTTGGTAATCCCTTGATATCCTTGTCTATTTCTTCTATTGCTATGGGTCTATTGACATTCTTGATGTTCCTCTGGGACATTCGAGGGAGGGATTGTTTTTCAAAATTTGACCATGTCTTCCAAGTTGTTGAATTCATTGGAGTACAGTCCTTCGTAATACTCTTTAATTATCATTTTGAATTCATTAGAGTCTGTTGTAATGTCCCCTCTTTCATCCCTCATTCTTGCTATTGAAATTTGTTCCCGTCTTTCTTTGGTTAGGTTTACCCACGATATGTTGATTCTGTTTATCTTTTCAAAGAACCAACTTTTAGCAGCATTAATTTTTTCCATAGTTTTCTTATTTTCCCTCTCCTAAATCTCAGCCCTGATTTTTATTATTTCTTTTCTTTTGCTATTAGCACGATTGTGCTGTTGACTCAGCCCTAGTTGCTGTAAATTTTGTGCCAGCATATCAATCATATGGCTTTCTTCCTTTCTCAGGTGTGCATGTATTGCTATGAAACTTCCTCTGATAACTGCCTTTGCTGTGTCCCATAAGTTTTGGTACGTCTTATTCTCATTCTCATTGGTTTCTAGAAATTTCCTAATTTCATCTATGATCTGAGCCAGTACACACTCCTTTTTCAGTAGAGAGTTATTCATCCTCCAATTGTTTGCCTTGTTTTATTCATCTTCATTTTGCTGATTTCCAGCCTTATGGCACAGTGGTCAGTGAGAGAAGTCTATATGATATCAATGTGCTTAAATTTATGCAGATTTGACTTATGCCCCAGCATGTGGTCTATCTTCGAATATGTGCTATGTGGGCTTGAAAAGAATGTGAAATATTTTGTATTTTCATGAAAAGCTCTGTAAATATATATCAGGTCAAATTGACTAATTGTAGTGTTTAGATCTCTGGCCTCCTTGTTGAGTTTCTTTCCCTGTGATATTTCTTTCTCAGAGAGTGGTGTATTGAAGTCACCTACTATAATTGTTGAGGCTGTGACTTCCTTTTTCATATTTTGAAGCATTTGTTTGACGTATTCAGCAGGTCTGTCATTTGGGGAATATGTTTACAATGCTTAGTGGTTCTTTGCCTACTGCTCCCTTGAGCATTATATAGTGTTCCTCATCTCTTTTTATGGTTTGCACTTTGAGGTCAGTTTTATCCAAGATTACGATTGCAACCCTTGTTTTTTTTTTAATTGCTGTTTCTTTGGTATGTTTTTCTCCAGCATTTGATTCTCAGCCTAGTTTTGTTTGTAGTCTTGACATGTGTCTCCTGTTGGCAGCAGATTGATTAGTTGTATTTCTAAACTAGTCTAAACTAGTCTGCTAGCCTCAGTCTTTTAATGCCTGAGTTTAGTTCATAGATATTCAGGGGTATTATTTCCTTCCGTGGACTCTGTGATGTCATCTTACACCTTTTGTGTTGGGTGTTTTCCCACCTCCCTTTCTTTTTAATGTAGTGTGTGTGTGTGTGTGTGTGTGTTTCATTCTTGACTTCTTTTCACCCTTAATCCAATGCTATCTTGGGGGCTGTTTTCTCTTTGTTTCCCTCTGGGTGAGGTTGTTCTCTGTGGCAGTCTCTTACTTATGCTAGGTGAGTGCTGTTCTTCTGCCTATACTGCATCGACAAGGATCCAGGCTGGGTTTCTTCTAATGTATTCTTTGAGTTTTTCCTTCTCTAACAAGACAATTACTTCTTCATCTATCTTGATCAGTAATTTGGCTGTGTAGAGTATTCTTGGGTTTGCATTATTTTCCTTCAATTTTTGCAATGTTACTCAACAACTCTCTCCTCTTCTTCATAGTGTTCTCTGATACCCTGTTTCCCCGAAAATAAGACAGTGTCTTATATTAATTTTTGCTCCCAAAGATGCACTAGGTCTTATTTTCAGGGGATATCTTATTTTTCCATGGAGAAGAATGTGGTACACGTTTATTGTTTATTGTTTTATTAAAAGAGACCTCGTACTACCTGTCTGCTCTGACTGCGCTGCAGCCAATAGTGAGCTGCGTGGTGGTGCCCACCACTATGATCCAGAGTCCAGAGTTACGGTAGCTTCGGGGGTGCTGATTTTTGGGGAGGTCTTATTTTTGGGAGATGCCTTATATTTCAGCCCGAGGCAAAACTGTAAGTAGGTCTTATTTTGGGGGGATGTCTGACTTTTGGGGAAACATGATAGGTCTGAGCATATTCTTATTTGGGAAACTATGTGATTGCTTGTTTTTCCCTAGCTCTTCTCATGATTTTCTCCTTTTCCTCAAAGTTGGATAGTAAGTATGATGTGCCTTGATTTCTTCTTGGGTTTCAATCTGACTGGTGTTCTTTCAGCTTCCTGAATGGTTGCCAGGCTTTCATTCATTAAGCTCGGGAAGTTTTCCTCCAAGAATTTCCTCTCTGTTGCAGTTGACTTCTTTGTGGTGTCTTCCTCTGGTAATCCAATAATTCTAATGTTGTTCCACTTCATAGCATCAGACCTAGCTTTTAGGTTCTCTTCATCTTCACTAATGATCTTATTAGATTTTTGTTCGCATTTAAAGTCTCCTTGGCTGTCCTCTAGGTCACTGGTGCAATTATCTGCCTCCTCCAGTCGATTCTCGTGGTCTGCGTGTCTGCTACTAGTTTTTGTTATCTCTTCCCTGATCTCTTGTATTTCCCTTTGGTGTATGGACTTAATCTCCTCTTTCATTTCATCTTTTTTCTGTATTGTTTTTCTCATATCCTGTATTACAGCAAGAAGTATTCTGAAAAATTCTTTATGTGGCAGATAAATATCTGCTTCTTCTATGCATGTCGTTCGGTTCAGGACATCTCTGCCATTGAAGTTTGTTTCTCATGTTTTTTTGTTGAGGTCATTGGGCCTGATTGCTGTTTGTTTTAGAGGAGCCAGGTGCCATTTTTCAGGGAGTCAAAGAGCACTGGCTCTCTCTGGGAGACTCGTAGGAAAGCTTCTTCGAACTGCTACAGCTAATTTCACTATGGAATTAGCCAACCACTTTATCCTCCTGTGGCTTCACTCTTTCCCTAGTCAACAAGTTGGATGGGCCTCTCCGGAGATGCTGGTTGGGTTGTTGTGGATCCACGAGGATGGTGCTTTACTGGGTGATCTCACAAGAATCCATGATGGTGTGGCCCATGACGGCTTGGGTTGCCACAGGTGGCATGCAAAGGTGCCCGCTGCAACAGGAGTGTCACAGAAATCTGGTTGGTTGCCTGCTTTGGTATAGAGCACCGTGAATGTTGGGCGGAATTTCCGTGATCAGGTAGATCACTGCATAGGTTAGGCAGAGGTTCCCACTGCTCCGTGGAAAGCTGGTGAGTGTTTGATAAGCTTTCTTAGTCTGTGAGGCACTACAGCAGGCGGGAGGAAGCTCCCTCAGTAACGTGGGACCACAGAGGATGGATAGGAGCTCCCCAAGGCACACAGGCAGGATTTCCCCCAAAGAAGGGGTGCCGAATTTCTCCAGCCATGTCTTAAGCACTACAGAGGACCGGCAGGTGGGCTTTTCCAGGGAAGAAGTTGGGCAGGATATCCCCTGTTGGAGTGTGGGTGGGCTTTCCCAGCTTCCGGTTATGCTGCAGAGGGAAGAGCTCGCCCAGCAGGGTTGAGTGCAGGCATTAATGCCCTAGGCTAAGGGTAGTGGTCAGGATGTTGGCAGTGCTGTGTGAGAGAAAGGGGAAGAGAAAAAGAGATGGAAAAAAACAGCCCACTGACACAGGGGGATAGGGGGGAATAGAGAGAAGAGAGGGAAACTGAAGCATCAATATAAATGAACCTGATCCTTGACCATGGGGCTGCAGGGGTTTAATCCCTGCCCTGAGATGGTGTCAAACTGTGGCTGTGTTGAGATAAAGCCCCTGTGTTGGCTACAAATGATCCTGGCTCCAGCCAAGACAGTGGCCGGGCCAAGGTAAGGTGACCAGATTTTAACATTGGTATAGCGGGACACCATTGATAAAACTCATATCCTGGTGAAATTGCCACATGGCAGCCAAAAACCGTACATACCCTCACTTGTTGTCCATTCTTTCCAAAAATTGGGACTTTTTAAAAACACCATAGACACGAGAAAAAATGTTTAAAAAGCGGTACGTCTGGTCACCTTAGGCTAAGGTCAAACCCTAGCTGGCCTCCATTGTGGTAAGCCAAAAGACCCAGCTCCTTAAAACCTATTGGATCTCTGCCTACTTATCTTTCTGATGCTCCTTCTGCGACCTGGCGGTGTGGAATTTCCCTCTTAGTGACTCTCCTGCACAGATTTCTGTGGAGTTCCTCTGCTATGTGTTACTCAGTCGCCATCTTCCTGGAAGTCTCTACCATCCATTTCTTAACAGATTTTTGTGAGAACTTTTTTTTCTCTCCCACTTAAAATTAATATACTTTTCCCCTCAAGAGGCTGTAATTTACCTTTGTAAATTACAGGAAAAGGGCTTCAAAAATTCATGGAAAATTCCTTTACCTTTTAATCCTATTTCCATGAGTTATTTGTGGCTCACTCATACATGTTATTCCAGTTACTATGGCTCCATAAGAAATTATCGCCAACACTTAATGGCCTAAAATAGCAATTAAATATGCTCATAGATTTTATATTTTGTGGGAAGGAACTCAGACATAGCATAACAAACATGTTTCTTCTCTGCCCTATGATGCCGGGGCCTCAGCTACACACCTTACTGGCTAGACCAGAAATGTCTGAAAGCTCGCTTACCATGTGGCTGCCTGATGGGCCAGTTTGGGCTTCTTCACAGTTCAATATCTAGTGTCCCTCCAGAGTACGTTTCCTAAAGGAGAAACCAGGTAGAATCATACTCCTATAGTCCCTGGGAGCACTGCTGCCGTATTCATTAGGTCTGAAGAGTCCCAAGTCCCCCATCCCCAGGTGCACAAAAGGGAAAGTGACCACACACCTCACATTCCTTCACGAAGGGATCTAGGGTCCCTGAGTAAACCGCATGGAGTGCATAGCTGACCTCTGGCTACATCAAGGAGAAGAATCCTACGTAGCTCCATCAATCAAGGCTGATTGCCACAAAATAGAGATCAGGCATGCCTCCACCCTCCATCATTCTTTACCCTTTTCTGATAGTAACTGTTTCTTCCACAGCATTCTACTTTTGTGCTGTGTTCTATAATCCATTGCACTGGTCGCACAGAGCTCACAGGCAATACTCACAATTAAGGGAGCTTTTTAGAGAACTTAATGGGTTACTACAAGCCAAGATCAGAAAACACTAAGGATACACTCATTGGTCCACAGTATCATCTCGCCTCAATCAAGTCTTTCTCTAGTCCTTAGTCTCTGTGTTGCTCTTCAATTCTGTCTCGTGTCTCCTTGCCTCAGCCTCTGACTTTGTCTTGTTCTTTCAGTCTGTCCAGTAATTTCTGTTTCACAGCCTCTGGTTCCTCTTGTCTTTAGACAGAGATCTCATTTGTTCTCCACTGGTAGTTCTTTATCCCTTAAGTTCATGGGATTCCTCTGTTCCTGTTCTAAGATAACACATCCCTATGGCCAGGGAAGTGGCAACGAAAATGAACCAGTCCACTCTGTTTTGGGTTAGACATGCCCTATTTGCAAAGTCCCACCTAATCATCAATGGGAATCACAAAGACCTAGACAGAAGAGCCATGCCAAGAGACTTCACACCACGATAGTCCCACAGACAGGCGCTTCTTGCCTTCTTACCCTTAAATCTACAAGTGAGAGCTGTGTCTTGGGAGATTCGCCTCTAAACCCTGGCAACCAAGTGTGCTTTTTACAGTGCATTTCCTCAACTCCTGTGCAGACAGACCACTGCAGCCAGGTGCAGATTCAGGGCAGCCTCCCAGCATTGCCTGTCTGTCCTGCAGCCCCCTCTCTATGTGCCTCATTGGGCCTCAGCCATCCATGTGGCCCTTCTGCTCTGCTGGGTGGCATTTTGTTTTAAGATGATGGCAACGCCTTGACAGTCAAAGCTGCAGAACCCTCTGGAGAAAGGACACCAGTGAGTTGCTTTTCTTGCCCACACCCCATCACTGTGGTGGACTTGCACACATTCCTGTTGAGTCAGATGTTGGTGATCTGCATTTCTCCTCCACATTCACTTCACTTTAAAAAAAAATTTAGCCCCTGCTATGATTCTAGTGATAGAAGGCGATGTAGGATTTAAGAAAGCTGAATTATCCCTGTCATGTTTAACTCACTGCATAGTTGGAAACTTATAATTTGAATGTTACATGTTTGCTGTCAGGAATTGAATTTCCTTTCCACTGGGCATCCTGCAGACCCTGCGGTGCTGCATTGCTCCTTGGGCCTTGCTGTGTAGCATGGGGATTGCAGGGCCATCTCTACTCTGCTTATAGGACCTGCAGGACCGCAATGATGAGTTGCAGGCTGCGCTGGAAGGCCTACAGACATGGATGCACAAGACACAGAGTAGCCCATCTAGTTTCCGGCCAGATGGATGCCTGCCCCCAGCAGATTGCTCCGAAGGTAGAGGATCTTCTTGGGGAAAGGGTGGAGTCCTTGTTCCAGCAAACTGGGCTATCTCTCAGACCTACCCGTAGTTTGTGTCATGGGCCACTTCCAAGCATCATAGGGTATATTGAGGCACAAACACCTGCCCCAGACACACTGGCACCACCCGGCTGAGTTCCTTGTAGCTGGGAATTTATGGAAGGGGATGGGGGCTTTATCAACTGTAATGAAATGGCAGCAGTTATGTGATCTCACAATGACCTCATGAGAGGCATGTCCATCACTCGTAGATGTTCCAAAGCCACCTCCAGAGTTGTGATTAAGATGAAGGGACTTGGTGGTGAGGTTTCAGCATAGGCTAGAGACAGAGAGAGTGAGGGTATGTGACAGTAAATAAAGGAGCTATATTTCCTTTGCCCAGGTCACAGACCAGTCTCTATACAGATTGTCCTCTGAGCTGTAAGCTGGTTGATGTGAAAACTCTTTTAATAAAAGAGATAAATTATATCTAAAACATATTAATGACTCCCTGATGTTCAGAGAGAGCTTGAGATTTGTCCCCTTGAGTGTCAGAATTCGTCAGAATAGACCTGTGCCAGCGGCGCCTGTGCAGGACACAGGTCAAGCACTGGAAGCAGTTGGGACCTGTGTGCATAGGCGTGCATATCTGCTTAAAAGTAGATATCTCTGGCTTCAGGATCCTCTTAGTGCTGAGGTTTATGACAAATTCCACCTACAGTGTAGACTGTGTTTGATTAATCTCAGCTCCTTCAAAAGACAAGAACAAGGAGGTAACACAGCTGCCCTAGAGTTTTGTCATAGTCCTGTATAGCCAGGGGTTGGTTCTTGGATCAGTGCCCCCAACTGTGCATCAGCAGACACCATGGCAAGTCTCTCAGCCCTGCTGCCAAAGCTCTGATACACAGTGGTTTTGTGTGCTAAGTTTTGGCCACTCCCTCACCCCAGGGAGATCTGTGGACACTGACAGGCCACTCCCTCACCCCAGGGAGATCTGTGGACACTGACAGGCCACTCCCTCATCCCAGGGAGATCTGTGGACACTGACCTGTGGATCTTTGGCAGTCGAGCATTTTGCATCCTCCTCCCTCCCAGTTTTGTAGTGCTCTAAAGCTATTTATTTAATAAAATGTAAATGAATTATAGCTAAAAGAGCCAACCTGGGAACCTTAAGTTTTCTCTGAATGTGGGTACAGCGTCTTTGGACCTCAACATAACCTGCTCACCTGCAAATGGCAGATTGGTGTCTTGAAATCCTGTGAGTCAACAGCCAAAGGCCATTAGACTCATTTGGGAAATGTGGGATGGAGCCTGACACAGCCAGCTGCACCACATCCAGAGATGCCAAGGGTGCTGTGACATCCATTTAAGGCATCCTACGTATTCTTCCACACAACAGACAGGTCAGCCATCCCCAGGGAAATGGACACTGTGTCCCCTCAACTACACAGAATTTATGGCCCTCAGCACGAACCACTGACCCAAAACCTGGGAGACAAGGCCCTGAAGTCTTGGGTCTGCTTGAGACTGGGGACTGCGGCACCAGATCACAGACCTAGGCTTCATGCCATTGCTAATGAAACCTAGCAGTTTCACAATGTGGCCTTTTTATGTACTGTCCTCCCATCCCTCTGATGGAAACCATTTTAGAAGCAGCACCAAGGCTCAGTTGACCCTTCCGATGTTTGTCTGCTGCTGAGAGAATAGTAAGAAGCTGGGTTGCAGTAAGCCTAGTGATGTGGACTGTCCAGCCTCACGGACCTCCTGTCAGCCCAGGTGACTGCGGAAGTTGACAGTTCTCAGTTTCCAAGGCAAAGTAATTCTTTCCAGAGGTTCTCATTCAGGTTTTTGTCTTGTCCCTTATGTCAAAGTTTGTCACCATTTTCAGGGTGACAATGAGAGTAGAGGATGACTTTGCCACGTCCCATCCTTGACACTGCAAAATGAAGACTGAGTCATGGCATAAATGCAATTCTGAGTCTCAGACCAGCTCTCTTCCAAGCCCTAGCAACACACGTAGTTCAAAGATGTGCCTTGTGTGCCTGGTGTGCGTAGTGGTGATTCAGGTCGGAAAGCGAGTCCTTGCAGTGCTCTCAAGCACCATTCCTCATTCCACACGTATGGAATGTGCCTGACTGCTTTATTTATTATTATTATTATTATTATTATTATTATTATTATTATTATTATTGTATTTTAAAATCATTTTGTTGGGAGATCTTACAAGTATAACATTCCATAGTTAAATCACATCAAACAGTGTTGTACAGTTGCTGCCACAATCCGTTTCAAAACATTTTCTTTTTCTTGAACTCCTTGATATCTGCTCCCCATTTATTCCCTCCTTTGCCTACCATACCCCGCCCCAGGAAACCTTACTTTATTTTTTTCCATATCTTGCACATCCAATATATCCATTCACATACAATTCTGTTGTTCAATCCCATTGAGTGGGGTTATTCAGTCATCAGTGCTCTCAGCTCCCTGTTATCTCCTCCCCCCTTCCTGTACCCTCAGGGAACCGTTACTCCATTTATTGTTTCTGAAGGGTTATCTATCTTAGCTTTCATGTATCAAATGATATTAAATATACGATGAACCTGCATCAAATCTGATATGATTAAAGAGGCAAAACAAATAAAAACCATAATCATAAGGGGAGGGAATATTAAGGAACTAGAGGATAATTATGTAGTTCATCAGTGCTATACCACACCCTGGATTTATCATCCCTTCCTGTGTCCCTTCTGAGTGTGACTGTCCAATTACCAGAGGGGCTGTGATTTCTGGGTCTCTACTACATCCATGCCCCTTCACATCAATTTGGTTGCTTATCTTTTGAACTTCTGATACCATTTCTCCTCAACACCTCATGATCACACAGGCTGGTGTGCTTCCTTGTGGGCTGTTTCTTACCTGCTAGTTGGGCACTTATTTAACTGCAAAGCATCTAAGACCCCATATGCTATTAATAACCAGGCACCATCAGCTTTTTTCAACCACATTTGCTTATGCACCCATTTTGGCTTCAGCAATCATCTGACCAGTTTATCGAGCAACACACAGACTTACTGCCATCAAGTTGATGCCAACTCATAATGACCCTATAGGACATGGGAGACCTGCCCCTGTGGGTTTCTGAGACTGTAACTCTTGATGGTGGTTTCAAACTGCTGACATTTCAGATCACAGTCCAATGCATAAACACCATGCCACCAGAGCTCCTACATATCCTGAAACCCAGCATTATTTGTGTGATATAATAATGTGGAGGAGGAGGAGGCCAATTTGAAGTCTTTAGCTAATAAACAGGCCATGAGGTGTGTCTGGCCACCTTCACACACAGTGAGGCTCATTCCCAGGCATCACACTGCCCAGAGGCATGTGTCACCAGGTCACCCCACTTCTTCCATCTCCCCACCTCCTCTATGATCCTGGCATCACCAGGGAATAAACTTGAAGTGAAGTACAAGGGGGCCTTACATTCATGGACAATTCCATTATCTTTTTCTTCCGTGTTCTGGAGGTTTTTTGAAGTCCCTTCACACGATATCACTGCCACTTTGTAGGAACTTGAAGGGTGTGATGGGCTGCAGGAGCCTCCTGAGCAATCTGTTCTGGTGAAAGTGTGAAATGGTTCTAAATGAGTGTTTCCTAACGTGGGCAATGCTGCCCCCTGGGGGGCACTGGAATAATCCGTGGGAGCTGCCAAAGCAAATAACCTACACCCTATCCTGGATTAGGGATGGGCTATTGTATAAAAGTTAATTGCCAGAGGGTTGCTGGGTAACTATTTTTCTGAAAATTGGACAGCTGACCAAATAAGTTTGAGATCCTTTATTCTACATGGATACAACATAGCAGATCACCAGTGATGCGTGCTGTTGTACGCCAGTGTGGCAGGACTCCACCATCACTGCCTTTCCCTTGAAAAAGCACATGTAGAATCTGTGCTTTGTTGTCCCTTGGGAATAGGAAAGCTGTAAGAAACCTGTAATGTCCTCACTGAGCTAAGCTGAGATTTCCTCTTCTTCGCAGGCTTTTTCACATGCGTTACAGCTCCTACTCCAGTGAGCCTCGAAACAGAACTCATGATGGAGCAGGTGAAAGAACGTTACCAAGACGTCAAGAGCCAGCTGGAGACGAAGGTAGGTGTGAGGGGTGCCCGAGGGGGAGCCTGGGGCTTCCTTTTGTGCACAGAGAGCCGTGCTTAGTGCTGACCCTTCTCCAGGCAGCTGCCTTGGATTTCTCTGGTTGGTGAGCGGGCACTAAGAAGACAGTTTGAGGGAAATACAAGCAGAAATGACTGTCAGTGCCTGGCCCAAAGTCGCTGGGGGCTGGCATGCTGAGTGCAGCCCTGCCAACTGCTGTGCGGGAATTCACACCACCTACCTCATTCTTAGCATAACTTATCCTTGGCTTTGCCTCTCTTGGGATGCTGCATAGTTTCTCAGCCAGGATTACCCTGGCTCACAAGGTCTTCTCAGTGAAGTTAGCTCCTGCCTCTCCTTAGATGGTGACTAAGAGAATGTCCGCACACAGTTGCCATGTGCCGCGTTCATTCTACTTTCAGGACTCAGAGAGCCAGCCACCCTGTTTCCACCGGGACCTCTGAGCTCCTGGGTGCAAGTTACTTACCTAAACGGAGCTTGCCAGCCAACGGCCAGACAATATCTTCTCCCACGGGAGGCTATCCAACTGGTCCAGACAAGGCTGTGCCTACATCTTGAGCACTGAGTCTTGGGGATGTCACCGCTGCCTTTTCATCCCTGACTTCTGCAGGCCTCAGCTCCTTGGCATGCCCGACAACCTTGCTGTTTCCATGTCATATTGTCAGGGGCTAATGTTTCTCTTTCCAGGTAAACTACAAGCAGGAAATTGAACTAATGAAGAAAAACTTTGAGAAGGAGAAAAGGGAAATGGAGCTTATGTTCAAAAGTGAAGTCAGCATGCTAGAGAGCCAGAGAGCAGACCTGGAGGCGCTCCATGCACAGTCTCAGGATGCCCTTTGCAGCCTGCAGGGGCAGCTGTGGGAGATAAGGAGTGGGGGCCCACATTGCCCCAAGGAGTTGGCCACCTTAGCTCAGTGGCCAGACGAGAAGCTACGCCTGAGACACCAGCACGGACTACCACAAATCAGGTCTGCTGCCCTGTTTTCTTCTGGGTCCTCCTTCAGTCTGAAGTTCTTCCCAAAAACCCACATTAGATATTTAATTCAGGAAATGACTCAACTGCAGTGCATGCTAAGTGGGTAGTTTTTCTCTGGCCACAGAGAGGAAGGTAGGAAAAAATAGGGCTTTGTATGAGTTGTTTTAACTTAAATTAGAAATATATATATTAAAACTTAAGTTATGAAGTAATTTAGTTTGTAGACTACTTTTAACACATTCATATTTATTTTCTGCCTCAGACTTCTCTGTAGCAAAGGAACAAAGTAGCAAAGCATCTTCCTTATTTAATGTCATGTTCTAATTTTCCAGTGCACGCGGTAGCATGTGGGCAAATGGAGAAAAAGGCTAAAAGCTCCTTTGCAATAGGGAGGCCAGTTATCTGCGAAGGTAGCTTTTCAAAGCTGTCCTAAGCGAAAGGAGCCCTGCTGGGGCTTTGGGTTAGCATCAGGCTGCTAACTACAAGATTGGTGATTCCAAACTCCCAACTGCTTTGTGAGAGAAAAACAGACTTGCTCCTCCAAGAAGAGGGACCATCTGAGAGCCTCGGCAGCAGTTTGCTCCATCCTGCAGAGCATAGGAGTTAGAATCGGTTTCATGGCAGCGAGTTGCTGTGTCATCACAAAGAAAAGCAATGCAAGATTTCTTTGGAAAACTGAGCGTATCAAGTAGGTTTCACTTAGTGGAATGATAACTGGTTGCTGCCAGCCCATGCCTATTTATCATGACCTCACTCTCCCACAGAGAATCTTGGCCCTCGCCAACTTGGACACCAAGCGGGCTAGAGCCCTGCTGACCAGACCTGCAAAGCCTCCTTGGGAAGCATTCTTAGCTGGGAACATGGCTCGGGTTAGAAGTGGCACTACGATGACAACAGTGGACCAAGCCATCTCCCGTGTCCTGTGACCTGGGGAGGTTGATGATCCCAGAGCCAGTCTGCCTTTCTGTCATGGTGCAAGGAAATTGAGGCAGCTTGAGTATGGGCGGTAAAGAAAATCCTGGACTACTGAATTGTACCCTCTTCTGTACCCTGCCTTTCTGTTCCCCAAAAGATGACCACACAGTGGCCTCAGACCTGGGCGTTGCAATAACACATACTGCCCGCTAGGATGATCCAGAGCTTCCTCCTGAGAATTTTGCTTCATAGTATCTGAACCTGTGAACTGTCTGGTAAAGGGCGGGCTACTGTCCAGAACACCTTATAGACCATTGCCACTATTCCCAAGCCCTCTCAGGCTCTAAGAAGCAGCAAAGGGACATGTCTGGTCCCAGGAGTTTCCTTAACTGGCTGGAAGGCTGCTCCCACCCCCATTCCCACCCCATGTCATGATTGTGAGTCGAGCCATATTGCATGACTCTGATGAGCTGAGTTACTCTTGTTCTCCCAGGCTGACTGCTCTCAGCTGGGCCTCACTCCACCTCAGTGTTATTTTCCTGGGGCTTCTAAAGGCCTCTTTCCTAGATGTTTCAAATACTTTTTAGAGTAATTTCGACTAAAGGTACTTTTTTTTTTTTTCACTAAACTTTAGGCCAGTACTGCCCAATACAGCTTTCTGTAGTGATAGACATATCTTGTGTTTGCCTGCCCATTACAGGAGCCACTGGCCACATGGGGTCACTGAAAGTGACTGATGTGACCAAGAATCTGAGCTTTGATTTTATTCCATTTTAATCCGTCTAAATGTAAATTTAGTCCCATTTGACAAGTCGTCTCTGCTGCATTATCAACTAGATCCTGTGCATGCACTCTCTGAGCGCAGCTGGCACGAGTAGCGAGGAGTTGTGCACTTAGAACGTGCGCTAGGGCAGGCCTTTCTAACCCTGTGATACATGTGACATTCGTGTTTCTGAGCCAGGTCCATGTGAAAGTTTCTGTAGAAAGGGGGCAAAGGCTGAACTGAGCCAGAAACTCCTGTGGATGGAAGCAGCGCACTTGTTACAGCAATGGGACTGTAAAAAGAAAAAGATGCTTCAGAGGCAACTGCAGCTAGTGACAGACATGGGAGCCCAGCTGGACTTGGACAAGGGATAGAGAAGAGAGGCAGAAGGAGATGCTAGCCCAGTGCAAGAAGCAGCAACGCAAGTTGGGTGGGGGGTGGAGGGTGGAGGGTGGCAGGGAGGGCTGATGAGTAAAGAGCAAGCTAAAATTTGCAAAGTGTTTGCACTTGAAAAGTTAGAAACCACATATAGGAAGCAATTAAAAGGGCTTTCCCTGGAGGCAGAGGGGCTGAAAGCCTTCTTGAAGGAGGGAAAGGCAACTGCCTCCAGGCCTGCTGAGGTCCACAGAAGTCAGAAAGGAGACGGGACCAGCAGGGTCAGAACGTGGAGAGGCTGAGTTCCTGTGTATGCCAGGGAGGCATCTCACTGCAGATCCTGTCCAGAGCCCGGTCCCGAGAGCAGCCCCACAGCCCAGAGGACCCTCTGCATAGCTCACTATCAGGGCCATCCCATCTTGGTGAATGATATAGAGGTGGCTCCTGCTCCTTTAGAGACATGGGTGATCTATGCTATCCCCTAGAGGGGCAAGGCCCATGTTCCTGGAGAAACCCGTACCTTTGGCTAGCAGCCTTGCTGGTCAGAAGCAAAGATCATCTGAGCAGCAGGAGTCCAAAGCCACAGAGCAGCCCTTACTGGACATGGCTGGACACAAGCTGCCCCTCTAGGAGCCTCTGTGTCTTGGAAGGTGAGCATGGGGTAGGGACCACTAGGACAGGACAGCAGAAATTAGAAGCTGCTGTACCGATAACAGAAGGTAGAAACTGTGCTGGAGAGAGAAAAGAATGACATGAAAACCAGGCTCCTACAGCTGGAAGATAAGCTTCTGGCTAGGGAGAAAGAAGCAGACTCGAGAGAGAATAACAGGTTTGCCCTCTATCCATTCTTAAACAAGTGGAACTGAGTCATCTCAGTCCCTGATGACTTGATTGCATAACCCCCTTTCCTCCTAGCAGGCTGGTAGACTCGGCACCAGGAGAATACCACGTAGCCCAGGTGTGCCCAAGCTTACAAGCCCAGTCTGGCCTGTACTCGGGCCGTGGTGTTGCTAGGTGCTGTGTGAGTGCGAAAAGAGAAATTTTCCATACAGAAACCCCCAGAACTTCACCAAGAGGACTGCTGTGGCTTAGACTCAGGTTTTCACTATCTCTGTCGGCAGGAAATCTGTGCTTGTCTCACGGGGCCCACGAAAGACTGCCCTGAACCCCATTTCATTCCTTTGGGGTCTCTGAAGGTCTCTGCCTGCCAGCTCCAAGCACCTTCCTTTAGTCCCACTGTGTGTATTTATTGAAAGTGTCCTTGGCGCAGATCTACTGCTTCGTGAATTCTGTGAGAGCCCCAAGAACTGACTGGGACACTCGGATGTTGGCCGCAGAAGCCAATGCCTTCTAGAGAAAGCTGAGCTGAGAGGGAGTTCTTAATTCCACCAGCTGGGCAGGCTGCTTGAAAGGCCACAGGTGGAACTGGCCTTCTCGCTTGAGGACTTTGGCTGGCAAATGCTCTATCTCAAAAGCCTGGGATATAGGAAGGCCTTTCCCAATATTTTCCATAGATGGGCCCATGTCCCTGAGTGGCTTAAAACAACACAGATTTAATATCTTACAGTTCTAGACGCTACAGGTCAGAAATAGGTTAAAATTTAGCTAATGTCTTGACAGCTTAGTTGCATGTTAGCTAGAACTGAGAGCTAAATTGTACTCTAATCGAGGTGTCATCACGGTTGTGCCCCTTCCAAGGGGTTCTAAGGAGAACCCATGTACTTACTTTTTCCACCTTCTAGAAGCCACTCACATTTCTTGACTCGTGGCCTCTTCCACTTTTCAAAGCGTCCAATGGCTGGCTGAATCTAAGGCTGTGCCTCTTCTGCCTCTTTCATTTAAAAGGACCCTAGTCTGTACAATAGGCCCACTAGAATAGTCCAGAATAATCTCATTATCTCACAGTCAGCTGATCAGCAGACTTAATTTCATCTTCAACTGTAATTCCCCTTAGCCATGTAACATAATATTCACAATCGGGAATTAGAACATGAATAATGTTTTACCAACTGCCATCGAGTTAATTCTGACTCATATCCACCCCAAAGGGCAGAGTAAAACTGATCCCTAGGGTTTGTGAGGCTATAAATCTTGATAGAAGCAGAAAGCCCCATCGTTCTCCTTTAGAGCAGTGAGTGGGTGGGTCTTTTAGCTGCTGGCTTTCCAGTTAGCAACCTAGAGTGAAATGCAGATGAATACAATACCAACTGCACCACCATGGCTTCCCAGAACAGTCTTTAGGAGGTCATTAATCTGCCAACCACAGCAGTGATCTGGATGTTTTTTATCTCTGATACATTCATGATCACATATCTTTGGTGTATTTAGGTGTGTATTTTTTAAAATATTCTAATGTTATATGCAATAAAAAGTGTACTGCTATGATTTTATAAGAAATTGATCAGATCGTTTTACCAGCACCCAAAACAAGAAATAGAACCCTCCTGGATTCCCCACACATAGCCAGTATCCTGACTTCTAACTCCTTAATTTTGCCTGTTTTTGCACTTTATATAAAAGAAGCATACCATCCGTCCTTTCTTACCATATGTTGTTTGTGAGATTCTTCCATATTGTTGCTTAGAGCTATAGTTATTTCATTTGCACTTTATTTTTCATTCTCTTGCCTGCATTTTTCTACTGCTATGAAAGTTCTGGGTCAATGCAATATGTTTGTATGGAATGGAATTTTTTAGATTTTAAGATATAATAATGTTTACCTTTTTATTGACATAAGAAACAATGTGTCTTGTGCAAAACTCAACTACAACTCTTTTTTTAATGAAGTTTTTATTGTGAATTAAGGTTTACAGAGCAGATCATACTTTAACACTCTGCAATTCATACATATTTTGATGCCATTCATTCATTCCAGTCCCCTTAATGTGCCCTCCCTTAGTCCACGACTTCCCTGTTTTCTATGTCCTTTTCTCCTCCTTTCCTAGCCTTCTGTCTTTGGGTGAATGCTCCCCATCTCATTTTAACGGTTGACTTTTCTAACACAGTAGTGAGTTGAAGTCCAGACCCAAGGGAGCACGGTCTTAGGGGCCCTACCAGACGCTGTCTGACCAGTAAGCCTGGTTTCTTTTAGGATTTTGATTGACAGGTTCTTCTTCTCTTTCCAGGACTCTCTAGTGTGATTTTATGCAGAGCTGGTGGTGGTGGCGCCAGGTATCACCCCGTTCTTCTGGGCCCAGGATTGTGGAGACCGGTGTTCTCACTGTCCCTTCGACTAAGTGTTTTCCCTGTGTCTGTTTAACTGCCACCCCGCTGCTCTGCTCTGGACAGGGAGAGATCAGTCCTTGCACCCTAGACGGCTGCTCAGAGACCTTTAAGACCGCTGCTACTTACCAGATTAGAATGTAGAGCACTGTCTTTGTGAACTATGATATGCTAATGGATCATTTTGTCCCCTGCAACTATTGTGATACCACTCCCCCAAAGCCCAGTACCTTATTCCTTCAGAGTATCTGCTTATATTTAAGAAGTTGTCATAATTTTGTCCTCTGTTCGCCCCACCACATTCATGGATATATTTGCAGTAAAAGTAAATATACGAATACTCTCTTTTAAACACACACACACACACACACACACACACACACATATATATATATATGTGTTTGTAAAAGTCTCCTATCTGTTCAGCCTGTGTGTATGTCCAAGTACTCACTTGTAGATTCCCCAATCCCCCACTGTTGTAGGACTTTGAATCTAACAGTGTTTGCGTCTGTAGTTTCTCACTCTTGCAAACTACCGGTGTACTCGCCTGCCTGCCTCCATCGTTTCTCCTGTGTGTTGCATTCCCCTCCGCCCAGGCTATCACTTGCCTGTGTTCTAGCCGCACCTCCCCACCCTCCTTTCCATCCTCTGCAACCATCAAAGAATGTTTTTATTTCCATAAGAAAACTTACTGTTGATTTTTATAGTGGTGGTCTCATACGATATCTGTCCTTTTTGTTTTTGACTAATTCCACTCGGCGTACTGTCCTCCGTGTCCATCCCTCTGTGAGGGCTTTGCAGGTGCATTGTTATTCTTCGACGTTGCATAGCATTTCATTGTGTGTTTATTGCACCCAAGTTTGTTCATCCATTCTTCCACTGCAGGGCATTTAGATTGTTCCTGTTTTTTGCTATTGTGAATAATGCTATGATGAACATGGGTCTGTATCTATTTATTTGTGTCATAGTTTTTATTTCTCGAAGACACATACCAAGTAGAGGGATTGATGTGTCATGGTATTTCTCTTCCCAACTTTCTCAGGGTGCACCATACTGCCTGCCACAGTGGCTGCACCATTTCCCAGTTCCTCCGGCAGTGTATGAAAGTGCCAGTCTTTCCACACCCTCACCATCATTTGTTGTTATCTGTTGTTGTTTTTTTAACCTTCCAGTTAATTTGGGGGGTGAGGTCGTATCTCATTTTGATGTGTATTTCTCTAATGGCTAATGATTAAGAGCATTTCTTCATATATTTTTGCCCCCCTGAATGTCTTCTTTGGTGAAGGATCTGTTCACATCCTTTGACCATTTTTTAAATTAGATTGCCTATCTCTTTCTGTTGAGATACTCAATTTTCTGTAAATTTTAG
The DNA here is from genome assembly GCF_050624435.1 of Tenrec ecaudatus. Lineage (NCBI taxonomy): Eukaryota > Metazoa > Chordata > Mammalia > Afrosoricida > Tenrecidae > Tenrec > Tenrec ecaudatus. The sequence goes on from NW_027457684.1 coordinate 321,835, forward strand.
AGATGAGTCTCTTGTCCAGTATGTCATTGTCCAATATGAAATTCCACAGCCTTTGGCTGCTCTTTTGACTCTTGGTGGAATCTCTTGACACATACAATTGTCTACGTTTTCGGAGCCCCTAGTCATCCATTGTCTTCTGCTCTGAGTGTGTTCTCCATTACTTCTGTGAGGGCAGTTACATACTTGGCTTCACATAGTCTCTTAATTGTTCAGCAGATAGGATGAGCAATCTTCAGTGTATCTGCGCTCCAAGCAGCCAAAAGTAGAATTCCACCTCCACCTAACACAGTGTACACACCTAGAATCAGTCTGTTTCCCATACTAGAGCCAGAGTGACCATTTCAAATTTCATGTCCCATTTATTTGACAGCCCTACTCTAAACCCTTTGCTGCTGTTAAAGTTCCCATGACTTCTTTTTCTCTATTTTTCCCTTAGTGCCCCATGAGATCAAATGAAGTCAGATGAGACATACTTGTGCTTGATACTAGAACATAATGCATAAGATAAGCATGGCAAGGTTATATAGTACCTGGATTACTTAGATTGGGAAAATTAGAATCTAACAAGATGCCAGACAAAGACGTAGTTGGGGGGATAAATATCGACATGTGTTCAGGACAGAAAGTATGGGTTCAAAGCTCATTAGGGATTTTTTTGTTGGTAAAAATACTTGCCTGTCATAAATCACTTGTGTTGTCTTGGCAGAGATTCTTTAAGAATTGTTTGTCAGGAAATAATGTGGCCCAGGGTAGCCTTGGTCATGGAGTAGATAGTGACACCTGCCTTTCTCTGCTGAGGTATTCACTGTGCATCAGGCCGCTCCATAAATCAATATGTGATTCTTCCTCAGTTTTTCCTTCCAGTGATGACCTTGGAGTATAGCAGGTGACAGTCTCACTAAAGAGGAAAATGTGTGCATATATTTTAAGCTCTGGTCATTCTTGTTTCTTAGATCCCTGCCGGGATTCACTAGCAGGGAATAGCTTTTGGAATGCCCCAAGGTCTCACATTCAGTATTACGCATTGATACCAACCATGGGCACATGGTTCCCAACTTACTTCTGATTGTCAATTGTGCTTGCAGAGCCAAGCTACAGAGGCTTTCTGAAGAAAACACATCGTTGACAAATGAATTGGGAAGGATTCAGCAAGAACTTAAAGTTGCAGAAAGAACAAATGATGTACAGAGGTAAAGGCTTGTCCAGGTTCAACTTAGGACCTTTGAGCTTGTGACCCAGTTTTCACATAGCAGAATGAGTGGTTTCCTCTCAGTAAAGTGAGTGTAGAAGTTACTGAGATAGAAAGTGGGGCGTATTCTCAAATCAACCTCACTTTCCAGAAAGCCAAGAGTGGATGAACCTAATTGGTCTCTGACCATGACATGACACATATGTAAAGGGCCCTGGCCTACCTCCACATGCAGGCAGCCCCTCTCATACCTGAATGCCTGGTCTCAGACGTAAAAGGTAGAACACGTATGTATGTGGCAGCATTGCCCACCCCACAGTGAGCAGCTGCTACACCCATCCTTCTTACCTCTGCCATCGTGGCATACCACCTTATTCCCTGTATGAAAGTACTCCGCATCACACCTGATGGTGAGGACAGGTGGACATAGTTTAGTACAGTGAAATGATCCTAGGGCCTTCCTAGACAAATACAATATCTATGTTCATGACTCAGTAATAATTTCAGGTGGACTTTTCACCACGGTTTATATTTGTATGTAGATATCGGCATTAGGGGTAGGTCTGGGCCCTAGGACACTGAGGCAGGAACAAGGGACAGGGAGTGGAGTGCTAACACTGGTCAGTGAGTTTTCACTGCTGTAGCCATATCCAAGGGCAGTCTGCCTTTTGATTTTTCTTCCAAATAAGAAGTTCAAGATAAAGTCAACTCTGACCTGCTGCGAGCATGGAGCATAGTTGATGGAGTAGCCATGACGGTCAGAATATGGATGGCAGGGGAAGGGACCAGCGGGGATTTGCATCATTACAGTTCTGAAATCCAGGAGGTCTTCCCTTGAAACCATTTTCTCCTAAGTTTACTACCAGACTCCATTCCCAGCAGATCGCAGTGAGGGTAAGATGGTTTGTGTTTGTGTTGCTGGGTGGCTAGTTCCATACTTTGCTAAATCCGTAGTAATTTGCTTGACTAAGGATTGCCACGGAGAATGGTCCTTTTGTACAATCTGGCAAAATCTTGCAAGCGAAAACTAAACCCACTCTCATTGAGTCTGTAGAGGGTTTCTAAGACTGAATCGTTAAGGGGTGTGGGAGGCTATACCATTGACCTTGGCAGTTACCAGCACAAACCAAGGTGACACCTGGCTTTGGTTTCACCCTCCCTGCTGAAAATTTTCATTTCCGCCTCAAAAAGAGTCACCTGACGAATCCCATCTGACCCTAGACCAAGGATGGGACCAGCCTTGTTCTCATGTAAAATGCATTGGAAAGGGGATTATTGGAGATGCAGTTAGTTTAAAATTTGGCACCTTGTCTTTTGATCTCTCTTAAGTTCCATTTTTAATTTGTTCCAGTTTTTAATACTTTCTGCTTTCTTTTCTAAAGGTTCTTGTCTGTTTTACTTTGTTATTGTTAGTTGTTTCTGTTTTTTTTAAAGTATGTTTTCCTATAGATGAAGTCCAGAATAGGTGCATCTATACAGACCCTAACTGGATTAATGGTTCTTTGGGAGTTTCACACAGTTGGTTAGAAGGAAATGGGAAGCTAATAACGACGAGTACAAGAATGAAGAAAATGTTCCAAAACTGATTGTGGTGATGATTATACAATCTTGATATGATTGAACTATTGAATTGTATATATGTGAATTATGTATCAATAGAACTTTTTTAAAAATTAAAGAATCGCCTGAGAACTTTGCTAAAATATTGATTGTGATTCAGTATATTTAGGTCAAAAATTCAAATTATCAACAGGGGTTGGAACTGGAATGAATCGGTTTGAAGTCCTAAGGGTAAACTTTCCTAAATTCTTCTGGCTTTAGGAGCTTGGGATCAAGATTGAACCATCACCACTATTATCAGTCATAGCAGTAGCAGTAGTGTAGAGGGATCTGGGCCGTAGAATATGAGGGGAGGTAGGGGTGGGCCTTTTTGTCCAAGCCATGGTGGACTGTTACTAGAAGAAGAAAACTCATTAATTGGCAATGATATTGTTAATTTTGCTTTTTCAACAGGAAAGAAATTGATATTTTAAAGAAAGAGAAATATCAGGCCTGCCTTGAAATGGAAATGATCAACAGTCAGGTTTAGTATTACCACCTGATGTGAAGCTAATGAACTTTTCTTTCTCTCTTTCTTTCTTTCTTTAAAAACTATTTTCGAATATTATAGAGGACTTTGTTCCTCAACGATTTCAGAATGCAGTAACTACCTCCCTTGTCAAAAATCAGAAAGTTCGTGTGGATACATTACTGCCGTCAGGGACACCCCATTTTGGTGCTGCCAGCCATCCTGATAATTCTTAGAATCACATGTGGCATTTATATCATGTCTTCTTGTCTCTTTCTCTCGGTCTATTCTTTATTTTGGAGACCATGGCACTTTTGAATATTACATGCAATTGTTTTGTTCCGTGTCTTGAAGTTTGGGTTTGTCTAGTCATTGATAATAATTAGATTGAGATGAGGCTTCTTTGGCAGAAGTACAAGAGTAAGAGTTGTGCAGTCATCAGCACCATCAATGTCAGAACTCTTCCTTCTTCCACTCATTGTTAGCTTCCCACTTCCCGCATCCTCCCTGCCATGCCCCTAGCCAACTATCACTCCAGTTACTGTCTCTAGAGATTTACATAGCCTGGATTTCATACACAGAAAATCACACAAAGCACAAACAATGACAAAGCAAAACAGAGAAAAACCTCAGCCAAAAGAAAATATAAAATGTTAGAAACTGCCACCAGTTAGAACCTCCTTGGGAATTCAGCCAGTCTCAGCCAGAATCTTAACAATGAGACACACTTTCACATAAACTAACAAGTACTAGCAGACCCCTTAAAATCCCCTTTTTTAATTTATCAGAAAACCACTATAACCAGAACACCACTTATGATTATTTCTGTCACCTAAATCCTACTCATGTATTCCTATCTCCTATTCCTTCTACCCAGTCAGCTCTATCATTTCTTCCTCATCTCAACAGAATACAATTTCCAGCCCCTATCTGAACTTTCTCCACTAACCCAAAGAGCAAGTCCTGTCCCTCCCTCCTCCACCTACTCACACACAATCCAGAACCTTACATACCATCTACAGTTGGATCACTATGCCATGCAAACAACAGTCAGCAGTAGTAACCACAAAAAAATCAAGATAAACAAAAGTCAACAACTGAAGATTACGCAACTTCATTGGAATACACAGAAAGTGAAGACCTTAAATTACCAGAAAGAGAATACAGGTGAATGATGTTTGTGACCATACAAGAGATTTGGGGATCAATTCTGAAAAAAGGAAGAAAGTGTGATACTAAAAACCTCACACCCCAAAGAAACCGAGAAACAAAACAATGAGATAACAGAATTAAAAAACATTGTATGAGAACTGAGCAATACCGGTGTTCATCGCAGCACAGTTTACAATTGCAAGGAGTTGGAAACAACCCAAATTTCCATCAACAGATGAATGGATTAAAAACCTATGGTACAGATGTGCTTTACATAATTGATGTATGTATGGATTGTGCTAAGAGTTGTATGAGCCTCTAATAAAATGATTTAAATAAAAACTATGGTACATACATACACTGGAGTACTACACATCACTAAAAAGCAGTGATGAATGCATGAAGCACCTTGCCACATGGGAAAAACTGGAGAAAATGATGCTAAACAAAGTAAGCCAAGCACAAAACACAAATACAACATGAGTCCGCTGAGGTAAACTTAAAAAAAAATGCAAAAGAGACATAAGGAAAAAGCTACTGTATACAAACATTCCTGGGGTGAGGTCCAGGTAGTATGGCAGGGGCCAGACCAAATCCAGGGATACATATGGTAGACAATTAAAAAGGTTGGGGGGTGGGGGAAGAAAATGAAATAAATGGGTAGCTGGGGAACAGGGAACTAACCCATCCAAGGGGAGGGTCTTGTTCATATCGTCGCCGGGAAAGAAGGACCAGACTTCTACCCCATGCTCCAAGATGTGAATGCAACATACTGGCATGAAGCAAGGAACCAGTAGAAAGGTCTGAGGGGTTGGCCCCAATCCCAACTACATGGACAGCAGCCCTTGCCCCCAGAAGAAAGTACTTCAGAGGATAGCATTGAAGCTACAGCTCCGAGAGAGGGACATGTCTGATCAGAGCAAATCGAAGCAAATGAAGGGGGAGAAGAGAGACTGGAGCACATCCTGGCCCACCAAGCCTTAAGGACAATATCCCCACTAAGAACAGCCAATGCACAGAGAGGACCATATGGCTGGTCCCACTATGAGACAGGACATCCCGCACTGACCCATAGCCCTATAGGGGACAACACTGGAGACACAGTGTGGGAATTAGACCGATCTGACCCCACCACACTGAGGCAAAACATGAAGGGCATGCAACAGAACAGCAAGGGGAGCAGAGCAAGGAAGTCCCGAGGCATTATCAAAAATAGACTTTGGGTTCAGAGCATGGCACCCCATCAGGCTCAATCAGCAAACACTCGCAAATGTCAACAAACAGACCTTGAACTATTGACAGGCTTTTCTTTTTTGTGTCATTTGTTTTTTGGTGGTGTTGTTTTGTTTTCTTTTGTTGCTTTGTTTTGTTCTGTCTTGTTTTTGTGTATATTATTATCTCTGCAGGTCTATCTAGATAAAATAGGTGGGATAAACAATCTGGAGGAGAAAACAATGGGACTGACAGTTCCGGGGGGACATGAGAGAGGGGAAGGTTGGGGGAAAAGAAGTGGTTAACAAACCAAGGGACAAGAGAACAACAAGTGATCCAAAATCAGTGGTGAGGAGCGTGTAAGAGGCCTGGTAGGGCTTGATCATGGGTAATGTAACCGAGAGGAATTACTGAAACCCTAATGAAGGCTGAACATGAACAAGAGCAAAGTAAAAGGAAATAGAGGAAAGAACTGCAAGGCACATAGCATTTATAGAGCTCTAAATATAGGCATGTACATATGTAAATATATTTATATATGATGATGGAGGAATAGAACTATGCATATATTTATAGGTTTAGTATTAAAGTAGCAGATGGACATTTGGCCCCTACTCAAGTACTCTCTCAATGTAAGAACACTTGTTCTATTAAACTGGCATTCCATGATGCTCACCTTCCAGACACAATCACTGAAGGCAAATGTGGTGAAGAAAGTCAATGGTGTCGGCTATCAAAAGATATAGCATCTAGAGTCTTAAAGGTTTGAAGGTAAACAAGTGGCCTTCTAGGCCAACCAAAGCCCACATGGAAGAAGCACACCAGCCTGTGTGATCATGAAGTGTCAAAGGGATCAGGTATCAGGCATCAAAGAACAAAAAATAATATCATTGTGAATGAGGGGAGTGCAGATTGGGGACCCAAAGCCCATCTGTAGGCAACTGGACACCCCCTTACAGAAGGGTCACGGGGAGGAGATGGGCCAGTCAGGGTGCAGTGTAGCAATGATGAACATACAACTTTCCTCTATTTCTTAAATGTTTCCTCCCCACCACTATCATGATCCCAATTCTATCTTACAAATCTGGCTAGACCGGAGGATGTACACTGGTACAGATAGGAACTGAAAACACAGGGAATCCAGGATAGATGAACCCTTCAGGACCAGTGGTGGGAGTGGCAATACTGGGAGGGTGGAGGGAAGGTGGGGGTAGAAAGAGAGAACCAATTACAATGAGCTACATATAACCCCCTCCCTGGGGGATGTACAACTGAAAAGTGGGTGAAGAGAGACGTTGAACAGTGTAAGACATGACTAATAATAATTTATAAATTATTAAGTGTTCATGAGAAAGGGGGGCAGGGAGGGAGGGTAAAAAATGAGCTCATACCAAGGACTCAAGTAGAAAGCAATGTTTTGAGAATGATGAGGGCAACAAATGTACAAATGTGCTGACACAATGGATGTATGAATGGATTGTGATAAAAGTAGTATGAGCCCCCAATAAAATAATTACCCCCAAAAAAGAACTGAACAATAGAATGGAAGAAAATGAAAATTGAATCTATGAACTTGAAGACAACCATGCAGACTTCAGCAAATGAGAGAAACAAACAAAAAAGTAAAATAATCTGAAGTAAACCTGAGGATGATGTGAGAAACCATGAACAGAAGTAATGAATGTCTTGTTTGGAATACTGGAACGGGAAGAAACAAACAAATCTACATATAAATTAGTAAGAGAATTTGTGGAGGAAATTTTCCCCAGTACTATAAAGGAGGAGATAATATCCATTCAGGAGACAGAGAGAACTCCAAGGAGGTTAGACCCGGGGGGTGGGGGTAGGGGACATGTATAGGAGGGCATCAGGACATATGATAGTCAAAATATTCAACTTCAAGGAAAAGGAGAGAATCTTGAGAGCAGCTAGAGAGGGAAAAAGTCACCTTCAGAGGTAATCAGATTGGAATAAGCTCAGAGCTCTCAGCAGAAAATATGCAGGAAATAAGAAAATGGAGCAACATAGATCAAACTTTCAAAGTAAAAACCTGCCAACCAAAATCCTGTATCCAGCAAAGCGATATATCACATATAAAGAAGAAATAAAGGTATTCCCAAACAAGGAAATAGTTAGAGAATTCATAAAAACAAAACCAGCATTGCCGAAAACACTAACCATATCTCTATGGTCAGAAAATCAACAGCACAAAAACATTATGAGATCGCCACAGTCCGTGCTACTATCCAGAAGTCAACACACTAAAACAACACCCAAAACAGTAGATCTAGACGGGAAACAAGGACATGAATAGATTCCTCCCTCCCAAACACAGATAATACAATATGATAGTAACTCACCTGCATTTGGAATTAATACCAATGAAAATCAATGGGCTAACTACCCCAGTCAAAAGACAGAGTAGCAGACTGGATTAGGAAACAAGATCCATCAATCTGCTGCCTTCAAGAAACACACCTCAAACTCACAGACAAAAACAGACTGAGAGTCAAAAGATGGAGAAAAATTTACTAAACCAATGACAATGAAAGGAAGACCTCACACAAATAGAAAACTACAAGCCAATATCTCTCATGAACATAGATTCTCAACAAAATCCTGGCCAGTAGAATTCAACAACATATCAAAATAATAATAATACTTCATGCCCAAATGGGATTCATACCACCATATAAACAAAATATAGAAGAACCAGATGATCATATTGATGGATGTAGAAAAAGCATTTGACAATATCCAACACCCATTCCTAATAAAAACAATAATTAAATATAAGGAAATTCTTCAATATACTAAAGTCCATATCTTAATATCCAACAGCCAGTATCATACTGGATGGAGAAAAGCAGAAATCATTGCAATTGAAAATGGGAACCAGACAAAGATGCCCATTATCCCCACTTTTATTCAGCATTGTGCTAGATCCTAGCCAGAATCAAAAGGCAACAAGAGATTAAGGGAGTGCAATTGGGCAAAGAGAAATTAAGCTCTAGTTATTTGCAGATGGTATGATTTTATAGAGAGAGAAAAACCCAAGGTCTCCACAAAACCCTGTTGGAAATAATTGGAGCTTGTTTCAAATAAGCACCCATCTAAGTGAGATGTCAGTAAACTCACCTGGAAGAAGCACACGATCATCGATGATCCAAGGATTATCAATTATATAAACCAGATCTGAAGAAGGGAGTGCTGTCAGAGCTGAAATTTGTGACATTCTGGTGTTCACAAAGCTATGGCTGACAGTGGGAGCCCAAAATACATGTTCAGGTTCTCCACAGGGAATAAGCCTCCAGTGGCCCCCCTCTGACTATCACTGAGAGATAGGAATAACCTGGTTATCAGGCAGCTGGTATTGGAAAGACGATTATAGTAAATTAAAATGATAAATAGGGCTTGAATGGTTAAAATCTTGTTATTTGAGCTCCCTTTAGATACACTTTGACTTTTATCTAGTTTTTAATATTTTCTGGGTTTTGCTGTTGTTTTCTAGATTAGGTCTTATCGCTGCTGTATTTTGTTATTTTGGTACCTTTCTTGATTCTCTGTTATGTATCTTTCTGTGTTTGGGGGTTTATCAAACCCAGATTGGGTGAATCTGTAGAGGTAATAACTGGAGTAAGAGTTCTTGGGGTGTATTGATGGGGAGGAAAGAGGTAATGGGGAGCTGACATCACGTAGTATGAAAAGGAAGAAATTGATTATATGCAGTAATTGCACAACGCTGCTTGATCTGATAGAGCTATTGGTATGATGTCTGGATTATGCCCTAATAAAATGATCTGGGAAAAACATAAATTTTAAAAAATCAATTTTCATTTACATCAGGGCTATCACATTTTTAACAAAACTCAAGTGAATATTCCCAAATTAATTAAGTTTTCCCACAAGTTTACAGGAATGCTGCTGCTCCACATAACACAATACTTTTTAGCGTTTTAATGAAGGTCGGGAAGACCTCAAAGATGAATTCAAGGCAAGTCACCTCAGAAGGCTTTGGAGACTCTCTTTCTGGGTTTCAAAGGAATCCTCTTTATATTTTCTCAAGGATGATCACAGAGACTTCTCAGGAAGACATCTGAAGAGAATGGAAAGCTGCGCTGGGTAGGAGGAAGAAGGACAGGAAAATGTACCACGGCGTGTGTTCTGTTACGGCGCCATACCTGCTCCTCCTGGAGGGTAGCAAGGACTGTCTGACGAGCTCCTCATTGGGAACGACCCATCCACCTGACGCAGCCTTATCTGCCTTCCACACTGCTCTGTGTTCCCAAGCTCAGAGGACATTTAAAACGAACATGATTTGCATCCCTTGAACATGACAAAACTCCCATTTGACATGACATAAATTGAAGAGTGAGAATTCTTTGGGAAATGAATAGAAAGATGAAAACACTTCAGAAGCATATAGGCATAGATAAAGATATGACATGAAACAGTAGCTTCATATTTTGATAGTTTTGTTTAATTAAGGTTTCTTTTTTTAATCCTTTTATTGGGGGCTCATACAACTTATCACATTCCATACATACATTCATTGTGTCAAGCACATTCATACATATGTTTCCATAATCATTTTTAACAAGTTTCTATTATACAATGCTTTGATACTTACCCTTGTGTGTGCGTATTAAACCTACAAGATAAAAATGATATGATTCTGCTCATTGCTGAACCATAGGTATTCACACCAACGTGGGAATACCTTGGAACTGTGGTTGATCTCTCCCCTGAAAACTAATTGTTGTGAGAAAAAAAGAAAGGCAATCCAACAAAAATGTAATTTGATTCTTTTAAATTGTAATTTATTGAAAGATGCTCCTGACCAGTGGTTGACAGTAACTGAAATCTCTATGGTGAAAAACTGAGAAATTTTCTAGCAACTGTTGGAACACACGGCCATTTGTGTATACACCAAGAGGACATCTGTCAGACACTCTAATTTCCTGGCCCAGTGGTACTGAGAATATCAACAACTTACTGCCAGATAGATTTGGATATCAGGGACAGGTCAGAGGTCCTTTTGAAGAGATTCATATGCTTTAAGTTTCTTCCTCCCCCCCCCCTTAACACGATGTTTTAAATAACTTAGATAAAAGTGGGAGGTCTTCAGAACAGTGGTTTGAATGTTCTTAATGGTCTAGATGTATTCTCACTTCTTCTCAGGAATAAAGCAGAGTTCTCAACTTCAGCATCATTGCTGTGTGAGACTGGATAAGTCTGTATAGGGGCTGTCCTATACACTGTAGGATATTTAGTAGCATTTCTACATGTCAGTAGCCACCCCTACCTACCCCAATTATGACAATGAAAAATGCCTCCAGATGTTGCCACGTCCCACAGTGAGACAAAATTACCCCTCATTAACCACTGAAAGGATCTGCTGGGGCTTCGTTTTTGTTTTCAATCATTGTTTTACCCTTTTTTGCTCTAGAGTCAGAAATACAAGGATCAGTTATCTCAGCTCAACCATAGGATCCTTCACCTGGGTGAGGAGGCCTTTGTCCACAAGGCTCAAAATGAGAAAAACCAAGTACCCGTTCAGTTGCTGACACTGAAGATGGATCGGGCTGGTCACCAGGTGAAAGAGCAGGTGAGTGGGCAGTGCAGAGTGGGAATATGAGAGCAACAACTTAAAGATATGGAGACATACACTGCCCCACACATAGCCAGGAAGCCTGGGGGAAAAGAACATGGAATATCATAGTTTTTTATAAATCTGCTTTATTTAGAAGAGTAGCATAAAGGAATTAAATCTTAAAAAGAGAGTAAATTCCTACAACCTTTCTGAAAAGACAAGTTGAAAATATAGATAGCAAGAGCCTCAAGAATCTCATTATAAGAAGTGAAACTTCACTGTTTGCAAATAATATGATTTTATATATTGAGAATCCTAAAGGGTCCACAAGAGACTAGCTGGAAGTCATAGAAGAGTTTAGTAGCGTAGCAGTATACAAGAGTAACAATTGACTTCTTCTATACCAGGGATGGGGGTACAGAAAAAGATACCAAGGAATCAGTATCCTTTGCAAAAGCTGAAATACCTGGGAATAAACTTAACCAAAAACCAAGACTTGTACGAAGAAAACTATAGAACATTACTATAAGAAGCCAACCGGGATCTACACAAATGGAAGCCTATTCCGTGTTTGTGGATCAGAAGACTCAGTATTGTGAGAATGTTGATACTATCTAAAACAATCTACAAATAAAATGCATTGCCGATCCAAATTCTAACATCATTCTTCAAAGAAATGGAAACACTGATTATTAACTCCATATAAAAAGGGAAGAAACCCAGGATAAGCAAAGAACTCCCCAAGAAAAAGAACAAAGCAGGTGATCTCACATTACTTGACCCCAAAACCTACTTATACAGCCACAGTTGTCAAAACAGTCTGATACTGGTATACTGATACATGCTCCCTGTCACTAGCCACCCAGGAAATGCGAGTCAAAATGACCATAAGATCCCACCTAATGCCCATAACTAGCCCAATTAAAAAAAACCAGAATGTGAAAGGGAGGATAGGGCGGAGGTAGGGGGAGGAATGAGGAGCTGATGCCAAGGGCTCAAGTAGAAAGAAAATATTTTGAAAATGATGATGGCAACAAATGAACAAATGTGCTTGACACAATGGAAGGATTACAATAAGTTGTACAAGTCCCCAATAAAATGATTTTTCAAAAGAAACAGAACAACAAATGTTGGAGAGTGTGTGGTGAGATAGGAACTCTTATCCCCTGCTGGTGGACTGGTAAATATGTACAGGCACTCTGGAAGGCAGTATGGCGATACCTAAAACAGATGGCAGCTGAACTACCATATGATCCAGCAATACCATTGCTGGTATGTACCCCAAAGAAATAAGAAGCAGATCACGGACAGATGTTTCCCTCCCCTATGGTCATCACAGCAGAGTTCATAGTAGCAAAAAGCTGGTGGGTGGGCAGGAAGAAGCTGGAAACAGCCTACATTACCATCAGTACAAGAGTGGATAAAAACTCTGGTACATACATACAATGGAATACATCCCTAAAAACAGCAATGAAACACCTCAAGTTGTAGAGGCATCTGGAAGATATTATGCTGAGTGAAGCTAGTCAAGCACAGAAGGATAAACACTGTGTGAGTCCACGATAATAGGAACATGCAGCAGAACGGGCACAAGTTCAAGTGTGCAGGCCATCCAGTCGTCTGGCTGGGGACCAGGCAGGCCGCTAAAGAGCCACACATCATCTGCTCAAAGTAAGTATCATGTAGGTCACTTGGCCGAAGGTCACCTCATGAGAGCTGGAATCAGATGGATGGGGTGGGGTTGATGCTGGTCCCTGAGAGGTAGCCATGTGGATTTGGGGTGAGGTCTCCCAGAGAGGGAATCAGCCCTATCAGAGGAATGGGGCTTACTGATGCGAGGGGCAGCACAGGAAAGAAGAAAGGCAATGGTCAAATTTGGGGGAACATAGGTGCATGCCTGTTGAGGGGAGAAGAGGGAGGGCTGACATTGTGGGGGGAGGGGTGTCCAGTGAGGTTGCTCTTGGGAGGACCTGATGCAGAGGGGTTAAGTGGAGAGCAAATGCTTTGAGAGTGATTAGGGCAAAGAATGTATGGATGTGCTTTATACAATTGATGTATGTATATGTATGGATTGTGATAAGAGTTGTATGAGCCCCTAATAAAATGATTTTTTAAAATACTGTAAAAAAAGAAACCAAACTTGACCAACAGTTACCATGGGTGAAGGGGAAAGATCTGTTGCTTTGGGAGCATTGAGTTTCTGTCACTGTGGTCGATAGTTTGAAAAAGGATAACAATGATAGTTGTACAACATGAAGAATATTATTGAGCCTCTTCTCGCTCTGAATTATACAACTAGAAGTTGTGCAATTGGAAAATATTTCTGTATATTTGTGCCACAGTTAGAAAAAAATAAGTACATGAATTACAATGAGTACAAGGAAGAAGAAAAAGGTTTTGAATTAAATATTGTAACAATTGGACAACTTTTCTTGATCTGATTGAATTGTATGACGTGGGTGAAGTGCTAATACAACTGTTTTAAAAGATGTGATGCAAAACAATAATATGGATTATTCGGGAGAACATGATGCTGAGTGAAATTAGTCAATCACAAGAGACAGATATTGTATGAGACCACTACTGCAAACGGTTTTCATATTGAAAAATAAATAACGAGATAGAAAGAAACTCCATGTGGTTACAGATCAGATCAGGTTTTCTGGGATGTTAGAATTACAGAGTCAGATCATGACCAAGAAAGCCCCATGGAGCACTTCGACTCTGACAAATACATGTGTTGCCGTGAGTTAGAACTAACTCCACAGCATCAGTTTTCGTTATTAACTGCTGTCTCTTGTTCCCATTCAGGATGATGCTTAGGGTTGCCCGTAGGCATGCCCTGTACCCAAGATTAAAGTTTCATGCAGAATAATTTCACTGCCCTTAAAATTCTCTGCTCCACCTGTTTGTTCCTCTATTGTTCCTTGAACTCCTGCTAGTCGCTGACCTTGTTTCTGTCTCTTTAATTTTGCTTTATAATTGGAATCATGCATTATGTAGCTTTTTCAGACTGGTTTCTTGTACTTAATAAGTACTTAAGTTTCCTCCATATTTTTTTCATGGCTTGATGGCTCATTTATTTTTTTTGCTAGATAATATTTCCATGATACAGATATGCTCGTTTGTTTAGCCATTGACCTGTTGAAGGACCTCTTGATTACTTCCAGTTTGGGGCAATAATGAATAAAATTACGATAAATATTTGTATGCAAGCTTTCATGTGGATACAGATTTTCAACTCATTTGAGTAAATACCTAGGAACACAACTGCTAAAACATATGACAGGCCTTTGGAATAGTGGTTACATTACCAGATAAGTATTGGACTGCTGACAGCGAGATTGACAGTTCAAATCCACCAGATGATCCGAGGGAAAAAGATAAGCCTATCTATTCCCATAAAGAAATCCTGTCAGAAACTCTATAGAGGGACGCTGTGAGTCAAATTGGCTTGATGGCATTGTTTTTGTTTTTTTGTAAGCCTATGTAAGAAACTGCCACTGTCGGATTCCTATGCAAAACACTACGCCCTGCGCCACACCTATACTCCTGACAGAGCTTGTTAGCATCCCATGTTCAGACAGAGGCTCGTAGCTAGTAACTTGTAGATGTGTACATTTCGCCCAAATACCATTTTAAATGTCTTGAAGTTAGTTCTTTTAAAACATAATTTTTTGATTGGTAACCTCCTTTTGTCAGGAAATACATGAAAAACAACTTAATACCACAGAAAAGCAAGTGGATAAAGTGGAAATGATCTTAAAGAATATGGAAATGCTTCTACAAGAAAAAGTAGATGAGCAGAAGGACCAGGTGAGTGATAAGTTCTTGTCATTTCCTCACAAACATCTTATATCTGCACACTTCTACCTCCTGGGTATTCACACAGCTGGTGTAGTAAGAGACTGTCTGGTCACAGACTCCGAGAGGCCATGTTCATTAGTTACCCCTCAGACTGAGCCTCTGTCAATACCTTATTCTTGAACATAAAGTAATTTGCCACAGGATTCATAATTGATAGCAGTCAATAAAAGATTCTATTATATATATATAACTAGCTTGTTTATTGACTTATTTTCTTTTGGGTATCATTTTAAGGTTTCTTTTTTGAGATGGCCACATAACCTCAGGAAGGTTATGGATTTATTCATGCATCCTTCATTCAGCACATTGCCTACTGAGCACCTACTGTGTAGGAAAGCATTTTTCTAGGTAGACCTGAGATAAATAAGCCCTCATGGAACTTAAATTCTAGAGCTGATGAGAGCTATTAATAAGATTGTAGTTGGCCAAGGGCTTTGAAGAAAACACATTTTCCTGGACTGTAGAGTCAGGGTGTTAGGGGAGACTATACTGCACAGATAAGGTATCTGAGCAGCCCCTTAATCATGACCTAACATATATGAGTGAGTAAAAAAGAAAAACAGGAAAACTCCACTCTGTGGAGCTTTCATAGGATGCATTGTTCCTACTAGCTGAGCATCGAGCAACTTGTTCTGAGTTAGTGCACCCAGCGGCGTCGCCTGGGAAGGTTCTCTGGTCACAGTGAATTTTTTCATAAAAGCAGTTTTGCTCACACCTTGTTTTTTTGTGATGGCTCATTTAAGAGAACTGCGTGTGGCTGTGAAAGTTTGCTTTCTGCTCCAGAAAAATGTCACAGAAACTGTTGTGATGTTGAATACAACTTACAAGGATAGCACTCTGAAAAAAACTCAAGTGTACCAGTAGTTTTCTTATTTCCAAAAAGGTAAAATGTCGATCGATAACAAACCTTATTCTGGATGTCCAATCAACTTTCCAAACAGACAAAAATGTCCAAAAAATTCATCCACTTTTGCTTGAAGACCAATGATGGACCATTAAAAAGATGGGGAAGTTATCTGGACTATCTTGGAGCTTAGTTCAGTGAAGTTTAACAGAAGATTTGTGACAGGCCACCAAGAAGGAGTGTCAACTGGAAACAAGTCATTCTTGGAAAGAACAACTCTGAAGTGATCCAGACTTTTCTCAAGGTCATTACTGGTGACAAGCAAACTTCAGTCAAGCCAGGGGAAGACACCATCATCACCTTGCCCAAGAAAAACTCGTCAAGTGAAATTAAAGATCAAGATTATGCTCATTTGATTTTTTTGATGTCCATAATATAGTGCATTTAGAGTTCCTTCCACTAGGTCAGACTGTTAATCAAACTTTCTATTTAGAGGTTTTGAAAATATTGTGTAACAATGTGCAACAAAAAAGACCTGATTTGTGGCAGATGGGGGACTGGTTTTACCATCATGACAATGCAACTGCTCACATGCCATCTCGGTGTGCCAATTTTTGACAAGAAACAGCATGCCTCTCTTGTCCCATGCACCTTACCTGACTTCACTCCATGCAACTTCTTTGTGTTTCCACCAATGCAGAGGAACATGAAAGGACAGCTAGTTGATGATATAGAAGAGATGAAGCAAAAAAATGAGAGAGGTGCTGTCAGCCGTCCAAACAGCTGAATTTGAAAAAAAAACAATGTTTCCAAGAATGGAAGCGCAGAATTGACAAATGTATTAGGTGTAATGGAGAGTACTTTGAAGGTGATAAGGTTGTTTTGTAAAAAAATTTAAATACAAAGCTTTGAAACAAAATTCCAGGTTTTGGGGGTACCCCATCGTATACCTCAAGTAGAAAACAGATTAGCATTGGGGGAAGCATGTTGCTCACTGGTGGAATATCACATGTGTTGTACTTGAGAATCCTTCCTGACAGGTGCTAAATACCGGTAACATTTCCTGATCACCAGACAGCCATAAATAGGCACCCACACACTTACACTTCCCTGTTCGTGGTTGTGGGAAAATAGTCTCGGCCCTGTAAAAGGTTTTGCTCTACCGAGTGCCAGGCACCATGCCTGTCACTGTTCTACTGTTCCTTTACTTCCTCCTGTCCCTCCCCTACTCCTCTTAAGTCCCCTTTCTCCTCTTCTTTCCATCCTGCCTTGCTCTTTTTTATTCCCCCACTCACTGGGAGCCCTCCTTGCCATAAGTATGTAAGCCCATTGTAAAGAAGCCTGGCCCTCTGGCCTAGCCCTCAGCCCTCCTCTCTGCTCTTTAAATGCCCTTCAAAGACTCTGTGCTCACAACCCTGCTTCTCTCCCTTCCATGCTCCTCTCATGGCTCAGCCACTGTTCGTCCCCCCTGCCTGGGTCTACACCTAATTCGCAGCTCAGCTTTCAGAATGGATATAGACTCCAAGCACTCGTACCCCACTGATCTCACTCTGGTCCACACCCCCTCACTTTATGCCCTCTCTCTGGCCTTCCTGGTTCTGCCTTGCATACCGGCCTTGATTTCTTCTTAGCACAGGCGCTGAAATACCTCTGAGATCTCAGCTCGCCGCGCCTCACACCTTCCCATCTTCTTCAAAGTAAAAGTCAACCTTGTCACGGTGTCCTTTAAGGCTCTCTTAGATTTAGTGTCCACTCCTGCCCTGACTTCCTGTCTATGTTTCCTCAGGAGCACACACCTTCAGCTATGGTGGCTGCCTGCTGCTACCTAGTCACCCGAGGCCCTGACCAGCTGCAAGGTCTTTGTAATCTCTCTTCTTGCTACCTGGTGTTCACATAGCCCCTAGATTCCTAAACTTACTTGGCCTACCACCCCTTTTTACAGGAAAAAAAAAATCACACATTGTCCACCTGACCATTAAAATCTTTTGTACTATTGCCCCTAATTCAGGATACGGTTTGGGTGTCTGCTTGTGTAGCGCCCCTGGATGCTTTGAGGCCCAGACATCGTCACTGGACTGTTTCACTGCTACCCAACGGGCAGTACCGCCCCCTTTGGGAAATACTGGGATAGTCTCTGGACTCTCATTTTACTCAGAACTCCGTTCACATGTCATCTTACAGGAACAGCCTCGGGGTTTCTGTAGACAAGCAAAACCAGTAAAACATGTATGTAAATATATTGAGAAAATTGTACTTCGTGACTCACACACATGGGGGGGTTAGCACGTCCCATATCCGTGGGTCCAGTGGCAACTTGGAGACCTCTGCTGGTTCATGGGGTAGCAGAGGAACAGATGTCTGCAGGTTTATGAACTAGAACTGCAGGCCAGGCGTTAAGCAAAAACATAACAAAGAATCGAGACGGCTAACCACGATGACAAAATACAACAGAAATAAACCCCCATAGTTTTAACTGTTCGAGATTTTAGCTATTCAAGTCAGAGTTATCATTTTAATTTCCTATAGTCATCTTCAGTACTCTCATCTGGTAACCAGGTTCTTCCCATTCCTCAGTTTCATCGGAAAATCACTGGAGACTTATTCGCTGAGTAGCTCCTGCAAATGTATTTTGGCCTTCCGCTCTCATCCATTCCCTTCTGAAAACCAGAATCTCGCCTGCTAAGCTTTGATACTATTCCCTTCTTCCGATTTGGATTATATAATTTACAATCCATGGATAACAGATGTTGGTGTGCTTCTTCCATGTGGATTAGTTGACATCTCACTTAGATGGCTGCTTGTTTGGAAACAAGCCTTTAAGATCCCAGATGCTGTTCTGTCTGATTAGTGGGGCACCATCTAATTTCTTCACCAATGCTACCCTTAAGGGACCTGATCTCATTCAAGAACTTTTTGAAGCCCCCTTGTATTCTTGACCTTGATAGCTAAAGGTACACTGCTTCTGACAGGTATCAAGAAAAAGACATTGATTAAAGCAATAGCTATGTGCTGTCTTCCAGGAAATGTACTAATGTGCTCAAGCAGTGAAACCACATCTGGATTAGCAGTTACAATCAGAGCCACCACTGGTTAAGTTTATATCAATTCACTGTCACTCTCTTAAGATCCTTTTTTTTTTTTTTTTTGCACAAGACAGATAGGTAAGTTGAGTGAGATTGTGGTGGAAATCATCCCCCTCCATTCTTCAAGTCTTTATGGTGACATTAATCTCTGCAGGTTCTCCAGCAATGTAATACTGCTTTTGGTCTAATATTTCTTTGAGGAAAGTTCTAATGGCTTCCACTTGGCCTTTCTTACTGTAATAACCCTTTCTCCATGTGTCAGGGATCCAAAATTCTGCCAATTGCATATTCTGGACCTGGAGAGATTATTACGGGATTATTTCAGAGACCACTGTACCCACTGTTGGATAGGCATGAGCTGACATTTGGGCCTCCTAGAATGAGTGTCAGTTTAGTGCCATAGGGATCCTTTGAGAAATATTAACTATCTATATTCTGACAGTGTAGTGGATTTCTACCTCAGAGGATTCATAGGAGTTGTGGGCCTATACACTTGCTCATCTTGGAATTGATAGAGCCCTCTAAGCATCCCCTGCATGTGTGGGTATGTCCATCTTGATAAATCTACTCTAACATTCCAATTTACTTCAGCTTTTAGATCCCTTTTCCAGTATATAAAAGCAATTCAACTTCATTCAGTATAGGCCACTTCATAGTCCTCATTGTCGTCCCGCAACAATGTAACTACTAGGTACTTTTCTGACGCCGTGAGCTGAAACATCGAATGAAGACTTGCCACTTGGCAGGCTCATAGCACTACACTCAGACTGACACAGTTCCCACACCTAATCCCGAGGCCTTTGTTTCTCCTTGTGTTCAGTAGGAAAAGCAAGCAGTCTCTGTCTGGAGTATGCCATACCTCCTCCTGGGCCACACTTTATGCCTCAAAGAAGTCGTGTCACGGGACAGTGGACTTCACACTAGTTATTGTTCTAAAAGCAAAAAGTGCATCTTGCAAAGCATTTGCCTCATACAAAGATTCCTGGGACACAGCTGTGGGACTATGGTCAGATGAGGATAAGAGGGCTGATTTTACTCTCGAAGGTGATTCAGGCAAAGAAGGTGGGTTAATCCCTTCAGATGGGGGCAGGAGGCTGGTCCTTCTGAAAATAAAAAAAGGTAATTCAACAATAAGGGCTCCATGTCCCTAGCTTGATCCTTTTATTGTCCACATTTTCCCATCTCAATTTTCAGGATCTCACATCTTCCCCGTCAAACCTTTCAACATAAGGGATTCAGTTGATGGTGTAATTAGCTATTCTTCAGCTAGGACTCAGGAATGATGGTGGTGTGTGGGTTACAAACTGGACTGTTAGCTAAAGGTCAGCGATTTTAAAAGCACCAGCCACGCCCCAGGTAAAAGATGAAGTTTGTGCTCCGATAAATATTTATAGCCCCCAGAGCCCTCGAGGACATTCGATTTTGGCTTATGCAGTCACTGTGCATTGCAGCCAACTCAGTGGTAGTGAGGATAAGACTCTGGATGGGTTTTCAGCAATCTCAACACTGCTACAAGAAATAAGACTTTATTTCAAGACCCAAATAGCAACTTTCAGGTCCTTTATGTACTGCTTGAGCCAGGACTTTGAAGCTCTGGACTCATCATTTTCTCTTTCCGCGTTGTGTATCTGAAAGCTGAACCAGCCAGCTTCACTATGCTTGTGGGTGTAACAAAAATGTTGAAAGATAATAATGAAATAGTAGTCACTCACAGCATTGTCTCTCACAGATGTTTGATCTAATGGTGGGGATATTATGCTTGTCTTTATTGCCACCTCATGCCATGGATTACTATGCCTCTTTACTATTGGAAGTCGAGCAATTAGTACTTTTAAATCCAGCCAGACTTGAGAATAAGTTCAGAAAGCATGCTGTAGTGGAGTTAACAAACCCAGGGACAAGAGAACAACAAGTGCTCCAAAATCAGTGACGAGGATGGTGTAAGAGGCCTAGTAGGGCTTGATCAAGGACAATGTAACTGAGAGGAATTACTGAAACTCAAATGAAGGCTGAGCATGATAGTGGGACAAGAGAAAAGTAAATGGAAATAGAGGAAAGAACTACAAGGCAAAGGGCATTTATAGAGGTCTAAGTACAGGTGTGTACATATGTAAATATATTTATATATGATGATGGGGAAATAGATCTATGTGCATATAGTTATAGATTTAGTATTAAGGTAGCAGATGGACATTGGGCCTCCACTCAAGTACTCCCTCAATGTCAGAACACTTTGTTCTATTAAGCTGGTATTCCATGAAGCTCACCTTCCTGACATGATCGCTGAAGACAAATGGGTACATAAGCAAATGTGGTGAAGAAAGCTGATGGTGCCCAGCTATCAAAAGATATACCATCTGGGGTCTTAAAGGCTTGAAGGTAAACAATTGGCCATCTAGCTCAGAAGCAACAAAACCCACATAGAGAAAGCACAACAACCTGTGTGATCATGAGGTGTCGAAGGGATCAGATATCAGGCATCAAAGAACAAAAAATCCTATCATGGTGAATGAGGGGAAGTGCAGAGTAGGGACACAAAGCCCATCTTTAGGCAACTGGAGATCCCCTCACAGAAGGATCATGGGGAGGAGACAAGCCAGTCAGGGTGCAGTGTAGCAATGATGAAACATACAACTTTCCTCTAGTTCTTAAATGCTTCCTCTCCCTCCCTCGCCATCATGATCCCAATGCTACCTTACAAATCTGGCCAGAGGATGTAGACTGATACAGATAGGAAATGGAAACACAGGGAATCCAGGATGGATGAACTCCTCAGGACCAGTGGTGATACCGGGAGTGTCAAGGGAATGTAGAATAGAAAGGGGGAACCAGTCACAAGGATTTACATAAAACCCCCTCCCTGGGGGACAGACAACAGAAAAGTGGGTGAAGGAAGATGTCGGACAGTGTAAGACATGACAAAATAACAATTTATAAATTATCAAAGGTTCATAAGAGAGGGGGTCTGGGGAGAGGGGGGAAACAAGGAACTGATGCCAAGGGCTCAAGTAGAAAGCAAATGTTTGAGAATGATGATGGCAACAGATGTACAAATGTGCTTGACACAATGGATGATTGTGTGGATTGTGATAAGAGATGTAAGAGTTCCCAAGGAAAGTATATAACTAAAAAAGAAAGAAAGCATTCTGTGTTGGGCCGGGTTGACTAGAGAAACAAATCCAGAGATACTCATATATGTATAAGAAAAAGTTTTATCTCAAGAAGTAATTATGGATCAATAAAACATTCCATCCCAGTCCAGCTCTTCAGTCTATAAGTCGCTCTTCAGACTCATTAAGTCACATGCAATGATGCAGAATGCAGGACAATCACAGGCCAGTGGGTGTAGTTATGTGGATCCAACTGACCGTATCGTAGTGCTTGCAGCAGCCAGGAAAGTGAAGGCACAGAGAGTGGGGGAGGTGCCCAGGACCCTGCTTATGAGAAAGTCTCGCCCACAGAGAGTCACCATCAGGGTGTGACCTGATTGACAGATTAAACTCTACCCTTACACTTTCATATATCTTCAAGTTGACATGAAATGATGTAACTACCACTTATTCTTTGAGTTTTGTTCTTCTAGAATCACTCTTGGTGCCAAATAGCTAAGTCTGAGTTCTCAAGAGGGGTGCATCAGTGAGATGCACACATACATACATATAAAGAGATTTGCTGCACGGTAGGGGTTTATGCAGTTGTAGAGGTTGGCAAGTCCCAAACCTACCGTATGTGTCCAGTGGAAGCTAAGGATTTCTGATGACTTGTGGGGTTGTAGGACTGGTGAATCCACGACCTGCTGGTTAGGATGGAGACTTCTTCAGGTTTATAACACAGGAACTGCAGATCAGGCAACTAGAGTGCAGGTCAAGAAAGAGAGCAAACTTTGCCACAACTTCCACTTCGATAAAGGAAGCTGGCCACACTCCCGAGGCAATTTCCCTTTCAACTGATTGGCTATTCATATCAGATTACAAAAATGAAAGTTGATTCCATTATGAAAAAGCACCTGTCAGACTGATGAGAATCACAGTCTAGTCAAATTGAGGTTTACATTAGTCGTTACAGTTCCCTCAACCAACTAGCTGCCCCCCTCTTGCTCCTTGCTTGGTTTTCTCAGCACTTCCCCCATATGGCATACTAAGTTTGGTTCTCATTAGCATATGTGGTGCACAGCCCAGAGACTACGTTCACCACTGCTTCGCTAGTGCTAGAGCAAGACCTGGCATGTGGGCGCTTACTGACTATGTTCTACAAGTGAAATTTGGTGTTGACTGAACCCCATGCTGGGATTCTTGTGCCCTTGTATTTTGAATGAGGTCATTGCTAGTGTTTCCTGTCATTCACATCTGTGAAACCGTATGGGTTTGGCAGAAAGCTCAGACCCAGGAAACAGCAGTGGGGGTCAGGGCCACAGTGATTCCTAGGGCAAGGGGCAGTAAAGAACCAAAAATTGTTGTCATTCTTTGCAATTCATTATTGTATCGTACAATAGCCTTTCTGAGAACTGTTGATTTGTGACTCTTGGGTCTTCCGGTTAAACTGATTCCCACAATTTCCCTTAAATTTTCTCCAGTACATAATTCATCACACCCTCAGTTGGAGGTCTCACTTCAGGGTAACAAGAAGTGTCATACACGCAATATTTTTGTTATATCCTTAAGAACCTAAAGTTATCATTTCAACGACCGTGGAATGAACAGGGTCGGGAGCATGTACCCCTTCCCTGCACTCACAGTAATGGGTGGCTCTCTTCCCTCTCTAGTTTGAAAACAGCGTGAAGTCCAATTTGCTGCTCAAGGAGCTTTATGTGGAGAATGCACACCTGCTAAAAGCCCTCCAGGTTACTGAAGAGAAACAAAGAGGAGCTGAGAAAAACAGCCTCATCTTGGAAGAAAAACTCAGAGCTCTCAACAAATTAATCAGTAAGATTTCTCCGGCATCCCTCTGTGTGTAAAGACTGCTTGCTTTCTTGGAATTCATTCTGAAAAGAAAATCTTAAAACCTGAGCCACTGTGATGCCTTAATCACTTGCAGCTTATTGGCCATGGTCCTCAGAAACAGGGCGACTGTGGTGTCTGGCTCGTTCCAGCAGCATCTGCTCTGTGCCAGATCCTGGGAACATACACGTGTTGGACAAGAGCACATTTTTATAAAACTCCCAATTTTACCACTGGGAAAACATGATGGAAACACTTGGTCAGGCCTGACAGAGAAAGTGGGTTAAGATAATGCAGTTCCAATACTGCATTTTCAACTTAAGCTCTCATTGCCATCGAGTCAATTACAATTCGTAGTGACTTTGGCTTCAAAGATTAAAATGTAAAGTAGGGCTCTAGACAGCTTTATCATATTTTTCCTTTTAAATTTCATTTATGTTTTCTTAAGCAGACACACAACAAAACATACATCACTTCAGCAGTTTTTAATGTATACAGTTTGCTGATACGGATTTTATTCCTCCGGTCTGTAGCCATTTTCAGCTTTTTTGAGTTGTTGCTCATCTGTTAGCATAAATTCACTCCCCTTAGAGTTCCAGGGGAGTCCAGGTGGCATGGTGATGACAGCGCTGGGCTTCTAGCCACAAAAGCAGCACTTTAAATCCAACAGACTTGGGAGAAAGACATGGCTGTCTGCTCCCATGAAGAGTTGCGGTCTCAGAAACGCACAGGGGCAGGTCTACTCGGTCCTGTAAGGTCATTGTGAATCAGAATTGATTTCATGGCAGTGTGGTTGGCTTTGTTTTTTGTTTAAAGTCCCAGGCAAATACTTCAAGTTGTTTTCCATTTTATTCCACATACATAGTTGTTAAAAGATCATCAAGCTCAAAGCAGACTTTTTTTTTACTAGTTAAGCCAAACTATTACTTGGTTTCAAGAAGACATTATGGTACATTTCTGGTTTAAGGCAATAGTTTTAGGAGTTCAGCCACCCTCCATGGCTCCAGAAAGTTGGGAATTATGAGAATTTTCTATTCTTGTCTGTATTTTTGCCCCATTTTGTTCAGGATCCTTCTCTGAACTCTTTGATCAAAATGCTCAGCAGTGGTAGCCAGGCACCATGCAGTTCATTTGGACTCGTGACAAAGGAGGGCATTGTTTATGGAGGCAGCTAATTAGCCATGCATTCCAGAATCCTACTCTATTCGATTCTGTTGTTCCACATGAATCGACACCAACTGTGCCTGACAACTGAAGGAGGAGGTAGAACAGAAGCACCAAACATGTTAATAAGCCAAATAATGGTATGTCCCATGAAACCATTACCCTGAACCTAAGAGCTTTACTGTCTGGTTATTCAGCTCTGTCCTCTGTTACACTTCCCAATGGCTGCTGAGTGCAGACTTTCCAGAAGGGCTTCCCTCTGTAAGCAGAGTGTCCTCTAGACAATAAAGGGGAGGACTCTTGTTCGTTTGGAACCACTTTACCACATGTAAATATTGGTACTGTGGTTACATCTGTAGGCTTGTATTTATTGTACATTAATCTTTTTTTCATTGGAGTGTTTTTGCACTGGGAATTGAACTATATGTTAAAAAAGATAAAAATATAGTTTTATACCAAAATTGATGGTCATTTGTTTATCTGAATGTACTACTGTAATGTGAAATGAGTCACTGTATTTGCAGTTTTTCAATTAAAAAATTTCAATTTTGTCCTTTGTTCTTCAATTATAAAATATCTCAAATAATTAGAAAATACAGTTTTAGGAGAAAACCCATATACCCATCAACTAGATACATTTAATATAATATTTTGAAATTTTTCTTTTTAAAAGGTATAAAATATTTTAGATAGAGGTGAAGGTCGTATTCTATTGATTGCAACCTTTTACTCGTCCTAAAGGCACGCACTATCCCAAAGATGGTAAGTAAGTCTCCTGGTCTCTTTGTACATTTATTATATATGCATTATATAGTCTTGATTAGTGTCCACTCTTTTACTTTTGCATGTATCCATTGCAACGGCTACACAGAAACTCACAGACAAAATGCGTGATGAAAGAATTTAATAACTCAATAAGTTATAGTGCCAAGAGAAATGCTCAGGGTAGGTGTTTAACAGGACACATTACAGAGTTTCAGGTATGCTAATAAACACCCGAAGTGGCATACAACTCTGCTATGAGCCTCAACCCAAAGACATTCAGCTCAGGCTCTGGTCAAACCCAGGTCAGCAAACCCAGGTCTCCGAATTAAGTGCCCAGACTGAAGGACCAGGAAAACGTCAGTCTTCACAACCTAGAAATTGAAAACATTGTTCGGCACCCAGCTACCATGACCAAGTGTTATGAAAAGGATCACAACAGAAGGTTCTGTCTAGAGTGTGGGAGAAGTTAAGAACATAACCCTAAAGGATGCCAGGTTTACTGATCGAACAGAGATAGGCAGGACCTCCAAGATTTGCACTCTTCCCCTGCAGATGGGGAACTGAACTCAAATGGTACATTGACGGTATTGCTGCAATTAATGGGTTGAATCAGAATGCATATGAATTGTGGTAAATGATGTAAAAATATCACCTGATCTTTTGAGGGCAGGCCAGGTATGAGTGATAGGCTTTTTCACTGGGGTCAAGGAGGGGAGCCAAGCCCTTCTTTCAAAAGATATTTTTAATTAAAAGTTTCTTTTTTCATATAACACTGTTTAGGAATGAATAAAATGTAGCACAAAACCTGTCTCTTTCAGCCCTGCCATGTTCCCAAACATGCTCCGCAGTGTTCCCCTTGCTCATATGATAAATATGATTATATCTATCCATACTTGTTTTATGAAAAATGCTCACACTGTACAAGTTGTAAAGCGGTCCTTCAAAAATTAAGGACTGTAAAAATTGTCCTTCAAAAAAAAGTTAAGTATTCCAAGATAAAAGCTGAGCGTTCATAGCTATTAGACTCCCATACAAGAAAACTTAAAGCCAGTCCTCCAACGTGAGAAATGTGAAGGAATGATACAAGAAAGTCACTCAAAGTTGAACACAAAAGGGAAAATGATGAGAACAAATGTACAAATGTGCTTGAAAATTGATATATTTATGGATTGTGATAAGAGTTATACAAGCCCCCAATAAAACTATTTTTTAAGTTGTACGAGCCCCCCAAAAACTGATTTAATAAAAAAGAAAGAGCTAGATCTGGAAATGGTGGAATGTCACCTGGCTTATATTCTTTTCTTATTTTTTGTACAATGACTAAATTCCTTTCTCTCTTTTTTAATCATTTTACCACAATCCATATCTACACCCATTGTGTCAAGCACATGTGTACATTTATTTCCATCATCATTCTCAAAATACTTTCTTTCTACTTGAGGCCTTGGTATCAGCTCCTCATTTTTCCCCTCCCTCCCCACCCCCTTCCCTCATGAACCCTTGACAATTTATAAATTACTATTATTTTGTTATGTCTTACACTGTCCAACATCTCCTTTCACCCACTTTTCTGTTGCCTGTTCCTCAGGGAGGGGCTTATATTGTAGATCCTTGTAATCGGTTCCTCCATTCTATCCCACCTTTCCTCCACCCTTGAATTATCGCCACTCTCACCACTAGTCCTGAGGGGTTCATCTGTCCTGGATCCCCTGTGTTTCTTTCTGTACCCGTGTACATCCTCTGGTCTAGCCAGATTTTAAGATAGAATTGGGATCATGATATTGGTGGGGAGGAAATATTTAAGAACTAGAGGAAAGTTGACTCATCCTTCCCTGTGGTCCCTCTGTGGGGAGATTGTTCCACTATCTACAGATGAGCTTTGGATCTCTGCTCCAGCCCTCTCGTTTTTATTTGTTATGTGTCTGCTGATGCCCAGTTCCTATGACTCCTCATGATCGCACCAGCGATGTGCTTCTTCCATGTGGACTTGTTGCTTCACTGCTGAATGGCAGCTTGTGTGACATCAAGCCTTTTAGACCCCAGACACTATATCTTTTAATAACCGGGCACCATTTGCCCTCTTCACCACATTTGTTTATGCACCTATTTTGTCTTCAGCGATTGTGTCAGGAGGGTAAACATCTCATGCTGCTGACTGGTTAGAACAAAACTTTCTCTTTTTTAAAAAATTTATGTATTGGGGCTCATGCAATTCTTATCACAATCCACACATACATCAATTGTGTAAAGCACACTTATACATTCATTGCCCTCATCATTCTCAAACTTCGCATTCCGCTTTGGTTCCTGGAATAAGCTCCTCATTTTCCTTTTTTCTCTCCCTCTCCCTCCCCGCTCCCCTCTCCCTCATGAACCCTTGATAATTTATAAATTATTATTTTATCTTATCTTACACTGCCAGGCGTCTCCCTTCACCCACTTTCCTGTTGCCCATTCCCCAGAGAGGAGGTTATATATAGATCCCCGTGATTGGTTTCCCCTTTCTACCCCTCCTTCCCTCCCGGTATCACCACTCTCACTGTTGGTCCTGAGGGGGTTCATCTGTCCTAGATTCCCTGTTTCCAAATCCCAAGTGTACCGCTGTGCATCCTCTGGTCTAACCAGGTTTGCAAGGTAGAAGTGGGATCATGATAGTTGGGGGGAGGAAGTGTTTAAGAACTAGAGGAAAGTTGTGAGTTTCGTTATTGCTACACTGAAGCCTGAGTGACTCATCTCCCCACTACCGCTCTGCAATGGATGTCCAGTTGTCTACAGATGGGCATTGGGTCCCCATAGAACAAAGTGTTCTTGAATGGAAGGAGGATATGAGTGGATGCCCAAAGTCCATCCCCTACCTCAGGGTATTGCCATATAAATATATGTACATGGGCCAATACCTCTATTTTTGTAGATTAATGTATTTACATATGCACACCACTATGTTTATACCTCTATCCATTGCTTTGCTTCCTTGGTCCTTCCTCTGTTGCCTTTTACCTTCCTCATGTCCCACTGCCACTTTCCCCTTATTTCTGCCTCTTGGTAACCCCCTTAGCTAGTCTGCTGTTGCTCCAACATTACCACCACCCCCACCTTGGATCCCTATATCCTCATTACTGGCTCTGACACCCCAGTTGTTCCCCTGTCCATGGCGCAGCCTGCTCAGCACCCCCTTCCTCCACCACTCTGACCTCCCAGTTCTCCCTGGAACCGTTGGTCCCAATGCTCTCACCTCAAGCATGCCTCCCATACCTATCCTATATAGGTAGGTACACCGACTATGACATAGCCCAAAATGATTTTTTAAAATAAAAATAGTAAATCAATAAGAAAAATTTTTTAAAAAGAGAAAAGAACTATACAAAAATCCTGGGTCTCTTCGCTGGCCTTCAAGACTGTCCAGGAGCTGCCTCTCCCAGCCTGGAGTGCATGTAGACCCTACTATGAAGCACCAAACCATGAGGACAGCATGGTCACATGGAAGGATGCATGAAGAGAGAGAGCTACAGGCTAGGGAGAGGAGCCAGCATGCCACACCCACACAGAGGCAGGCCAGGAGAGAGGAAGAGAAAGAGAGCGGGACTAGACCCCACGCTGGCACGCCAGGCTCGGAGGATGACGTCCCTGGGGGAAGCTAATGGGACACAGAGGGAACTGGACAACTGACAACAGCTGGTGGCATGCTGTGCCCTTGCTGGAGCAGACTGCGACAAAGTATATTTCTTGATCACAATTGAATGTAAACAGAATTTGGTAACACAATGAAACTGAAATACACAATTATATGGAAATTAAACCATTATACAAACAACCAGTGAATATTTAGAGTCAAATGAAAATGAAGATACAACACACGAAAACATTTGAGACTCTGAAACTGTTAGGGTGGGGGAAGGGAAGTATACTTATTACCAATTAAGTGAAGGTTTACAGAGAAGTTCATCAGTTTTACATCGAAAAATTCATACACATTGATTTTGCACATCCACTCCAATACCTTCCATGTGCCATCCTACTTCCCCACTGGGCTTTCTCTTACCATCACTCCTTCTTTAGTAACCCTCTGGACTTTGTCATTGGGTAAATGCTGCCCTTTGGGTTTTAAGCTGTTGATGGTTTTAAAAAAGGTCATTTCAGTTCCACGCCTAGAGGACATTGGCTATATTCTTGGGGTATGCTACTAGACTCCATTCAACCAGTAAACCCAGTCTGTTTTATGATCATGAGTTCTGTTCCACATTTTACCCCCATTCCATTGAGGACCTTCTAATGTGATTGTGTTCAGAGTAATAGGTAGCAGTAGTCAGGCACCATTTAGGTTTTCCAAGCTCAAGATTATAGAGACTAATGTTTGGGTTGTTCATCATTCTATTGTAATAATTGTATTCAACATGTCTTTTGACTTCACTCTTGTTTCCTCCGAGTGCAGAGAGACCAATAGTTACTACTGGCTGCTCATGCACAGTTTTTCTTATTTAAGTCACTTTTTTAAAAAACAAAAATTTCAAAAGAGGACCTGATGCAAGGGGCTTAAGTGGAGAGCAAATGCCTTGAGAATGATTGGGGCAGGGAATGTATGGATGTGCTTTATACAATTGATGTATGTATATGTATGGATTGTGGTAAGAGTTGTTTGAGTCCCTAATAAAATGTAAAAGAAGAAAAGAGAAAAAAATGATTAGGGCAAAGACTGTACAGATGTGCTTTATACAATTGATGTATGTATATGTATGAACTGTGAAAAGAATTGTATCAGCCCCAATAAATTGTTAAAAAAATAAATTTAAAAAAATTCCTTTTATTTTTTTTGTACTGTCCGACGTCTCCCTTCACCAACTTTTCTGTTCTGTTTTAATGTAATTTTTATCATTAAACTGTGAGTCTAATGGTAACAAAATAGAACGTGTGTGTGTCTGTGTTAAAACAGTCATTAAAGAATAGAATTCAGAGACAGAGAATTTTTTTAAGTTTTTAAAAATATTTTCTATTGTTACTTAGGTGAAGGTTTAAAGAGCAGACATCAGTTTTACATTAAATAAGTCGTTAAATCTACCATTGTCTTTTCATTTCCAATATTTTTTGCCTATCTCTTGTTTTATATTGTCTTCCCTTCACAAAAATAACACCTGTCTACCCTCTAGCTTCCACAGACAGAGAACTTATTGTTGACAAAGGCCTAAAAAACATTAAATGGGAAGCAGACACCTCTTCAATAAATGCTATTGGAAATACTGGCTATCCACTTGCAGAAGAACAAAAAAAAGACGACTGCCTCACCCATGCACAGAAACAAACTCAAGATGGATCAAATTCCTAAATGTAAAACCCAAAGCTCTCAGGATCAGAAAACTGGGACAAAACTAGGAACCCTAGTGCAGTAGATGGGCTATCAGAAATAACAAAGCTGACACAATCCATAGAAAACAAAATAGTGGGACATATTAAAAAATAAAAAACTTGCATACATTAAAAGACTTCATTGAAAGAGTAAAAAGACCTATAGACTGGGAAAAGATATTTAGTAATGACATAACAAAGGACTAATTACTAAAATCTACAGAATTTACAAGGTGGCAAGAAAAACAAACTAGTAGCCCTATGAAAAAGTGGGCAAAGGACCGGAGCAGATGATTCACAAAGGATGATACGTGAATAACTAATAAACATATGAGTAAGTTCTCTCAGTCATTAGCTATCCAGGAAATGCAAGTCAAAGCAACCATGAGATACCACCTAACACCCATAACTGTAGCCCAGTTAAAGTAAAAAAGCTGAGAACAGCAAATGTTGGAGAGTGTGTGGTGAGATAGGAACTCTTATCCTCTGCTGGTGGACTTGTAAATATGTACAGACACTCAGGAAGGCAGTATGGCGATACCTAGAACAGATGGCAACTGAACTACCATATGATCCAGCCATACCATTACTGAACATATACCCCAAAGAAATAAAAAACATCATAAGCAGACATTTGCTCCCCCATGTTCATCACAGCACAGCTCACAATTGCTAGAAGCGGCCTCCATTCCCAACAATGGATAAAAAACCTCTGGTACATAAACATGATGAGTACTGCGCATGCCTGAAGAACAGCAATGAGACCCCTCACGTCGTGGAGGGCTCTGGAAGACATGCTGAGGGAAGCGAGTGAAGCACGAAAGGACAAGCACTGTGTGAGTCCAGAGCAGCAGGAACAAGCAGCAGAAGGGGCGCAAGCTCAAGCGTGCAGGCCATGCAGTCGTCTGGCTGGGGTCAGACAGGCCGCTAACGAGCTGGACCAGTGCCAATGACCTACACATCATCTGCTCCTGGTGAGTATAGTGTAGGTCACTTGGCCGGAGGTCACCTCACGACAGCTGGGATCAAATGGAGGGTGCGAGGGGGTAGTGGCTGTTCGCTGAATAGTAGCCATTTAGATCTGTGGTGAGGTCTCCCAGAGAGGGAGGTAGCCCCGTCGGAGGAATGGGGTTTACTGATGAGAGGTGCCGCACAGGAGATGAAAGGGAATGGTCAAATTTGGGGGTACATAGGTGCATGCCTGTTGAAGGGAGGGGAGGGAGAGCTAACCTCCAGGTGGGGGACAAAAGACTGAGGATACTCTTGGCAACAATAAATGGGAGGTGTCTTCAGTGGCATGCAATGGGTGGGCAGAACTGGTGTAGGGCATCTGGGGGGGGGGTATCCCAGGAAAGCAGACCAGGTGCCATAAAATGCTGGGACAACAAATCCTGGATCTTTGGGGTGCATGCATGCTCCAGAGGCTACATCAGTGAGCCCCATATGGGAATCCCACTGGGTGAACTAGACTCTACCTCAGACACACTTGTAACATGAGGACTTAAGCGGGAAATACATGGTGCCTGAGGAAGCAGAAAACAGCTGTACCAAGAGTGGTGTACTGATGGTTGGTGGACAAATAAGGTCATGTTACATCAACCCCCTTTATGCTGGGTTAAGATATCTAGTATTCTGGAAATCTTGTGACAGCCCCTCTACTGTGTGTTGCATGTGCTTGGGTATATTAAGGTGTGTCTCAGGGGTGCAGCACCATGGGGGTCACTTTCTTGAAGCTGTTATTTGTTTCTGCTTTTTAGTAAATGAGACCCAGAGACTTTGAGAAAGAAAATATAACAATAGTTTGGGGGGGCGAGGATAAAGAGGGTCGGGGGAAGTAAGAGGGAGATGATGTCAAGTAGTCTAGGAGGGAAATGTATGTGTGGAGACTTATTGTGGCAGCAATTTTACAATTCTGTTTGATGTGATTGAACTATGGAATAATATGACATTTGTATTAACTCCTAAGTTAGCAAATTTTTTAAAAAGCATAGATTCAGGAATGGTTTGGGGGCTCACACTTAAAAAGAATTATCATGGCCCTGCTCAGTACTCACCTTCATGAAATGGTCACTGAAGATAAAGGTACTACAGCGAAGTGTCGCAAAAAAGTAGATAGTAGCACTCCCTCAATGTATGAATACTTTCTTTTATTAAATTGGCACTCTGTGATGCTCACCCTCCCGACACAACTGCTGAAGCCAAAGCGGGTGAACAAGTAAATGTGAAGAAAGCTGATGGTGCCCGGCTATCAAAAGAGATAGTGTCTGGGGTCTTAAAGGCTTGAAGATATACAAGCGGCCATCTAGCTCAGAAGCAACAAAGCCCACATGGAAGAACACACCAGCCTGTGTGATTGCATGGTCCCGAAGGGAACAGATATCAAAGAACAAAAACTCAAATCATTGGCTGCACACCTCCATGATACAATCACCGAAGACAAACAGGTGCATAACCAAATGTGGCGAAGAAAGCTGATGGTGCCCGACTATCGAAAGAGATAGTGTCTGGGGTCTTAAAGGCTTGAAGGTGAACAAGCGGCCATCTAGCTCAGAAGCAATAAAGGCCACATGGAAGAAGCACACAAGCCTGTGCAATCACGAGGTGCCAAAGGAACCAGGTATAAGGCATCATGCAATATATATATATATATATATATATATATATATACACACACACACACACACACACACCATAGTGAATGAAGGGGGAAGTGCAGAGTGGAGACCCAAAGCCCATTTGTCGGCCACTGGAGATCCCCTCATAGAGGGGTTTAGGAGAGGAGATGGGTCAGTTAGGGTGCGATGTAGTACCGATGAAGAACACAGCTTTCCCCCAGATCCTGGATGCTTCCTCCCGCCACCTACCATGATCCGAATTCTACCTTGCAGGACTGGATAGGGCAGAGGTTGTACACTGGTGCATATGAGGGCTGGAGGCACAGGGAATCCAGGGTGGATGATACCTTCAGGACCAGGGGTGTGAGGGCCGATGCTGGGAGAGTGGAGGGTGAGTGGGTTGGAAAGGGGGAACTGATTACAGGGATCCACATGTGACCTCCTCCCTGGGAGATGGACGGCAGAGAAGGGGGGGGGGGGCGGTAGACTCTGGATAGGGCAAGATATGACAAAATAACAATCTATAAATTATCAAGGGCTCATGAGGGAGGGAGGAGCGGGGATGGAGGGGGGAAAAAAAGAGGACCTGATGCAGAGGGTTTAAGTGGAGAGCAAATGCTTTGAAAATGATTAGGGCAAATAATGTATAGATGTGCTTTTACAATTGATGTATGTATATGTTTGGGTTGTGATAAGAGTTGTATGAACCCCTAATAAAATGTTTTTTTAAAAAGTACTAAATCTAAAAAAAAAAAAAGAGTGGCTGAATTACAACACTAACTGAACCCTCTACTTAGAATGATTTCTGATGTTAATAGGAGAGCATGGATTGGGACTAAATGGGAACCTGAAAGTTACGGTGGAGAGGACTGTGCTACGCTGAGTTTTCTAGAGAAATAAATCAAACTACACTCAAATAACTTTATAGCAAAAATAAATTTACATCAGGAAGCCCAGCCCAGTTCAACTCAAGTCCATGGGTCAGATGCTAGATGAAGTCCCCTTTAGACTCACCCAGCTTCCAGCCAATGAAGCAAAGGCAAAGCAGGAATCGGGAAAATCACAGGCCAGTAGGGGCAAGAGCATCTGGATGTAAGGTCAGCAGGAAGAGGGCAGGGCACTGCAGCTCCTATGATCAGCAGGCCGGCTCGGCCATGAATCCTAGAGATGCAGAATCAAGGTAAGCAGGATGGAGGGAGAGGGAAGGAAAGTTGTCCATGGCATCTCTCTAAATTGGGCACCTCCTCCAAGGAGAGGGCCTTATTGAGATTGAACTCTACCCATACTTTCACACAGATGCATCAAACTGATATAAAATCGAACCATCATAGGGACACACGGAAAGATTATTCTCAGAAATATCAGAACATGGATCCTTGACATGCCATTGAGTTACTTCAGCCAACAACACTACCACTCACATCTGAAGAGTTTAATCCATCATTAGTAAAGCCATTGTCCCCTCCACCTGCACTTGAGCTTAGCCCAACTTTCCCTGCTGATAGGGAACCTCGAGTTGTATCTGGAGCATTCCCTGCAGCAGATGCCTTGCAAGATAATGCTGACACTTGCTGGGAAACACCTTCGACACTCATGCCTGCTTCGACACTGCCTCTAAACTTGTC
Organism: Tenrec ecaudatus; assembly: GCF_050624435.1. Lineage (NCBI taxonomy): Eukaryota > Metazoa > Chordata > Mammalia > Afrosoricida > Tenrecidae > Tenrec > Tenrec ecaudatus. Next base: position 357,286 of record NW_027457684.1, read on the forward strand.
TCAGTAATCCCAAAGGTGACCTCCAAATATTGATCCAGAAAGAGCTGTGCTATCCTCTTAAAGGACTGCTAGCATTTTCTAGTATGTACAGGCAGAGACCCGAGGAATGTGTGCGGGAGTGAGATGATGATGCAAGGAGCGAACGGTTGCATCAGTCTGAATGTGTTGACGTGGACCAACTAAGCACTGATCCTTCAGTCAGTGTTTCAGCACCAGACGTTAGGACAGAATCTAATAGTTTATCTGTTTGGTTTACTGAAGCAAAGCTTCTGCAGTGGCTTAGAGCAAGTTAAGTTGAAGTACCAGACCTAGCTTGGTATACTTTAGAGGATTAAGGGAATGGGCGTGTTTCAGGGCAGACCCATAGACTCACAAATGGAATGCACTGAGGACACACCTTTTCTCTCAGTGGGAAACAAATTTCTGAAGGGATCATAAGTATCTCTAAAGACTGTTGTGATTGATATTTTATTTTGAGCCAGTTTTGACAGTGGAAAATACCCTAATTAAGACGTTTGCACATAACATGGCTGATTGGGTCCCATGGTAGTAGGCGGTAAGCAGTAGCATTTAACAGAGACAAGGTGGGTGTGGTTGCCAAATGGTTAGCAGAGTCAAAGTAGTAACAGAATAGCCTGATTTGTATGGCATTGGATACCTAAGCAGAGTGTCCCTAGGAGTGAAATAAATGAGAAACCTACCAAATCTATCATTGATCTGTACAAGTTGAAAAATTCTAGGCCAGTTGAATAGCAGTCTAATTCAAATAGCCAGATATAGAGTCGCAAATGCTCGATCAATTCCCAAAAATTGAGCCAGTTCACAAACCCTTCATTTACGGGGAAGCCAGGTCCCTTTGAGGAAGGCACCCACTACACTAATAAAAAAAATGCATAGTTAGCCTTTCTCCCAGGCCTGCCCAGTGGAAACTGCGCCTTTTATAAGTGACAATTCATTGGAGAAAGGAAATAATCAGACGTTGGGGATGGTTACTGGACATTGGCTCCAAACTGACATTAATCTAAGTGACCCTAAATTTTAAGGTCCCACAATCAGACTAGGAGCATATAAAGGTCAAGTTATAATGGAGTCTTAGCTCAGGTTGATCTCACAGGGGATCCAGTATGAGCCCAAACCTATCCTATAGTAATTTCCCTGTTCTAGAACACATAAATGGAATAGACAGACTCACTGACTGCCAGTACCCCATATGGCTACCTGACTCTAGAACATGGACTACTATGGCAGGGGCAGGAGTGGAAGCTAGTAAAGCTACCTCTACTTAGGAAAATGGTAAAGCCAACGCAATTATGTTTTCCTGGAGGGATTGCAAAGATCAGGGTGCAAAAGATTGCACCATCAAGGAATTGAAGAATATAGGGCTGGAGACCATTACTTCCGAACTGAGCTGTTGTCTATGGGGGGACTAGCAAACTCTAGACCTATGTGGTTTGTAAGGGTCCAGGTATAAGCTGTGCTTACACACACACAAGCACCAGCAGCGGTTAAGCCAGTTTTTAGTGTGGGGTTTTTTAATCACTTTATTAGGGGCTCTTACATCTCTTTTATAACAATCCATACATCAGTGGAGTCAAGCATATTTGTACATATGTTGCCATCATCATTTTCAAAACATTTTCTTTCTACTTGAGCCCTTGATATCAGCTCCTTTTTTCCCTCCCTCACCCACCCTCCCACCCTCAAGACCCTTGATAAATTATTATCGTTTTCCTATCTTACACCATCTTCTGTCTCCCTTCACCCACATTGCTGTTGTTTGTCCCCCTCAGGGTGTGGGGGTTATGTCTACATCATCATTGTAATCAATTCTCTGTTTCTCCCCCTTCTCCCCCTACATTCCCCCTAAGTGGCCTACGCTGATAGTATTGCTACTCCCATTACTGTTCCTGATGTGTTTATCTGTCCTGGATCCCGTGTGACAAGAGCTCTTATCTGTACCATCTGGTCTAGCTAGATTTGTAAGCTAGAACTGGGATTTGTAAAGTAGAAGTGGGGTCATGATAGGTGGGTGGGGTGGGGTGCGGGAAGCACTAAAGAACTAAAGAAATGTGTGTCTCGTTGGTGCTGTACTGCACTCTGGCTGACTTGTCCCTCCTGTGAGGGATGTCCAATTGTCTACAGATGGGCTTTGAGTCTCCATCCGACTCCCTTCATTCACATCATATGATGGTTTGGGGTCTCCTGATGTCTGATACTGTTAGATTCCTCAGGTGGAAATACCTGGGTCATTGGCTTCCCATGAGAATGAATTCACACCGAAGCCTGGTTTGTGATCCAAGTGAATTTTTATAAAGGATAGAAGTGTAAAGGTGAAACTGAGGTACAGGGAGGAAGACAGACATAACTGACAGGACAAGGAAAGCAGAAACAGAAATAGCTTTATTAGGTGTGGCAGTAGGGCGGCTCCTGCGGCTCCCTGCCGAGGTTTCGTGACCTAGGCGGACAGGTCAGGGAAGTCCCATTCAGCAGCTGGGGGCGAGGGTTTTTACAGGGGTAGTGAGGAATGTATGGCAATTAGCATATGGGGTCTGGAGACCTGGAGAATTGCTTGTCATCTCCTTGCAATTCTGACTTTTCAGGGCCCTCCACTGGGAGGCGTGGTTGACAGTACTGGTTGACTCCATTGACTCAATTAAGCTCACCTGGCCTAGATTGAGGTCCTCCCAAGAGTACTGGCTTCGTCTCAACTGCCTGAATTTATTCATGCCATCCAGCCTGGAGCAGCTTCCCACAGTCTGTAAGGGTGGAGGGAGGCCTTGGCAGGTAGAGGTAGAGGTTTCTGCCTCTAGCTCCCTAACACTTTCTGATCCCATCTACACCTTGTGATCACACAGGCTGGGCAACAATTTTATTAGAGCATAGATAGAATCATTTCCAAAGAAAGTATGTGAGTCCTTCTGGCATGGTGAAAAGGATACCTTAAGCATAGATAAAATATGCTTTGCTCCCGGAATGTAGTGGGGGCCCCTTTCACAAATTAAGAAGGGTCATTCATTGTCTAGGGGAAGACTCCTAGTTTCTAAAAGACAGTTTTAAAGGGGAGGAGTTTGCCACTCCACAGATGTACAATTAGCTTTCTAATTAGTTATTTAGACCACCCTTGAGGCTCTTTAAATTGCAATCTCAGCTTTTGTCTCTGGATCAGTGTGCTGTCAGATTTATCTCCAGCAGCACTGCTGTGTGAGGACATTCATTAGGGCCTAGCTTCAAGGTTGACCTGCTTACTAACCTGTTCTCACAAGGTCTTCTGTTAATTCCCATATTGCAGGCAGAAAATGCCTCTTCTGTCCCTGTCAATTTGGTCAGTGCAAAAAACAGATGGATCTTTGAGAATGGCAGGGGGTGCCTGGAAACTTATCCAGGTGGTGACTCCAATTGCAGCTGCTGTCCCAGAAATGGTTTTATTGCTTGAGTAGATTAATATCTCTTCTAGTATCTGATAGCAGCTACTAATTGGGCAAATGTGTTTTTCTCAATTCCAGTTTTAAAGGAGCAGCACAAGCAGTTTGCCTTTAGCTGTTGTGGCAGTTAGATGTTATGTCAACGTGACCCTGTGGGAAACTGTAGCACTAGTCCCACCTATCAAACAGGTTACAGCCTGATGACTCCTCCTAGGGGATATGAACTTTCAAATAAGAAAGACAATGAGAGCAGCAAGAGGAGATAAGCAGCACCTGAGAGGGGATTGAGGGGCAGCTGGGAGGAGGAGGATGACCAAGCAGCACACACTGCAGAGAACAGCGCAAAAGAGTTACTGAAAGGGATAGCACTTCCAGACCATAGGATTGTCACCATAAAGATAGGTAGACACAAATAGACTACAACGAGAGAGCAGAAACACCAGCCAATTAGAACCGCTTAGGGCATCTCCCCTCGGCCGCCTGAGGGGAGATTCCCGGGTCTTTGAATTGGGAAGCTAGCTGAGGGGGTGGGGGGTACGTGCCAGTGGGGTGTGATAGAGCAAAAGGATCATAATTCGAAGTGACCAGACTGGGACCAGGGAAAATAAAAATATAAATTTCTTTGGCTTCCTGCCAAGACCAGAAGACTGCCAGTGGAGATCCCCCATCTAGGACTCACTCCTAGTAGTGGGTACTTCACAGCTTACTGAGCCTCACAGGGCTGAGAACAGGGCAGCTGAAAGCAGGTGTTAAGTGATTAACACCAAGAGCTCCAGCCCCCTCCTGAGGTACCACTCAGCACAACCCCTGATCAGAAGACACCCAAAGGCCAGGTACCTTAAATAATTGGGCCACTCTGAGGATTTATTTTCATATTACTTGTTACACATACCTGGATTGCATACACCTGACTCATTGACTAAGTATTTGCATCACAAAACAAGAAGCTGGAGCAGGTTTGGCAGGCAGAACAGGTTTTACAAGCCCAGGCAGGGAATTTATATAAGGGAGTTTATATATATCATTTGTATATATTTGTATGATATATTACTTTACGTTTTTTCCTTCCGATCTCATTGGTTTATTTCCTAGACCCCTAACACCCCATCTACCTACTAGTTCGCACCCACAACAGAGACTAAGCTCTGTGTGAAGCTTAGTGTCCCGGACAAACATACATTAACAGCTCTCCTGCATCTTATGCTAGTATGATTTTTCCTATTACTATTATTAAAACTGTCATCTCTTACCCCTTTTCTTTCATTTTCCTTTCTTTAGTCTAAATATCCAAAGTTTTACTTCATAACATCATTAACCTGTCTTTTAGTTTCACTGTACTGATCATCAAAATTTTTCTTACATTTTCAGACTCATAAAACCAAAGACTATTACTACTATCACAATATTTAAAATTGTTTTTGCTCTCAAATACTAGTACCCATTGATCCATCGTTGCAAATGAGGCATTTCAGGGCCAAATACCCCTTCCTTTAACCTACTATATAACACTACCTGATCCTCCACCCTCTTTTTTAACCTACTGCTTCCTTCACTCTCCCAACACTCATAACATTTCCTCCCCAAATTTCATATGACTCCCTTAACACATAAATTAGCAACCTCCCTCAGACACTTAATACAAACTATCCATTAGCCCTCTACTGCACCACCTAATAGAGTTAACCAGTTCCAAATAACATCGCCTACATAACACTCCCAATAGACTCCAAGATGACAAGGAAACAACAGAAGATATTAGTCACACACACACACACACACACACACACACACACACACACACAAAACAAGAGAAACATAAACAAATAACCAAATAGCAATCAGACTTAAATGTAATACCTGAAACTGTACAAGTTATGGATTTCCCAGAAAAAGAATGTAAAAAATGATGTTTGTGCTCATGCAACAGCTGAAAGAAATCTGAAAGGAAAAATAAAACAATAGAAAAGCTATAACCTCATTAGAGAAACAAACAGAAACACAAAAATCAAACACTACAATAAATAGCAGAATTACAAAGCAGGGGTGTCAAACTCAATTAAAAAGCGGGCCATTTGGTGCAACAGGCAAGATTCACATGGGCCACATCACATTTACAAATTTTGTTCAATTTTTATTTTGAAGTGAGGATTCAGGAATATGGATAGGATAATTAAAATACTATAATAGCTTTTATTTAAATATTTATTTTATTTAATGTATTTATAAAACTAAAATTATTGTTTTACCCTTAACTTGACAGTGCTTTCCTTCTACTAGTTTTCACTACGTCTTATGTTGTGACCGGAAAATATAACAAGGTAACTAATAAAAAACACCAAGATTTGGGCAGCTGACAAACGTGATGCACAATTGTAATGGCTTCCCTCTAAAAATGTTCACTAGCACTGCTGCTAGGTATGATCATAACAGCACAACCCAGAGTGCTATTTTTCACCTTTTCACTATTGGGATCTCTTTACATTATGTGACACTGAGAGTGGCAGACAGATCGCTTCCAATCATCACTGGAACTAGGTCAGTGCATTTATACACATCCACAGGCCCCCCAGAAAGCACTGGGCCACATGTATACTCATCTTCAGATAAAGGGTTAACGAGGGAATTGTGTGTACGGTATTGCCTCGATCTCCCCTAAGTGCTATTTTCTTCATAACAATTTTTTCTATTTTCATTTTATTTCAGAGCATCGCAGGCCACAAAAAAAGCTCCTCAGGGGCTACATGCGGCCGACAGGGCCAGTTTGACACCCCTGCTATAAAGGAAAAGCGGGAGGCTGTAAAAGAAATAGAGATACAGAATTGAAGAGATAGAAACCCAAATTAGTGAACTGAAAGACAAATCTATAGATTCCAATCTAAAGGAAGGACAAATAACCAAAAAATGCAAAAGAGACTGAGAAAAGCTTGATAATAATGTGGGACACCATTAAGAGGAACAACCTGCATCTTGTAGGAATTCCCAAAGAGGAAGAAACAAACAAAGTTACATCCACACAGAGAATAGTCCAAGAGCGCCAGCCAAAGAACTTTGCTCAATGTCTAAAAGAGAAAAAGACGATTGTTTAGGAAGCCAAAAGAACCCCAGCCAGGAGAGATTCTAAAAGGCAAACTCCACGGCATATTGTAGTCAAGATGTCGAACATCAGAACGGAAACAACAAACAATCTAAAAGCACCTAGAGAAAAAGATCAATTACACACAAAGGTTCAGCAACTAAATATGGTGGTATAATACAATTATTTCAAGACAAGAAAAGCCAAAAGCAAGACCACCATTACAAAAAATACTCAATGAAGTACTGTGGCCAAAAAAACCAACAGCAACAACACACAAACCTGAAACCAACATTCAAGACAATTCCTCACAAAAACCAGCACACACAGAACAACACCCAGAGCAAGGGAACGACACAGGAAGAACAAAGAAACTGAACACAATACACATCCAAACACACAACACACGCATATATAAACCAAAATGGTGGAAACAAATACACATACATGTCAATAATTTCACTGAATGTTAATGTACTAAATACACCAGTACAGAGACAGAGAGAAGCTGAATGGATAAGAAAGCAAGCCCCATCAATATGCTGCCTACAAGAAAAACACCTCACAAACAGAGACTTGAAGACATTAAAAATCAGAGGTGGAACAAAAGCATACCCAGCAAACAGCAACAAAACTCAGCAGGGGTAACAATATTAATCTCCAAGAAGATAAACTTCAAGGTAAACAACATAACGAGAAAAGATTGAATACTACATAATGATAAAGGGAAAAATAGCTCAGAAAACCATAACTATAATAGTCATCTATGCACTCAATGAAATACCTTTGAAATACATCAGATCCTCATAGAATTGAAAAAGGACCAAGACACATCGACAGTAAGAACAGAAGACTTCAATACACCACTCTCAAAGAAAAAAAAATGTCAAGAAAAAAGGCAATGAAGACCAAAAAAAGTTTAATAACACAATCAATAAAAACTATCTTGGATGTATGAGCCCCTAATAAAATGTTTTTTAAAAAAACTATCTTGGAGGGAAGATGGTGACTGAGTAACACATACCAGAGGGACTCCACAGAAATCAACCCAGGAGAGCTACTAAGAGGGAAATTCAACACTGCTGGGTCGCAGGAGGCGCATCATAAAGATAAGTAGGCACAGATCCACAAGGTTTGAAGGGACTGGTGGGCCCTCAAAGTTTAGTATTAAGGTAGTAGATAGACATTGGGCCTCCATTCAAGTACTGCCTCAATGCAACACTGTGTTCTATTAAACTGGCATTCCATGATGCTCACCTTCCCAACACAATCGATGAAGACAAATGAGTGCATAAGCAAATGTGGTGAAGAAAACTGATGGTGGCAAAAGATATAGTGTCTAAGGTCTTAAAGACTCAAGGTAAACAAGCGAACATCTAGCTGAGGAGCAACAAAGCCCACATGGAAGAAGCACACCAGCCTGTGGGATTATGAGGTGTCAAAGGGATGAGGTAGGAGCCATCAAAGAACAAAAAATATTATCATTGTGAACGAGGGGGGTGCAGATTAGGGAACCAAGAGAGACTCATCTGTAGACAACTGGACATCCCCTTACAGAAGGGTTGGGGGGTGGGGCGAGACAGCCAATCAGGATGCATTGTAGCAACAATGAAACTTACAACTTTCTTCTAGTTCTTTAATGCTTCCTTCCCCACCACTATCATGATCCCAATTCTAATTTACAAATCTGGCTAGATGAGAGGATGTACACTGGTACAGATAGGAACTGGAAAAACAGGGAATCGAGGACAGATGATCCCTTCAGGACCAGTGGTGAGAGTGGGGATACCAGGAGGGTGGAAGTAGGGGGGGTGGAGGGGAAACCGATTACAAGGATGTACATATAACCTCCTCCCTGGGGAATGGACAACAGAAAAGTTGGTGGAGGGCGATGTTGGACAGTGCAAGATATTACAAAATAATACATTGCCAAGGGTTAATGAGAGAGAGGGCAGCGACGGGTGGGGGGGGGGAATGAGGAGCTGATGCCAAGGGCTTAAGTGGAGAGCAAATGTTTTGAGAATGATGTGGGCAACGAATGTACAAATGTGCTTGACACAATTGATGTGCTTTGGATTGTGATAAGAGTTGTATGAGCACCCAATAAAATGATTTAAAAAAATAAAGATTTATTTGAACATAAAAAATAGATATAACTGATGGCATATATTCAATCTTGTTTTGTTAGGTGCCACCCAGTCAGTGCAGATTCGGTGACCCTATCGACAACATAAGGAAACAGTGCTTGTTTCTTGTGTCATCCTTACACACGTTTTCTCTTTCTGCCTATGATTTCAGTCATGTCAATCCATCTTTTTTGCTGTGCCTTTTCTGTAACAAGCATTCTTTCAGGGACTGGTCTCTCCTGAAAACCTGTCCAATGTCCAACATCTTGCCATCCTTGTATCTAAGGACCATTCCGGCTGTACTTCTTCCAAGACAGATTTGTTGTTGTTTTTTGGCAGTTCAATTACTTCCAATATTTTTCACAAGCACCATAATTCAAATACATCGATTCTACATTGATCTTCCTTAATCAATGTCCAATTTTTACATGGGAATGAGATGATTAAAAATGCCATGGCCCCCAAAAGACTGGACTGGAAAACGCTCCTAAGGGCCAGCAAACGATCCCTGAACTAACTACAAGCTTTTCTCTTGTGAACTGTTTTGTTCTGTTCTTTGTCAGTGGTTTGTTTTTGTTGTTTTGTTGCCTGGTTGTATATTGTTGCTTTGTTTTCCTCTGTCTTGATTCCGTGCATGTTAGTGTCTCCACAGGTCTGTCTGAATAGGACAGGCTGGATGAACTATCTGGAGGAAAAACAACGGGACCGACAGTTCCGGGGGGACTTGGGGTGGGGGGGTAGAGGGGTATAAGGAAGTGGTGTTAACAAACCCAGGGACAAGGGAAAAACATGGGACCCCAAATGGTAGAGAAGGGGGAGTGGCAGGCCTGGTGGGAAATGATCAAGGGTAAGGTTGATTAGAGAATAGGTATACTCTAGCCCAGGTGGCGATGAAGCATGGTAGTAGGGCAGGAGGAAGGTCAAGGGAGATGGAGGAAAGAGCTAGGAGTCAAAGGGCATTCATGGAGGTCTAGACAAAGACAGGTACATGCAAATATATATAGGAGGATGGGGAAATAGATCTATGTGTCTATATTTATAGGTCAAGTATTAAGGTGGCGGAAGGACCTTGGGCCTCTACTCAAACACTCCCTCAATGTATGAATACCTTCTTTTATTAAATTGGAACTCTATGATGCTCACTCTCCCAACACAACGGCTGGAGCCAAAGTGGGTGAACAAGTAAATGTGGTGAAGAAAGCTGATGGTGCCCGGCTATCAAAAGAGATAGTGACTGGGGTCTTAAAGGCTTGAAGATAAACAAGCAGCCATCTAGCTCAGAAGAAACAAAGTCCTCATGGAAGAACACACCAGCCTGTGTGATCGAGTGGTCCCAAAGGGATCAGTTACCAGGCATCAAAGAACAAAAAATCATATCATTGACTGCACACCTCCATGATAGGACCGCTGAAGACAAATGGGTGCATAAGCAAATGTGGTGAAGAAAGCTGATGGTGCCCGGCTATCAAAAGAGATAGTGTCTGGGATCTTAAAGGCTTGAAGGTGAACAAGCGGCCATCTAGCTCAGAAGCAAATAAGCCCACATGGAAGAAGCATATCGGCCAGTGCGATCCCGAGGTGCCCAAGGGATCAGGTATAAGGCATCATGCAAAAAAAAAAGAAAAAGATATAAGTGTGTGTATGTATGTGTATATATGTGTATATGTATATATGTATGTATATATGTATATATATATCATAATAAATGAAGGGGGAAGTGCAGAGTGGAGACCCAAGGCCCAAGTGTCGACCAATGGAGATCCCCTCATAGAGGGGTTTAGGAGAGGAGATGGGTTAATTAGGGTGTGAGGTAGTATCGATGAAGAACACAGCTTTCCCCCAGATCCTGGATGCTACCTCCCCCCAACTACCATGATGCGAATTCTTCCTTGCACGGCTGGATAGGACAGAGGCTGTACACGTGTACATATGAGGGTTGGAGGTACAGGGAATCCAGGGTGGATGATACCTTCAGGACCAAGGGTGTGAGGGACGATGCTGGGAGAGTGGAGGGTGAGTGGGTTGGAAAGGGGGAACTGATTACAAGGATCCACATGTGACCTCTTCCCTGGGAGAGGGACAGCAGAGAAGGGGGGAAAGGAGACTCTTGATAGGGCAAGATATGACAAAATAACGAGGTATAAATTACCAAGGGCATACGAGGGAGGGGGGTATGGGGAGGGAGGGGGGTGGAAAAAAGAGGACCTGATGCAAGGGGCTTAAGTGGAGAGCAAATGCCTTGAGAATGATTAGGGCAGGGAATGTATGGATGTGCTTTATACAATTGATGTATGTATATGTATGGATTGTGGTAAGAGTTGCTTGAGTCCCTAATAAAATGTAAAAGAAGAAAAGAGAAATAAATGATTAGGGCAAAGACTGTACAGATGTGCTTTATACAATTGATGTATGTATATGTATGAACTGTGAAAAGAATTGTATCAGCCCCAATAAATTGTTAAAATAAAAAAATTAAAAAAAATATGTAAGTGTGTGTATGTATGTGTATATATGTGTATATGTATGTGTATATATGTATATATATATGCCATATTAAATGAAGGGGTAAGTGCAGAGTGGAGACCCAAGGCCCAAGTGTCGGCCAATGGAGATCCCCTCATAGAGGCGTTTAGGCGAGGAGATGGGTTAATTAGGGTGTGAGGTAGTACCGATGAAGAACACAGCTTTCCCCCAGATCCTGGATGCTTCCTCACCCCAACTACCATGATCCGAATTCTACCTTGCAGGCCTGGATAGGACAGAGGCTGTACACTGGTACATATGAGGGCTGGAGGCACAGGGAATCCAGGGTGGATGATACCTTCAGGACCAAGGGTGTGAGGGACGATGCTGGGAGAGTGGAGGGTGAGTGGGTTGGAAAGGGGGAACTGATTACAAGGATCCACATGTGACCTCTTCCCTGGGAGAGGGACAGCAGAGAAGGGGGGAAGGGAGACTCCTGATAGGGTAAGATATGACAAAATAACGATGTATAAATTACCAAGGGCACATGAGGGAGGGGAGAAAGGGGAGGGAGTGGGGAAAAAAAAAGAGGACCTGATGCAAGGGGCTTAAGTGGAGAGCAAATGCCTTGAGAATGATTGGGGCAGGGAATGTATGGATGTGCTTTATACAATTGATGTATGTATATGTATGGATGGTGATAAGAGTTGTATGAGTCCCTAATAAAATGTAAAAAAAGAAAAAAAAATGCCACGGCATGGTCAGGTGCAACTTGGTACTCAAAATATTCAGTTACCCAAATACATGTCTTCTGATCTCTTTGACTGCTGCATCCATGAGCATTGATTGTGGATCCAATCAAGACAAAATCTTTGACAACTTCAACCTTTTCTCCATTTATCATGCTGTTACCTACTGGTCCAGTTGTATTTTGGTTTACCTTATAGAGTAGTAACCCATACTGAAGGCTGCAATCCTTGACCTTCATCAGCAAGTGCTTCCATTTCTCTTCATTTTCAGCAAGCAAGGTTTTGACATCCGCATATTGCAGTTTGTTAATATGCCTTCCTCCAATTCTGGTGTCACATTCTTCATATAATCGAGCTAATCATACAGATTGAGTAAGTATGGTAAGACAGTATAAACCTGACTAACACCTTTCATGATTTTAAACTATGCAGTATTCCCATGTTTGATAAATTACAGAATGGAGACATAGGTACATAGGTAGAAATTTTCAATTTCTGTATCACTAGCTTGAATGGTTGGTATGTAAATCTGAATAATCACAATTGTTTGGATTTCCTTATATGAGGATAGATTTTGCATCACAGACAGCATTATACTCTAGATCTTGAAATGTCCTTTTTGACAATGCATGAAACACTATTCCTCTTGAATCTATCATTCTCAGCAAGCTACATTTAGATTCAGAATGGCCAATGCTAGTCCATTTTGGTTCACTAACATCACGAGTATCTATTTCTGTCTTCCATTTCATTTTTTACAACTCTCAATTTTCCTAAATCCCTACATTCTAAGTTCCATTACTGTATATACTCAAGTATATGACCTGAATATCTGCCGAAGCACCTAATTTTACCACAAAAATTACATTAAAATGTGCTGAAAAACGTGGCTTACCCACATGGAAGAAGCACACCGGCCAGTGCGATCACGAGGTGCCAAGGGACCAGGTATAAGGCATCATGCAAAAAAAAACAAACAACGATATAAGTGTGTGTATGTATGTGTATATGTATATATATACCATATTAAATGAAGGGGGAAGTGCAGAGTGGAGACCCAAGGCCCAAGTGTCGGCCAATGGAGATCCCCTCATAGAGGCATTTAGGAGAGGAGATGGGTTAATTAGGGTGCGAGGTAGTACCGATGAAGAACACAGCTTTCCCCCAGATCCTGGATGCTTCCCCCCCCCCCCCAACTACCATGATCCAAATTCTAACTTGCAGGCCTGGATAGGACAGAGGCTGTACACTGGTACATATGAGGGCTGGAGGTACAGGGAATCCAGGGTGGATGATACCTTCAGGACCAAGGGTGTGAGGGACGATGCTGGGAGAGTGGAGGGTGAGTGGGTTGGAAAGGGGGAACTGATTACAAGGATCCACATGTGACCTCTTCCCTGGGAGAGGGACAGCAGAGAAGGGGGGAAGGGAGACTCCTAATAGGGCAAGATATGACAACATAACGATGTATAAATTACCAAGGGCACATGAGGGAGGGGAGAAAGGGGAGGGAGGGGGAAAAAAAAAGAGGACCTGATGCAAGGGGCTTAAGTGGAGAGCAAATGCCTTGAGAATGATTGGGGCAGGGAATGTATGGATGTGCTTTATACAATTGATGTATGTATATGTATGGATGGTGATAAGAGTTGTATGAGTCCCTAATAAAATGTAAAAAAAGAAAAGAGGAGAAAAAATGATTAGGGCAAAGACTGTACAGATGTGCTTTATACAATTGATTTATGTATATGTATGAACTGTGATAAGAATTGTATGAGCCCCTAATAAATTGTTAAAATTAAAAAACAAAAAACAAAAAACGTGGCTTACACTCAAGCATATATGGTAATTGGTGTTTTCAGTTATCTCTTCTCCTTTTGAGTCATTTCCCATCAGTAAATGAAGGTCCTGAAGGCTTTACTCATGTAGGGTTTATTCCACCCACATCACAATAGACTCTACTTTGTGAAGGCAGTTCTCCTGGAGTCATACTGAGTGTCTTCTGGACTGAAGGCTCATCTTCTGGCACCATCTCTGACAATGTTGTTTCTACTCTTAAGGTTTTCTGTATCTGATTCACTCTGTTTGTCTCCCTGTGAGACATTCCTGTTGACAAGCCACTGGGAGCTACACTGATGGAGCCAGGGCCCTGGAGATGGAGGAGTCATATGGAGACCCATGACATCGCTCAGATGCTTCCACCACCACTGGATCCCGATTTTTCACCCACTGGCCTGTGATTTTCCTCATTCAACATCATTGCATGTGTTGCTTGAGCCTGAAGAGGAATTTATAGACTGGTATTGGACATATGGACTAATATCAGACTTATAGACTTGATCTGGACTGGGCAGGGATGTTTTCTCAATATACAGTTGCTCTTTTATATAAAGTTCTTTTTTATACACGAGTGTCTCCCTGGATCTCTCTACCTGGACTAACACACACAACCACCACAGTAAACCTGAGTCATGAATATCCCCGGGAGAAGCAGCTAGATTATGGGCCCCAAATGAACTCTAGCTCCAGCCCAAGAATAGTCAGTTCTGAAAACATGGCCCTGCTCAATACTCACTCACATGAAAAGATCACTGAAGAGTGTCCTACGCATTGTGGTGAGAAAGCAGATGGTGCCTGGCTCTCAAGTGGAATCGTGTTTGTGGTTTTAAGGTGTGTATTCAAATAAAAAGCCATCTAAGTAAGGAGTCCACTAAGCCAACATGGAAGAAAACCAGCTCGTATGAGTCAAAGATGACAATAAACTCAAATATGATGAAAGAAGTAATATCAGACCTAAAATTATGAACACCCAATTTGTGGAAGGCTATGGAGGACAGTGGGAGCCCAAAATCCATCTGCAGAATATCAAGACAAATTAAGCCACTGGCAGATCTCTAGTTACAGGCAAAGGTCTGAAATACTTACTACCAAACAAAAATCATTGTCATCCTGATTATGCTGGATCAAACTTGGGATTTGATCAATTGACCTTCTAGATCCATCCTGAATTTGTTCTAGGTGTAAGGATCTCTTGCTTACTCCATGATAAAAACTTCTTCCCTGGCCTTTAAAATATTGATGGTGGTGGGTTAGGGAAAAAAAAAATGATGGTGGTGCTTTTTATTTGTCTTTATATATTATTGTCTTATCCATATCATTTTATTTTTTGTTATTATTTCTGTTGGATTTACCAGTTGAAGCACAGGAGTGGATAAATATAGTTAACTGATGAAAGGGTTTCTAGGAGATATAGGGGTGGGTGAGCAGGGATTGGGGAGGGTGAGGCTATTTCGGGAGTAAACAATGAAGGTGGGAGGGGTAGTGAGTACTAGGACTCAAGGTGATTACACAACTCAATTTAAAGATGATTTAACCATGGGAGTGGGGGGGTATAGAGAAAATATCCTGAAATTGTGGTAATGATTGTACAATTCTTCTTGATATGACTGAACTATTGAATTGTGTGAATGTGGATTAAAGAGAATTTCAAAACTTAAAGTACAATGCTTTCTGTAATATGAAAATATCTATATACCTACAAGGAAGCCCAATTAGTATGACTATTATTCTAATTTAAGAATAAAGAAATTGAATTCTACCAACTTCAGTCTGAACTGATCACAAATATAATCAAGATGCATTATTGATAATTGGAATGAGAGCTGGAACAAAGAGGGACAATAGTTTGAAACTATGGCTTCAGAGAAACAAAAGTTGCTGATTGCATGATAGAATTTTCTGAGATGGACTTAAATGCAATACCTTTTTCAACAACATAATGTGTACTTGGATAGACAGCATACAGAATGTATAGATAGGTCTCATACTGACTACCTCCATGGGAAGAGATGACAGAGAAGCTCAGTAATAGCAGCCAAAAGGCTGACTGTGAAACAGAACATCAATTGCTCACATAACATCAGGTTGATGTTGAAAATTAAAACATGCCCACAAAAGCCCCAATATGACCTTGCATATATCCCACCTCAATTTTATAGACACATCAAGAACAGCATTAAATATTAACAACACTGATGACAACTGATATGCTGTGGGATGAAATAAATGACAAGGTTATATAATAAGAAAGCAATATGCCAATAAAAAGAAAATAAAGCAGATATCAGAAGAGACCCTAAAACTTGCAGTTGATCATAGATCAACTGTAATAAATTTAAGAAATGAAGTTCACAGAAAATCACAAAGGGCAGATTAATGAGACAAAGTATCAAATATGCAGACTTGAAGTTAGAAAACCAAAAAGGAAGAACACACTCAACATATCTCATGCTGAAGGACTGAAAAAAAAAAAATCCAAGCATTGAGTTAAACATTAAGGATTCCTATGGGCAAAATATTGAACAAAGCAGGAAGTACCCAAAGATGATGGGAAGAACACTCAATGTACTGAAAAGTACATTCAGCTATTTTAAGAGGTAACTTCTGATCACAAACCAATGGTATTGAAGGAAGAAGTCCAAGCCCTATCAAAGGCATTCGCAAAAAATAAAGTTCCTGCAATTGGTCAATGGAAATGTTTCTTCAGCGAAGTAATATACAGGCTCGTCTATGCCTAAGAAATTTGGCACAAGGTTACAAGGCCAACTGAAAATCTGTGCCTACGTCAAAGAAAGGTGACACAACAGACTGCAGAAGTTATCAAACTTCTTATATTAATATCTGTTAAATCAACTTTTGCTGAAAAAAATTCATCAATGGTTACAATCAACAGAGTGCTGCCAGAAATTCAAGTCAGATACAGGAGAGGATGTGGAACAAAGGATTTATCATTGATTATATGAGATGGATCTTGGCTGAACAAAGATAACAACTGTTGCTACTTGCGTTGTAAAGGTAACAGGGTACATAGATCATAACTATTGATCACATTTGGAAAAATGGGAATTCCTCAACCCTTGATCATCCCTGTACAAACCAAGTGGTATTTGAGGCATTCATTGGAATAGAACAATATGGGGCTGTTTAAAAGCAGCTAATATTCATGTCAGAGCTGCTTTCTTTCGCCATATTTAATCAAAATATATGGTGAAGTAATAATCTAAGAACATATGAAGACAGGCCCAGGATTGGAGAGAGTGTTTATTAACAACTTACAATATACAGATGACACCTCAACTGCTACAGGTGAGGACCTGAAACACTTGCTGATGAAGATCAAGGGTTGCAATCTTCAGTATGGAATACAACTCAATGCAAAGGAAACCAAAACCCTTATAATCAGTAGTCAACATTATGGTAAAGACTAATATTATCTAAAATGTCATTCTGCTTGGATTGACAAGCAATGCCCATGGAAGGAGCAGTCAAGAAAACAAACAGTATTGCACTGGACAAATCTGCTGCACAAGACATTTTAGTGTTGAAGAGCAAGGGAGTCACTTTGAGACTGAGACCTGTCTGACCCAAGAGAGTGTGGCATTTGGGCATTGAGACCAGAGAAGAATGGATACATTTGAATCATGGTATTGATGAAGAACAGTGAGAAGACCAGGGACAGGCAGAACAAGTAGTCTAGAACAAATACAGCTAGAATGATCCTTAATGGTAAAGATGACAAGATTTCATTTCACATACTTTGAGCATATTGTCTCAAGATGTTGGACATCAGACTTGTTAAAATAGGGTAGTAAAAAAGATTCTCACAATGGACTGATAAAATGGTTACAAGTTCAAACCTAATTGTGAAGAGGCACAGGACGGTAGTATTTTGCTCTTTTGTACACTGGGTTGCTATGAGGAACCAACTAAATAGCACCTAAAAATGATCAGCTTAATGAGCTTTGTCTTCTCTTGATGAATGTTTCTTCTTGATTACATTTCATTGACTTACCTTCAATGCTACCTACTTCTGTAATCTTTTGGATTTTAATTTGCTGTGTTGGTATAATTTCTAATGTTTCATTTATTTTGTTATTGTAGTCGTCCCTGAATTTTCCCAAAGTTTTGTTGGCCTTGCAATATTCTCTATGTAAAATGCCCAATTATTAACTATTAGGAAGTTCCCATGACATTTCTTCCTTAGAAAGGGTTTCTAGATCTTTATTTTGGTGAATTGTTTCTTTGGGTGAAATGAAATTGAATTCTTCAGTGTACTGTAATGGTACTATTTGTACTTAATTGGTGATCATATGTTGTTAGGTGCTAAGCACCTGTCTCCTTATGGGTGTGACACAGAACGGGAATGACTATAATTCTCTGTCCACTGCGGAGTGCAGTTGAGAACAGATTTAGAAGATGTTGGCCACTATCATTAGTCAAAAAGTGGCCCCCACCTGTAGGTAGAACTCCTATGGTAAATGGGTGGGGGGAGGGGGAGGGCTGGGCACCTGGGCTGCCAGCTATTGATATGGGGCAGTTGTCAGCTCATTGTTCTGATCAAACCCTGTTCACAAAACTTCATAATGTTCAACAGCAATGGGTACAAGAAGAAAATCTTCCAATGTTGATTATAGTGATGATTTCACATTAAACACAAATTTCATAATGGATGTGCTGTAATGTCAGTTGAGAATTTACTAGTCTCGTGTCTTCATATTTAGATTTTATTCAGCTTCTTGTAGTCAGCATTCAAATAATCTCTCTATCCTCTCCTCTAAAACTGAGGGTCCCTGGATTTTCATTCGTGTTTTATTTGGTCTTTCACATATTTCTTGTACAGGATCTTGGTAGTGTGTCTGTTTGGGCCAGGTCCGGACCAGGCAGCCCCTTGCACCAGCCTCTCAAGAAGACAAATGACCTGCTGAACTTCAAAGCAGCTGCCTCCAGCATGTCACAAAGCTTACCCCCGGGCAGAACACAGACTCCCCCCCAGCGTGCCAGGAAGCAAGTTTGCTGAGAACAAGATGATTTATGGACAGGTCATCTCCTGCTCCGAAACTTGCAGCCGCAGTACAAAGAACCTCCCTTCCCCTTACCGGCCCATATGCCTTTAAGCTCATATAATATGTATATATCCTGCCACCCTAGCACCATGCGCGACTTCCTTAACCTATTCTTGTTGGGTTGCGGAATCCATCTGGGAGTTCTTTTCCCTCAATAAAATCTTTCTCTTTCACTCATTTTTGTCTGAACCCTGCCTCTGTTCTGTGACTCTGTCTCAATCTCTCGGTGTCTATTTAATCTTGGCAGAAGTCCTTCTTGATTATCTTTTAGTTCTATTTCCACATGACTTTTTGGAAAAGCTTTACTCACTTACTTAACATTTCATCATTTCATAATTTAAAATATAGTAGAGATGACCAAAACTACAGCCCCAACAAACACTTATGGGGTTGCTGAGTTGAAAATCTTAAACAGCACCCAACATGCACAGCAACAACAATCTAATACTAAGTTTTTATTTAATTAAAGAACACTTCATCATTGTACCTGTTTACAGAATTAGTTTCGCATTCAACAATTCTTAATTTGTTTCTTTTGTGACATTAGTTGTAATCCCTTAAACATCCTTTTTGGGTTCCCATTTCACCCTCTTCCTGCCTTCTGAACTTGGCTTTTAGCAACATTTCTTCTCATATGATTGTCAGTATACTTTGTTCTCATGAGTCCTCACAAGTGTTACTATTTTACAGGTCTGTCCAGTATGGCATAAAAATGATCTCTGGGAATAGGTTCATTTTCAGGTTTGACGGATGTTTAAGGGTTATAGTCTTAGGGGGAGAGGGGATTCTCTACCTGTCTTTATCAGACCAGTGAAGCTGGTCTTTTCTCTCCTACTCTGTTCAGGATCTTCGATTTTTACTAGAGTGGTAGCCAGGAACCTTCCAGTTCTCCTCGTCTTAAGGTTAGAGAGGTTGTGGGATACAGAAAGGTTTTCCCCAGGTTGTCACAACCTTATTATGACACATGGTAAATGACTGTACACTTGGAGGTCAGCTGCTTAGAGGGTATCTTGTCACAGGTGTATCCCCAGTGTTTCCCCCTTCCTATTGTGTGTGTATTCCTAGCTCGTCCCCTTCCTGTCACGCATAAACCTATTGTACAGCCCCTTCCTGTCACGCATATGGTTACCTGTCACTAGGGGGCTTGAATGTCCTCAAAATGTATATACAGCATGATTAGAAATATGATACATTTTCTCTCTGTGTGTGGACCTGGCTGTTGAGATCATGGCCGTCCTGAAGGTGAGCAATTGTATACTTTATTTTGTCTGTTGTCTCTTTAATTTTACCCCTCAATTACACAACTGGACCCGTTTGATTGTGGGAGTTGGTACCCCTCAGGAGGTAGGAGTTCATGTGGTCCAATAGTTCTTTAACCTAATTGTTTGGGTCTTTGATTTCAACTCTTTTCCAAATGGAAAGAGACTAACAGTTGGAACTTAACTGGTCACCACGCAAGCTTATAAGACTCCCTGTAACTGCTACTCATCCAAATAAAATGCAAAACATTCGGTTTAAAGACTGTTACACCAATTGCCCTAGACAGTCTCCAAACTATGGTCTTTACCCTTCCAGTCCAGTGCCTCAGAACTTGAAGGTGTTTTTGGATATGAATAAGTTTTCATAACTTTGTACCCTGTATGCTCTATCACATACGTGGACATATTGACATATTTACAGTACAAATAAGTATATCAAAATAGTCCCTGCCACACAGGTATACTCCCACAGACCACCGGTTCAACTCATATCTACCTATATATATACATACACTTATAAATTATTATTTGCTTTCACTGTTATTTCAAAATGGTGATTGGTATCTTTAAAAGGCATTTGAATCCAAAAACACAAGTAAATAGATAATGAATGATTGACTACAAGCTAAGCAACTCTAAGAATTGCTGGCAGTTCCCAAAAGCTGAGAAAAACGATATACGGACCTCCCTTATTTCAGAGAGAGAACAAGGTGCTGTCAACACTTGCCTTCAGATTTCTGGCTTCCAGAACCGAGAATAAACTTCCCTTTGTTTTAAGCTACCTTGCTTATGGCATTTAGTTGTTGCTGATGCACAAGTTTATTGATAGTCATGTGCCAGGCTAGCCATTACTGTCTGCCTTCGCAAATCAGATGATAAACAATTGTGGTTACACATTAAATATAGCAAGAGGTCTTACACATCATCGTAACTTGCTTGTGTGAAACATTAATAAATATTCAAGAATCTTGGGCTTCTTGGCTTCACCAGGAATGCTACAGCATCCCTGCCGAATGTAAGACCCATGAGGGTCTGCCTTCTTCTTGTACAGCCAAATGCAACTGTGTTTGGGGGGAAAAGAGGAAAAAGACTCAAAGGTAATTAACAAACCACTAATATAAAATGTTATATATATGGATAGAGATTACTGCAAGGATGAGAATTCTTAGGATTCTAATAAATTCTTAGAAATGAGCACTAAAACTATGTAGTCAAGTAATTCTGGTTTTACATAAAGAATGCCTGTAATTTTAACAATTAAACAGTGGTGTCAGGTAGATGGAAAGATGTACAGATGTCTCCAAGAGCTGGACTCTGTCTAAATGTGAAGCTATGACAGCACATGTTCCAGAATTCCTTGTCTGATTAACTGTTCACACTTCCAACGAGGTAAAAAATGCTGAGGGAAAAAAGGGACACAGAAAAGAAATTATTGGAAAATAACCTCTTGGATTATATTTTACATCAATAAAAAACAAACTAATAGCTTATTTTAAAATTCCAACGGTGATAGATCATAATCAACTCAACAGCAACAAGTAGTTAATAAGGAATTAAGTTAACTTTACTATATTTATTGCTTTATTCAAATTTTGTTAAAGCTATTGGTATTTTAATCAGAATTACTTAAATGAATTGTATAGTTTAAATTAAATTCAATAAGAAACTTGTAAACACAGAAGTGGTTTTTTGCCCAACTTTAATAAACCCTGAATTTTCCAGGAGTGTAACTAGTATATATTTTTTTTAAAAAAAGAAGAACTTATGAATTAAGGACATCAGGTATAATGAATAACTATACAGACAACTTACAACAAAGATACAAGAGATCTAATAAAACTAGGTAATCTTGGAACCTTGAGCTTCAGAAGAAATTATAGAAAAGTGGACTGAAAACTAACTAGAAGATGAAGGGAAACAAAAGTGGTGCAAGAACAGACAGGTGAATTGTCAGCTAGCCTGATGCATTCCATCCAGACAGAAGCCTGGCACATTGGTAGCTGGCACTAAGAAAGGATCCTCACTTGTTTCCCACACCCTCCTGATATCACAATTGCCAGCCCCTACCTTCACCCATACACCAGACAGAGATATCCTTGTAAGTCCATTTCTGCTTGAAGACAAAGCTATGCCCTCATGGTTTAACATCCCCATGCCTAGAGATGGATTATCACCCCCATGCCCAGAAATGCTTGAGATTCTCCTCATAGCACTAGCAAAAAATACAATGCTGGATCCCTCGCTGCTCTTGGACACGTGGAAAGTTCCCCCATGATTAGCCATTCTGACCCAGCTGCTTCTCTACCAGAAAGATTCCCCTCAGCTATCACCTAAGCTGTAAAAACACCCTACTGGATCAGGTACGTGGACCACAGAAAACAGATAGGCCTGCCAAGCTCCATCTGGAATCAATATTCAACCCCCTAGAGGCTGTGACCTATACAAAAAGGTCCTCACCCCAAGTTTTCTCTTTGTTTTTCCTTTTCCTTCACTTCCTTTTATTTATTTTAATCACTTCTGCACTCTGCTTTCTTCTTTATTTCTGCTTCTACTTCTATTCTTTCCATTTTAATTTACTTTTCCAGTTCCCTTCCTTTCCTTTTTTATGTTTTGATTAGCTTCTCTTTTATTTTTCTCTACCTTGGTTTTTGACACACACACACACACACACACACACACACACTTCTAGTTATTAAATTCCTTTCACTTGCTCTTGTTTGTCCGCTGTCTCTTGCTGGTTTCTTTTTCAAAAATTATTTCTTCGTTGGCAATTTTTTTTTGTCCCTTCCTGTTCTACCTGACAGTGGACAGCAATCGCAGGCCTAGCCACCTCTATGACTGTAGTCATACCTATACAGTGACAGACAATACATACTCCTGTACCACCTGATCATCTTTACGTAAGTGAGACCACCAAACAAACCATTGCTAACTGTGCTATAATAACAACAAACAGTACCACACACATTCTCAAATTATCCTTTACAACAACCAGTAGATAGGTGGAGTGTCTGCAGTCTCAAATACTAAGATCAATTAAACACAAAAACACTAATACTACAACATCTCAGTGGCAAAGGCAATTTAAGTTTATATGAAGAAACAAGACAGAACAGCTGAAGCACATGACCAATATAGAGCTAGAAGACCTTTTTTCAGGAAGAAAAGGCATTGAAATTACCTGATAAACTATTAAAAATTATACTTTTATACTATCAATGAACCGGGAGAAAGGAAAGATTGCGAAGCTAAAGAAAAACTGAACACACACACACACACACACTTTAGAGTAATTCAGGAAAGCACTAAAATAACACATCAATTGAAACTAGAAACCGTATACCACAGCAAAGAGAAATTCAGAAGATTAATACTAAGATGAGAGAAACAGATAACGCATTAGAAGAGCAAAGGACTTTGCGAGTAGAAGGAGGCAGGGGAAGGGAGTGGTAAGCAAACAACGCCAAAGACAGGGGAACAACTAAGGAATTAAAATCAACAATGAGGAGGACATAGAGATCCTGGTGGTGTTGGGGTAACAGCAATTTAGCTGAGAAGAACTACTAAGGTGGAAGAAGGGTGAGTGTGATGGTGAGGTAGAAGAAAGGTAAAAAGAAACAGGAAAGATCTAGGAAGCAAAGCTATAGATAGAGGTATAAGCATAAGTGTGTACCTATGTAAATACATTAATTCATAAAAATAGAGGTATTGGTCTATGTACATCATATATGGCAAGACATTGGTGTAGTAGATGGACGTTAGGTCTCTGCTCAGGGCCTGCCTTCAATACAAGAATACTTTGTTCTAAGAACCTGGCATGTTGTGATGCTCACCCTCCTGGCATGATCGGTGAAGACAAAATGGGTGCACAAGCAAATGTGGTAAAGAAAGCTGATGGATTGCCTGCAACAATGATGCAAAAATAGAGCGATACTGGGGATGGTTCAGGACTGGATGGGGTGTGCTCTCTTGTCTAGAGGGTCACTGTGAGGTGGAGCTGGTTCGACAGCACCCGACCACAACAACAACAGAAAACTAAGACTGGCTCTGACAA
Source organism: Tenrec ecaudatus (assembly GCF_050624435.1). Taxonomy (NCBI): domain Eukaryota; kingdom Metazoa; phylum Chordata; class Mammalia; order Afrosoricida; family Tenrecidae; genus Tenrec; species Tenrec ecaudatus. Next base: position 381,331 of record NW_027457684.1, read on the forward strand.
GTGTCAGATGCTGCTCACCCAGGCTTGGACATTAACTTTCCATCGCATTAAATGTAATCGCTTGGTGTCAGAGTTGGAGAAGCTGCTATTCATACTCTAGTGATCAAGTGTTATGTGAGAAAATTACTTGTACATTTACTAGTTTGCTATTCATACCTTATTTCAGTTTAGCTTAATAACCCATTCCCTTGTTTTCTTTATCTCTGGGGAAAATAAGTATCACTAATTGGAGCAGGATATGTGAAAGTACTGCAAAAATAAAACACACCATGCTAATATTAAAAAAAAAAGAAAGCTGATGGTACCTCTTCTATCAAAAGATATAGCATCTGGGATCTGAAAGGCTTGAGGTTAAACAAGCAGCTGTCTAGCTGATAAACAAACCCACATGGAAGAAGCACACCAGCCTGTGTGATCATGAGATGGGATCAGGTAACAGGCATCAGAAGACGCAAAACACACACACACACACCCCACACCCCCCCCCCCAAATCCATCTGTAGATAATGGAACATCTCCTTGCAAAAGGGTCACAAGGGATGAGTCAACTAGGATGCAGTATAACACCAATGAAATATACAATATTCCTCTGGTTCCTTGAGGTTCCTCACCCCCCACTACCATGACTCCAGTCCTGCCTTTCACTGAGGGCTAGACCAGAACATGTACACAGATACAGATAAGAGCTCGAGACACACACTGAATCAAGGAATAACAATGGAAGTAGTGATACCAGGAGGGCAGGAGAAAGGTGACTCCAATGATTGACACATAACCACACCCCCACCCCAGGGGGACGATCAACAGAAACCAAGGGTGATGGGAGAGAGTGGTTGGTTAAGATATGAAAATAATAATAATTTATAATTTATCAAGGGGTCAAGGTGGGGTGGGGAGGGAGGGGAAAAAGAGGGACTGATATTTTGACCCTGGCCTCTAAACCCCTGATAAGGCCTGACCGTGGCAGCCTGCTCTCTGCTGGCTCCTCTAAGCCCCATGTCCATCACATGGCTGGTTCATTTTCTGTCAGCGCCCACGTAACTGACATATCTCCCCCACTTGCCTGAAAAGACAGCCAGGAGATCACCTCGCTAGGGTTTGGGATCAACGGTGGCCCTCTCTCCTTTGGGGACTGCCTACACCAGTGGAGCTCTTAACACTGGTCTCACTTCATGCCCTGCCTTGCCCTAGGGGCTAACTGACCCTGGGGCACAGCAAGGCCAGTATCATCACAAGGGCATAAGGACTGCACCTCTTGGCCTCCTAGTACAATCCTGCCCCTTGAGAGTCCCTGGGGTCTAATAGTAAGGGCTCAAATAGAAAGTAAATGTTTAGAAAATAATCTTGGCAACATATGTACAAATATGCTTGATACAATTGATGTATTGATTGTTATAAGAGCTCTAAGAGCCCCTTTATTAGTCTAGGTACTTTGGAGAAGTAAATCTACAGCAACTTGTGTATAAGAGAGAGTTGTATGTAAAGGTTAAGTGCGCATCAAGAAAATATCCCAACCCAGTGCTGCCCAAGCCCACAAGTCCAACATTAACCCATTAGTCCAATAACAGTCCACAAAGTCCTGCTCCATCTCACAAAACAGACACAATGATGTCGACTGCAGAGGAAAGCTGAGTCAATGAATATGTAAGCATCTCAGCGCTGGCAGGGGTCTCCACGTGGGTGCTCCAGCACCCAGGGCTGCATCGGGGTACGTTCATGTGGCTTCTCCCTGGGGATGTCTTGCAGGAAGTCTGTCTTGCAAGCTGAAGCAGGGAACTGCGAAAGCAGTTGCACCCTGGTGTGACCACAAAGCAAGAGACCCGAGAACTAGAAAGGTGAGGCTCACTGAGCCATTTATCCCTCTGCCCTTCAATTAACCCCACATGTGTTTATCGGCCAGGTTGGCACAATAAACTAACTGAGTCCCCAGTAGTATGATCTTTTAATTTTAAAAAAGAGCAAATGGACTAGAATTGAATCAGAGAGAGTTCATCAGTGAGATTAAAGAAAATCTCTCAACCTAATTTGGTAAAGGAATAATTTTTAAAATAGACAAGAAAATCTAGAGAAAATCACAGAATTCTGTGGGACAACATCAAGTACATTATGTGTGATTGGACAAAAAAACAGGAAGAAACAAACAAAACAATCAAAAGAGCAGAGAGAAGGAAACTTCCTTAATATATCATGACATGGTAACAAATGTACTCATGAAGCTAAACAAACCAAAAGCAGGGCTGACTGAAATAAAATAATCATGACATATCATGATGAAAGTTACAAATGACAGGAATCCTGACAGCAATTGAGGAAAAATAAGTTACTTAAAAAGAGGAACTGAAAACAAAAATTGTCTTAGAAAAAGTGCATCCAGAAGGCTCTGTAGCAGAAAATGACGAGACTTGGTTTAATGTACTTTGGACATGTTGTCCAGGGAGACAGACCTTGGAGACGTGTCCCACGCATGATAAAAGTACCGGGTTTTAGAACCGAGGAAAACCTTCAACAAGATGGATTGACACAGTAGCTGCATCACTGGGCTCAAAGATAAGAACAATAGTGAGGACTGCACAGTATGGGGCAGGGTTTTGCTCTATTGTCCATAGGAACACTGAGTTGGAATAAGTCCACAGCACCTTCCAATAACAGCAACAACACCACCATCTATCATACACGAACACACTGAAGCAGGAAAAGTAAACATACATATTGAAAAGAGAAACGAGTCATGCAATTAAAAACTCCCAATACATTCAAAGAAGAGTTGACACCAATTTTATTCAAACCATTGTAGGACATAATAAAAATGGAAAGTCCCCAAATTCATTTTATGAAACTTGTAAAATCATTATACCCAAATCAGACAGAAACATAGCCAGGAAAGAAAATAATACAGCAATATCCCTTATGAACATAAATGTAAAAATATCTCAACAAAACCCTACCTAATAAAGCCAACAATAAATATCTCAGTAAAGTAAATCATCATGACCAACATGAATTCATAACAAGGGTGCAATGATGGTTACATATTAGAAAAACAATCAATGTTATCCACTATATAAACAAAACAACAGGAAAGAACTTTATAACCATATTAGAAAAATTCAAATCCTACAATCCTGAGAAGAAAATGGGACCGACGGTTCCAGGGGATAATAGAAAGGGAGAGCTAGGGAAGGGGGAGGGGAGCCAACAGACCCAAGGACAGGGAACAACAAGAGATCTAAAATTGATGGAGAGGAAGGTGTAGAATGCCTGGTGGGGTTAGATCAAGTGCAATGTAGCTGAAAGAAGAATTACTGAGAGCCAAATGAAGGTCAAACATGATAGTGGGACAGGAGGAAAGTAAAGGGAAATAGAGGAGGAAAGGAGGCAAAAGACATTTTTTTTTTACATTTTATTAGGGGCTCATACAACTCTTATCACAATCCATACAAATACATACATAAATTGTATAAAGCACACCCCTACATTCTTTGCCCTAATCATTTTCAAAGCATTTGCTCTCCACTTAAGCCCTTTCCATCAGGTCCTCTTTTTTTCCCCCTCCCTCCCCGGTTGCCCCCTCCCTCATGAGCCTTTGATAATTTATAGATTGTTATTTTGTCATATCTTGCCCTATCCGGAGGCTCCCTTCCTCCCTTTCTCTGCCGTCCATCTCCCAGGGAGGAGGTCACATGTGGATCCTTGTAATCGGTTCCCCCTTTCCAACCCACTCACCCTCACTCTCCTAGTATCACCCCTCAGACCCCTGGTCCTGAAGGTATCATCCACCCTGGATTCCCTGTGTCTCCAGCTCCCATATGTACCAGTGTACATACAACCTCTGCCCTATCGAGTCCTGCAAGGTAGAATTCGGATCATGGTAGTTGGGGGAAGGAAGTATCCAGGATCTGGGGGAAAGCTGTGTTCTTCATCGGTACCACATCGCACCCTGACTGACCCATCTCCTCTCCTAAACCCCTCTATGAGGGGATCTCCAGTGGTTGACAAATGGGCTCTGGGTCTCCACTCTGCACTTCCCCCTTCATTCACTATGGTATATATATATATATATATATATATATATATATATATATATATATATATATATATATATATATATATATATATATATATATATATATTGCATGATGCCTTTGGCACCTCGTGATTGCACAGGCTGGTGTGCTTCTTCCATGTGGGCTTTATTGCTTCTGAGCTAGATGGCCGCTTGTTCACCTTCAAGCCTTTAAGACCCCAGACACTATCTCTTTTGATGGCCGGGTACCATCAGCTTTCTTCGCCACATTTGCTTATGCACCCGTTTGTCATTGGTGATCGTATCATGGAGGTGTGCACCCAATGATATGATTTTTTTGTTCTTTGATACCTGATAACTGATCCCTTCAGGACCACGCGATCACACAGGCTGGTGTGTTCTTCCATGTGGGCTTTGTGCCTTCTGAGTTAGATGGCCGCTTGTTTATCTTCAAGCCTTTAAGACCCCAGACACTATCTCGTTTGATTGCCGGGCACCATCAGCTTTCTTCACTACATTTACTTGTTCACGCACTTTGGCTTCAGCAGTTGTGTAGGGAGGGTGAGCATCGTAGAGTGCCAACTTAATAAAAGAAAGTATTCATGCATTGAGGGAGTGCTTGAGTAGAGGTCCAAGGTCCTTCTGCCACCTTAAAACTAAACCTATAAATACAGAAACATAGATCTATTTCCCCATCCTCATATATATATTTGCATGTACATGTCTTTGTCTAGACCTCTATAAATGCCCTTTGACTCCTAGCTCTTTCCTCCATCTCCCTTGACTTTCCTCCTGCCCTACTACCAAGCTCCATCCCCACCTGGGTTACAGCTATACCTCTTCTTTATGTAACCTTACCCTTGATCATTCCCTACCAGGCCTGCCACTCCCTCCTCACTACCATTTTGGGTCCCATGTTGTTCCCTTGTCCCTGGGTTTGTTAACACCACTTCCTTACCCCCCCACTTCCCCTATCCCAAGCCCCCCCCGGAACTGTCGGTCCATTGTTTTTCCTCCAGATAGTTCATCCAGCCTGTCTTATTTAGACAGACCTGTGGAGACAATAACATGCACGAAAATAAGACAGAGGAAAACAAAGCAACAGTATACAACCAGACAACAAAACAACAACAAATCACTGACAAAGAACAAAACAAAACACATCAAGAAAGAAAACTTGTAGTTAGTTCAAGGATCGTTTGTTGGAGGCAAAAGACATTTATAGAGGTGTAAATATACACACATATATAAAAATATACTTATATAATGATAGGGATATGGGTCTATGTTCATATATTTATGTTTAATATCAAGGTTGCAGATGAATATTGGTTCTCTATTCAAGTCCTCCCGCAACGCAAGAACACTTCCTTCTAATAACCTGGCATTCTGTGATGCTCACCTTCCTGACATGATAGCTAAAGTCAAATGGGTGCATTAGCAAATGTGGTGAAGAAAGCTGATGGTGCCTAGCTATGAAAAGATACAGTGTTTGGGGTCTTAAAGGCTTGAAGTTAAACAAGCGGCCATCTAGCAGGGAAGCAATAAAACCCACATGAAAGAAGCACACAGCCTGTGTGATCACAAGGTGTCAACAGGATCAGGTATCAGATGACCCAAAACAAACCATCATATAGATATGAATTGGGGGGGGGGGTTGGAGTGGAGACCCAAGGCCCATTTGTAAACAATTGGACATCTCCTCAGAGAAGGGTCAAGTCAGTCAGGGTGAAGTTTAGCACCAACAAAATACACACTACTCTAGCTCTTTAATTGACCTTGGCACCCCACTATCCTGACCCCAGTTCTAGCTTACAAATCTGGCTTGACAGGAACATGTACCCTAGTACATATCAGAGCTCTTGGTACACGGAATCCAGGACAGATAAATCCATCAGGAACAGTAATGGGAGTAGCAATACCATGAGGGGAAGGGGAAGATGGGAGAGGAAAGGGAGAAAAGGAAAACCAGTCACAATGATCGACATATAAGCCACTCCCCACCTGCAGGGGACAAGCAACAGAGTAAAGGGAGACTGCAGACAGTGTAAAATATGAAAATAATAATAATTTATAATTTAACAAGGAGTCATGAGGGTGAGGGAGGGAAGGAGGGAAATAAAACAGGAGCTGATACCAAGGCCTCAATTAGAAAATGTTTTGAAAATAATGGTGACAACATATGTACAAATGTGCTTGATACAATTGATATATGGATTGCTATAAGAGGTGTAAGAGCCCCTAGTAAAATGATATTAAAAAATACATCTACCTCTCCGTCTCTCTGCCACCCCGAGTGTGGTGGTGCTCTGACTTCACCATGTCATCTCATAAGACTTTCAGGATCAAGAGATTCCTGGCCAAGAAACAGAAGCAGAATCTGCCCATTCCCCAATGGATTCGAATGAAAACCGGTAATAAAATCAGGTACAACTCCAAGAGAAGACATTGGAGAAGAACCAAGCTGGGTCTGTAAGGAGCCCCCTGAAGGATGGCACGCATGGCCGCATTTTCCCATGCTCAAATCATGAATTAAGATTTTTGTCCCCATCTGATGAATTGAACTTCAATCGGCAAATAATCTGGTTTATTCCTTGTTTTTTTGCTTCCTAATCAAGTTTAACAATAAATAATGTAAGGTTGTTGTTGTGAGAAAAAAAATACATCTATACTACTATAATACCTCAAGTAGAAAAAGACAGAAAATGGGGTAAGATGGCCACCATATAACAAGCCCGGGAAGATGTGCTCAGCAACTACCAAAGAGTTTCCACTATGAGAGAGATTCTGCACTTCCTGGTAGCAAGAAATTCAACTTAAAAGCCAAGTTGACCCAAGTTTCTCAAAGTGGAAAGCAGCAAGGCCTGCTGACAGACTCCCCTTTACGGATGAGCAGCAACATGAGTTGCTTCTACAAGCATCGTGATTCTTCGTGGCCCCTGAGAAAAGACAGTCAGCCAGCCAACCCTCTACCTCCCTGGCCTCTAGGGACACAGATAGCTAGCAGATCACTTGGGCAGCTTGGTACACACATGCTCAGTACCCAAGGTATGCTTTGTACCATTTCCCCATCTTCCTCCTCTTTTCCTGCTTTGTTCTACAAGGCATTCCATCCCGTGTGCCAGCGCCGTGATACCGCATACATGTACACACAGACTACTAAAAGAGCAGGAATCCCCACCCACAAGGTAGCTTTATTATATATATTTTTGGATTTTGTACTTTTGTTCTATTTTAATACTCTCTCTCTCTCTCTTTTTTGATCTCCTACTTCCTCTTCTGGAGTGACTCCACCCTCCTGAGAATCCACATTCCTCCCAGGAAGAGACAGGTCTGTGTATCCCAGCATACCCACTCTAGCATGGGCTTTCCAGGACCTCCTAAGTGCACAGATATGCTCACATTCATTCACATTGCCACAATAGCAGAATCTGGTACCCACAACCATACCCAAGTCTTTTTTTTTGATCCTTGTACTTCTATCAATTATCTTTCTATTTTCTTGCTGTTCTCTCGTTAAATATCTTTCCATGAAACCTATTAATTGAGATTAACTCTCTGCCCGCAAGTGTCAACTCACAGTGATCCTATAGGACAGGGTAAAACTGTCCGGTGAGTTTCTGAGACTGTAACTGTTTATGGGAATAGAAAGTCTCCTTTTTTTGGCGGAGCAGCTGGTGGTTTTAAAATGTTGACCTTTCGGATTACAACTCAATACATAACCATTATATGACCAGAGCTCCTTATTGTGATTACCCCTCTGAAAATATTTTCCCATTATTTTTGCAAGTCTGTTGGCTTATTCACAGTCACTTATTACTATCATTACTTTATTCTTATCATTACTTTTATTTTATTCTATTTTTCCCAGCCACTATCCCCACTTAGGCACCTTTCCCCTTCTTTTCATTTCACCACTGTATGTTTTCCAGCTCCTATTAGAACTCACCTGTGTCACTAGACAAACTCTACCTCTGTATGACCAGCAGCTCACACACCACAATGCTGAAGAAACAGCAGTCAAGCACAGAAAGCTTCCAAATTCAAGAAAAACAAACATGAACAACCAAGTAGCACTCAAACCAATGGAATAGTCTGAAGATGTGATTGTGAACCACCAGTAACAGAATTCAGAAGAATGATGCTTAGGTCAAGAGATCTGGGGAATGTTCATGAGAAAAACAGAAGAAATTGAGAAACTAAAATCCTTAAACCAAAGGATTCTAGAAGACAAGCAATGAGATAACTGAATTAGGCAACATAGTAAAAGGCTAGAGGAATAAAATGGAAAAGGATAATAAAATAAATGAGCTTGAAGACAATTACCCTCACGACAGTAGACAAGAGAAGCAATCAACAAAAAAACCCGGAAGCATCCAAATAAATCCTGTAGGACACTATCATAAGAACCCATCTAAGAAAAGAAAAAAGAAAAGAAATGCTGGGAAAAGAACACCACCAAAAAAAAAATCTACAGAGAATAGTACAAGAAACCATGGAAGAAAATTTCAACATACTATTCAACAAGCTGAGAAGAATGGACAACCAAAGAGAAAACATCAAGACATAAAGAAAAGGAGAGAATCTGAGGGCAGGTAGAGAAAAAGGAAAAGTCATCTACAAAGGAAAGTTGATAAGGATAAATTCAGACTTCTCAGCAAAAGACCTGCAGGCAAGAAGACAATGGAATGACATATATACAATTGTGACGGGTGGAAGGGGGGGTGGGGCGGAAGGAAGCCAGCCAAGAATATTATACTGAACAAAAATATCCCTCAAATACAAGGGAGAAATAAAGGTTATTTCCTGAGGAGGAAAAAATAAAGGAATTTTGAATTCAACAATTCATTTTCTCAGATCACAATGTTATAAAACTGGAAATCTACAACAGAAAGAAAAGGAACAAAAAGACAAACACATGGAGACTGAACAACATACCATTTCAAAATGACTGGACACTAGAGTAAACGAAAACGAGAAATTAAGAAACTCCTTAAAACAAGCAAACCTATAACACATCATACCAAAAACTCGGATACAACAAATGCAGTTATCTGAAGTCAATTTATAGCAATCAATACACACACGAAATATGAGAGAAATCCAAAACCAATACTAATAAAACACTTCCAAGAAGTAGAAAGAGGGAAACCACATAAGTCCTTCAACAATAAAGGGAAAGAACTAATAAAAATTGAAGCAGAAATAAATGAACTGAAAAATGGGGGGGGAAATCAACAAGACAAAAAGTTGGTTATGAAAAGATTAACAAAATCGACAAACTGCTAGAAAACTTAACAAAGGAAAAGAAAGATGCAAATATCTAGAATTTGAGATGAAAAGGGTGCCATCACAAAAGATCCAAATGAAATAAAAAGATACATGTAGAGCAAAAGAAGAATTAGAGGTCACCAAGAGACTTCCAACCAAGAAAGATTCTAAAGAAGTATGTATGTTGCCTTCACAGGAGAATGCTAGCAAGTATTCAGGGAAGAGCCATAACTAATTCTGTGCAGACTATTCCAAAATATAGAAACTGACAGCAAACTCCCACACGCATTCTATGAAATGAGCATAATCCTCAAAACCTGATCACGATCATTTAGAAAAAATGAAAACAGGAAGTAGATAAGAGTGTCCCTCATCAATATTCTTATTCAACATTGTACTACAATAAACATCTTAGCCAGACAGACAGCAAAAAAATTTTAAAATAAAAGGAATATAATTAGGCAAAAAATAGGTCAAGCTGTCACTATTTGCAGATAGTATGATTTTACATAGTGAGAGCCCCAAGGACTCCACAGAAAGATTGTTGGAAAGTACTAACGAATCTGTTAAAGTAATGGCATACAAGATTAATAAGCAGAAATCAATTTTAATATGCTATTGAAGAGCTCCAAAATAAAAACATCAAGAAAAAAAATTAAAAAAGAGAAAACAATATCATTTATAATATCCATACAAAAGATGAATACCTGGGAATAAACTTAACCAAAGAAACAAAAGACCTGTACAAAGGAAACTACAGAAAAATCAAAATGTGAATATTACTGAAAGCAATAAATCTATAGATAGAACACAATTCTGATCAAAATCATTTTCTTGGGGGCTCATACAGCTCTTATCACAATCTATGCATCCATCCATTGTGTCTAGCACATTTGTTCATTGTTGCCATCATCATTTTCAAAACAATTTCATTCTACTTGAGCCCTTGGCATGGGCTCCTCATTTTTCCCTCTTCCCTTCTTCACGAACTCTTAATAATTCATAAATTGTTATTAATTTTTCATGTCTTACACTGTCCGAGGTCTCTCTTTACCCTCTTTTCTACTGCCCATGCCCAAGGAGGGGTTACATTGTGATCAGTGCCCCCTCTTGTTACCACTACTCTCACAGCTGTCTACAAATGGGTTTGGGGTCTCCAGTCCACCCTCCCCCTCAATCACATCAATAAGGCTTTTTGTTCTGGGTCTTTGATGCCAGATACCTGATCCCTTCGACACCTCTTTATCACACAAGCTGGTGTGCTTCTTCCATGTGGGCTTTGTTGCTTCTTAGAGAGAGTCACTTGTTCATCTTCAAGCCTGTAAGACCCCAGATGCTATATCTTTGCATTGCTGGACACCATCACCTTTCTTCATTACATTTGCTTATGCACCCATTTGTCTTCAGCAATTCTGGCGGGAAGGTTATCACAGAATGCCAGGTGACTAGAACAAAGTGTTCTTGCGTTGAGGGAGTACTTGAGTAGAGGCCCACTTAATTGGACCTTTTGGACCTACTTTCTATCCAGCTCTTGGTAATCCAGGGTGTGTGCTACAGACTCGTGGACTTAATATTGTTCTTTGGAGGCACACAATATCTTTCATAGGCCACACCAGAAAGAATCCTTGTGGAAGCTACATTCACTGGAGTTTGTAAACTGGGCTTTCATTCAAACTCATCAGGAGCCCTTTGATTTAAGACTGAAATTCATCAGTGTGAGAAGATGATGACTGCTATCCCAAGTTATGGAATTGGCAGTTATTGGACTTTGGTTTGACTCTCTGGCCTTCAGGGTGCCTAATGAATGGTGATCCAGGAATACCAAATATTTACTACTTTAATGCTCTTCTTATTTTGTTATGACATGTATTAGTCAGGTATGCATGTTGCTACCTTTTGGAATGAATTTTGTTGAAAGTTTTGTTCCAACATCAACCCTAATTATTTGTGTAAATAGTGTCCAGCCCAGCCTGTGTGATCACGAGGTGTCAATGGGATCAGGTATCAGGCATCAAAAAACAAAAAGTCCTATCACTGTGATGAGTGGGAGTGCGAAATGGGGACACAAAACCCATCTATAGGCAACTGGACATACCCTTACAGAAGGGCCTTGGGGAGGAGACAAACCAGTCAGGGTATAGTATAGTAAAGATAAAACATACAGCTTTCCTCTAGTTCTTTAATGCTTCCTCCCTCCCACTATCATGATCCCAATTCTACCTTACAAATACGGGTAGACCAGAGGATGTACACTGGTACAGACAGGAACTAGAAACAGAGGCAATCCAGGACAGATGACCCTCTGAGGACTAGTAGTGAGAGTGGCGATACCGGGAGGGTGGAGGGAAGGTAGGGTAGAAAGGGGCAAGGGATTATAAAGATCTACATATAAACTCCTCCATGGGGGACAGACAACAGAAAAGTGGGTGAAGGGAGACGTTGGACAGTGTGAGATATGCCAAAATAATAATAATTTATAAATAATCAAGGGTTCGTGAGGGAGGGTGGGGGAAGGAGGGTGAAAATGAGGAGCTGATACCAAGGGCTCAAGTAGAAAGAAAATGTTTTGAAAATTATATGGCAACAAATGTACAAATGTGCTTGACACAATGTATGTATGGATGAATTGTAATAAGAGCTGTATGAGTCCCCCCAGAAAAGATTTTTTAATAAATTGTTCAGAAACTTGAATTTAATCTATATAAGTCAACAATTCGAGCATGAATTGATGTCTGAAACCAGCCTATACTTCTATATGCTTTTCTCAACCGTGTTTTAAATTCTGTATCATTAGCTAAATGAATAACACTATCGTTACATTATGTCCCAGGAAGATGGTTTGAAAAGTTTTCGTTATCATAAAATGATAATGTTGTTTCTAAAGTGAACCAGAGACATATATAAACCACAGATATGTGAATGGATTTTGTGCTCCCATTTAAATCTAGCCCCAATCTAAGAACTATGAGTTCTTAGGATGTGGCCCTCTTTAATGCTTAAAGAAGTCACTAAAGATATAGGTGCTATAGAAAAAACAAAACAAAAGAGAATGAAAAAACAACAAACAAAGCCAAAGTAATATACTCATAAAAATTATATCTGTTTGTAATTAATAGATAAAAATTTTACTAGTACATTGCTTAGAACACATGGTAGATAAATGGAATCACAGAATGGAATTTTCCCACTTTTTGCAGTCCATTGTATATTCAATATCTGTAAGTCTTAACATTTACAAAAAGTACAAAACAAGGTGATCTATATTAAACATAATGCCTGTGCTATAAATTGTCATCACAAGGTAATTATTTTACTATTGATTCGAACATTTTCTTCATTCAATACTTTTATTGAAGTTCAAAGTATACATTCTTAAGACAATAAATACCTGGCTGTTTTTTCTTAGTATCACAGAGGTACCATCATCAACTTCAAATTCTCCGTAGTCTCTTAGACACCGTACCTGAAAAGAAAATCAGATATTTTATCCAAATTACCTTTTAAAATATGCAGTGATCATAACATGAAGTGGGATTATATAAATGCCCGAACAGTAAAAGTACTGTATTTTATGTGTCTGTTTCCTCCTCTGTGTACTTAGGACCCTTACTATTCCCAGATATTTACTGTGGTCCTAAACCTAAAGATCTCAATTTCCTACGTCACCGGGAAGGGAAAAATAAGCTTTGCAAATGTATACATGGATGGTATTACCAATAAGGAAACCAGGGATTTAGATAAAAGGAGACTACATAGTTGGACGTTTTCCTCTCAAACAATGCACTATATTAATCAGAAGGAATAAAAATGAGGGACATAACAGTGGCAAACAAGAAAGAAAAGAGCATTTTACCTCAACTAGATTGACCAGATCCTTCCCATAATCCATCAGGATAAAAGAACATACACCTAAAAACAAACTGTTTTTCTTTTTAACAATTTATTGGGGCTCATACAATTCTTATCACAGTTCATACATATACATACATCAATTGTATAAAGCACATCTGTACAGTCTTTGCCCTAATCATATTTTTCTCTTTTCCTTTTTTACATTTTATTAGGGACTCATACAACTCTTATCACAATCCATACATATACATACATCAATTGTATAAAGCACATCCATACATTCCCTGCCCCAATCATTCTCAAGGCATTTGCTCTCCACTTAAGCCCCTTGCATCAGGTCCTCTTTTTTATTTTTTCCCCCTCCTTCCCCTTTCCCCCCTCCCTCGTGTGCACTTGGAAATTTATACATCGTTATTTTGTCATATCTTGCCCTATCCGGAGTCTCCCTTACCCCCCTTCTCTGCTGTCCCTCTCCCAGGGAAGAGGTCACATGTGGATCCTTGTAATCAGTACCCCCTTTCCAACCCACTCACCCTCCACTCTCCCAGCATCGTCCCTCACACCCTTGGTCCTGTAATATCATCCACCTTGGATTCCCTGTACCTCCAGCCCTCATATGTACCAGTGTACAGCCTCTGCCCTATCCAGCCCTGCAAGGTAGAATTCGTATCATGGTAGTTGGGGGGAGGAATCATCCAGGATCTGGAGGAAAGTTGTGTTCTTCATCGGTACTACCTCGCACCCTAATTAACCCATCTCCTCTCCTAAACCCCTCTATGAGGGGATCTCCATTGGCCGACACTTGGGCCTTGGGTCTACACTCTGCACTTCCCCCTTCATTTAATATGGTATATATATACATATATACATATACATATATACATATACACACATGTACACATACATACACACATATCTTTTTTTTTTTTTGCATGATGCCTTATACCTGGTCCCTTGGCACCTCGTGATCGCACTGGCCGGTGTGCTTCTTCCATGTGGGCTTTTTTGCTTCTGAGCTAGATGGCCGCTTTTTCACCTTCAAGTCTTTAAGACCCCAGACACTATCTCTTTTGATAGTCAGGCACCATCATCTTTCTTCACCACATTTGCTTATGCACCCATTTGTCTTCAGCGATCCTATCATGGAGGTGTGCAGTCAATGATATGATTTTTTGTTCTTTGATGCCTGGTAACTGATCCCTTCGGGACCACTCGATCACACAGGCTGGTGTGTTCTTCCATGTGGACTTTGTTGCTTCTGAGCTAGATGGCCGCTTGTTTATCTTCAAGCCTTTAAGACCCCAGTCACTACCTCTTTTGATAGCCGGGCACCATCAGCTTTCTTCACCACATTTACTTGTTCACCCACTTTGGCTCCAGCCGTTGTGTCGGGAGAGTGAGCATCATAGAGTTCCAATTTAATAAAAGGAGATATTCATGCATTGAGTGAGTGAACAAACTGTTTTTCAAAGGAAATCAAGTCTTCCAATCTCTTGTTTCTCAGGAATACTTAAAAATACATTTAAAAGATTCAGTTTCATGCTCTTTCATTTTGCTTACACAGTAACTTAGCAATCAATTAATTTTCATTTAGTATTTTAAAAATAAAACAAAATTTATGGAAGATGGAATGTTAGATTACATTAAGATGCTTGAAATTAAAGTGCCAACATCCAATCATTTTTGACCTATAAAATGTAAGCTTAATATAGTTCAGCTCACACATCACTATTACCTTAAAACTGTGAATCAAAGTTTGTTGCAGAGAGGGCACTATAAGCATTTCCATACTCCTGTCCCTCTATAGCAGTGTTTCCCAAAGTGGGGATACTGCAATGATCCAGGAGGAGTACAAAGCAGATAGCTACACTTTATCCTGGAGTATAGGCTATTGTATAAAAGTTTTTAATTTTACACACACACACACACACACACACACACACACCATAGTGAATGAAGGGGTAAGTGCAGCGTGGAGACTCAAAGGCCATTTGTCGGCCACTGGAGATCCCCTCATAGAGGGGTTTAGGAGAGGAGATGGGTCAGTCAGGGTGCGATGCAGTACCGATGAAGAACACAGCTTTCTCCCAGATCCTGGATGCTTCCTCCCCCAACTACCATGATCCGAATTCTACCTTGCAGGACTGGATAGGGCAGAGGTTGTACACTGGTGCATATGGGAGCTGGAGGCACAGGGAATCCAGGGTGGATGATAACTTCAGGACCAATGGTATGAGGGGCAATGCTGGGAGAGTGGAGGGTGAGTGGGTTGGAAAGGGGGAACTGATTACAAGGATCCACATGTGACCTCCTCCCTGGGAGATGGACGGCAGAGAAGGGTGAGGGGGGGGGGGTAAGGGAGACTCCGGATAGGGAAAGATATGACAAAATAACAATGTATAAATTACCAAGGGCACATGAGGGAGGGGAGAAAAAAAAGAGGACCTGATGCAAAGGTAAAGTGAAGAGCAAATGCTTTGAGAGTGATTAGGGCAAAGAATGTAGGGATGTGCTTTATACAATTGATGTATGTATATGTGTTGATTGTGATAAGAGTTGTATGAGCCACTAATGAAATGTAAAAAAAGAAAGAAAAAAAAAAGAACATAGCTTTCCCCCGGATCCTGGATGCTTCCTCCCCCCAACTACCATGATCCTAATTCTACACTGGTGCATATGGGAGCTGAAAGCACAGGGAATCCAGGGTGGATGATAACTTCAGGACCAATGGTATGAGGGGCAATGCTGGGAGAGTGGAGGGTGAGTGGGTTGGAAAGGGGGAACTGATTACAAGGATCCACATGTGACCTCCTCTCTGGGAGACGGACGGCAGAGAAGGGTGGGGGGGCGGGCGGTAAGGGAGACTCCGGATAGGGAAAGATATGACAAAATAACAATCTATAAATTATCAAGGGCTCATGATGGAGGGGGGCAAGGGAGGGAGGGGGGAAAAAAAGAGGACCTATTGCAAAGGGCTTAAGTGGAGAGCAAATGCTTTCAAAATCATTAGGGCAAAGAATGTAGGAATGTGCTTTACACAATTGATGTATGTATATGTGTGGATTGTGATAAGAATTTATGAGCCCCTAATAAAATGTAAAAAAATGATTAGGGCAAAGAATGTACAGATGTGCTTTATACAATTGATGTATGTATATATATGGATTGTGATAAGAGTTCTATGAGCCCCTAATAAAACAATTAGGAAAAAAAACAGGCCCAAAGAACAAAAGAAAACTGGGTTAGCAATATATATACATAAATTAAAATATCTATAAAGAGATTCTATCACCGCCCTCTAGTTGATTCTAACTCACAATGACCCTATATTGGTTTTCCAAGGCTGTAAATCCTTACAGAAACTAAGAGTCTCATCTTTCTCCTGAGCAACAGTTGGTAAATTTGAACCTTAAGAACCTCAGAACCCTGGTGGTACAGCAGTTAATCACTGGGTTGCAATCTGCATGGTCGACAGTTCAAAACTACCAGTACCAGTAGGAGAAAGCCTGGGCTTTCTACTCAGAAACCCATAGGGGATCCCTAGGAATCAGCATTGACTCCATACCAGAGAGTTTGGTTCTGGAACCTTATGGTTAGCAGTCCAATCAATGCCTATCCTACAATGTCAGCAGGGATCCTAAGAAAGAGGTGAAGAGATGTAGTCAATGAATAAGGCCCATCTAGCCATCATCTCTTATGCATTGTATTATCAATTCTAGCCTATATGGCTATGGTTAAAATCCCATTTTGGAGGGATGGTTATGTGGAAAAGCCATCTCAGAAGCAGGAACACAGAGAAATGCTGGACCATCAAGGTGTAAGAGGCCCTAGTGGGACATACTTGAGATCTTTGTCTGAAGTGGTAGAGACTGAGATGGAGGCATCAAAGGCTGCAGCACAGAGACCATGGGACAGAACAGAGGGACTAGGCCAAGACCAGAGGCTGAGGCAAGGCGTCCATGACATAAAACAGAGGAGCAATACTGAGACTATGATACTTTGAGGCAGAGCAGTGGGCTGCCTTTCTGGCCCAAAGAGGCAAAGGGACTATGTGACTGAGAGGCTAAGGACTAAAGACTGACATGACTGCTGGATGACAGGAGAGGTACACTTACTGTTTCCTGATGCTGACTTGTGGTAACTAGTTACCTTCCTTAATAAGCCCACTAAATTGTGAATATTGTCTGTGAGTTCTGTGAGGCCAACTGGGACCGATAATTGAACCCGACAGAAAGGCAGTGTGTGAGGGAGGAGTGGGTGGTGTCAGAATAGATATTGAAGGATGAAGGATGGAGGCATGTCTGAACTCTGCCTCATGGAAACAGTGAAGCCAGAGAAAGTCAAATACGGCCCTCTGATATGTCTTCCTACATTTAAAGAAGCCAATCCAATTACTAGCACTAACAAATAAGAGAAACAACGTTACTGGATAACTCAACAGGATATTTGAGTTGGCAGAAGAACAGAACAGCTTATTGAGTCTGAGGAACAAAAGTAAAGAAACATGATCCCAAGGAACACCATCAAGCAAATCAATGCAAATATTATGGAAGTCCCAGAAGAGGGCAAAGGGTAACTAAATAAAACTTAATAGACAACAGCAGAACATTACCAAAACTTGACAAAGGACAAGAATGTACATATCAATGACACTTAAGAATTTCCAAATCAGAAGAAAGCCTGAGAGATCCACACCAAAATATCTTATCATCAAACTCTTTAAAAAAAAGATAAAATCTTGACAATATCAAATAAAATGAAGTACCAATTTACATATATAGAAACCCTGGAAACCAGGAGGTAATAGAGTCACATATTTAAAATAATGAAAGAAATGAACAGCCATCCAAGATTCCTATAGCCAGCAAAACTTTCCTTTATAAATGAGGATAAAATTCAAGAAAACAAATAAAACCTGAGGGAATGTTGAGACATTCCTTTAGATTGAAATACAAGGAGAGTAGATTGCAAGATGAAGCAATATAGAGAAAAAGGTGTTAGGTTCCTGGATTCAGGTACCTGAAAGAATTCACACAGCAGAAGCAGGTTTGTAATCCAAGTGATTTTATGGGGAAAAGGGAAGTTTCAGGTATTACAGCCTCAAAAAATACACATTGTTTTAAGAAAGCATACAAGGATCCGCAGAACTGCACATGGGTTCACTGCTGAATGGGAAAAAAACACATAGAAAGAACAGGAACACATAACCCAGCACGTGGAACCAGGAAATCCCAGGGGCCAAAAGGGCTCCCACCCCCCACTTGTGGAGAATGCTGGAATGGAAGGAAGTCAAGGCAGGGTCTTTATTCCCTCCTCTCCACAACGGCTGGGGGAAGCATGGTTGAAGGTATTGGTTGGTTCCACTGGCTTGAGTTTAGGCCCACCTCTGTGAGGTAATGTAACTGAGCCTAATCTGTGTGCCCTGGTGGACCTCCCCTCGGGGCGGAGGGAGCTCTTGTCTGAGCATGCTCAGTTTGATTGTTCTAAAATTTAATGGATGCCTGATTTCTTCCAATCCTTTTGCTGTAGCCTTATGCAGTTACTGCGGAGACAACCCCCTTGTGGTGCTTATGTAATCTGATGTCAATTTGGGACTTGAGAGGATTAAGAGTGAAGTGGTGGAGTCTAGTTGGTCAATCAGGATAGCCAGTGAGGCCTCTGTGTGGGCATTGCCTTCGCCTGAGAATTCTGGGAACTCCAGTATTTCCTCCTTAAACAGGAGACGCTTCTCTCTCTCAGCTCACTTCCTTGGAGATGCTCTACTGGCAAGACACATGGCACTACGTCCTGGTAGCTGGGAAAGCCACACGGACCTACCCTGATGCAACAGACCTCTGGAGCCAGAGAAGCTACATAGAGAAGAACCCTGCCAGCGCTGAGATGTTTACAATGCTACTGGATCCAAAAACTTTCTACTCGCTGGTTCAAGATCGTCCTGCAATCGGAGTCATTGCATGTTTCGTGAGTCTGACGAGGCCTTTACAGATTGGTATCAGACATATGGGCTAATATTGGGCTCACGGACTTGACCTGGACTGGGCTGGGACGTTTTCGCAATATTCAGTTGTTCTTCTATATAAACCTCTTTCTTATAAACATGAGTTTCTATGAATTTGTTTCTCTTGTCTACCCAGACTAACACTCCCCCTTTATGGCCCCTATTCTGGCTACCTAACATATTTAGCCAACACCTAAGTTGAATGCAAACATTTTTCTTTGGTCTACTTTATTCAATATTCAAAAGTATACAAAAGAGGATAATAAAGATGGTTCAAAATCCAAAAATTAACTAAGCGCCAAAGTACGTGGTACTACTGGAAGAAATGAGGAGCAAAGAGAGGATAACCCACTTAACAAGTAACAAAATGACAACTATATGACAGGGACTTCAAGTGTGTGCAAATATGGAATTTAAAAACTGAAAAAAGTCCCAGAAACATTTGAAGCTCCTTGGTAAGTACTTCCTTAGTGGTAGTAACTTTCAATATGAAAGTATTAAAATGTCCAGTGTAAAAGCAGAGACCTTGTGATATGCATATGATACAACTTTGCTTATGGAAAGCTAAGAGGATTCAACACATTAATGAAGAACTGAGACTAAAGCTTTCTGTAGGGATTATGGCTCGATGGAAAAAAAAAAGCCTCATGCTCGGGCCAATAAACACAATGATAAAAAGAGAAAAAAATAAATTGACACGGATTTCATTTATTTCAATGCATAATCAACATTCATGGAATTAGTGAAGAAATCAAGCCATGAGATAAATGCTGCAAAAGACTTCTTTAAAGTGTTAAAGAGCAGCAGAGTCAGCAAAATGACTGTCAGACAACAAACTCGGACAACTCTCAGCAATTATAGAGAAGGTCCACTAGGAGCGATATCCTAAACTTCATGGAAGAGAATCTCAATATGAAGTACATCCAAGCTTCTTAAACTGAGAGAGCAGTAGCAACTACTAACAGATTCCCCTCTTTGTTATAGGCTGTCCACACGCTGGGGAAGCGTCCCTCCTGCCTGGCATAGCCAATTTTTTCTGGTCCCTGAGCTAACCCAGCTGACCAAGCCTCTTGGCTTGCTGTCCTCTGGTGAAGAACAGCTTTGCAGAGTCAGCTTGGTGCAGACAGTCACTAGCCAAGCTTAACTTTTGCTTTGTTCTACAGTTCCACCAGCCCTTGCTCAACATTCCTCACCTTGCCACCCCCAAGCAGGAAATGTGTTAGCAAAACAACACAATTAGGGGGCAAGGGGGAAAGAGAAGCCTAGCACTTCCCGCACCAATCTCAAAGTAGACTTGAGAGGTTTAATTTAACCCCCCCCCCCATTGGGTGAGAAATCCACACACCTGGCCTCTAGACCTGGCAGGAACCCCATCTTATCCCTCAAGGGGTGGAGTCAAGGGACAGAGTTTTTGTGGGTTTTGAACTGCGGACCATGCTGATCGCAACCCAATGTGTAACCACTGTACCACCAGGGGTCCTTTTATCTCAGTAAAACTATGAAAACTAGTCCTCGGTTTATCTGACCCCAGCCATGCTATTTTTTAATCACCTAATATGTATATGAAAGGTGAACAATGAATAAGACAGAGGTGAATTGATAACTATGAATTATGACATCGCAGAAAAGCACTGACAAAACATCAACAGCCAGAAGAGCAAACAAAGCTATGCTGGAAGAGCTACAGCGGGAGTGCCCCTTAAAGAGGCCGACTCCGTGTATATGTCATCTGGATGGCAAGTCCCTGGATGGTCAAAAAGAGGAAGCCTCTCAGTGGTACACATTGACACCATGACTGCAATAATGGGCTCAAACAGCAATGTTTGAGAAGAGGGTGCGGGGCAAGGCAGTGTTTCATTCTGTTGTACATCTAGTTACTATGAATAGGACTTGGTGGCACCTAACAAAACTATATTCATATCTCCTTCTTACATAATAGGAGCATAATCCACACATTCAATAAAATCCATTCTCAAGAGGTAAAACTTACTTCAATATATAAGCTTTGGGGAGGCTTCATATCCTGTGTTATGTCCAAACCTTCACTTCCTCCCAATGACCTCATGTAAGTAGCAAGGGACTTCTTATAACAATTGAACCATTCTATCTGAAAACAGAAAAATGGTCTTTTTACCAAGTGACAAAGAAAACAAGCTTGCCAACATTGTGTAATCGTGACTTCAAACAGCACATACGCCCATGTAGATCATGAGTGTGGCATTCCTGTATTTATATAGCGAACATTAATGGTTGTCTTCTACGAGTCAGGAACTGTCTGTGCACTTAGGATGGAGCATTCAACCAAAACAGACAAAATTCTTGTTATCACATAGCTTACAAACCAGTAGACCTAAGCACAGATCTAAAAAAACCATTCAACCAGAAACAACACTACGAAAAACACATGATTCAGTTATGGTCGCTTTAAATACTGCACGGACTCTTTTTATAAGAATGGAACAACATGCTTGAGCAGACAATGCAAATGTCCCCAAAGAGAAGGAAGGACAAGCAAAATGAGGAGTGCACACAATAGAAGATAGTGAGGCTTACTTTGGAATTCAGTTCTAAGTTGTATCTGACAAGGGTAAACCTTTATCACATGTAAAGTGGCGCAAGAGGTCACATTATTTTACGACTGCATTTGTAGGAAAGTCAGTCATCGGAATTCTATAAATGTAAAAAAGTAGATAAAGTCTATTATGGTTAGGGTGAAAGTTTACAGAGAAAACTCATGTTTTATACAATAATTTATATATATTTTGTTTTGTGACATTAGTTGCAATCTCCTCAGAATCTTATTTATGTATAATTACAGAAAGGTAGGCAAAACAAAGATGTACAGGTTAATGACATTATTAAGAAACAGCCTGGTCAAGGAGTAACACATCCTCAGCCCCAAAATGGAGACTTATCATTTTGTTCCATTCTGAAAATTTTACATTATCACCCAAGAATGCATCCCTAAAACACTAGTTTAGTGCTGTTCATTATTTGTACTTTAAATAGATCCACACAGTATTTATTATTTTGTGACAAATTTCTTTCACTAAACATATTTTGGATTTCTGAAATTCTACTTTAAAGTGATGAAGAGCAAGGATGTCACACTTTGAGGACTGAGCAATGCCATGGGATTTTCCATTGACCTTAGCCATGGGATTTTCCATTGCCTCATAAGCATATGAAAGTTGGACAACAATTAATAAAGACCAAAGAATAGATGCCTTTGAATTAGCATGTTGGCAAAGAACACCGAAAGTACCATGGACTGCTAACTGAACAAACAAATCTGTCTCGGAAGATCACAGCCAGACTGATCCTTAGAGATGAGTATGGCAAGACTTGTCTCACAAGTTTTGGGCACGTTTTCAGGAGACCAGTCCTTAGAAAACGACACAATACTTGGTACAGTGCAAAGTCAGTGGGAAAAACAAAAACAACTCAAGGAGATGAATTGATACGGTAACTCAACAATGGGTTCAAACATAACAATTGTGAGGATGCAGAGTCCAGTAGTACTTCATGCTGATCTAGACAGGGCCACTATGAGGCGGAACTGACGAGAAGGCACCCACCACTACTATGTTGGTTAGTATTGGGTTATGTGTTGGCTAAAGCCAAGGTCAACAGTTTGACTCAACCAGTTACACCTAGGGAGAAAGGGGATTTCTGCTCCTATAAAGAAATACAGCTTCAGAAACCTAAAGAGACAGTTCTACTTTGCTCATCCTTAAGGATTGTTAAAAGTCAATGGCAGTGGGTGTTTTACACAATCAATGTATGTATGTATGGATTGTGATAATAGTTGTATGAGCCCCAATAAAATGATTTTTAAAAAAGAAATTATGACATAAGATTATCTCTCTCTAAAGTGTCTTGGAGTCTCTAACTTGTAAACTACTATTTGTCTACCTTCATGGAAAAAAATAATACACTAATCTTTGTTAAAGATGGCATCACCTATCCCTTATCGGTGAGTTCAAAGTGAAATGTTCACATATAGAAACTGAATTTCGGTTTATGCTCTGAGAAGGAAAAGGCAGAGGCAGTGATTCTCTCCATAGACTAGACCTTGTAGAGACTCTATTAACACAGAATTTGGAGCCCAGCTATAAGGGATTTCCATTGAACTCAAGGTCAAAATGAAGTCTAAAGTATGGAAATCTAATCTCAAGACTAACATTATAATTGTTAATTATAATTTTCTGGTTCGAAAATCAGCATCTTGAAGTCTTACTTGTGTGCCTTGTCATGACTACCTTGTACTAAACTAAAAAAGTTTATGCACGACAAGTTCATGTATTTATGTTTAAAATAAAATCCTCATCTATTGGTTACTTAAATTTTAAGATAAAATCCTACAAGAACTATTACTCTTAAACACTCTATGTTTTAAAAAAAATACTATAGCTATTGTTATTAGAGAAAGAACATGTTCTGTTCATTTCACCATAATAAAGAGGCACCCCTCAAGTCCACTTAATGTAAGATTCCGGCACAAAGACCATGGAAAAAGAACCTGAAAAATTAACTGGTAACGTAATTATTTAGTAGTTCCCTCAAGAAGCTGAGGTACTTTGTTTCTTTCTCCAGAACATGAACAGAATAAAAATAAAGCATGGAAATGTACTTAGCAATCCAAGATCAGAGGAGGCAATGGTATTAGAGATTAAAACCTGAGCAGACTGCGGATGACAGTGGAAGCCCAAAAACTCCATTTGCACAGTTCCCACACAGATTAAGCCTCCAGTGAATCTCCTTAGACCATGAACAAAGAATGGAAATAGTCTTGTTATACACTGAGTGCATTGGAAAGTAGATTAACACAGATAATTTTTAACGTTATTGTTTTTCTCTCTTTTGGTCCCTTTTAAATTTGTTCTAGTTTTTATATTTTCTTTTGGATTGAGGGCTGTTTTTTTTGCATATGATTTTCTTTCTTTTTTTTGGAGTTTTCAGTGGTTTATTGAGCATTCAATATTTTGCCATGATGACTTAGGATAGTTAGGTGTTTTTTTTTATTTTGTGTTTTACATTTTATTAGGGGCTCATACAACTCTTATCACAATCCATACGCATATGATTTTCTTTAAATAAAATCTAGGATAGGACTTAGTTACTGTGAAGACTATAAATGGATTAAGTTTCTTTGGGTTAGGACAGGGCAGGCTGGGGCAAATGGTGAGTTTAAGACTGAAGAAAATGTTCTAAAATTGATGGAGATCATAACTGCACAGCTCTTTTTAATATATTTAAACCACTGGGTTGTGTGGTATATGAATTATGTCAATTAAACTCAAGTTAAATTTTTTAAATGCAGTTAGCAAGTAAATTGTTTATAAAACTCATGGCAAATTTACTGAATACATGCCGTGGCAATTACATTATATCCTGTCAGCCTGTCAATAAAATTGCAGCTTGATGACCTCATTTTGAGGCATGACAGAAATAAGTAGCTCAATGGAGATCAAACCCAGTCTCTCTGCCTTCCTTTTCTGCGCTGAGACAGTCAGAGAGCTGGAGGAGACCCGTGCCAACACTGAAATGCATACACTGCCACTGGATCCACAAGACCTTCTACCCACTGGCCTGCGATATTCCTGCATTTGGCATCATTACATATACTGTGAATCTAAAGAGGAATTTATCGACTAGTACCGAACATATAGGCTAATATCGGACTTAGGAACTTGATCTGAACTGGGCTGAGATGTTTTCTCAATATATAATTGCTCTTTTATATAAAGTTCTTATACACATGAGTGTATGACTGTTCCTCTAGTCAACCCAGACTAACACTTTCTTTCATAAGTGATATACTATACCAAACTCACACAATAACAGCATTGATCACATTCCGTTCTATGCTATGTTCCAAATGGGCAGCCTTAATCATCCTGTAACAATCCTGTTAATACAGCAGTACTCAACCTGTGGGTTACGACCTCTTTTGGGGTCAAAGGACCCTTTCACAGGAGTCACTTAAGACCATTGGAAAACATGTATTTCCAATGGTCTTAGGAACCAAGTCACTGCTCCTCTATCCATCTCTAGGAGGGTCTGCCCACATACGAGTACGCAGTGTAATGACATAATCAGACAACCCCATCACATTCAACTTGTACAAATAAAGGTGGATGTGACAGGGTTGGCACCACAATGTGTTTATGTGGACAAGTCACACATGCGTAGAGAGCAGCTGCTGTGTTAAAAGCAGCTACTGTGTTAAAAGCAGCGACAGGGTTAAAAGCAGCAGTATTGGTGGTAAATGACACTTCATGAATTATTATTTCTGGGTAAAATCATAAACTACTGCAAAATATCGATATCTGTACCATGGGAACTTTATCTGGATGCTGATTGGTCTTTTTATATTCAGCTGTGGTTGATGTGAATACTGCTCCTTGTGATAGTAACAGGTATGTAAAAACACAACATAGAGAATGTTAAATCATAGGAAATTTTAATAAACTGTATTGACTAAATTGTGCCATGTATCATCTTTAGTACTATTTTTTTTTAAATAAGAAATTTAAACAAGACGCTTGACTTGAAGGGAAAACTATCTAGGCTTCATTGAGAGTAATTTACGCCTACTTAAAGACAGATTGCCCTACATGTAATAGCTACATACAAAAATGTTATAAAACTGTCCTTGGTTTTACAATGATAAATGAAAAACATAAAAATTCTTCAATCGAACAAGGCATGCAAGGATTTTTTTCATGTCATTTTTTTTGTTTTTGTTAAACAGTGAGAGCAAAATAACCTACTGAAATACAAAGAGAGAAGCTGAATGAGCAAGCCACTGATGGAGAAGGGGAGCTTTCACAGAACCAGTGTTTTCCCCATCCCATCTCCACCTGATGTTGATCAAAACATACCATTGGTGATTTAGTAAACGAATAAATAAACAAAGGGAAAAATTTAATATGCTTGTGTACATGCACCAGTTACTTTGTGTACAATAAAGGAATGAGGAAGGGGAAATGAAATAAAGAGAAAACTATACTGTAGTTGTCAGGAGGTGGTGGAATCAAACTGTGGTTTTCTAATCGAGAATGGATTCTTGGTCAGCTGGAAGAGAGTTCTGGAGGAAAGGAGCAGGCTCCCTTAGAAGATGCCTCCTGTCTGCTGCTGGAACACATCAATTGTATCTTCATCCTCCATTTCCAACTGTGCAGGTGTGTCTGTTTCATTGATTGGCTGTCTGTCGAATCAAATCAGATCTGACTCATTGACAAACCCTGTTCACAATAGGCTTCCATTAGCTTACTAAGTGGGTGTGCCTCTGAATCTTAAACTGCACCACAGAACCATCCTGCCCTACCACCTTCAAGTTAATCTGATCATTGTTCTCAGTCTTGACTCCTCCCTTGAGTTTTTTGTTGGCCAGGGTGAATGCTGAAGTCTTCTCAAAAGAGGTACCAGGTCCGCACCAAACGAGCACACAGGCAGCTGCAGGAACAGCAGGAGGAGGTGGCAGTGGTGGAGGAGGGAGAGCCATCTTTTGTATTATTAAAGCTATGGTTATATATTATTTTCATTAGCCAACCATCCCATGACAATGGATCATGTAGAAGAACGTTAAGAAAAGATAGTGAGGATTTTTTATGGTATGGTTTTACTTCAATGACAGCAGGAACTGAGAAACTACAATGTCTTACTTGTTGTGAAGTTCTATTAGTTGAATCTATGAAGCTGAACAAACTAATATGCCATTTTGATAGCAAATATCCGAGCTTTGCTGGCAAGGATACCAACTATTTTAAAAGCAAAGCTGATGATAAACTCAAGAAAGCCAGACTTGACACTGGTGGCAAGTACCACAAACAAAACGTAGCAGTCATTGAAGTTTCATATTTGGTGGCACTCAGAATCACCAGCGCTATGAAACCCTACACCATTGCTGAGGATTCACTGTTGCCAGGGGCCAGTAAATTGTTCGAGTTATGATCAGAGATGAATTTGTTACAAAATTGAGCGCAATTTTCTTATCAAATGACACTGCCTGCAGAAGAATAGCAGACAAGGCTGCTGATATTCTTGATCAGATAATCCAGGAAAGTAAATCTGCTCCACTTCCAATATTTAGCATCCAGCGTGATGAATCTACAGACGTTGCAAACTGTTCACAGTTACTGTTTACCTGAGGCATATTAATGATGGCGACTTTAAATATGAGTTTCTTTTTTTGCAAACCTCTTAAAATGGCAACTACTACACGTGATGTATTTGATAGTTGGTTCATTCTGAAAGAGCATAAGATCTCTTGGGAAAAGGTTTGTGGTGTTTGCAGATGATGCTCCACTATGCTAGGATGTCAATCTGAATTTCAACGTTTGGTACTGAGTCACCGAAAGTCACCGGAACTCACTGTATAACTCCTCAGAAAATATTAGCAACAAATACACGGCCAAAAGAGTTACAAGAAGTAATGAGAAGCATCATAAATTCTGTCAATTTTGTAAAGGCGAGCACTTTAAACAGTCTACTGCTTTCGCAACTGAAGTGAGACGGTTGTCCAGAGGAAAAGTTTTAAAAGGTGTTTTTGAGCATGGTGATGAACTCAAAACGTTTTTTATCAGAAAACATGACCGCAGTTCAAAGCATTTTGCAGCGATAAAAGTGAGATACAGAAAATAGTTTGATTGCCATCTTTGCCATCTTGAATGAGTTACAATTTATTACTGCAAGGACAAAATGCAACATGCCTTGATTTATCTGAAAATATCTGACCATTCCAAAGGAAACATCAGCTTTGGGGGAAAAAATTGGATGAAAATAAAATTTACCAAAAAAATAATAAAAAGAAAATAAAATTTACATGCCTACCCTATCTGTTTTCTTTGAAGAACATGACACTGAACCAGACAAAAGGATTACAATTTCTGTGAAAGAACACTTGCATATGCTTGCAGATGAAATTTCATCGTACTTTCCAAATCTACCCGACACCTCATTTGCACTTGCCAGAAGCCCATTTGCAGTCAAAGTTGAAGATGTTCCTGAGATAGCACAAGAGACGTTTATTGAACTAACAGCGATGCAGCGAGAACTGATTTCTCTACAATGCCAGTTACAAAATTCTGGATCAAGTGTTTGCAGTCAGGTCCTGTTCTGTCTGAGACTGTGTTGCACCTTTTTCTTCCATTTCCAACAACTTATCTTTGTGAAACAGGGTTTTCCAGCTTGTTTGTTATCAAGTCTAAATAAAGAAGTAGATTTGTTGTGGAAGATGATCTTGTGCTCTTGCAAAGACTGTCTGGAGAATTTCTGATCTAGTGAGAAAGAAACTATCTCAACCTTCTGGCTTTTTACGCACACTGTCGCAAAATGTAGCAATGTAGTTCACTATTGTTATATTAAGACTGTTACTCATGCTACACCATGCTTCAAGACAAAATTTCATTTATTTATAATTAGAAATCAGTATTTCACAAGATATAATTACCTATTTTTGTGATTAATCACTATGCTTTAAATATGTTCAATTTGTAAACTAAAAATATATCCTACATATCAGATGTTTACATTATAATTCACAACAGTAGCAAAATTACAGTTATGAAGTAGCAACAAAAATGATTTTAAGATTGGGGATCACCACAACATGAGGAACTCTATTCAAGGGTCGTGGCATTAGGAAGGTTGAGAACCAAGGCTGTAGTAGGACACACTATGACCCCATTTTGTAAATAAAGGAGTGAACACAGAGCAATGAGGTTACTTGCCCAAGATTAGAAAGCAGTGTCAGGAGTTGAAACCAAGTGTTCTGACTCTAATGTTCTATCTTGAAATACTGGTCTAGCACCCTACCTTCAGTGACAAATACTCATCTTATTCTGAATATTTATTCATGCTGACTAGAAAACTACATATCTCCTAAGAATAATGTCGGCTTTTCAACTCCACTGATGAATCACTAATAAATAAAAGAAACTCCTTTTTTCATTGTTTGTCAGTTTTCCCTGTAGCACTAGAATTACTTACTACTACTCCCTTCCAGGAGGGTACCCCAGTGGCAGTTGCTACATTTGTCACTATTAATGGAAAGGTTGGCAATTTGAATCCACTTAGCTACTCTGTAAGAGAAAAATATGGCAGTTGGTTTCCATAAAGATTGATAGTGTATATGGATTATGTGCCAAATAAGACAGTTCAAAACAAAAATAATGTATAGCCTTATAAACCTCTGAGGCAGTTTTAGTCACAATCGACTTGAGAGTAATGAGTTTGGT
Organism: Tenrec ecaudatus; assembly: GCF_050624435.1. Classification (NCBI taxonomy): domain Eukaryota; kingdom Metazoa; phylum Chordata; class Mammalia; order Afrosoricida; family Tenrecidae; genus Tenrec; species Tenrec ecaudatus. Next base: position 410,720 of record NW_027457684.1, read on the forward strand.
TTTATACTTCCCATGCCTATCGCAGTAAGTACTAACTGCTTAAAAAACGCTGAAAACTTATTGCTGAAAAGGTGATCAAATCATGGATCAAATGATAGCAACTCAAAAGATTAGCTAGGAATCTTGGAGTAGTAAGCTTATGCTAGTGAGGAATAACTCAGAAAAGTATGGTAAGAATGGTTGCTTAATTCAAAAAGTATGTGTCAATAAATTATATATACAAACTGCTGAGTTAGTAGTTTATATTTACCTCTACACATTCTCACAAACAAAATATAGAAAATTTACAGAAAACAGAGAAATACTAGTAAACATCATTGTAGAAAAAAAAAAGCCAGGATCTCAGTATTTTCCCAAAATCATTAACTTGAAAAAGTGCTAACTTACTTCTTCAGCAGACATGTGAAATCGTAAAGCATTAGGCAACACACTGCCATATTCCCACCTAAGTGCACGAATCCGCAGTAACCGGTCATACCTAGGACATTGAGAGAGTATTAGCATACAAACAAGCAGGAAATCAGACACTGTTCTATCAGTAAGGACTCAAGGATCTTATCAACTAAACTGTCATTTGTGGATTTTTTTTTTTTTAAGATTCTGATGCAAATAGATCTACTCTAAGAAGACATCTTTGGGACTACCAGAAATCGGGAATAGGAACTGGGCTGATGCCCCTAGCACTGTTCATTGTCGTAACTGTGATGGTGACACAGCAGTAATGTGGAAAAAGATCAGAAAGGCCCTTATTTCTTAGAGATGTATCCTAAAGTATATAGTGGTAAAATGTTATCTGATGTTTAGTACTTAGTTTTAAGTAGCCTAACATACATATGTCATAAATTATGGAAAATGTATTGTTAAATTTATAAGACAACTCCAGGAGCTTCACTATATTATTCTCTCTGCTTTCAAGAATAGTGCAATCTTTTACAATACAAATTTTAAACTGGAAAAACGAAATTAAAATGCTTACATTAAATCAAACTTAAAAGAAATAACTCACTGCCACATGGAGTTGTTTGACTCATACTGACACTGTAAGGACAGGATAGAAGCGCACCAGTGAGTTTCCGAGATAGTAACTCTTTTTTAAGAGTAGAAAGCCTCATCTTTTCCCCGCAGAACAGCTGGTGGTTTTGAAATGCTGTTTCTGGTTAACAGTCCAGCGCATAAACACTGAAAACACTCTCACTTCCATCAAGCCAATGCTGACTCATAGCAAACCCCTGTGGGTTTCCAAGATTGTAATTATTTACAGGAATAGAAACACGGCCTTTTCCCCTCGGAACTACTAGTGGTTTTGAACTGTGGACCATGTAGATCACAGCCCAACAAGTAACCATGCTACCAGGGCTCCATGCATAACCACAGAGATAAATAAATCTGAGATCTGTTGCTATCAACCAGAAACTTAATTGAGAAACCCCATGGAAAACTCTTCTTTGTTTCCTGTTACTACAAGTAAAATCACAGCAGCTTACAAGTACGCAATAGTGCAGCGTCGATTTCTTAACAAAGAACAGTGCCGAAATTTGATGGTTGGTATCAAATTGCTTCTTCCGTCTGATTTTGCTTCATTACTAGGAAGAGAATTAAAGAGAAAATGGATAAATACACTGCAGAACAACAAAAATTTTTAAGTTTTATTGACATGTAACAATTCACATCAAACAATTCAATAGTTATTAAGAATTGTACAAAAAACTGTACAATTACCACTACAATCAATTTTAGAACATTTTCTTATTTCTTGTACTCATTGTTATTAGCTTCCTCTTTCCCACCAACCACCCCTACAATCCCCACAAGAAACCATTAAATCCAGTTCCTGGCACTACAGAACCAAAAAATTAACTTTTCCATGATATTTTTCAAAGGACTGATACACGTACACATTTTTACCTATTTGTACGTAACAGTTTACCTAAGCAAATTGTGCTGCTTCTACTTCAGAACTTTTATTTACACATTACAAGATTAAAGTAAGAAAAAGCCAAGTTAACTAACTTGTCAATGCAATGATACTATAATAATTTAATCTCCTTTAACCATTTGGTATTGTACAGTTTTGCACACTGATTGCTTTCTATTATTTCAAAAGACAAGTGTCCTATTTGTTCACTGAGGTAAGAGAAAACCTGACATCATGGCCCGAAGAAGGTGGTCTTACATGATGTTTCTATTGTATGAGCACTCCGCTTCTAGGAGCACTTCCGAATCCTCACCACACTACTGTAGCTGGACATGGAGTCAGCAGTTTATTCATTCAACAAATATTTGCTATTTCCCCATCTATATTTTTTACTATACTTTAGGGTTTTTTCATATACAGAGGAAGTAGTTTCACCCTATAAAATGCACATCTTCTTAGACACTTGATATGGATCACATTTTAAAACCAGAAGAACAAAAGGAGTAAGTATCTACTTTAGCATTTTAAAGCAATTAGATGAATATAAAAAGGGTCCACCATGCTTTGTTCCACATAATGCACTAGGCCCTGAAAACAGGAAAAATGCACACCCTGTGCTGTTAGGTTTTTCTATCTGCTGTCACTCTATGGGTACCAGATTATGGTCTACATTGTACAAACTAAGCACAAATACACCTAATACCAAGTACTTAAAAACATACATCAAATGTCCTAAAAAAAATCACATTTATAGGTGGGAAAATAAAAAGATTTCTTTTGATATATAATTTAACCAGACATTGCTTACAGTGATTGTTTTCTCAGAAGGACATCAGGAAGATGGGGGACAAATTTTTAAAACAAGAATTTACAAGTGTTATGAATACAAGAAAGTAGTTCAAAGTGGAACACATCCTGGCCCACCAAGCCCTGAGGACGATATTTCCACTCAGAGAAGTCAAAGCACAGAGAGGACCATATGGCCAGTCCACTATGAGACACGATGTACCTCACTGACCCATAGTGCTACCAGGGGACAACACTGGAAACACAGTGTGGGAACTGTGCCCAATCTGACCCCATCACACTGAGGCAAAACACTAAGAGCCATGCAACAGAACAGCAAAGGAAGCAGAGCAAAGAAGTCTTGAGGGAGTACAAAAAATAGACTTTGGGGCCAGAGTGTGCCACCCCATCAGACTCAACTGGAAAACACTCCTAAAGGTCAACAAACAGACCTTGAACTATTTACAGGCTTTTCTTTTTTTTGTCTTTTTTTGGTTTTCTTTTGTTGCTTCGTTTTGCTCTGTCTTGTTTTTTGTGCATATTATTATCTCTGCAATTCTATCTAGAAAAAATAGGCGGGATAAACAATCTGAAGGAGAAAACAACGGACTGCTGGTTCTGGGGAGATATGGGAGCACGGGAGGCGGGGGTGGGGGGAAAGGAAGTGGGTGTTAACAAACCTAGGGACAAGGGAACAATAAGTGATTCAAAATCAATGGCCAGGAGGGTGCAGGAGGCCTGGTAGGGCTTGATCAAGAGCAGTATAACCTAGAGGAATTACTGAAATCCAAATGAAGACTGAGCATGATAGTGGGACAAGAAGAAAGCAAAAGGAAATAGAGGAAAGAATTAGGAGTCAAAGAGTATTTAAAGGTCTAAATACAGGTGTGTACATGCCAATATTTATATATGATGATGGAGAAGTAGATCTAATGTGCATGTATTTATAGGTTTAGTATTAAAGGACATTGGGACTCTACTCAAATACTCCCTCAATGCAAGAACACTTTGTTCTATTAAATTGGCATTCCATGATGCTCACCTTCCCTACATGATTGCTGAAGACAAAACAGGTGCATAAGCAAATGTGAAAAAGAAAGCTGATGGTACCAGCTATCAAAAGATATGGCCTCTGGGATCTTAAAGGCTTGAAGATAGAGACCCACATGGATGAAGCACACTAACCTGTGTGATCACGAGGTATCTATAGGAACAGGTACCAGTCATCAAAGAACAAAAAAAATCATCATTGTGAATGAGGGGGAGTGCGGAGTGGAGACTCAAAGTCCATCTGTAGGCAAGTAGACATCCCTTTACAGCAGGGTCACAGGGAGGAGACGAGCCAGTCAGTGTGCAGTATAACACTGATGAAACACGCAACTTTCCTCTAGTTCTTTAATGCTTCCTCCCCCAATTATCATGATCTCAATTCTACCTTACAAATCCGGGTAGACCAGAGGCTGTACACTGATACAGATAAGAGCCAGAAACACAGGGAATCCAGGGCAGATAAACCCTTCAGGATCAATGAGTGCAGCAATACCAGGAGGGTAAGGGGAAGGTGGGGGAGAAAAGAGGAACCAATGATCCACATATAACCCCCTCCCTGGGGGTGGAAAACAGAAAAGTGGGTGAAGGGAGATATTGGACAGTGTAAGACATGAAAAAAATTTTATAAATTATCAAAGTTTTGTGAGGTAGGGAGGGAGGGAGAAGAAGGGTAAAAAATGAGCGGATACCAAAGACTCAAGAAGAAAGAAAATGTTTTGAGAATGATGATGGCAACAAATGTGCTTGACATAATAGATGGATTTATGGATTGTGCAAAGAGTTAGTTATACAAGCCCCCAATAAAATGATTTAATAAAATAAATAAACCTAACCAAACTCACTACCAAAAAAAAAAAATTTCCTGTATCCATTGCTGGTAGGAATGTAAAATGGTATCGCTAATGTAGGTAGTAGTGTCGCAGCTCAACAAAAATCTGATCTACTACACCCAGATTTGAAAAGACATGCAAACAGACTTGTATACCAACATTCCTTGCTATACTATTTGCAATGGGTGAAGATAAGAACCACCTAATGCCCATGAATAGGAAAATGTGATATATATGTGTACACACTACTGCTGCTGCTGATGTTGTTACTGAGCCAATCGGAGAAATGAAGAATTGGCACAATCTACAATATGGATGGGACTCGATGTCATTAAACTAGTGAAAGAAGTCAACCACAGCACGGGACTTGGTTTCAATCTCTTGCCACCAAGAACAGTGGCCCAGAACTACCAGTCTGTTTTAATGCTTCTTTGCTTTTTATGGCAGGTGTGGCTCTGCTGTTGTAAATATTATTGGAACGTTTGCCCTATCACCAACTCCTGTTGTTTCTGTAAATAGTGCTCAGTCACTTAAAGGTTTAATTTACACAAGTCAACAATTCATGTATTGCAGTTCACAGCTGGCCCATACTTGTATAATTTCCCTTTCTCGACAATGTTCTAAATTCTGTAACATTGGCTAAACTAATGACACCATCAAAGTGTACCGGCTACACATTAGACTCCTAAGTGAAACATCAGCAGTTTAAAGTCACCAGCCAAGTCTGTGGGGGAAGGATGAGGCTTTTTACTCCTGTGATGATGTGCAGGCTGGGAGACTCACAGGACAGTTCTACCCTGCCCTATAAAGTTGTCATGAGTCAGCAAGGGGATGATAATTGATAATGTTCTGTAACATAAAATGACAATGATGTCTCTTAGGTGAACCAGAGTCATTTATAAACCATGAATGGATTTTAGGCTTGTACTTAATTCTAGTCCCAATCTAAGAACAGCTAGTTCTTATGACATGGTCCTGCTTGGTGGTTGCCCTCATGAAGAAATCACTGAAGATATGAGTCTACAGCAAAATGTGGTGAAGAACCTAGATGGTGCCCAGCTATTAGAAAAAATAGTGTTGGGGATTTTAAAGGTTTGTTTTCAAACAAGCAGCCATCTAAGTGGGGTGTCACATGGAAGGAGCACATCAGCCTGTGTGAACATAATCCAAATCTAAAGGCTGGAATGATATCAAAGCTTAAATTGTGAACAATTGGTTTGTAGAAGGCTATGGTTGTCAGTGGAAGCCCAAAATCCATTTAGAGGGTCCACAAAGAGATCAAGCCTCTTGTGAATTCCCTCTCGTTATAGCTGAGGGATGTGAAGAGCTCTATTATCAGACACTGTAAATCAATATGTCAGACATAGATCAAAATGCAGTATATCTTATTTGATTTTCCTTTGGACCCATTTTAAAGCTGTTTCAATTTAAAAAAAAAGTGAAGGGAAAATACTCATGAAGCAAACCCTTGGAGCCTCACTGTGACCATGGACGAGGGGTGGAGGGCCTCGCTAGCATGCAGAGCGCAGTGGATTCCTGCGGATGCGGTTAGGTTCAAACTCAGCACCCCACCATTTGCTCTCCCTTATGAGCCATCTAAATGTGTTCTAGTTCTTAAGATACTTGTAGCTTTCTTTTGACTGAGGTTTTTGTTTTACTTTCATAGTCTTGTTAGTGTTGTTTTTATTGTTTTCACTGTTTTTCTGTATATAAAATCCAAGATAGGTGAATCAGAGGCAGTAACTGGATTCATGGTTCCTTGGGGCAGGGCAGGGGAGGTGGGGAGGAAATGGGGAGCTAATAACAATGCGTCCAAGAATGAAGAAAATATCTAAACCTGATTATGGTGATGATTCTACAACGATATGTGAATTATATACCAATAAACTGTTAAAAAGTCCATCGCAAATTATATAATTAAATGGTTCAATCATATTAAGAAGAGTTGTACAATCATTACCACAATCAAATTTAGAACATTTTCTTCCTTCTTGTACTCACTGTTATTATTGTACTCACTTCCTTCAAACCGCCCCAGCCACAACTCAGGAACCATTAATCAAGATATTGTCTCAATAGATATACCTACCCTAGATTTCATATACACTAAAACATTTAAAAACAGCAAAAAACCTACTAAAAATAACAAAGTAAAACAAAAGTATCCCAACTGAAAAGATAGAAAATATAAAAAACTAAAATCAATTTAAAATGGGTCAAAAAGGAGATCAATGGCTATGGTGCTAAATTTTAAAGGAATTGCATCTGCAATAATCCACTTTCCAATGCACTCTGCATAACAGCAAGGCTAACCACAACACTTGTCTATGCTCAGAGAGGACTCACAGAGCTTTATCCATACGTATTTCCCCTGCACTTTGTTTTTACTGAAGTAAAATGGGTCAAAACAGAGGTCAAATGATATCATGCTTTATTGTAATCATCTCTATAACACTCTCTGTCTGATAGCAAGACTACTGACATCCTTCAACTGAGTCAGAGAGGATTCACCGGAATCTTAAACCACTTGTGTGGAACTTGCAAATGATTTTGGATTTCCACTATCATCCATATCCTTCTGCAAATCAGGTGTTCACAATTTAAGCTCTAATACTATTCCCTCCTTCATATTTGAGTTTTAATTATTCACACTCCTCTGGTCACAAAGGCTGATGTGCTTCTTCCATGTGGACTTAGGTGACATTTCACTCAGAAGGCTGCTTGTTGAAAAATAAGACCCCCATGCGCCATTCTTTCTAAAAATCATACCATCTAAATTTCTTTACTACACTTTGCTATAGCATCCATATCTTCAGTGAGCATCAAAAAGGGCCAAGTCACAAGAACTAATTCTCATATTGGGCTAAAATTAAATGCAAGTCTAAATCCCATTCATGTTATCTATGGTTATTAGAGAACATTATCAATCACCCCCAGGGGCACATGGCAATTCTATTGATAGTGTGAACTTTTTGATTAAAGAATCTATAAACGAATGCTGATCAAAAGGGAAAAATTCAAAATTGAATTTCAAATTACCAAGAACTCTAGACTTTCTAGAGCCACGTAAACTGGAAAAACCCAAGTCCTAAAATAATCCTTAAACCAAAAATATCCTCCAAAGTGGGTCACTCCACAAAGAGGTGGGATATGGGATAAGACCATCCACCTGAGGGTCTACACCAAGACAAGGCTGGGGAAAATCCCCACAGAAATGAAAGAACCTTGCCAGGAAATCAAGTTTAGGCCAGGGGAGAGGAACATCACTGATAGTTCTGTTGGCAAGCATGGTAGGTGAATGGGGAGAAATATCCTCACATTGGGAAGGGGTGCTAAACAATGATTGTAGGGAACCTATAGGGACAGATTTTATGTTCCTGGGTAAACACTACAAATATGTCTCTAGCCAAAGCTCAATAAAACATGCCATGGACTAAACACCAAGATGTCACTGGATGCTGACCTTGTGGTACGGTAAACCTTGTGGTCAGCATGGCATCACTCGGGCTACACAAGCGCTTAACACAGAGGCCCAGCAGAATGAACTGAGCCTGGCCTCAAAGGTGCCTGTACCCTTGGACTGAGGACTGGGGTGCTTAGATAGAAGAGGAAGCAGAGTGGCTGCCCTGGACCTGTGGAAGTGATGGTCATTGGACCTTGGGGGGAACCCCATTTGGTTGGAGTCCATCAAAAGGGACTCAGAATCACCATATATTTAGTACCTTGATGCTCCCCTCTCAGTGATATGACTGGCTTTGATCTGTTGGGCAGGGATTTAAACTTGGAAGAATTGATCCAGGATGTTTCCCCTGGCATCGATCCCCCCTGCTTAGGGTAAACAGAATTCAACTGAATATGAGATCTAACTGTGTGGAGCAACAACTCATGGGTTTCGGCTCAAGTTAGAACTGTACTTGCAGACTCCTCAAACCTACAGCAGAATGATGTGCCATCGGAAAACTTGATGGTGTTGCCAGTGCAATCATCTTATACTCCAGGGGGAATGATTGACAATGTGTTACTTTTCTGTTTCTATGGGTTTTTTTCCTTGCCTTTCATTTGCTTGTTTTGTTTGTGTTTCTCTTTAGTTGTCTGCTAGTTGTTTTGCTGCTGTTGGTGGGGTAGTTGGTCTTACAGGGTATTAATTTGTCATAGTATGGCTGTCAAAGTAAACCCGAGCTATGCATATCCCAGGGACAAGCAGATGGATTCTGGCCCCAATTTAACTTTAGTCCCAATCCAAAGACAGTTAGTTTGGATAACATGGCCTTGCCCACCTCATGTAATGATCACTGAAGATAAGGGTGCTATAGCTAAGTGTGGTGAAGAAAACAAATGGTGCTCACTATCAATCGGAATAGTGTGTGGAGTCTTAAATTCAAACAAGTAGTCATCTAAACGAGGAGTGAACTATGTCCACAAAGAAGAAGCACACCAGCTTGCGTGACCCAAAGGCACGCAAAACAAAATTCAAAAATGACAAAGGGAAAAGTATCAGAGCCCAAATTTCGAAGACCCAATTTATAGAATGCTATAGAAGATAGGGGGGCCCCAAACCCATCTGCAGAGTATCTAGTCAGATTAAGCCACCAGCAGATCCCCTCTAGTCACAGGAAAGTGTCTCGAACAGCTTTTCTATCAGATAGAGATCATTGTAAGTGTGATTATGCTGGAATGAACTGGATACATGGTCAGATGACCTCCCTTCTAACCTGAACTTGTTCTTGGTCAGTGGTTTTCAACCTTCCTAATATACATTTACTACAGTCCCTCATATTGTGGTGACCCCCCCAACCATAAAATTATTTTTGTTGCTACTTCATAACTGTAATTTTGCTACTGTTATGAATCGTCATGTAAAACCTGATAAGCAGGAAGTATTTTCATTGTTACAATTTGAACACAATTAAAGCAGAGTGATTAATCACAAAAACATTTTCTATTGTGAAAGACTAATTTCTAACTACAAATGAAATTAATTTTGTTGTAAAGCATAGTGTAGCATGGGTAACAGTTTTCACGCCAGTTACTCGTATGTGGGCATATCTGCATATGGGCAGCCCTGCCTAGAGACAGCTAGAGGAACAGTGTCTTGGTTCCTAAGACCATTGGAAATGTGTTTTCAGGTCTTAGGTGACTCCTGTGAAAGGGTTGTTTGACCGCCAACGGGTCGTAACCAACAGGTTGACAACTGCTGTTTAGGTGAGAGCATTTCTTGCTTGTTCTAAGACAAGGTGGTCTTTTCTTTCTTACTCATTATTTGTAATTTTATCTCTAAAGAATTGATTGTGTTAATGATTATGTAAGTCTTCTTGATATGACTGAACTATTGAATTGTGTGATATATGTGGATTAAGTACCAATAAAACTGTTTTAAAAAAGGCTCAGAAACCCACACAGGCAGTCTATCCTGTCCCATAGAGTCACTATGAGTCGGCATTGACTCAATGGCAGTGAGCTTGGTTTGTTTTTTGACCAAATCACAGGGCACTATTACTTTGTCTTACAGCTCAAATTCTTCACTGTGCCAAATCCCAGGCTGAACTTTTACTATCTGTAAATCTAGAAACCTTTTGAGCTTTCTGCAGCACTAGTTCTGTATAAACTCCACTCCAACTATGAATAATCTCTACTGCGCCGATACTCAAACCAAACTCTGCCAGTGAGTTGATTTCCACCCAAAGCAGTTCTGCCCATAGGACAGGGTAGAACTGCCCCTCTGGATTTTTAAGACTGTCACTTTATAGGAGTAGAAAGCTTCATCTTTCCTCCTCAGAGTAGCTGATGGTTCCAAACAGCTGATCTTGCAGTCAGCAGCCCAACATGTAGCTATCATATTGTCTATTGTCTATACTGCCTACTATATATTGTCTATTCTCTTTACTCAATGCATTAAAACATCTATTAATTTTTTTAAAAAGTAAAATGTATGTATTCCACTTTGTTAGTGCTTTTATTCACTTGTACCTCAATTTGGGTCTATCCTAATTCCGTCATATCAATCAACCAACAAATATGCATTAAAGCACCCAAAATGCAGATATAACAATAAGCAATATTAAGTCCTTTAGAGCTGGGCTAAATTATATAGTTAGAATATAATCAGGTGCACAGAGATTAAAAAAACCCCAAATATGATGCAAAATCAACTAGCTAATATTATTTCTAATTAATTCTTAACTCTGATAACTTAAAAAATATCTTATGAAAACTTACACATCGGATTGGTTTTGTTCATATAAAGCCTTCATCTCCTCCAGAATTTGTCTGAGTCCATCCTCCTGGAATATATAAACTGCTTTTGATATATATCCATGGATTCCCCAATGCATTCAATTAATCCCCTAAATCTATCTGTACTACATTTATCCTCAATTTATATATATAATTTATTTAAAATTCATAGCCATTGCATAAATTCTGGCTATTTATGTACCTATATCAAAAATAAAGGCTTAATCGAGCATGAAAGTACACATTTTCACTGCAAAAACAACAAATACAAGTTTTAAAATATTTCTCCCAATTTTTTCCCCCAAAGACACAGTTTTGGTTTGTATTGCAAGAAAAGAAAAGCCAAAGGAATTTTTCCTACCATCTACCTTAAGATAGAAATTTTTCACTTAGACAAATAAAATGTTTTAATTCTAAAATTCATAAATGTTAATAAGATAGTTGACCATTTGAAAAGAAGTGACATCACATATTCTTTCAGCCAAAATACAGTCTTGGGTTCAACCAAACCTGTAGCCAATTATATGTTGAAAATATCTGATGATGATGAATAGCCTTGTTTACTCTTGATGTCATTTATTACCCATTTCATCTCCACAATTCTAAAAGTTACAAGTCCTGCTAGTCTTCAATCACTTAAAAAACTCATTTATCAATATCTGTAGAATTGAGTTTCAATCATCCACATTTCTCACCACTAGCTCATCTCTCTGCCTCCATTAGTTCTTCTCTTCTGATGCATTTTCCATATTGCCAATAACCAAAACCACTTCCATTAAGTACATTTTGATTAAATGACCCTATAGGACGGAGAAAATTGCTCCCTATGGTTTACACAGCTGTAAATCTTTACAGAAGCGGCTATCTTTCTCCCTTAGAATGGCTGGTGTGTTTGAATTGCTGACCATTAGGCTAGCAGCCCAATGCATAACTCCAGGCCTCATTTTACTGCCAATAAGTACTCCAAAATATAAAAACACCCCGCCACACCCCTACCTGAAAACCTCTACCTGATTCCAAATGCCTGTGGAATAATGCCGAAGTTTTTCTAATCCTAGAACCCACCATTGACATCTCCATACATAACCTTTCCAGTTGTGATCATGAGTCTTAAGCCATTGTTTATCACCTGCCTGTGTGAGGGCTAATACTTCATACAAGGCTCGAACACCCACTCCCAACCCCCCAGTAGCATTTCTCTTTATGCTCCCATCTACGCAACACCAGTTTCACTTACCACATTGCATTCTATTCACTTGTGTTTCTTGGTCCTCTCACTGACATCTATCTAGTTGGTGCCCTATGATTGTTTACTACGATGCTTAAACGTACAGGCTCTTGAGCCAGACTTCCAGGGTTCAAGCTCTAGCTCTGCTCTTTACTGGCTATATCACCACTGACAAATCTCCTAACTTCAATTCTCCACTCACATGTTTGAGGTGGGGGGAGACAGCTCAGATCTCACACAATTATGAGGAGAGACAATTGCAAGCTAAGTGCTGAACATCATTCCTACTTCCATGTTATTGTAGTGGACAAATAATCATAATAGTAACAATACGACTGTTAGCACTATTATTATTTCTTGTAGAAACAGCATACAGGGACTCAGCCCTGGGCGTGTCAGGTACAGTTCCTCACTACACCAAGAACTCTGTACCATCATCATGCCCATTTTTGTTGGTGAGAACACTGGACGCACAGAAAGCCTGAGTCCACAGTGATCGAACAGAGTATGAATCTCAGTCTGGCACCAGAGGCCTACTTCATCATCACATTTTGCTCACTGAGTGCGTGCGCGCACACTAACGCGCATAAAACGCTAGATCCAATAAAAACGACTGGTTCTGTGGGTTTCTGAGGCTGTCAATCTTTAAAAGAACAGAAAGCTTCCAGCTTTCTTCGGCAGAATGGAGGTGGATTCGAATTTACTTTAGTTCGTATTGGCTAAGCAAAGGAAAAGCAACAAAGCTAAAAATGAAGCAAAACGGAAGGAAGTAGACTTTGAGGAAGCGCAATTGCTGAGTTGTGCAGTAACTTCCTTCTTTCTCCCACAGTAACCTTTTGTTATGCTGTTACTTTCCCTTCGGGAACTTGGCTCACACCCTCAGGGGAATCTGAAGCAAACCGCGAAAAGAGCAGCCCAGGGGAGATCCCGCTCACCCTCCAGCCCCTTTCAGCCAAGCTCCCCGGACCTCCATCCCGCCCTCTGCCGTCCAGCCCGTCATATTAAAGGCGGGCAGCTGCCCTTCTGGCGTGTGGTGCAGTTCGCGGACCACCTCCGTCGCCTTTTCACAGAACATGGCGGGTAGACCTGGTACTGGGACCTCCTTGTCGGCCGCCCACTTGACCGAAGAGTCTGCGGGCTCCCTGCAGCCTAGTTCGCGCCGCGCTTATTAGCGCAGGTCTAGGAAATCGCCTGCGCTTTGGCGGTAAAAATCCCCAACCAATGGGAAGGCAAGGACGCAGGTTGCGTGGCTACGGTGGTTGCAAAGGGACAATTCCATACGCGGTAGAGAAATATGACCGGAAGTGGGGAGGCGGTGAACGGTGCCTTCTTCCGGTGGAACGCGGCCCTCCGGAAAGAGTCCTTGGGGTTCCATTTGACTTTATCCATGAGGTGAGACGAATTTTCCAATACTAATCTGAGCACATAGTTTAGGGAGCAGCATAGCTTGGAATAGATGTACCACCCACACCCCCCGAAACTTCCTCTTTTCCCTTTTTTAAAAATAAAAATCATTCTATTGAGGGCTCATATAACTATCCATATGTACATACATTGTGTCACGCTCATTTGTACATTTTTGATATCATTCTCAAAACATTTGCTTTCTCCTTACTCCCTTTATATCAGCTCCTCACTTTTTCCCCTGCTTCATGGAACCTTGATCATTTATCAATTATTTTGTCATGTCTTACAGTGCCCACATCTCCCTTCATCCACTTTTCTGTTGTGCAACTCCATGGAGGGGGTTATATGTAAATCCTTGTAATCAGTCGCCCCCCTTTTTTTTTAAATCATTTTATTGGGGGCTTGTACAACCCTTATCACAATCAATACATCATTCCATTGTGTTTAGGACATTTGTGCATTTGTTGACCTCATCATTCTCAACACATTTCCTTTCTAATTGAGCCCTTGGTATCAGCTCCTCGTTTTTCTATCTCCCTCCCTACCCCCTCCCTCCTAAACCCTTGTTAATATTGATAGGTTTAGAATTAAGGTAGCAGATGGACATTGGACCTCCACTTCTTTTCTCCCTCAATTGCAAGAACACTTTGTTCTATTGAACTGGCATGCCGTGATGCTCACCTTATGAATTAAGGACATCAGGTATAATGAATAACTATACAGACAACTTACAACAAAGATACAAGAGATCTAGTAAAACTAGGTAATCTTGGAACCTTGAGCTTCAGAAGAAATTATAGAAAAGTGGACTGAAAACTAACTAGAAGATGAAGGGAAACAAAAGTGGTGCAAGAACAGACAGGTGAATTGTCAGCTAGCCTGACGCATTCCATCCAGACAGAAGCCTGGCACATTGGTAGCTGGCACTAAGAAAGGATCCTCACTTGTTTCCCACACCCTCCTGATATCACAATTGCCAGCCCCTACCTTCACCCATACACCAGACAGAGATATCCTTGTAAGTCCATTTCTGCTTGAAGACAAAGCTATGCCCTCATGGTTTAACATCCCCATGCCTAGAGATGGATTATCACCCCCATGCCCAGAAATGCTTGAGATTCTCCTCAAAGCACTAGCAAAAAATACAATGCTGGATCCCTCGCTGCTCTTGGACACGTGGAAAGTTCCCCCATGATTAGCCATTCTGACCCAGCTGCTTCTCTACCAGAAAGAATCCCCTCAGCTATCACCTAAGCTGTAAAAACGCCCTACTGGATCAGGTGCGTGGACCACAGAAAACAGATAGGCCTGCCAAGCTCCATCTGGAATCAATATTCAACCCCCTAGAGGCTGTGACCTATACAAAAAGGTCCTCACCCCAAGTTTTCTCTTTGTTTTTCCTTTTCCTTCACTTCCTTTTATTTATTTTAATCACTTCTGCACTCTGCTTTCTTCTTTATTTCTGCTTCTACTTCTATTCTTTCCATTTTAATTTACTTTTCCAGTTCCCTTCCTTTCCTTTTTTATGTTTTGATTAGCTTCTCTTTTATTTTTCTCTACCTTGGTTTTTGACACACACACACACACACACACACACTTCTAGTTATTAAATTCCTTTCACTTGCTCTTGTTTGTCCGCTGTCTCTTGCTGGTTTCTTTTTCAAAAATTATTTCTTCGTTGGCAATTTTTTTTGTCCCTTCCTGTTCTACCTGACAGTGGACAGCAATCGCAGGCCTAGCCACCTCTATGACTGTAGTCATACCTATACAGTGACAGACACTACATACTCCTGTACCACCTGATCATCTTTACGTAAGTGAGACCACCAAACAAACCATTGCTAACTGTGCTATAATAACAACAAACAGTACTACACACATTCTCAAATTATCCTTTACAACAACCAGTAGATAGGTGGAGTGTCTGCAGTCTCAAGATACTAAGATCAATTAAACACAAAAACACTAATACTACAACATCTCAGTGGCAAAGACAATTTAAGTTTATATGAAGAAACAAGACAGAACATCTGAAGCACATGACCAATATAGAGCTAGAAGACCTTTTTTCAGGAAGAAAAGGCATTGAAATTACCTGATAAACTATTAAAAATTATACTTTTATACTATCAATGAACCGGGAGAAAGGAAAGATTGCGAAGCTAAAGAAAAACTGAACACACACACACACACTAGAGTAATTCAGGAAAGCACTAAAATAACACATCAATTGAAACTAGAAACCGTACACCACAGCAAAGAGAAATTCAGAAGATTAATACTAAGATGAGAGAAACAGATAACGCATTAGAAGAGCAAAGGACTTTGCGAGTAGAAGGAGGCAGGGGAAGGGAGTGGTAAGCAAACAACGCCAAAGACGGGAATAACTAAGGAATTAAAATCAACAATGAGGAGGACATAGAGATCCTGGTGGTGTTGGGGTAACAGCAATTTAGCTGAGAAGAACTACTAAGGTGGAAGAAGGGTGAGTGTGATGGTGAGGTAGAAGAAAGGTAAAAAGAAACAGGAAAGATCTAGGAAGCAAAGCTATAGATAGAGGTATAAGCATAAGTGTGTACCTATGTAAATACATTAATTCATAAAAATAGAGGTATTGGTCTATGTACATCATATATGGCAAGACATTGGTGTAGTAGATGGACGTTAGGTCTCTGCTCAGGGCCTGCCTTCAATACAAGAATACTTTGTTCTAAGAACCTGGCATGTTGTGATGCTCACCCTCCTGGCATGATCGGTGAAGACAAAATGGGTGCACAAGCAAATGTGGTAAAGAAAGCTGATGGATTGCCTGCAACAATGATGCAAAAATAGAGCGATACTGGGGATGGTTCAGGACTGGATGGGGTGTGCTCTCTTGTCTAGAGGGTCACTGTGAGGTGGAGCTGGTTCGACAGCACCCGACCACAACAACAACAGAAAACTAAGACTGGCTCTGACAAGTGTCAGATGCTGCTCACCCAGGCTTGGACATTAACTTTCCATCGCATTAAATGTAATCGCTTGGTGTCAGAGTTGGAGAAGCTGCTATTCATACTCTAGTGATCAAGTGTTATGTGAGAAAATTACTTGTACATTTACTAGTTTGCTATTCATACCTTATTTCAGTTTAGCTTAATAACCCATTCCCTTGTTTTCTTTATCTCTGGGGAAAATAAGTATCACTAATTGGAGCAGGATATGTGAAAGTACTGCAAAAATAAAACACACCATGCTAATATTAAAAAAAAAAAAGAAAGCTGATGGTACCTCTTCTATCAAAAGATATAGCATCTGGGATCTAAAAGGCTTGAGGTTAAACAAGCAGCTGTCTAGCTGATAAACAAACCCACATGAAGAAGCACACCAGCCTGTGTGATCATGAGATGGGATCAGGTAACAGGCATCAGAAGACCCAAAACACAAACACACACACCCCACACCCCCCCCCCAAATCCATCTGTAGATAATGGAACATCTCCTTGCAAAAGGGTCACAAGGGATGAGTCAACTAGGATGCAGTATAACACCAATGAAATATACAATATTCCTCTGGTTCCTTGAGGTTCCTCACCCCCCACTACCATGACTCCAGTCCTGCCTTTCACTGAGGGCTAGACCAGAACATGTACACAGATACAGATAAGAGCTCCAGACACACACTGAATCAAGGAATAACAATGGAAGTAGTGATACCAGGAGGGCAGGAGAAAGGTGACTCCAATGATTGACACATAACCACACCCCCACCCCAGGGGGACGATCAACAGAAACCAAGGGTGACGGGAGAGAGTGGTTGGTTAAGATATGAAAATAATAATAATTTATAATTTATCAAGGGGTCAAGGTGGGGTGGGGAGGGAGGGGAAAAAGAGGGACTGATATTTTGACCCTGGCCTCTAAACCCCTGATAAGGCCTGACCGTGGCAGCCTGCTCTCTGCTGGCTCCTCTAAGCCCCATGTCCATCACATGGCTGGTTCATTTTCTGTCAGCGCCCACGTAACTGACATATCTCCCCCACTTGCCTGAAAAGACAGCCAGGAGATCACCTCGCTAGGGTTTGGGATCAACGGTGGCCCTCTCTCCTTTGGGGACTGCCTACACCAGCGGAGCTCTTAACACTGGTCTCACTTCATGCCCTGCCTTGCCCTAGGGGCTAACTGACCCTGGGGCACAGCAAGGCCAGTATCATCACAAGGGCATAAGGACTGCACCTCTTGGCCTCCTAGTACAATCCTGCCCCTTGAGAGTCCCTGGGGTCTAATAGTAAGGGCTCAAATAGAAAGTAAATGTTTAGAAAATAATCTTGGCAACATATGTACAAATATGCTTGATACAATTGATGTATTGATTGTTATAAGAGCTCTAAGAGCCCCTTTATTAGTCTAGGTACTTTGGAGAAGTAAATCTACAGCAACTTGTGTATAAGAGAGAGTTGTATGTAAAGGTTAAGTGCGCATCAAGAAAATATCCCAACCCAGTGCTGCCCAAGCCCACAAGTCCAACATTAACCCATTAGTCCAATAACAGTCCACAAAGTCCTGCTCCATCTCACAAAACAGACACAATGATGTCGACTGCAGAGGAAAGCTGAGTCAATGAATATGTAAGCATCTCAGCGCTGGCAGGGGTCTCCACGTGGGTGCTCCAGCACCCAGGGCTGCATCGGGGTACGTTCATGTGGCTTCTCCCTGGGGATGTCTTGCAGGAAGTCTGTCTTGCAAGCTGAAGCAGGGAACTGCGAAAGCAGTTGCACCCTGGTGTGACCACAAAGCAAGAGACCCGAGAACTAGAAAGGTGAGGCTCACTGAGCCATTTATCCCTCTGCCCTTCAATTAACCCCACATGTGTTTATCGGCCAGGTTGGCACAATAAACTAACTGAGTCCCCAGTAGTATGATCTTTTAATTTTAAAAAAGAGCAAATGGACTAGAATTGAATCAGAGAGAGTTCATCAGTGAGATTAAAGAAAATCTCTCAACCTAATTTGGTAAAGGAATAATTTTTAAAATAGACAAGAAAATCTAGAGAAAATCACAGAATTCTGTGGGACAACATCAAGTACATTATGTGTGATTGGACAAAAAAACAGGAAGAAACAAACAAAACAATCAAAAGAGCAGAGAGAAGGAAACTTCCTTAATATATCATGACATGTTAACAAATGTACTCATGAAGCTAAACAAACCAAAAGCAGGGCTGACTGAAATAAAATAATCATGACGTATCATGATGAAAGTTACAAATGACAGGAATCCTGACAGCAATTGAGGAAAAATAAGTTACTTAAAAAGAGGAACTGAAAACAAAAATTGTCTTAGAAAAAGTGCATCCAGAAGGCTCTGTAGCAGAAAATGACGAGACTTGGTTTAATGTACTTTGGACATGTTGTCCAGGGAGACAGACCTTGGAGACGTGTCCCACGCATGATAAAAGTACCGGGTTTTAGAACCGAGGAAAACCTTCAACAAGA
Organism: Tenrec ecaudatus; assembly: GCF_050624435.1. Lineage (NCBI taxonomy): Eukaryota > Metazoa > Chordata > Mammalia > Afrosoricida > Tenrecidae > Tenrec > Tenrec ecaudatus. The sequence goes on from NW_027457684.1 coordinate 429,641, forward strand.
TGGATTGACACAGTAGCTGCATCACTGGGCTCAAAGATAAGAACAATAGTGAGGACTGCACAGTATGGGGCAGGGTTTTGCTCTATTGTCCATAGGAACACTGAGTTGGAATAAGTCCACAGCACCTTCCAATAACAGCAACAACAACACCATCTATCATACACGAACACACTGAAGCAGGAAAAGTAAACATACATATTGAAAAGAGAAACAAGTCATGCAATTAAAAACTCCCAATACATTCAAAGAAGAGTTGACACCAATTTTATTCAAACCATTGTAGGACATAATAAAAATGGAAAGTCCCCAAATTCATTTTATGAAACTTGTAAAATCATTATACCCAAATCAGACAGAAACATAGCCAGGAAAGAAAATAATACAGCAATATCCCTTATGAACATAAATGTAAAAATATCTCAACAAAACCCTACCTAATAAAGCCAACAATAAATATCTCAGTAAAGTAAATCATCATGACCAACATGAATTCATAACAAGGGTGCAATGATGGTTACATATTAGAAAAACAATCAATGTTATCCACTATATAAACAAAACAACAGGAAAGAACTTTATAACCATATTAGAAAAATTCAAATCCTACAATCCTGAGAAGAAAATGGGACCGATGGTTCCAGGGGATAATAGAAAGGGAGAGCTAGGGAAGGGGGAGGGGAGCCAACAGACCCACGGACAGGGAACAACAAGAGATCTAAAATTGATGGAGAGGAAGGTGTAGAATGCCTGGTGGGGTTAGATCAAGTGCAATGTAGCTGAAAGAGGAATTACTGAGAGCCAAATGAAGGTCAAACATGATAGTGGGACAGGAGGAAAGTAAAGGGAAATAGAGGAGGAAAGGAGGCAAAAGACATTTTTTTTTACATTTTATTAGGGGCTCATACAACTCTTATCACAATCCATACAAATACATACATAAATTGTATAAAGCACACCCCTACATTCTTTGCCCTAATCATTTTCAAAGCATTTGCTCTCCACTTAAGCCCTTTGCATCAGGTCCTCTTTTTTTCCCCCTCCCTCCCCGGTCCCCCCTCCCTCATGAGCCTTTGATAATTTATAGATTGTTATTTTGTCATATCTTTCCCTATCCGGAGGCTCCCTTCCTCCCTTTCTCTGCCGTCCATTTCCCAGGGAGGAGGTCACATGTGGATCCTTGTAATCGGTTCCCCCTTTCCAACCCACTCACCCTCACTCTCCTAGTATCACCCCTCAGACCCCTGGTCCTGAAGGTATCATCCACCCTGGATTCCCTGTGTCTCCAGCTCCCATATGCACCAGTGTACATACAACCTCTGCCCTATCCAGTCCTGCAAGGTAGAATTCGGATCATGGTAGTTGGGGGAAGGAAGTATCCAGGATCTGGGGGAAAGCTGTGTTCTTCATCGGTACTACATCACACCCTGACTGACCCATCTCCTCTCCTAAACCCCTCTATGAGGGGATCTCCTGTGGTTGACAAATGGGCTTTGGGTCTCCACTCTGCACTTCCCCCTTCATTCACTACGGTATATATATATATATATATATATATTTTTGCATGATGCCTTTGGCACCTCGTGATTGCACAGGCTGGTGTGCTTCTTCCATGTGGGCTTTATTGCTTCTGAGCTAGATGGCCGCTTGTTCACCTTCAAGCCTTTAAGACCCCAGACACTATCTCTTTTGATGGCCGGGTACCATCAGCTTTCTTCGCCACATTTGCTTATGCACCCGTTTGTCATTGGTGATCGTATCATGGAGGTGTGCACCCAATGATATGATTTTTTTGTTCTTTGATACCTGATAACTGATCCCTTCAGGACCACGCGATCACACAGGCTGGTGTGTTCTTCCATGTGGGCTTTGTGCCTTCTGAGTTAGATGGCCGCTTGTTTATCTTCAAGCCTTTAAGACCCCAGACACTATCTCGTTTGATAGCCGGGCACCATCAGCTTTCTTCACTACATTTACTTGTTCACGCACTTTGGCTTCAGCAGTTGTGTAGGGAGGGTGAGCATCGTAGAGTGCCAACTTAATAAAAGAAAGTATTCATGCATTGAGGGAGTGCTTGAGTAGAGGTCCAAGGTCCTTCTGCCACCTTAAAACTAAACCTATAAATACAGAAACATAGATCTATTTCCCCATCCTCATATATATATTTGCATGTACATGTCTTTGTCTAGACCTCTATAAATGCCCTTTGACTCCTAGCTCTTTCCTCCATCTCCCTTGACTTTCCTCCTGCCCTACTACCAAGCTCCATCCCCACCTGGGTTACAGCTATACCTCTTCTTTATGTAACCTTACCCTTGATCATTCCCTACCAGGCCTGCCACTCCCTCCTCACTACCATTTTGGGTCCCATGTTGTTCCCTTGTCCCTGGGTTTGTTAACACCACTTCCTTACCCCCCCACTTCCCCTATCCCAAGCCCCCCTCGGAACTGTCGGTCCATTGTTTTTCCTCCAGATAGTTCATCCAGCCTGTCTTATTTAGACAGACCTGTGGAGACAATAACATGCACGAAAATAAGACAGAGGAAAACAAAGCAACAGTATACAACCAGACAACAAAACAACAACAAATCACTGACAAAGAACAAAACAAAACACATCAAGAAAGAAAACTTGTAGTTAGTTCAAGGATCGTTTGTTGGAGGCAAAAGACATTTATAGAGGTGTAAATATACACACATATATAAAAATATACTTATATAATGATAGGGATATGGGTCTATGTTCATATATTTATGTTTAATATCAAGGTTGCAGATGAATATTGGTTCTCTATTCAAGTCCTCCCGCAACGCAAGAACACTTCCTTCTAATAACCTGGCATTCTGTGATGCTCACCTTCCTGACATGATAGCTAAAGTCAAATGGGTGCATTAGCAAATGTGGTGAAGAAAGCTGATGGTGCCTAGCTATGAAAAGATACAGTGTTTGGGGTCTTAAAGGCTTGAAGTTAAACAAGCGGCCATCTAGCAGGGAAGCAATAAAACCCACATGAAAGAAGCACACAGCCTGTGTGATCACAAGGTGTCAACAGGATCAGGTATCAGGTGACCCAAAACAAACCATCATATAGATATGAATTGGGGGGGGGGGTTGGAGTGGAGACCCAAGGCCCATTTGTAAACAATTGGACATCTCCTCAGAGAAGGGTCAAGTCAGTCAGGGTGAAGTTTAGCACCAACAAAATACACACTACTCTAGCTCTTTAATTGACCTTGGCACCCCACTATCCTGACCCCAGTTCTAGCTTACAAATCTGGCTTGACAGGAACATGTACCCTAGTACATATCAGAGCTCTTGGTACACGGAATCCAGGACAGATAAATCCCTCAGGAACAGTAATGGGAGTAGCAATACCATGAGGGGAAGGGGAAGATGGGAGAGGAAAGGGAGAAAAGGAAAACCAGTCACAATGATCGACATATAAGCCACTCCCCACCTGCAGGGGACAAGCAACAGAGTAAAGGGAGACTGCAGACAGTGTAAAATATGAAAATAATAATAATTTATAATTTAACAAGGAGTCATGAGGGTGAGGGAGGGAAGGAGGGAAATAAAACAGGAGCTGATACCAAGGCCTCAATTAGAAAATGTTTTGAAAATAATGGTGACAACATATGTACAAATGTGCTTGATACAATTGATATATGGATTGCTATAAGAGGTGTAAGAGCCCCTAGTAAAATGATATTAAAAAATACATCTACCTCTCCGTCTCTCTGCCACCCCGAGTGTGGTGGTGCTCCGACTTCACCATGTCATCTCATAAGACTTTCAGGATCAAGAGATTCCTGGCCAAGAAACAGAAGCAGAATCTGCCCATTCCCCAATGGATTCGAATGAAAACCGGTAATAAAATCAGGTACAACTCCAAGAGAAGACATTGGAGAAGAACCAAGCTGGGTCTGTAAGGAGCCCCCTGAAGGATGGCACGCATGGCCGCATTTTCCCAGGCTCAAATCATGAATTAAGATTTTTGTCCCCATCTGATGAATTGAACTTCAATCGGCAAATAATCTGGTTTATTCCTTGTTTTTTTACTTCCTAATCAAGTTTAACAATAAATAATGTAAGGTTGTTGTTGTGAGAAAAAAAATACATCTATACTACTATAATACCTCAAGTAGAAAAAGACAGAAAATGGGGTAAGATGGCCACCATATAACAAGCCCGGGAAGATGTGCTCAGCAACTACCAAAGAGTTTCCACTATGAGAGAGATTCTGCACTTCCTGGTAGCAAGAAATTCAACTTAAAAGCCAAGTTGACCCAAGTTTCTCAAAGTGGAAAGCAGCAAGGCCTGCTGACAGACTCCCCTTTACGGATGAGCAGCAACATGAGTTGCTTCTACAAGCATCGTGATTCTTCGTGGCCCCTGAGAAAAGACAGTCAGCCAGCCAACCCTCTACCTCCCTGGCCTCTAGGGACACAGATAGCTAGCAGATCACTTGGGCAGCTTGGTACACACATGCTCAGTACCCAAGGTACGCTTTGTACCATTTCCCCATCTTCCTCCTCTTTTCCTGCTTTGTTCTACAAGGCATTCCATCCCGTGTGCCAGCGCCGTGATACCGCATACATGTACACACAGACTACTAAAAGAGCAGGAATCCCCACCCACAAGGTAGCTTTATTATATATAATTTTGGATTTTGTACTTTTGTTCTATTTTAATACTCTCTCTCTCTTTTTTGATCTCCTACTTCCTCTTCTGGAGTGACTCCACCCTCCTGAGAATCCACATTCCTCCCAGGAAGAGACAGGTCTGTGTATCCCAGCATACCCACTCTAGCATGGGCTTTCCAGGACCTCCTAAGTGCACAGATATGCTCACATTCATTCACATTGCCACAATAGCAGAATCTGGTACCCACAACCATACCCAAGTCTTTTTTTTTTTTGATCCTTGTACTTCTATCAATTATCTTTCTATTTTCTTGCTGTTCTCTCATTAAATATCTTTCCATGAAACCTATTAATTGAGATTAACTCTCTGCCCGCAAGTGTCAACTCACAGTGATCCTATAGGACAGGGTAAAACTGTCCGGTGAGTTTCTGAGACTGTAACTGTTTATGGGAATAGAAAGTCTCCTTTTTTTGGCGGAGCAGCTGGTGGTTTTAAAATGTTGACCTTTCGGATTACAACTCAATACATAACCATTATGTGACCAGAGCTCCTTATTGTGATTACCCCTCTGAAAATATTTTCCCATTATTTTTGCAAGTCTGTTGGCTTATTCACAGTCACTTATTACTATCATTACTTTATTCTTATCATTACTTTTATTTTATTCTATTTTTCCCAGCCACTATCCCCACTTAGGCACCTTTCCCCTTCTTTTCATTTCACCACTGTATGTTTTCCAGCTCCTATTAGAACTCACCTGTGTCACTAGACAAACTCTACCTCTGTATGACCAGCAGCTCACACACCACAATGCTGAAGAAACAGCAGTCAAGCACAGAAAGCTTCCAAATTCAAGAAAAACAAACATGAACAACCAAGTAGCACTCAAACCAATGGAATAGTCTGAAGATGTGATTGTGAACCACCAGTAACAGAATTCAGAAGAATGATGCTTAGGTCAAGAGATCTGGGGAATGTTCATGAGAAAAACAGAAGAAATTGAGAAACTAAAATCCTTAAACCAAAGGATTCTAGAAGACAAGCAATGAGATAACTGAATTAGGCAACATAGTAAAAGGCTAGAGGAATAAAATGGAAAAGGAAAATAAAATAAATGAGCTTGAAGACAATTACCCTCACGACAGTAGACAAGAGAAGCAATCAACAAAAAAACCCGGAAGCATCCAAATAAATCCTGTAGGACACTATCATAAGAACCCATCTAAGAAAAGAAAAAAGAAAAGAAATGCTGGGAAAAGAACACCACCAAAAAAAAATCTACAGAGAATAGTACAAGAAACCATGGAAGAAAATTTCAACATACTATTCAACAAGCTGAGAAGAATGGACAACCAAAGAGAAAACATCAAGACATAAAGAAAAGGAGAGAATCTGAGGGCAGCTAGAGAAAAAGGAAAAGTCATCTACAAAGGAAAGTTGAAAAGGATAAATTCAGACTTCTCAGCAAAAGACCTGCAGGCAAGAAGACAATGGAATGACATATATACAATTGTGACGGGTGGAAGGGGTGGTGGGGCGGAAGGAAGCCAGCCAAGAATATTATACTGAACAAAAATATCCCTCAAATACAAGGGAGAAATAAAGGTTATTTCCTGAGGAGGAAAAAATAAAGGAATTTTGAATTCAACAATTCATTTTCTCAGATCACAATGTTATAAAACTGGAAATCTACAACAGAAAGAAAAGGAACAAAAAGACAAACACATGGAGACTGAACAACATACCATTTCAAAATGACTGGACACTAGAGTAAACGAAAACGAGAAATTAAGAAACTCCTTAAAACAAGCAAACCTATAACACATCATACCAAAAACTCGGATACAACAAATGCAGTTATCTGAAGTCAATTTATAGCAATCAATACACACACGAAATATGAGAGAAATCCAAAACCAATACTAATAAAACACTTCCAAGAAGTAGAAAGAGGGAAACCACATAAGTCCTTCAACAATAAAGGGAAAGAACTAATAAAAATTGAAGCAGAAATAAATGAACTGAAAAATGGGGGGGGAAATCAACAAGACAAAAAGTTGGTTATGAAAAGATTAACAAAATCGACAAACTGCTAGAAAACTTAACAAAGGAAAAGAAAGATGCAAATATCTAGAATTTGAGATGAAAAGGGTGCCATCACAAAAGATCCAAATGAAATAAAAAGATACATGTAGAGCAAAAGAAGAATTAGAGGTCACCAAGAGACTTCCAACCAAGAAAGATTCTAAAGAAGTATGTATGTTGCCTTCACAGGAGAATGCTAGCAAGTATTCAGGGAAGAGCCATAACTAATTCTGTGCAGACTATTCCAAAATATAGAAACTGACAGCAAACTCCCACACGCATTCTATGAAATGAGCATAATCCTCAAAACCTGATCACGATCATTTAGAAAAAATGAAAACAGGAAGTAGATAAGAGTGTCCCTCATCAATATTCTTATTCAACATTGTACTACAATAAACATCTTAGCCAGACAGACAGCAAAAAAATTTTAAAATAAAAGGAATATAATTGGGCAAAAAATAGGTCAAGCTGTCACTATTTGCAGATAGTATGATTTTACATAGTGAGAGCCCCAAGGACTCCACAGAAAGATTGTTGGAAAGTACTAACGAATCTTTTAAAGTAATGGCATACAAGATTAATAAGCAGAAATCAATTTTAATATGCTATTGAAGAGCTCCAAAATAAAAACATCAAGAAAAAAAATAAAAAAAGAGAAAACAATATCATTTATAATATCCATACAAAAGATGAATACCTGGGAATAAACTTAACCAAAGAAACAAAAGACCTGTACAAAGGAAACTACAGAAAAATCAAAATGTGAATATTACTGAAAGCAATAAATCTATAGATAGAACACAATTCTGATCAAAATCATTTTCTTGGGGGCTCATACAGCTCTTATCACAATCTATGCATCCATCCATTGTGTCTAGCACATTTGTTCATTGTTGCCATCATCATTTTCAAAACAATTTCATTCTACTTGAGCCCTTGGCATGGGCTCCTCATTTTTCCCTCTTCCCTTCTTCACGAACTCTTAATAATTCATAAATTGTTATTAATTTTTCATGTCTTACACTGTCCGAGGTCTCTCTTTACCCTCTTTTCTACTGCCCATGCCCAAGGAGGGGTTACATTGTGATCAGTGCCCCCTCTTGTTACCACTACTCTCACAGCTGTCTACAAATGGGTTTGGGGTCTCCAGTCCACCCTCCCCCTCAATCACATCAATAAGGCTTTTTGTTCTGGGTCTTTGATGCCAGATACCTGATCCCTTCGACACCTCTTTATCACACAAGCTGGTGTGCTTCTTCCATGTGGGCTTTGTTGCTTCTTAGAGAGAGTCACTTGTTCATCTTCAAGCCTGTAAGACCCCAGATGCTATATCTTTGCATTGCTGGACACCATCACCTTTCTTCATTACATTTGCTTATGCACCCATTTGTCTTCAGCAATTCTGGCGGGAAGGTTATCACAGAATGCCAGGTGACTAGAACAAAGTGTTCTTGCGTTGAGGGAGTACTTGAGTAGAGGCCCACTTAATTGGACCTTTTGGACCTACTTTCTATCCAGCTCTTGGTAATCCAGGGTGTGTGCTACAGACTCGTGGACTTAATATTGTTCTTTGGAGGCACACAATATCTTTCATAGGCCACACCAGAAAGAATCCTTGTGGAAGCTACATTCACTGGAGTTTGTAAACTGGGCTTTCATTCAAACTCATCAGGAGCCCTTTGATTTAAGACTGAAATTCATCAGTGTGAGAAGATGATGACTGCTATCCCAAGTTATGGAATTGGCAGTTATTGGACTTTGGTTTGACTCTCTGGCCTTCAGGGTGCCTAATGAATGGTGATCCAGGAATACCAAATATTTACTACTTTAATGCTCTTCTTATTTTGTTATGACATGTATTAGTCAGGTATGCATGTTGCTACCTTTTGGAATGAATTTTGTTGAAAGTTTTGTTCCAACATCAACCCTAATTATTTGTGTAAATAGTGTCCAGCCCAGCCTGTGTGATCACGAGGTGTCAATGGGATCAGGTATCAGGCATCAAAAAACAAAAAGTCCTATCACTGTGATGAGTGGGAGTGCGAAATGGGGACACAAAACCCATCTATAGGCAACTGGACATACCCTTACAGAAGGGCCTTGGGGAGGAGACAAACCAGTCAGGGTATAGTATAGTAAAGATAAAACATACAGCTTTCCTCTAGTTCTTTAATGCTTCCTCCCTCCCACTATCATGATCCCAATTCTACCTTACAAATACGGGTAGACCAGAGGATGTACACTGGTACAGACAGGAACTAGAAACAGAGGCAATCCAGGACAGATGACCCTCTGAGGACTAGTAGTGAGAGTGGCGATACCGGGAGGGTGGAGGGAAGGTAGGGTAGAAAGGGGCAAGGGATTATAAAGATCTACATATAAACTCCTCCATGGGGGACAGACAACAGAAAAGTGGGTGAAGGGAGACGTTGGACAGTGTGAGATATGCCAAAATAATAATAATTTAGAAATAATCAAGGGTTCGTGAGGGAGGGTGGGGGAAGGAGGGTGAAAATGAGGAGCTGATACCAAGGGCTCAAGTAGAAAGAAAATGTTTTGAAAATTATATGGCAACAAATGTACAAATGTGCTTGACACAATGTATGTATGGATGAATTGTAATAAGAGCTGTATGAGTCCCCCCAGAAAAGATTTTTTAATAAATTGTTCAGAAACTTGAATTTAATCTATATAAGTCAACAATTCGAGCATGAATTGATGTCTGAAACCAGCCTATACTTCTATATGCTTTTCTCAACCGTGTTTTAAATTCTGTATCATTAGCTAAATGAATAACACTATCATTACATTATGTCCCAGGAAGATGGTTTGAAAAGTTTTCGTTATCATAAAATGATAATGTTGTTTCTAAAGTGAACCAGAGACATATATAAACCACAGATATGTGAATGGATTTTGTGCTCCCATTTAAATCTAGCCCCAATCTAAGAACTATGAGTTCTTAGGATGTGGCCCTCTTTAATGCTTAAAGAAGTCACTAAAGATATAGGTGCTATAGAAAAAACAAAACAAAAGAGAATGAAAAAACAACAAACAAAGCCAAAGTAATATACTCATAAAAATTATATCTGTTTGTAATTAATAGATAAAAATTTTACTAGTACATTGCTTAGAACACATGGTAGATAAATGGAATCACAGAATGGAATTTTCCCACTTTTTGCAGTCCATTGTATATTCAATATCTGTAAGTCTTAACATTTACAAAAAGTACAAAACAAGGTGATCTATATTAAACATAATGCCTGTGCTATAAATTGTCATCACAAGGTAATTATTTTACTATTGATTCGAACATTTTCTTCATTCAATACTTTTATTGAAGTTCAAAGTATACATTCTTAAGACAATAAATACCTGGCTGTTTTTTCTTAGTATCACAGAGGTACCATCATCAACTTCAAATTCTCCGTAGTCTCTTAGACACCGTACCTGAAAAGAAAATCAGATATTTTATCCAAATTACCTTTTAAAATATGCAGTGATCATAACATGAAGTGGGATTATATAAATGCCCGAACAGTAAAAGTACTGTATTTTATGTGTCTGTTTCCTCCTCTGTGTACTTAGGACCCTTACTATTCCCAGATATTTACTGTGGTCCTAAACCTAAAGATCTCAATTTCCTACGTCACCGGGAAGGGAAACATAAGCTTTGCAAATGTATACATGGATGGTATTACCAATAAGGAAACCAGGGATTTAGATAAAAGGAGACTACATAGTTGGACGTTTTCCTCTCAAACAATGCACTATATTAATCAGAAGGAATAAAAATGAGGGACATAACAGTGGCAAACAAGAAAGAAAAGAGCATTTTACCTCAACTAGATTGACCAGATCCTTCCCATAATCCATCAGGATAAAAGAACATACACCTAAAAACAAACTGTTTTTCTTTTTAACAATTTATTGGGGCTCATACAATTCTTATCACAGTTCATACATATACATACATCAATTGTATAAAGCACATCTGTACAGTCTTTGCCCTAATCATATTTTTCTCTTTTCCTTTTTTACATTTTATTAGGGACTCATACAACTCTTATCACAATCCATACATATACATACATCAATTGTATAAAGCACATCCATACATTCCCTGCCCCAATCATTCTCAAGGCATTTGCTCTCCACTTAAGCCCCTTGCATCAGGTCCTCTTTTTTATTTTTTCCCCCTCCCTCCCCTTTCCCCCTCCCTCGTGTGCACTTGGAAATTTATACATCGTTATTTTGTCATATCTTGCCCTATCCGGAGTCTCCCTTACCCCCCTTCTCTGCTGTCCCTCTCCCAGGGAAGAGGTCACATGTGGATCCTTGTAATCAGTACCCCCTTTCCAACCCACTCACCCTCCACTCTCCCAGCATCGTCCCTCACACCCTTGGTCCTGAAGGTATCATCCACCTTGGATTCCCTGTACCTCCAGCCCTCATATGTACCAGTGTACAGCCTCTGCCCTATCCAGCCCTGCAAGGTAGAATTCGTATCATGGTAGTTGGGGGGAGGAAGCATCCAGGATCTGGAGGAAAGTTGTGTTCTTCATCGGTACTACCTCGCACCCTAATTAACCCATCTCCTCTCCTAAACCCCTCTATGAGGGGATCTCCATTGGCCGACACTTAGGCCTTGGGTCTCCACTCTGCACTTCCCCCTTCATTTAATATGGTATATATATACATATATACATATACATATATACATATACACACATGTACACATACATACACACATATCTTTTTTTTTTTTTGCATGATGCCTTATACCTGGTCCCTTGGCACCTCGTGATCGCACTGGCCGGTGTGCTTCTTCCATGTGGGCTTTTTTGCTTCTGAGCTAGATGGCCGCTTTTTCACCTTCAAGTCTTTAAGACCCCAGACACTATCTCTTTTGATTGTCAGGCACCATCAGCTTTCTTCACCACATTTGCTTATGCACCCATTTGTCTTCAGCGATCCTATCATGGAGGTGTGCAGTCAATGATATGATTTTTTGTTCTTTGATGCCTGGTAACTGATCCCTTCGGGACCACTCGATCACACAGGCTGGTGTGTTCTTCCATGTGGACTTTGTTGCTTCTGAGCTAGATGGCCGCTTGTTTATCTTCAAGCCTTTAAGACCCCAGTCACTACCTCTTTTGATAGCCGGGCACCATCAGCTTTCTTCACCACATTTACTTGTTCACCCACTTTGGCTCCAGCCGTTGTGTCGGGAGAGTGAGCATCATAGAGTTCCAATTTAATAAAAGGAGATATTCATGCATTGAGTGAGTGAACAAACTGTTTTTCAAAGGAAATCAAGTCTTCCAATCTCTTGTTTCTCAGGAATACTTAAAAATACATTTAAAAGATTCAGTTTCATGCTCTTTCATTTTGCTTACACAGTAACTTAGCAATCAATTAATTTTCATTTAGTATTTTAAAAATAAAACAAAATTTATGGAAGATGGAATGTTAGATTACATTAAGATGCTTGAAATTAAAGTGCCAACATCCAATCATTTTTGACCTATAAAATGTAAGCTTAATATAGTTCAGCTCACACATCACTATTACCTTAAAACTGTGAATCAAAGTTTGTTGCAGAGAGGGCACTATAAGCATTTCCATACTCCTGTCCCTCTATAGCAGTGTTTCCCAAAGTGGGGATACTGCAATGATCCAGGAGGAGTACAAAGCAGATAGCTACACTTTATCCTGGAGTATAGGCTATTGTATAAAAGTTTTTAATTTTACACACACACACACACACACACACACACACACACACACCATAGTGAATGAAGGGGTAAGTGCAGCGTGGAGACTCAAAGCCCATTTGTCGGCCACTGGAGATCCCCTCATAGAGGGGTTTAGGAGAGGAGATGGGTCAGTCAGGGTGCGATGCAGTACCGATGAAGAACACAGCTTTCTCCCAGATCCTGGATGCTTCCTCCCCCAACTACCATGATCCGAATTCTACCTTGCAGGACTGGATAGGGCAGAGGTTGTACACTGGTGCATATGGGAGCTGGAGGCACAGGGAATCCAGGGTGGATGATAACTTCAGGACCAATGGTATGAGGGGCAATGCTGGGAGAGTGGAGGGTGAGTGGGTTGGAAAGGGGGAACTGATTACAAGGATCCACATGTGACCTCCTCCCTGGGAGATGGACGGCAGAGAAGGGTGAGGGGGGGGGGTAAGGGAGACTCCGGATAGGGAAAGATATGACAAAATAACAATGTATAAATTACCAAGGGCACATGAGGGAGGGGAGAAAAAAAAGAGGACCTGATGCAAAGGTAAAGTGAAGAGCAAATGCTTTGAGAGTGATTAGGGCAAAGAATGTAGGGATGTGCTTTATACAATTGATGTATGTATATGTGTTGATTGTGATAAGAGTTGTATGAGCCACTAATGAAATGTAAAAAAAGAAAGAAAAAAAAAAGAACACAGCTTTCCCCCGGATCCTGGATGCTTCCTCCCCCCAACTACCATGATCCTAATTCTACACTGGTGCATATGGGAGCTGAAAGCACAGGGAATCCAGGGTGGATGATAACTTCAGGACCAATGGTATGAGGGGCAATGCTGGGAGAGTGGAGGGTGAGTGGGTTGGAAAGGGGGAACTGATTACAAGGATCCACATGTGACCTCCTCTCTGGGAGACGGACGGCAGAGAAGGGTGGGGGGGCGGGCGGTAAGGGAGACTCCGGATAGGGAAAGATATGACAAAATAACAATCTATAAATTATCAAGGGCTCATGATGGAGGGGGGCAAGGGAGGGAGGGGGGAAAAAAAGAGGACCTATTGCAAAGGGCTTAAGTGGAGAGCAAATGCTTTCAAAATGATTAGGGCAAAGAATGTAGGAATGTGCTTTACACAATTGATGTATGTATATGTGTGGATTGTGATAAGAATTTATGAGCCCCTAATAAAATGTAAAAAAATGATTAGGGCAAAGAATGTACAGATGTGCTTTATACAATTGATGTACGTATATATATGGATTGTGATAAGAGTTCTATGAGCCCCTAATAAAACAATTAGGAAAAAAACAGGCCCAAAGAACAAAAGAAAACTGGGTTAGCAATATATATACATAAATTAAAATATCTATAAAGAGATTCTATCACCGCCCTCTAGTTGATTCTAACTCACAATGACCCTATATTGGTTTTCCAAGGTTGTAAATCCTTACAGAAACTAAGAGTCTCATCTTTCTCCTGAGCAACAGTTGGTAAATTTGAACCTTAAGAACCTCAGAACCCTGGTGGTACAGCAGTTAATCACTGGGTTGCAATCTGCATGGTCGACAGTTCAAAACTACCAGTACCAGTAGGAGAAAGCCTGGACTTTCTACTCAGAAACCCATAGGGGATCCCTAGGAATCAGCATTGACTCAATACCAGAGAGTTTGGTTCTGGAACCTTATGGTTAGCAGTCCAATCAATGCCTATCCTACAATGTCAGCAGGGATCCTAAGAAAGAGATGAAGAGATGTAGTCAATGAATAAGGCCCATCTAGCCATCATCTCTTATGCATTGTATTATCAATTCTAGCCTATATGGCTATGGTTAAAATCCCATTTTGGAGGGATGGTTATGTGGAAAAGCCATCTCAGAAGCAGGAACACAGAGAAATGCTGGACCATCAAGGTGTAAGAGGCCCTAGTGGGACATACTTGAGATCTTTGTCTGAAGTGGTAGAGACTGAGATGGAGGCATCAAAGGCTGCAGCACAGAGACCATGGGACAGAACAGAGGGACTAGGCCAAGACCAGAGGCTGAGGCAAGGCGTCCATGACATAAAACAGAGGAGCAATACTGAGACTATGATACTTTGAGGCAGAGCAGTGGGCTGCCTTTCTGGCCCAAAGAGGCAAAGGGACTATGTGACTGAGAGGCTAAGGACTAAAGACTGACATGACTGCTGGATGACAGGAGAGGTACACTTACTGTTTCCTGATGCTGACTTGTGGTAACTAGTTACCTTCCTTAATAAGCCCACTAAATTGTGAATATTGTCTGTGAGTTCTGTGAGGCCAACTGGGACCGATAATTGAACCCGACAGAAAGGCAGTGTGTGAGGGAGGAGTGGGTGGTGTCAGAATAGATATTGAAGGATGAAGGATGGAGGCATGTCTGAACTCTGCCTCATGGAAACAGTGAAGCCAGAGAAAGTCAAATACGGCCCTCTGATATGTCTTCCTACATTTAAAGAAGCCAATCCAATTACTAGCACTAACAAATAAGAGAAACAACGTTACTGGATAACTCAACAGGATATTTGAGTTGGCAGAAGAACAGAACAGCTTATTGAGTCTGAGGAACAAAAGTAAAGAAACATGATCCCAAGGAACACCATCAAGCAAATCAATGCAAATATTATGGAAGTCCCAGAAGAGGGCAAAGGGTAACTAAATAAAACTTAATAGACAACAGCAGAACATTACCAAAACTTGACAAAGGACAAGAATGTACATATCAATGACACTTAAGAATTTCCAAATCAGAAGAAAGCCTGAGAGATCCACACCAAAATATCTTATCTTCAAACTCTTTAAAAAAAGATAAAATCTTGACAATATCAAATAAAATGAAGTACCAATTTACATATATAGAAACCCTGGAAACCAGGAGGTAATAGAGTCACATATTTAAAATAATGAAAGAAATGAACAGCCATCCAAGATTCCTATAGCCAGCAAAACTTTCCTTTATAAATGAGGATAAAATTCAAGAAAACAAATAAAACCTGAGGGAATGTTGAGACATTCCTTTAGATTGAAATACAAGGAGAGTAGATTGCAAGATGAAGCAATATAGAGAAAAAGGTGTTAGGTTCCTGGATTCAGGTACCTGAAAGAATTCACACAGCAGAAGCAGGTTTGTAATCCAAGTGATTTTATGGGGAAAAGGGAAGTTTCAGGTATTACAGCCTCAAATAATACACATTGTTTTAAGAAAGCATACAAGGATCCGCAGAACTGCACATGGGTTCACTGCTGAATGGGGAAAAAACACATAGAAAGAACAGGAACACGTAACCCAGCACGTGGAACCAGGAAATCCCAGGGGCCAAAAGGGCTCCCACCCCCCACTTGTGGAGAATGCTGGAATGGAAGGAAGTCAAGGCAGGGTCTTTATTCCCTCCTTTCCACAACGGCTGGGGGAAGCATGGTTGAAGGTATTGGTTGGTTCCACTGGCTTGAGTTTAGGCCCACCTGTGTGAGGTAATGTAACTGAGCCTAATCTGTGTGCCCTGGTGGACCTCCCCTCGGGGCGGAGGGAGCTCTTGTCTGAGCATGCTCAGTTTGATTGTTCTAAAATTTAACGGATGCCTGATTTCTTCCAATCCTTTTGCTTTAGCCTTATGCAGTTAGTGCGGAGACAACCCCCTTGTGGTGCTTATGTAATCTGATGTCAATTTGGGACTTGAGAGGATTAAGAGTGAAGTGGTGGAGTCTAGTTGGTCAATCAGGATAGCCAGTGAGGCCTCTGTGTGGGCATTGCCTTCGCCTGAGAATTCTGGGAACTCAGTATTTCCTCCTTAAACAGGAGACGCTTCTCTCTCTCAGCTCACTTCCTTGGAGATGCTCTACTGGCAAGACACATGGCACTATGTCCTGGTAGCTGGGAAAGCCACACGGACCTACCCTGATGCAACAGACCTCTGGAGCCAGAGAAGCTACATAGAGAAGAACCCTGCCAGCGCTGAGATGTTTACAATGCTACTGGATCCAAAAACTTTCTACTCGCTGGTTCAAGATCGTCCTGCAATCGGAGTCATTGCATGTTTCGTGAGTCTGACGAGGCCTTTACAGATTGGTATCAGACATATGGGCTAATATTGGGCTCACGGACTTGACCTGGACTGGGCTGGGACGTTTTCGCAATATTCAGTTGTTCTTCTATATAAACCTCTTTCTTATAAACATGAGTTTCTATGAATTTGTTTCTCTTGTCTACCCAGACTAACACTCCCCCTTTATGGCCCCTATTCTGGCTACCTAACATATTTAGCCAACACCTAAGTTGAATGCAAACATTTTTCTTTGGTCTTCTTTATTCAATATTCAAAAGTATACAAAAGAGGATAATAAAGATGGTTCAAAATCCAAAAATTAACTAAGCGCCAAAGTACGTGGTACTACTGGAAGAAATGAGGAGCAAAGAGAGGATAACCCACTTAACAAGTAACAAAATGACAACTATATGACAGGGACTTCAAGTGTGTGCAAATATGGAATTTAAAAACTGAAAAAAGTCCCAGAAACATTTGAAGCTCCTTGGTAAGTACTTCCTTAGTGGTAGTAACTTTCAATATGAAAGTATTAAAATGTCCAGTGTAAAAGCAGAGACCTTGTGATATGCATATGATACAACTTTGCTTATGGAAAGCTAAGAGGATTCAACACATTAATGAAGAACTGAGACTAAAGCTTTCTGTAGGGATTATGGCTCGATGGAAAAAAAAAGCCTCATGCTCGGGCCAATAAACACAATGATAAAAAGAGAAAAAAATAAATTGACACGGATTTCATTTATTTCAATGCATAATCAACATTCATGGAATTAGTGAAGAAATCAAGCCATGAGATAAATGCTGCAAAAGACTTCTTTAAAGTGTTAAAGAGCAGCAGAGTCAGCAAAATGACTGTCAGACAACAAACTCGGACAACTCTCAGCAATTATAGAGAAGGTCCACTAGGAGCGATATCCTAAACTTCATGGAAGAGAATCTCAATATGAAGTACATCCAAGCTTCTTAAACTGAGAGAGCAGTAGCAACTACTAACAGATTCCCCTCTTTGTTATAGGCTGTCCACACGCTGGGGAAGCGTCCCTCCTGCCTGGCATAGCCAATTTTTTCTGGTCCCTGAGCTAACCCAGCTGACCAAGCCTCTTGGCTTGCTGTCCTCTGGTGAAGAACAGCTTTGCAGAGTCAGCTTGGTGCAGACAGTCACTAGCCAAGCTTAACTTTTGCTTTGTTCTACAGTTCCACCAGCCCTTGCTCAACATTCCTCACCTTGCCACCCCCAAGCAGGAAATGTGTTAGCAAAACAACACAATTAGGGGGCAAGGGGGAAAGAGAAGCCTAGCACTTCCCGCACCAATCTCAAAGTAGACTTGAGAGGTTTAATTTAACCCCCCCCCCATTGGGTGAGAAATCCACACACCTGGCCTCTAGACCTGGCAGGAACCCCATCTTATCCCTCAAGGGGTGGAGTCAAGGGACAGAGTTTTTGTGGGTTTTGAACTGTGGACCATGCTGATCGCAACCCAATGTGTAACCACTGTACCACCAGGGGTCCTTTTATCTCAGTAAAACTATGAAAACTAGTCCTCGGTTTATCTGACCCCAGCCATGCTATTTTTTAATCACCTAATATGTATATGAAAGGTGAACAATGAATAAGACAGAGGTGAATTGATAACTATGAATTATGATATCGCAGAAAAGCACTGACAAAACATCAACAGCCAGAAGAGCAAACAAAGCTATGCTGGAAGAGCTACAGCGGGAGTGCCCCTTAAAGAGGCCGACTCCGTGTATATGTCATCTGGATGGCAAGTCCCTGGATGGTCAAAAAGAGGAAGCCTCTCAGTGGTACACATTGACACCATGACTGCAATAATGGGCTCAAACAGCAATGTTTGAGAAGAGGGTGCGGGGCAAGGCAGTGTTTCATTCTGTTGTACATCTAGTTACTATGAATAGGACTTGGTGGCACCTAACAAAACTATATTCATATCTCCTTCTTACATAATAGGAGCATAATCCACACATTCAATAAAATCCATTCTCAAGAGGTAAAACTTACTTCAATATATAAGCTTTGGGGAGGCTTCATATCCTGTGTTATGTCCAAACCTTCATTTCCTCCCAATGACCTCATGTAAGTAGCAAGGGACTTCTTATAACAATTGAACCATTCTATCTGAAAACAGAAAAATGGTCTTTTTACCAAGTGACAAAGAAAACAAGCTTGCCAACATTGTGTAATCGTGACTTCAAACAGCACATACGCCCATGTAGATCATGAGTGTGGCATTCCTGTATTTATATAGCGAACATTAATGGTTGTCTTCTACGAGTCAGGAACTGTCTGTGCACTTAGGATGGAGCATTCAACCAAAACAGACAAAATTCTTGTTATCACATAGCTTACAAACCAGTAGACCTAAGCACAGATCTAAAAAAACCATTCAACCAGAAACAACACTACGAAAAACACATGATTCAATTATGGTCGCATTAAATACTGCACGGACTCTTTTTATAAGAATGGAACAACATGCTTGAGCAGACAATGCAAATGTCCCCAAAGAGAAGGAAGGACAAGCAAAATGAGGAGTGCACACAATAGAAGATAGTGAGGCTTACTTTGGAATTCAGTTCTAAGTTGTATCTGACAAGGGTAAACCTTTATCACATGTAAAGTGGCGCAAGAGGTCACATTATTTTACGACTGCATTTGTAGGAAAGTCAGTCATCGGAATTCTATAAATGTAAAAAAGTAGATTAAGAGTTGCCAAAGGGCTGGGGGAAGGAAATAATAATAAAAGGCATTTGTTATTTTTTAAAGTCTATTATGGTTAGGGTGAAAGTTTACAGAGAAAACTCATGTTTTATACAGTAATTTATATATATTTTGTTTTGTGACATTAGTTGCAATCTCCTCAGAATCTTATTTATGTATAATTACAGAAAGGTAGGCAAAACAAAGATGTACAGGTTAATGACATTATTAAGAAACAGCCTGGTCAAGGAGTAACACATCCTCAGCCCCAAAATGGAGACTTATCATTTTGTTCCATTCTGAAAATTTTACATTATCACCCAAGAATGCATCCCTAAAACACTAGTTTAGTGCTGTTCATTATTTGTACTTTAAATAGATCCACACAGTATTTATTATTTTGTGACAAATTTCTTTCACTAAACATATTTTGGATTTCTGAAATTCTACTTTAAAGTGATGAAGAGCAAGGATGTCACACTTTGAGGACTGAGCAATGCCATGGGATTTTCCATTGACCTTAGCCATGGGATTTTCCATTGCCTCATAAGCATATGAAAGTTGGACAACAATTAATAAAGACCAAAGAATAGATGCCTTTGAATTAGCATGTTGGCAAAGAACACCGAAAGTACCATGGACTGCTAACTGAACAAACAAATCTGTCTCGGAAGATCACAGCCAGACTGATCCTTAGAGATGAGTATGGCAAGACTTGTCTCACAAGTTTTGGGCACGTTTTCAGGAGACCAGTCCTTAGAAAACGACACAATACTTGGTACAGTGCAAAGTCAGTGGGAAAAACAAAAACAACTCAAGGAGATGAATTGATACGGTAACTCAACAATGGGTTCAAACATAACAATTGTGAGGATGCAGAGTCCAGTAGTACTTCATGCTGATCTAGACAGGGCCACTATGAGGCGGAACTGACGAGAAGGCACCCACCACTACTATGTTGGTTAGTATTGGGTTATGTGTTGGCTAAAGCCAAGGTCAACAGTTTGACTCAACCAGTTACACCTAGGGAGAAAGGGGATTTCTGCTCCTATAAAGAAATACAGCTTCAGAAACCTAAAGAGACAGTTCTACTTTGCTCATCCTTAAGGATTGTTAAAAGTCAATGGCAGTGGGTGTTTTACACAATCAATGTATGTATGTATGGATTGTGATAATAGTTGTATGAGCCCCAATAAAATGATTTTAAAAAAAGAAATTATGACATAAGATTATCTCTCTCTAAAGTGTCTTGGAGTCTCTAACTTGTAAACTACTATTTGTCTACCTTCATGGAAAAAAATAATACACTAATCTTTGTTAAAGATGGCATCACCTATCCCTTATCGGTGAGTTCAAAGTGAAATGTTCACATATAGAAACTGAATTTCGGTTTATGCTCTGAGAAGGAAAAGGCAGAGGCAGTGATTCTCTCCATAGACTAGACCTTGTAGAGACTCTATTAACACAGAATTTGGAGCCCAGCTATAAGGGATTTCCATTGAACTCAAGGTCAAAATGAAGTCTAAAGTATGGAAATTTAATCTCAAGACTAACATTATAATTGTTAATTATAATTTTCTGGTTCGAAAATCAGCATCTTGAAGTCTTACTTGTGTGCCTTGTCATGACTACCTTGTACTAAACTAAAAAAGTTTATGCACGACAAGTTCATGTATTTATGTTTAAAATAAAATCCTCATCTATTGGTTACTTAAATTTTAAGATAAAATCCTACAAGAACTATTACTCTTAAACACTCTATGTTTTAAAAAAAATACTATAGCTATTGTTATTAGAGAAAGAACATGTTCTGTTCATTTCACCATAATAAAGAGGCACCCCTCAAGTCCACTTAATGTAAGATTCCGGCACAAAGACCATGGAAAAAGAACCTGAAAAATTAACTGGTAACGTAATTATTTAGTAGTTCCCTCAAGAAGCTGAGGTACTTTGTTTCTTTCTCCAGAACATGAACAGAATAAAAATAAAGCATGGAAATGTACTTAGCAATCCAAGATCAGAGGAGGCAATGGTATTAGAGATTAAAACCTGAGCAGACTGCGGATGACAGTGGAAGCCCAAAAACTCCATTTGCACAGTTCCCACACAGATTAAGCCTCCAGTGAATCTCCTTAGACCATGAACAAAGAATGGAAATAGTCTTGTTATACACTGAGTGCATTGGAAAGTAGGTTAACACAGATAATTTTTAACGTTATTGTTTTTCTCTCTTTTGGTCCCTTTTAAATTTGTTCTAGTTTTTATATTTTCTTTTGGATTGAGGGCTGTTTTTTTTGCATATGATTTTCTTTCTTTTTTTTGGAGTTTTCAGTGGTTTATTGAGCATTCAATATTTTGCCATGATGACTTAGGATAGTTAGGTGTTTTTTTTTATTTTGTGTTTTACATTTTATTAGGGGCTCATACAACTCTTATCACAATCCATACGCATATGATTTTCTTTAAATAAAATCTAGGATAGGACTTAGTTACTGTGAAGACTATAAATGGATTAAGTTTCTTTGGGTTAGGACAGGGCAGGCTGGGGCAAATGGTGAGTTTAAGACTGAAGAAAATGTTCTAAAATTGATGGAGATCATAACTGCACAGCTCTTTTTAATATATTTAAACCACTGGGTTGTGTGGTATATGAATTATGTCAATTAAACTCAAGTTAAATTTTTTAAATGCAGTTAGCAAGTAAATTGTTTATAAAACTCATGGCAAATTTACTGAATACATGCCGTGGCAATTACATTATATCCTGTCAGCCTGTCAATAAAATTGCAGCTTTATGACCTCATTTTGAGGCATGACAGAAATAAGTAGCTCAATGGAGATCAAACCCAGTCTCTCTGCCTTCCTTTTCTGCGCTGAGACAGTCAGAGAGCTGGAGGAGACCCGTGCCAACACTGAAATGCATACACTGCCACTGGATCCACAAGACCTTCTACCCACTGGCCTGCGATATTCCTGCATTTGGCATCATTACATATACTGTGAATCTAAAGAGGAATTTATCGACTAGTACCGAACATATAGGCTAATATCGGACTTAGGAACTTGATCTGAACTGGGCTGAGATGTTTTCTCAATATATAATTGCTCTTTTATATAAAGTTCTTATACACATGAGTGTATGACTGTTCCTCTAGTCAACCCAGACTAACACTTTCTTTCATAAGTGATATACTATACCAAACTCACACAATAACAGCATTGATCACATTCCGTTCTATGCTATGTTCCAAATGGGCAGCCTTAATCATCCTGTAACAATCCTGTTAATACAGCAGTTCTCAACCTGTGGGTTACGACCTCTTTTGGGGTCAAAGGACCCTTTCACAGGAGTCACTTAAGACCATTGGAAAACATGTATTTCCAATGGTCTTAGGAACCAAGTCACTGCTCCTCTATCCATCTCCAGGAGGGTCTGCCCACATACGAGTACGCAGTGTAATGACATAATCAGACAACCCCATCACATTCAACTTGTACAAATAAAGGTGGATGTGACAGGGTTGGCACCACAATGTGTTTATGTGGACAAGTCACACATGCGTAGAGAGCAGCTGCTGTGTTAAAAGCAGCTACTGTGTTAAAAGCAGCGACAGTGTTAAAAGCAGCAGTATTGGTGGTAAATGACACTTCATGAATTATTATTTCTGGGTAAAATCATAAACTACTGCAAAATATCGATATCTGTACCATGGGAACTTTATCTGGATGCTGATTGGTCTTTTTATATTCAGCTGTGGTTGATGTGAATACTGCTCCTTGTGATAGTAACAGGTATGTAAAAACACAACATAGAGAATGTTAAATCATAGGAAATTTTAATAAACTGTATTGACTAAATTGTGCCATGTATCATCTTTAGTACTATTTTTTTTTAAATAAGAAATTTAAACAAGACGCTTGACTTGAAGGGAAAACTATCTAGGCTTCATTGAGAGTAATTTACGCCTACTTAAAGACAGATTGCCCTACATGTAATAGCTACATACAAAAATGTTATAAAACTGTCCTTGGTTTTACAATGATAAATGAAAAACATAAAAATTCTTCAATCGAACAAGGCATGCAAGGATTTTTTTCATGTCATTTTTTTTGTTTTTGTTAAACAGTGAGAGCAAAATAACCTACTGAAATACAAAGAGAGAAGCTGAATGAGCAAGCCACTGATGGAGAAGGGGAGCTTTCACAGAACCAGTGTTTTCCCCATCCCATCTCCACCTGATGTTGATCAAAACATACCATTGGTGATTTAGTAAACGAATAAATAAACAAAGGGAAAAATTTAATATGCTTGTGTACATGCACCAGTTACTTTGTGTACAATAAAGGAATGAGGAAGGGGAAATGAAATAAAGAGAAAACTATACTGTAGTTGTCAGGAGGTGGTGGAATCAAACTGTGGTTTTCTAATCGAGAATGGATTCTTGGTCGGCTGGAAGAGAGTTCTGGAGGAAAGGAGCAGGCTCCCTTAGAAGATGCCTCCTGTCTGCTGCTGGAACACATCAATTGTATCTTCATCCTCCATTTCCAACTGTGCAGGTGTGTCTGTTTCATTGATTGGCTGTCTGTGGAATCAAATCAGATCTGACTCATTGACAAACCCTGTTCACAATAGGCTTCCATTAGCTTACTAAGTGGGTGTGCCTCTGAATCTTAAACTGCACCACAGAACCATCCTGCCCTACCACCTTCAAGTTAATCTGATCATTGTTCTCAGTCTTGACTCCTCCCTTGAGTTTTTTGTTGGCCAGGGTGAATGCTGAAGTCTTCTCAAAAGAGGTACCAGGTCCGCACCAAACGAGCACACAGGCAGCTGCAGGAACAGCAGGAGGAGGTGGCAGTGGTGGAGGAGGGAGAGCCATCTTTTGTATTATTAAAGCTATGGTTATATATTATTTTCATTAGCCAACCATCCCATGACAATGGATCATGTAGAAGAACGTTAAGAAAAGATAGTGAGGATTTTTTATGGTATGGTTTTACTTCAATGACAGCAGGAACTGAGAAACTACAATGTCTTACTTGTTGTGAAGTTCTATTAGTTGAATCTATGAAGCTGAACAAACTAATATGCCATTTTGATAGCAAATATCCGAGCTTTGCTGGCAAGGATACCAACTATTTTAAAAGCAAAGCTGATGATAAACTCAAGAAAGCCAGACTTGACACTGGTGGCAAGTACCACAAACAAAACGTAGCAGTCATTGAAGTTTCATATTTGGTGGCACTCAGAATCACCAGCGCTATGAAACCCTACACCATTGCTGAGGATTCACTGTTGCCAGGGGCCAGTAAATTGTTCGAGTTATGATCAGAGATGAATTTGTTACAAAATTGAGCGCAATTTTCTTATCAAATGACACTGCCTGCAGAAGAATAGCAGACAAGGCTGCTGATATTCTTGATCAGATAATCCAGGAAAGTAAATCTGCTCCACTTCCAATATTTAGCATCCAGCGTGATGAATCTACAGACGTTGCAAACTGTTCACAGTTACTGTTTACCTGAGGCATATTAATGATGGCGACTTTAAATATGAGTTTCTTTTTTTGCAAACCTCTTAAAATGGCAACTACTACACGTGATGTATTTGATAGTTGGTTCATTCTGAAAGAGCATAAGATCTCTTGGGAAAAGGTTTGTGGTGTTTGCAGATGATGCTCCACTATGCTAGGATGTCAATCTGAATTTCAACGTTTGGTACTGAGTCACCGAAAGTCACCGGAACTCACTGTATAACTCCTCAGAAAATATTAGCAACAAATACACGGCCAAAAGAGTTACAAGAAGTAATGAGAAGCATCATAAATTCTGTCAATTTTGTAAAGGCGAGCACTTTAAACAGTCTACTGCTTTCGCAACTGAAGTGAGACGGTTGTCCAGAGGAAAAGTTTTAAAAGGTGTTTTTGAGCATGGTGATGAACTCAAAACGTTTTTTATCAGAAAACATGACCGCAGTTCAAAGCATTTTGCAGCGATAAAAGTGAGATACAGAAAATAGTTTGATTGCCATCTTTGCCATCTTGAATGAGTTACAATTTATTACTGCAAGGACAAAATGCAACATGCCTTGATTTATCTGAAAATATCTGACCATTCCAAAGGAAACATCAGCTTTGGGGGAAAAAATTGGATGAAAATAAAATTTACCAAAAAAATAATAAAAAGAAAATAAAATTTACATGCCTACCCTATCTGTTTTCTTTGAAGAACATGACACTGAACCAGACAAAAGGATTACAATTTCTGTGAAAGAACACTTGCATATGCTTGCAGATGAAATTTCATCGTACTTTCCAAATCTACCCGACACCTCATTTGCACTTGCCAGAAGCCCATTTGCAGTCAAAGTTGAAGATGTTCCTGAGATAGCACAAGAGACGTTTATTGAACTAACAGCGATGCAGCGAGAACTGATTTCTCTACAATGCCAGTTACAAAATTCTGGATCAAGTGTTTGCAGTCAGGTCCTGTTCTGTCGGAGACTGTGTTGCACCTTTTTCTTCCATTTCCAACAACTTATCTTTGTGAAACAGGGTTTTCCAGCTTGTTTGTTATCAAGTCTAAATAAAGAAGTAGATTTGTTGTGGAAGATGATCTTGTGCTCTTGCAAAGACTGTCTGGAGAATTTCTGATCTAGTGAGAAAGAAACTATCTCAACCTTCTGGCTTTTTACGCACACTGTCGCAAAATGTAGCAATGTAGTTCACTATTGTTATATTAAGACTGTTACTCATGCTACACCATGCTTCAAGACAAAATTTCATTTATTTATAATTAGAAATCAGTATTTCACAAGATATAATTACCTATTTTTGTGATTAATCACTATGCTTTAAATATGTTCAATTTGTAAACTAAAAATATATCCTACATATCAGATGTTTACATTATAATTCACAACAGTAGCAAAATTACAGTTATGAAGTAGCAACAAAAATGATTTTAAGATTGGGGATCACCACAACATGAGGAACTCTATTCAAGGGTCGTGGCATTAGGAAGGTTGAGAACCAAGGCTGTAGTAGGACACACTATGACCCCATTTTGTAAATAAAGGAGTGAACACAGAGCAATGAGGTTACTTGCCCAAGATTAGAAAGCAGTGTCAGGAGTTGAAACCAAGTGTTCTGACTCTAATGTTCTATCTTGAAATACTGGTCTAGCACCCTACCTTCAGTGACAAATACTCATCTTATTCTGAATATTTATTCATGCTGACTAGAAAACTACATATCTCCTAAGAATAATGTCGGCTTTTCAACTCCACTGATGAATCACTAATAAATAAAAGAAACTCCTTTTTTCATTGTTTGTCAGTTTTCCCTGTAGCACTAGAATTACTTACTACTACTCCCTTCCAGGAGGGTACCCCAGTGGCAGTTGCTACATTTGTCACTATTAATGGAAAGGTTGGCAATTTGAATCCACTTAGCTACTCTGTAAGAGAAAAATATGGCAGTTGGTTTCCATAAAGATTGATAGTGTATATGGATTATGTGCCAAATAAGACAGTTCAAAACAAAAATAATGTATAGCCTTATAAACCTCTGAGGCAGTTTTAGTCACAATCGACTTGAGAGTAATGAGTTTGGTTTTATACTTCCCATGCCTATCGCAGTAAGTACTAACTGCTTAAAAAACGCTGAAAACTTATTGCTGAAAAGGTGATCAAATCATGGATCAAATGATAGCAACTCAAAAGATTAGCTAGGAATCTTGGAGTAGTAAGCTTATGCTAGTGAGGAATAACTCAGAAAAGTATGGTAAGAATGGTTGCTTAATTCAAAAAGTATGTGTCAATAAATTATATATACAAACTGCTGAGTTAGTAGTTTATATTTACCTCTACACATTCTCACAAACAAAATATAGAAAATTTACAGAAAACAGAGAAATACTAGTAAACATCATTGTAGAAAAAAAAAAAGCCAGGATCTCAGTATTTTCCCAAAATCATTAACTTGAAAAAGTGCTAACTTACTTCTTCAGCAGACATGTGAAATCGTAAAGCATTAGGCAACACACTGCCATATTCCCACCTAAGTGCACGAATCCGCAGTAACTGGTCATACCTAGGACATTGAGAGAGTATTAGCATACAAACAAGCAGGAAATCAGACACTGTTCTATCAGTAAGGACTCAAGGATCTTATCAACTAAACTGTCATTTGTGGATTTTTTTTTTTTTTAAGATTCTGATGCAAATAGATCTACTCTAAGAAGACATCTTTGGGACTACCAGAAATCGGGAATAGGAACTGGGCTGATGCCCCTAGCACTGTTCATTGTCGTAACTGTGATGGTGACACAGCAGTAATGTGGAAAAAGATCAGAAAGGCCCTTATTTCTTAGAGATGTATCCTAAAGTATATAGTGGTAAAATGTTATCTGATGTTTAGTACTTAGTTTTAAGTAGCCTAACATACATATGTCATAAATTATGGAAAATTTATTGTTAAATTTATAAGACAACTCCAGGAGCTTCACTATATTATTCTCTCTGCTTTCAAGAATAGTGCAATCTTTTACAATACAAATTTTAAACTGGAAAAACGAAATTAAAATGCTTACATTAAATCAAACTTAAAAGAAATAACTCACTGCCACATGGAGTTGTTTGACTCATACTGACACTGTAAGGACAGGATAGAAGCGCACCAGTGAGTTTCCGAGATTGTAACTCTTTTTTAAGAGTAGAAAGCCTCATCTTTTCCCCGCAGAACAGCTGGTGGTTTTGAAATGCTGTTTCTGGTTAACAGTCCAGCGCATAAACACTGAAAACACTCTCACTTCCATCAAGCCAATGCTGACTCATAGCAAACCCCTGTGGGTTTCCGAGATTGTAATTATTTACAGGAATAGAAACACGGCCTTTTCCCCTCGGAACTACTAGTGGTTTTGAACTGTGGACCATGTAGATCACAGCCCAACAAGTAACCATGCTACCAGGGCTCCATGCATAACCACAGAGATAAATAAATCTGAGATCTGTTGCTATCAACCAGAAACTTAATTGAGAAACCCCATGGAAAACTCTTCTTTGTTTCCTGCTACTACAAGTAAAATCACAGCAGCTTACAAGTACGCAATAGTGCAGCGTCGATTTCTTAACAAAGAACAGTGCCGAAATTTGATGGTTGGTATCAAATTGCTTCTTCCGTCTGATTTTGCTTCATTACTAGGAAGAGAATTAAAGAGAAAATGGATAAATACACTGCAGAACAACAAAAATTTTTAAGTTTTATTGACATGTAACAATTCACATCAAACAATTCAATAGTTATTAAGAATTGTACAAAAAACTGTACAATTACCACTACAATCAATTTTAGAACATTTTCTTATTTCTTGTACTCATTGTTATTAGCTTCCTCTTTCCCACCAACCACCCCTACAATCCCCACAAGAAACCATTAAATCCAGTTCCTGGCACTACAGAACCAAAAAAATTAATTTTTCCATGATATTTTTCAAAGGACTGATACACGTACACATTTTTACCTATTTGTACGTAACAGTTTACCTAAGCAAATTGTGCTGCTTCTACTTCAGAACTTTTATTTACACATTACAAGATTAAAGTAAGAAAAAGCCAAGTTAACTAACTTGTCAATGCAATGATACTATAATAATTTAATCTCCTTTAACCATTTGGTATTGTACAGTTTTGCACACTGATTGCTTTCTATTATTTCAAAAGACAAGTGTCCTATTTGTTCACTGAGGTAAGAGAAAACCTGACATCATGGCCCGAAGAAGGTGGTCTTACATGATGTTTCTATTGTATGAGCACTCCGCTTCTAGGAGCACTTCCGAATCCTCACCACACTACTGTAGCTGGACATGGAGTCAGCAGTTTATTCATTCAACAAATATTTGCTATTTCCCCATCTATATTTTTTACTATACTTTAGGGTTTTTTCATATACAGAGGAAGTAGTTTCACCCTATAAAATGCACATCTTCTTAGACACTTGATATGGATCACATTTTAAAACCAGAAGAACAAAAGGAGTAAGTATCTACTTTAGCATTTTAAAGCAATTAGATGAATATAAAAAGGGTCCACCATGCTTTGTTCCACATAATGCACTAGGCCCTGAAAACAGGAAAAATGCACACCCTGTGCTGTTAGGTTTTTCTATCTGCTGTCACTCTATGGGTACCAGATTATGGTCTACATTGTACAAACTAAGCACAAATACACCTAATACCAAGTACTTAAAAACATACATCAAATGTCCTAAACAAAAATCACATTTATAGGTGGGTAAATAAAAAAGATTTCCTTTGATATATAATTTAACCAGACATTGCTTACAGTGATTGTTTTCTCAGAAGGACATCAGGAAGATGGGGGACAAATTTTTAAAACAAGAATTTACAAGTGTTATGAATACAAGAAAGTAGTTCAAAGTGGAACACATCCTGGCCCACCAAGCCCTGAGGACGATATTTCCACTCAGAGAAGTCAAAGCACAGAGAGGACCATATGGCCAGTCCACTATGAGACACGATGTACCTCACTGACCCATAGTACTACCAGGGGACAACACTGGAAACACAGTGTGGGAACTGTGCCCAATCTGACCCTATCACACTGAGGCAAAACACTAAGAGCCATGCAACAGAACAGCAAAGGAAGCAGAGCAAAGAAGTCTTGAGGGAGTACAAAAAATAGACTTTGGGGCCAGAGTGTGCCACCCCATCAGACTCAACTGGAAAACACTCCTAAAGGTCAACAAACAGACCTTGAACTATTTACAGGCTTTTCTTTTTTTTTTTTTTTGTCTTTTTTTGGTTTTCTTTTGTTGCTTCGTTTTGCTCTGTCTTGTTTTTTGTGCATATTATTATCTCTGCAATTCTATCTAGAAAAAATAGGCGGGATAAACAATCTGAAGGAGAAAACAACGGACTGCTGGTTCTGGGGAGATATGGGAGCAGGGGAGGCGGGGGTGGGGGTAAGGAAGTGGGTGTTAACAAACCTAGGGACAAGGGAACAATAAGTGATTCAAAATCAATGGCCAGGAGGGTGCAGGAGGCCTGGTAGGGCTTGATCAAGAGCAGTATAACCTAGAGGAATTACTGAAATCCAAATGAAGACTGAGCATGATAGTGGGACAAGAAGAAAGCAAAAGGAAATAGAGGAAAGAATTAGGAGTCAAAGAGTATTTAAAGGTCTAAATACAGGTGTGTACATGCCAATATTTATGTATGATGATGGAGAAGTAGATCTAATGTGCATGTATTTATAGGTTTAGTATTAAAGGACATTGGGACTCTACTCAAATACTCCCTCAATGCAAGAACACTTTGTTCTATTAAATTGGCATTCCATGATGCTCACCTTCCCTACATGATTGCTGAAGACAAAACAGGTGCATAAGCAAATGTGAAAAAGAAAGCTGATGGTACCAGCTATCAAAAGATATGGCCTCTGGGATCTTAAAGGCTTGAAGATAGAGACCCACATGGATGAAGCACACTAACCTGTGTGATCACGAGGTATCTATAGGAACAGGTACCAGTCATCAAAGAACAAAAAAAATCATCATTGTGAATGAGGGGGAGTGCGGAGTGGAGACTCAAAGTCCATCTGTAGGCAAGTAGACATCCCTTTACAGCAGGGTCACAGGGAGGAGACGAGCCAGTCAGTGTGCAGTATAACACTGATGAAACACGCAACTTTCCTCTAGTTCTTTAATGCTTCCTCCCCCAATTATCATGATCTCAATTCTACCTTACAAATCCGGGTAGACCAGAGGCTGTACACTGATACAGATAAGAGCCGGAAACACAGGGAATCCAGGGCAGATAAACCCTTCAGGATCAATGAGTGCAGCAATACCAGGAGGGTAAGGGGAAGGTGGGGGAGAAAAGAGGAACCAATGATCCACATATAACCCCCTCCCTGGGGGTGGAAAACAGAAAAGTGGGTGAAGGGAGATATTGGACAGTGTAAGACATGAAAAAAATTTTATAAATTATCAAAGTTTTGTGAGGTAGGGAGGGAGGGAGAAGAAGGGTAAAAAATGAGCGGATACCAAAGACTCAAGAAGAAAGAAAATGTTTTGAGAATGATGATGGCAACAAATGTGCTTGACATAATAGATGGATTTATGGATTGTGCAAAGAGTTAGTTATACAAGCCCCCAATAAAATGATTTAATAAAATAAATAAACCTAACCAAACTCACTACCAAAAAAAAAAAATTTCCTGTATCCATTGCTGGTAGGAATGTAAAATGGTATCGCTAATGTAGGTAGTAGTGTCGCAGCTCAACAAAAATCTGATCTACTACACCCAGATTTGAAAAGACATGCAAACAGACTTGTATACCAACATTCCTTGCTATACTATTTGCAATGGGTGAAGATAAGAACCACCTAATGCCCATGAATAGGAAAATGTGATATATATGTGTACACACTACTGCTGCTGCTGATGTTGTTACTCAGCCAATCGGAGAAATGAAGAATTGGCACAATCTACAATATGGATGGGACTCGATGTCATTAAACTAGTGAAAGAAGTCAACCACAGCACGGGACTTGGTTTCAATCTCTTGCCACCAAGAACAGTGGCCCAGAACTACCAGTCTGTTTTAATGCTTCTTTGCTTTTTATGGCAGGTGTGGCTCTGCTGTTGTAAATATTATTGGAACGTTTGCCCTATCACCAACTCCTGTTGTTTCTGTAAATAGTGCTCAGTCACTTAAAGGTTTAATTTACACAAGTCAACAATTCATGTATTGCAGTTCACAGCTGGCCCATACTTGTATAATTTCCCTTTCTCGACAATGTTCTAAATTCTGTAACATTGGCTAAACTAATGACACCATCAAAGTGTACCGGCTACACATTAGACTCCTAAGTGAAACATCAGCAGTTTAAAGTCACCAGCCAAGTCTGTGGGGGAAGGATGAGGCTTTTTACTCCTGTGATGATGTGCAGGCTGGGAGACTCACAGGACAGTTCTACCCTGCCCTATAAAGTTGTCATGAGTCAGCAAGGGGATGATAATTGATAATGTTCTGTAACATAAAATGACAATGATGTCTCTTAGGTGAACCAGAGTCATTTATAAACCATGAGTGGATTTTAGGCTTGTACTTAATTCTAGTCCCAATCTAAGAACAGCTAGTTCTTATGACATGGTCCTGCTTGGTGGTTGCCCTCATGAAGAAATCACTGAAGATATGAGTCTACAGCAAAATGTGGTGAAGAACCTAGATGGTGCCCAGCTATTAGAAAAAATAGTGTTGGGGATTTTAAAGGTTTGTTTTCAAACAAGCAGCCATCTAAGTGGGGTGTCACATGGAAGGAGCACATCAGCCTGTGTGAACATAATCCAAATCTAAAGGCTGGAATGATATCAAAGCTTAAATTGTGAACAATTGGTTTGTAGAAGGCTATGGTTGTCAGTGGAAGCCCAAAATCCATTTAGAGGGTCCACAAAGAGATCAAGCCTCTTGTGAATTCCCTCTCGTTATAGCTGAGGGATGTGAAGAGCTCTATTATCAGACACTGTAAATCAATATGTCAGACATAGATCAAAATGCAGTATATCTTATTTGATTTTCCTTTGGACCCATTTTAAAGCTGTTTCAATTTAAAAAAAAAGTGAAGGGAAAATACTCATGAAGCAAACCCTTGGAGCCTCACTGTGACCATGGACGAGGGGTGGAGGGCCTCGCTAGCATGCAGAGCGCAGTGGATTCCTGCGGATGCGGTTAGGTTCAAACTCAGCACCCCACCATTTGCTCTCCCTTATGAGCCATCTAAATGTGTTCTAGTTCTTAAGATACTTGTAGCTTTCTTTTTACTGAGGTTTTTGTTTTACTTTCATAGTCTTGTTAGTGTTGTTTTTATTGTTTTCACTGTTTTTCTGTATATAAAATCCAAGATAGGTGAATCAGAGGCAGTAACTGGATTCATGGTTCCTTGGGGCAGGGCAGGGGAGGTGGGGAGGAAATGGGGAGCTAATAACAATGAGTCCAAGAATGAAGAAAATATCTAAACCTGATTATGGTGATGATTCTACAACGATATGTGAATTATATACCAATAAACTGTTAAAAAGTCCATCGCAAATTATATAATTAAATGGTTCAATCATATTAAGAAGAGTTGTACAATCATTACCACAATCGAATTTAGAACATTTTCTTCCTTCTTGTACTCACTGTTATTATTGTACTCACTTCCTTCAAACCGCCCCAGCCACAACTCAGGAACCATTAATCAAGATATTGTCTCAATAGATATACCTACCCTAGATTTCATATACACTAAAACATTTAAAAACAGCAAAAAGCCTACTAAAAATAACAAAGTAAAACAAAAGTATCCCAACTGAAAAGATAGAAAATATAAAAAACTAAAATCAATTTAAAATGGGTCAAAAAGGAGATCAATGGCTATGGTGCTAAATTTTAAAGGAATTGCATCTGCAATAATCCACTTTCCAATGCACTCTGCATAACAGCAAGGCTAACCACAACACTTGTCTATGCTCAGAGAGGACTCACAGAGCTTTATCCATACGTATTTCCCCTGCACTTTGTTTTTACTGAAGTAAAATGGGTCAAAACAGAGGTCAAATGATATCATGCTTTATTGTAATCATCTCTATAACACTCTCTGTCTGATAGCAAGACTACTGACATCCTTCAACTGAGTCAGAGAGGATTCACCGGAATCTTAAACCACTTGTGTGGAACTTGCAAATGATTTTGGATTTCCACTGTCATCCATATCCTTCTGCAAATCAGGTGTTCACAATTTAAGCTCTAATACTATTCCCTCCTTCATATTTGAGTTTTAATTATTCACACTCCTCTGGTCACAAAGGCTGATGTGCTTCTTCCATGTGGACTTAGGTGACATTTCACTCAGAAGGCTGCTTGTTGAAAAATAAGACCCCCATGCGCCATTCTTTCTAAAAATCATACCATCTAAATTTCTTTACTACACTTTGCTATAGCATCCATATCTTCAGTGAGCATCAAAAAGGGCCAAGTCACAAGAACTAATTCTCATATTGGGCTAGAATTAAATGCAAGTCTAAATCCCATTCATGTTATCTATGGTTTACGTACATCTCTGGTTAATCTTAAGAGACATCATTGTAATTTTATATTAGAGAACATTATCAATCACCCCCAGGGGCACATGGCAATTCTATTGATAGTGTGAACTTTTTGATTAAAGAATCTATAAACGAATGCTGATCAAAAGGGAAAAATTCAAAATTGAATTTCAAATTACCAAGAACTCTAGACTTTCTAGAGCCACGTAAACTGGAAAAACCCAAGTCCTAAAATAATCCTCAAACCAAAAATATCCTCCAAAGTGGGTCACTCCACAAAGAGGTGGGATATGGGATAAGACCATCCACCTGAGGGTCTACACCAAGACAAGGCTGGGGCAAATCCCCACAGAAATGAAAGAACCTTGCCAGGAAATCAAGTTTAGGCCAGGGGAGAGGAACATCACTGATAGTTCTGTTGGCGAGCATGGTAGGTGATTGGGGAGAAATATCCTCACATTGGGAAGGGGTGCTAAACAATGATTGTAGGGAACCTATAGGGACAGATTTTATGTTCCTGGGTAAACACTACAAATATGTCTCTAGCCAAAGCTCAATAAAACATGCCATGGACTAAACACCAAGATGTCACTGGATGCTGACCTTGTGGTACGGTAAACCTTGTGGTCAGCATGGCATCACTCGGGCTACACAAGCGCTTAACACAGAGGCCCAGCAGAATGAACTGAGCCTGGCCTCAAAGGTGCCTGTACCCTTGGACTGAGGACTGGGGTGCTTAGATAGAAGAGGAAGCAGAGTGGCTGCCCTGGACCTGTGGAAGTGATGGTCATTGGACCTTGGGGGGAACCCCATTTGGTTGGAGTCCATCAAAAGGGACTCAGAATCACCATATATTTAGTACCTTGATGCTCCCCTCTCAGTGATATGACTGGCTTTGATCTGTTGGGCAGGGATTTAAACTTGGAAGAATTGATCCAGGATGTTTCCCCTGGCATCGATCCCCCCTGCTTAGGGTAAACAGAATTCAACTGAATATGAGATCTAACTGTGTGGAGCAACAACTCATGGGTTTCGGCTCAAGTTAGAACTGTACTTGCAGACTCCTCAAACCTACAGCAGAATGATGTGTCATCGGAAAACTTGATGGTGTTGCCAGTGCAATCATCTTATACTCCAGGGGGAATGATTGACAATGTGTTACTTTTCTGTTTCTATGGGTTTTTTCCCTGCCTTTCATTTGCTTGTTTTGTTTGTGTTTCTCTTTAGTTGTCTGCTAGTTGTTTTGCTGCTGTTGGTGGGGTAGTTGGTCTTACAGGGTATTAATTTGTCATAGTATGGCTGTCAAAGTAAACCCGAGCTATGCATATCCCAGGGACAAGCAGATGGATTCTGGCCCCAATTTAACTTTAGTCCCAATCCAAAGACAGTTAGTTTGGATAACATGGCCTTGCCCACCTCATGTAATGATCACTGAAGATAAGGGTGCTATAGCTAAGTGTGGTGAAGAAAACAAATGGTGCTCACTATCAATCGGAATAGTGTGTGGAGTCTTAAATTCAAACAAGTAGTCATCTAAACGAGGAGTGAACTATGTCCACAAAGAAGAAGCACACCAGCTTGCGTGACCCAAAGGCACGCAAAACAAAATTCAAAAATGACAAAGGGAAAAGTATCAGAGCCCAAATTTCGAAGACCCAATTTATAGAATACTATAGAAGATAGGGGGGCCCCAAACCCATCTGCAGAGTATCTAGTCAGATTAAGCCACCAGCAGATCCCCTCTAGTCACAGGAAAGTGTCTCGAACAGCTTTTCTATCAGATAGAGATCATTGTAAGTGTGATTATGCTGGAATGAACTGGATACATGGTCAGATGACCTCCCTTCTAACCTGAACTTGTTCTTGGTCAGTGGTTTTCAACCTTCCTAATATACATTTACTACAGTCCCTCATATTGTGGTGACCCCCCCAACCATAAAATTATTTTTGTTGCTACTTCATAACTGTAATTTTGCTACTGTTATGAATCGTCATGTAAAACCTGATAAGCAGGAAGTATTTTCATTGTTACAATTTGAACACAATTAAAGCAAGAGTGATTAATCACAAAAACATTTTCTATTGTGAAAGACTAATTTCTAACTACAAATGAAATTAATTTTGTTGTAAAGCATAGTGTAGCATGGGTAACAGTTTTCACGCCAGTTACTCGTATGTGGGCATATCTGCATATGGGCAGCCCTGCCTAGAGACAGCTAGAGGAACAGTGTCTTGGTTCCTAAGACCATTGGAAATGTGTTTTCAGGTCTTAGGTGACTCCTGTGAAAGGGTTGTTTGACCGCCAACGGGTCGTAACCAACAGGTTGACAACTGCTGTTTAGGTGAGAGCATTTCTTGCTTGTTCTAAGACAAGGTGGTCTTTTCTTTCTTACTCATTATTTGTAATTTTATCTCTAAAGAATTGATTGTGTTAATGATTATGTAAGTCTTCTTGATATGACTGAACTATTGAATTGTGTGATATATGTGGATTAAGTACCAATAAAACTGTTTTAAAAAAGGCTCAGAAACCCACACAGGCAGTCTATCCTGTCCCATAGAGTCACTATGAGTCGGCATTGACTCAATGGCAGTGAGCTTGGTTTGTTTTTTGACCAAATCACAGGGCACTATTACTTTGTCTTACAGCTCAAATTCTTCACTGTGCCAAATCCCAGGCTGAACTTTTACTATCTGTAAATCTAGAAACCTTTTGAGCTTTCTGCAGCACTAGTTCTGTATAAACTCCACTCCAACTATGAATAATCTCTACTGCGCCGATACTCAAACCAAACTCTGCCAGTGAGTTGATTTCCACCCAAAGCAGTTCTGCCCATAGGACAGGGTAGAACTGCCCCTCTGGATTTTTAAGACTGTCACTTTATAGGAGTAGAAAGCTTCATCTTTCCTCCTCAGAGTAGCTGATGGTTCCAAACAGCTGATCTTGCAGTCAGCAGCCCAACATGTAGCTATCATGTTGTCTATTGTCTATACTGCCTACTATATATTGTCTATTCTCTTTACTCAATGCATTAAAACATCTATTAATTTTTTTAAAAAGTAAAATGTATGTATTCCACTTTGTTAGTGCTTTTATTCACTTGTATCTCAATTTGGGTCTATCCTAATTCCGTCATATCAATCAACCAACAAATATGCATTAAAGCACCCAAAATGCAGATATAACAATAAGCAATATTAAGTCCTTTAGAGCTGGGCTAAATTATATAGTTAGAATATAATCAGGTGCACAGAGATTAAAAAAAAAACCCAAATATGATGCAAAATCAACTAGCTAATATTATTTCTAATTAATTCTTAACTCTGATAACTTAAAAAAAATCTTATGAAAACTTACACATCGGATTGGTTTTGTTCATATAAAGCCTTCATCTCCTCCAGAATTTGTCTGAGTCCATCCTCCTGGAATATATAAACTGCTTTTGATATATATCCATGGATTCCCCAATGCATTCAATTAATCCCCTAAATCTATCTGTACTACATTTATCCTCAATTTATATATATAATTTATTTAAAATCCATAGCCATTGCATAAATTCTGGCTATTTATGTACCTATATCAAAAATAAAGGCGTAATCGAGCATGAAAGTACACATTTTCACTGCAAAAACAACAAATACAAGTTTTAAAATATTTCTCCCAATTTTTTCCCCCAAAGACACAGTTTTGGTTTGTATTGCAAGAAAAGAAAAGCCAAAGGAATTTTTCCTACCATCTACCTTAAGATAGAAATTTTTCACTTAGACAAATAAAATGTTTTAATTCTAAAATTCATAAATGTTAATAAGATAGTTGACCATTTGAAAAGAAGTGACATCACATATTCTTTCAGCCAAAATACAGTCTTGGGTTCAACCAACCCTGTAGCCAATTATATGTTGAAAATATCTGATGATGATGAATAGCCTTGTTTACTCTTGATGTCATTTATTACCCATTTCATCTCCACAATTCTAAAAGTTACAAGTCCTGCTAGTCTTCAATCACTTAAAAAACTCATTTATCAATATCTGTAGAATTGAGTTTCAATCATCCACATTTCTCACCACTAGCTCATCTCTCTGCCTCCATTAGTTCTTCTCTTCTGATGCATTTTCCATATTGCCAATAACCAAAACCACTTCCATTAAGTACATTTTGATTAAATGACCCTATAGGACGGAGAAAATTGCTCCCTATGGTTTACACAGCTGTAAATCTTTACAGAAGCGGCTATCTTTCTCCCTTAGAATGGCTGGTGTGTTTGAATTGCTGACCATTAGGCTAGCAGCCCAATGCATAACTCCAGGCCTCATTTTACTGCCAATAAGTACTCCAAAATATAAAAACATCCCGCCACACCCCTACCTGAAAACCTCTACCTGATTCCAAATGCCTGTGGAATAATGCCGAAGTTTTTCTAATCCTAGAACCCACCATTGACATCTCCATACATAACCTTTCCAGTTGTGATCATGAGTCTTAAGCCATTGTTTATCACCTGCCTGTGTGAGGGCTAATACTTCATACAAGGCTCGAACACCCACTCCCAACCCCCTAGTAGCATTTCTCTTTATGCTCCCATCTACGCAACACCAGTTTCACTTACCACATTGCATTCTATTCACTTGTGTTTCTTGGTCCTCTCACTGACATCTATCTAGTTGCTGCCCTATGATTGTTTACTACGATGCTTAAACGTACAGGCTCTTGAGCCAGACTTCCAGGGTTCAAGCTCTAGCTCTGCTCTTTACTGGCTATATCACCACTGACAAATCTCCTAACTTCAATTCTCCACTCACATGTTTGAGGTGGGGGGAGACAGCTCAGATCTCACACAATTATGAGGAGAGATAATTGCAAGCTAAGTGCTGAACATCATTCCTACTTCCATGTTATTGTAGTGGACAAATAATCATAATAGTAACAATACGACTGTTAGCACTATTATTATTTCTTGTAGAAACAGCATACAGGGACTCAGCCCTGGGTGTGTCAGGTACAGTTCCTCACTACACCAAGAGCTCTGTACCATCATCATGCCCATTTTTGTTGGTGAGAACACTGGACGCACAGAAAGCCTGAGTCCACAGTGATCGAACAGAGTATGAATCTCAGTCTGGCACCAGAGGCCTACTTCATCATCACATTTTGCTCACTGAGTGCGTGCGCGCACACTAACGCGCATAAAACGCTAGATCCAATAAAAACGACTGGTTCTGTGGGTTTCTGAGGCTGTCAATCTTTAAAAGAACAGAAAGCTTCCAGCTTTCTTCGGCAGAATGGAGGTGGATTCGAATTTACTTTAGTTCGTATTAGGCAACCTTTTACTTGGCTAAGCAAAGGAAAAGCAACAAAGCTAAAAATGAAGCAAAACGGAAGGAAGTAGACTTTGAGGAAGCGCAATTGCTGAGTTGTACAGTAACTTCCTTCTTTCTCCCACAGTAACCTTTTGTTATGCTGTTACTTTCCCTTCCGGAACTTGGCTCACACCCTCAGGGGAATCTGAAGCAAACCGCGAAAAGAGCAGCCCAGGGGAGATCCCACTCACCCTCCAGCCCCTTTCAGCCAAGCTTCCCGGACCTCCATCCCGCCCTCTGCCGTCCAGCCCGTCATATTAAAGGCGGGCAGCTGCCCTTCTGGCGTGTGGTGCAGTTCGCGGACCACCTCCGTCGCCTTTTCACAGAACATGGCGGGTAGACCTGGTACCGGGACCTCCTTGTCGGCCGCCCACT
This sequence comes from Tenrec ecaudatus, assembly GCF_050624435.1. Classification (NCBI taxonomy): domain Eukaryota; kingdom Metazoa; phylum Chordata; class Mammalia; order Afrosoricida; family Tenrecidae; genus Tenrec; species Tenrec ecaudatus. Next base: position 469,752 of record NW_027457684.1, read on the forward strand.
CGACCGAAGAGTCTGCGGGCTCCCTGCAGCCTAGTTCGCGCCGCGCTTATTAGCGCAGGTCTAGGAAATCGCCTGCGCTTTGGCGGTAAAAATCCCCAACCAATGGGAAGGCAAGGACGCAGGTTGCGTGGCTACGGTGGTTGCAAAGGGACAATTCCATACGCGGTAGAGAAATATGACCGGAAGTGGGGAGGCGGTGACCGGTGCCTTCTTCCGGTGGAACGCGGCCCTCCTGAAAGAGTCCTTGGGGTTCCATTTGACTTTATCCATGAGGTGAGACGAATTTTCAATACTAATCTGAGCACATAGTTTAGGGAGCAGCATAGCTTGGAATAGATGTACCACCCACACCCCCCGAAACTTCCTCTTTTCCCTTTTTTAAAAATAAAAATCATTCTATTGAGGGCTCATATAACTATCCATATGTACATACATTGTGTCACGCTCATTTGTACATTTTTGATATCATTCTCAAAACATTTGCTTTCTCCTTACTCCCTTTATATCAGCTCCTCACTTTTTCCCCTGCTTCATGGAACCTTGATCATTTATCAATTATTTTGTCATGTCTTACAGTGCCCACATCTCCCTTCATCCACTTTTCTGTTGTGCAACTCCATGGAGGGGGTTATATGTAAATCCTTGTAATCAGTCGCCCCCCTTTTTTTTTTAAATCATTTTATTGGGGGCTTGTACAACCCTTATCACAATCAATACATCATTCCATTGTGTTTAGGACATTTGTGCATTTGTTGACCTCATCATTCTCAACACATTTCCTTTCTAATTGAGCCCTTGGTATCAGCTCCTCGTTTTTCTATCTCCCTCCCTACCCCCTCCCTCCTAAACCCTTGTTAATATTGATAGGTTTAGAATTAAGGTAGCAGATGGACATTGGACCTCCACTTCTTTTCTCCCTCAATTGCAAGAACACTTTGTTCTATTGAACTGGCATGCCGTGATGCTCACCTTAAAAGCTTGAAAATAAACAATCCGCGATCTAGCTCAGAAACAGCAAAGCCCACGTGGGAGAAGCACACCAGCATGTGTGATCACGAGGTGTTGAAGGGATCAGGCATTAAAGAACAAAAAAAATCACATCATTGTGAATGAGGAAGGGTATGGAGTAGGGACGAGGCCAAAACCCATCTGAAGGAAAGTGGACATCCCCTTACAGAACGGTTGTGGGAAGAGAAGAGGTGTTCAGGGTGCAGTGGAGCAACAATGAAACATACAGCTTTGCTCTAGTTATTTTCTATTTGTTTATGTATTTGTTTGTATCATTTTATCAGGAGCTTGCACATCTCTTATCACAACCCATACATACATTGTGTCGAGCACATTTCTACATTTGTTGCCATCATTATTCTCAAAACCTTTGCTTTCTACTTGAGCCCTTGGTATCAACTCCTCATTTTCTCCAACCCTCCCCGCTACCCCCTCCCTCATGAACCCTTGATAATTTATAAATTATTATTTTGTCATATCTTACACTGTCCGACATCTCCCTTCACCCACTTTTCTGTTGTCCTTCCCCCAGGGTGGAGGTTATGTAGGTCCTTGTAATCGGTCCCCCCTTAATACCCCACTTTCCCTCCACCCTCACGGTATAGCCTTTCTTAGCACTGGTCCTAAAGAGAGCGTCTGACCTGGATTCCCTGTGTTTCAAGTTCCTGTCTGTACCAGTGTACATCCTCTGGTCTAGCCAGATTTGTGCGGCAGAATTGGGATCATGATACAGGAGGGGGTTGGGAGAGGAAGCATTTAGGAATTAGAGGAAAGTTGTATGTTTCATCATTGCTACACTGCACCGACTGGATCATCTCCCGACAACCCTTCTGAAAGGGGATGACCACTTGCCTACACATGGTTCTTGGGTTCCCAATCTTCACTGCCCTCATTCACAATGATATAAATTTTTTGTTCTTTGATGCCTGATACGTGATCCCTTTGAAACATCATGATCACACAGGCTGGTGTGCTTCTTCCATGTTGCCTTTGTTGCTTCTGAGCTAGATGGCTGCTTGTTTACCTTCAAGTCTTTAAGAGCCCAGACGCTATCTCTTTTGACAGCCAGGATTTGTTTCACCACATTTGTTTTTGCGCCCATTTGTCTTCAGCAATCATATCGGGAAGGTGAGCACACAATTATATGACTTTTTTTGTTCTTTGATGCCTGATAACTGATCCCTTTGGCACCTCATGATCACACAGGCTGGTGTGCTTCTTCCATGTGGGTTTTCTTGTTTCTGAGCTAGAGAGCTGCTTATTTACTTTGAAGTCTCTAAGACCCTATATCTTTTGATAGCCATTTGTCTTCAGTGATCAGATCATTACACACCTCTTTTTAACAAGTTTAAACTATTGTATTATATGACATCTGAATTATATGTCAATAAAACTGAAAAAATTTTAAAGATTAAAGGAATATATGGAGTCGCTATACTAAAAAGAACTAGTCAATATTGCATCATGTTAAGAGGTATCATATAAGAACCAAAGGTACTGAAAGAAGAAGTCCAAGTTGCACTGAAAGCATTAGTCAAAAACAAGGCTCCAGGAATTGTTGGAAAACCCACTGTAGGCAGTTACATAATCTAATAACTTGAGAAAGGGTAAAGTCTAGCCTGTCAATAGGGTCACAGCGAATGAGGCCTCTGTGGGGCCTGGCTTTCTCCAGAGGATTTTGGGTATTCCTGTATTGCTATCTTGTGGTGGAACACACTGTCTCTTTTCTACACAATCCTGTTGACAAACCACATGGAGACACACTGAGAGAGCCAGAGCCCTGGAGCTGGAGGAGCCACATAGTGACCCCTGCCAGCACCAAGATCCTTCACCGCTACTGGATCTACATGACTTTCCACCCACTGGTCTGTGATATTCTTGCATTTGGCATTATTGCATGGCTACATGAGTCTAAAGAGGAATTTATTGACCAGTATTGGACATAGGGGATAATATTGGACTTACGGACTTGATCTGGACTGGGCTGGGATGTTTCTCAATATACAATTGCTCTTTTATACAAAGCTCTTTCTTATACACATGAGTGTCTGTGAATTTGTTTCTCTGGTCTACCTGGACTAACACATTATGCTACCTGGAGTGGTGTACTAGAGAAACAAATCACAAAGATGGAGAGTGGATGCTTGTTTGACGTCTGCTCATGGTAGTACTTTTTTGGCTAGCCAGAGGTTAGATCTGGCCATTCAGTTTGCTGGGTTGTTTTATGGAAAAAATACAGGAAGTTAAACTTTTTATGATTTCCTTTGATTGCTGTCTTTGGTGATTCCTGTACTAACTGGTAAAAATGAATGTGATTAATGCATATTTATAGCTCAGGGGTAGAAATCCAGATTGGAGACTGGAAAGTCAACTCGGTGCTCCTCAAGGGGACAGGCACTCCCCTCTCTGGATCTCACTTTTAACATCGATACACAAAGGTCGATTCTGTGAGGGTCACAGACTGGGGACTCCCATGGCCAAATGAGGACCTGTGTGGACTCTGGTTGGCCTGCTTATTCACTGCCATCTAGAAGATTCCAACTCACAGTGACCCTGTAAGACCGAGCGGAACTGCCCCTGTGGGTTTCCGAGGCTGAAATTCTATATGGACTAGAAGGTCTCATCTCTGCACAGCCCCCCACCCTGTCCCCCAACCCCCGCTCCCCCAGTGTGACTGGTGGTTTCAAACTACTGACCTTCTAGTTAGCTGCCCAACACATAACCCACTGTGCCATCAGGGCTCTTTGGCCTACTTGGCTTCTATCCAATGTTATTGAATCGCCTTTGAAAAAATCAGGAGGTTTTTAAGAAAACAGGAATTTTGACTTTCTCTAGAAAAATCGATCTGGCATCACTGGAACCTAAACTAGAGGATCCACAATTCCACGTGGCTCTGGGAATCTCAACATTTCTTCCTCCTGCTCAAAGTAAAATGGTTTAAGGGGACCTTTCACAGCTGGTGGGCTGGTCTCCTTTCTAGAAAGTTGCCTCTGTAAAGAAAATGCATCTTTCTTCCCTTTTACCTAGTTGGGGGTGGTGAGGGTAGCAGGAGCTATTGGGTTAAGAAAAAACAGTCCAGGTAGCTTCAGTCTGCCCTGCCAGGGCTTTAGAGGCCAAGCCTTTTTTGCTCCAGCTGACTGACCTGCTGTTTCCAGGGCAGCCCCACCATCTGTTCCCAGATGCAGGGAGGGAGCCGACTTTCCTCCATCACACCTGCCCCAAACTCAGGCCCAGAACTACTGTCTAAACACAGAACAACTTTTGTCTGTGGCCAAATGTGGGACCCCAAATTTCTTCCCTCTTTCCCGATACTCCTTCAGTGACTTGATGACCTGGGCCAGGCTGAGATGAATTAGCTTGCTCCTCACAGCTGGCTGCTGGGTTCCAGTCAACTCCCAGAGGCCACTGGCTGTGCCCATCAGTAGAAGTGGGAGTTGAGAACCCTCAGCTCTTGGCTGAGCAGCTCTGTCAGTCTGTAGCTGTTGACTGTAGCTGCTTCTGACAGCCAGTCTAGCTGGTGCTTTAAGTCATTTCAGTCGCTCCACCTCAGGTGTGATTAGTCTAGTCTCTGTAGCCTCAGAGGGAGGGGAAAACAAAACACCTCAATGACTTTGAATCAGAGTGGGTTATCCTCTTTTAAAAGGCAGAAAGTCTGAATTGGAGGATATTTTTGGGGGGTCTCTTTTATGCATTTCACATTTATGAAATAAGAACTAACAGTATTTGTTCCAGTAAGTGGATCAGAACCACCTAAGGGCACACTCCTCCCACCAGGCCACGCCTCACTAAGAATAGAGGTCCATCACTTGTCTGGCATTTTGTGGTACTGTGGTGACTTTTGTTTTGTGAGATACTGGGAGCTATGTGATTGGCATTTCATATACCAGCAGGGTCACCCAAAGAGCTTCCAGACAAAGAACAGACAATGAAGAAGGAATTGGCTGCCTGCATGGGAAGAATGAGCCATTGAAAACCCTATGGATAGCAGCAACACTGTCAGTTACTAGACCCCCCATGAACAACAGAAGAACATTGTCAGAACGTGTGCCAGAAGATGAGCTCTTCAACTTGGAAAGTACTCAAAATACGGCTGAGGAAGAGGAAGAGCTGACTTTTCATAGGCAAGTCGACCATAATGATGCAAATCGAGTATAGCCATCAGGACCTTCATTTGCTGATGGGGCACAACTCAAAATGAGGAGAAACAGTTCAAATCGTCATTAATAATTGAAACTTGGGATGTATGAAATATGAATCTAGGGACATTGGAAGTCATTAAAAATGAAATGGAATACATAAAGATTGATATTGTAAGCATTAGTTAGCTGAAATGGACTGATATTGACCATTTTGAAACAGAAAATCTTACGGTTTACTCTGCTGGAAATGACACAATCAAGAGAAACAACATTGCATTCATCATCAAAAGGACATTTTAAGATCTATTTTAATGTACAATGCTATCTTTGATAGGATGCTATCTATGCCCCTTCAAGGAGAACCAATCAATACAACTATTGTTCAAATTTATGCACCAACCACCCAAAGCTGGTGATGCAGAAATTGAATAATTCTACCACCATATTCAGTCCCAAATTTGTCAGACTTGTTATCAAAATGCTATTGGAATGCAAAAGTTGAAAACAAAGAGGAAGGATCAGTAGTTGAAAAATATGGTCTTGGTGATAGAAAACAAGCTGGAGATCGCATGACAGAGTTTGCAAGACCAATAAATTGCTGATAGCATATACTATATTTTCCAACTTCTGTTCTTTCCTCTTTGGTTCCAACATTTGCACTCCAATCACCAATAATTACCAATTTATCTTGATTGGATGTTAGAATTTTGCATGATTAATGATTTCTTCAAACATTTGATCAACAACAAAAAAGGTGACCATAAATGTGGACTTCTCCAGATGGAATACACGGAAATCAAATTGACTACACCTGTGGGAAGAGACAATAAAAGAAGCTCAATATCAGCAACTGAAACCAGTCCAGGGACTGATTGTGGAACAGATCAGCAATTGTTCATATGTGAGCTCAAGTTGAAGTTCAAGAAAATGCAAACAAGTACACGAGAGTCGATATACAACCTTGATAATAACCAACCAAATTTTGAGAACATCTCTGAATAAAGCACAGTGTCATTATAAAAAAAAGGAAATAAAGAAAAGATACAAGTGCATGTCCAAAGAGACTCTGAAACTTACTCTTAATCAGAGAGTAGCTAAAGCAAAAGGAAGAAATGATGAAGTAAAGAGCTAAATAGAAAATTTCAAAGGACAACTCGAGAATACAAAGTAAAATATTATCACAAAATGTGCGAAAGCCTAGAGTTAGAAAACCAAAACAGAACATATTCAGCATATCTTAAACTGAAAGAACTGAAGAAAAATGTCAAGTCTTGAGGTGCAATATTAAAAAATTCTATGGGCAAAATATTGAATGATGAAGGAAACATCTGAGGAAGATGGAAACAATATGGAGTCACTGTATCAAAAAGAATAGACCAACATTCAACCATTTCAGGAGGTAACATATGAGCAAGAACCAATGGTCAGGAAAGAAGAAATTCAAGATGCATGGAAAGCACTAGCCCAAAACAAGATGCCAGGAATTGCTGGAATATCTATTGAAATGTTTCCACAAGCTGATAAAGCACTGGCAGCACTCACTCATCTATGTCAGGAAATTTGGAATACAGCTACTTGGCTGACGGACTGGAAAAGATCCATATGTGTATACATACCAAAGAAGGGAGACCAACAGAATGGTCAAATTATGTAACACTATCATTGGCATCACATGTGAGTCAAATTGTACTGAAGCTAATACAACAACAGTTGCATTGATTCATTGACAGAAAGTTACCATATTCAGCATTCAAGAGCCATCGTGGCACAGTGGTTACAGGTTGGATTGCAAACCCCAAGGTCAGCAGTTCAAAACCACCAGTCACTCCGTGGGAGAAAGGCAAGGTTTTCTACTCCCATAATGAGTTACAGTCTCAGAAACTCACAGGGGCAGTTAGTTCTACCCTATACTATAGGGTCAGGAGGATGAGTTGTCATCAACTACAAGGCAGTGAGTTTGGTTTCCCAGAGATTTAAGCCAGATTCAGAAGAGGATGTGGAACAAAGGATATCAGATATCAGATGGATCTTGCCTGAAAGCAGTGAATACCCTAAAGATGGTTACTTATGTTTTATTAACACCCAAGCTATCTGACTGTGTGGATCATAAGAAAACATGGATAGTTTTGAGAAGAGAATTCCAGAACACTTATAGAACAAGGGTAGATTGCATGGTTTAAGAACCAAGAAAGGTGTGCATCCTGGTTGCACCCACTTATTATACTTTTTCAATTGTATGGTGAGCAAATAATCAGAGAAGCCAAATTATATGAAGAAGAACACAGAATCAGATTTGGAGGAAATATTATTAACTACCTGCTATATGCAGACGACACAGTTTGGCTTGCTGACAAGGATGGGGGACTTGAAGCACTTGCTGGTGAAGATCAAGGATTGCAGCCTTCAATGTGGGATACAACTCAACACAAAGAAAACCAAAATCCTCACAACTGAACCAATAGGTAACATGATGATAAATCGAGAAAAACCTGAAGTTGTCAAGGATTTTGTCTTGTCTGGATCCACAAGCAATGCTCCTGGAAGCAGCAGTCAAGAGATGAAAAGATACATTGCACTGGGTAGATCTGCTGCATAAGAGCTCTTTAGAATGTTGAAAAGTTAGGATGTTACTTTAAGCAGGAAGTACACCTGATCCAAACCATAGTATTTTCATTTGCCTCATCTGCATGTGAAAAGCTTGCCATTGAGTGAAGAAGACCCAGGTAAACTGTATGAATTTGAACCATGGTACTGGCAAAGAATATTGACAGTACCATGGACTGCCAAAAGAACAAACAAAATCTGTCTTGGAAGTACGGCCAGAATTCCCATTAGAAGTAAGGATGGTGAGACTTTGGACATGTTGTCAGTGGAGACCAGTCCCTGGAGAGGCATCATGCTTAGAAAAATGGAAGGGCTGTGAAAAAAGGTTGAAGGCCCTTGAAGAGCTGGATTGACACAGTGACGACAACAAGAGGACTGAGCATAGGAACACTTGGGTGGATGGAGGAGGAGCTGTTATTGTTACATTCTTCTGTGAATAGGTTTGCCATGGACCAGAACCAACTGGATGGCAAACTAACAACAACAACAACAACAACAACAGGGAGAGACATTAAAAAGCCAAACTCACTGCCATTGAGTTGACCTTGATTCAGAGCAACCCTGGAGGACAGGGTAGGACTGGCACCCGTGAGTTTCCCGAGAGTGTAACTTTTCACAGGAGGGGAAAGCCCCTTTAACCTACTACTTAGAAGCCCAGCCCATCCTCCGGGCTCCACAAGGATAGAGAGAAACACTGTTAGGGCTGGATAGGGCAGAGGCTGTACACTGGTACAAATGAGGGCTGGAGGTACAGGGAATCCTTGGTGGACGATACCTTCAGGACCAAGGGTGTGAGGGGCGATGCTGGGAGAGTGGAGGGTGAGTGGGTTGGAAAGGGGGAACTGATTACAGGATCCACATGTGACCTCTTCCCTGGGAGAGGGACAGCAGAGAACCGGGGAAGGGAGACTCCGGATAGGGCAAGATATGACAAAATAACGATGTATAAATTACCAAGGGCACATGAGGGAGGGGGGGAAGGGGAGGGAGGGGAAAAAAAGAGGACCTGATGCAAAGGGCTTAAGTGGAGAGCAAATGCTTTGAGAATGATTGGGGTAGGGAATGTATGGATGTGCTTTATACAATTGATGTATGAATATGTATGGATTGTGATAAGAGTTGTATGAGTCCCTAATAAAATGTAAAAAAGGAAAAGAGGAGAAAAAAATTATTAGGGCAAAGACTGTACAGATGTGCTTTACACAATTGATGTATGTATATGTATGAACTGTGATAAGAGTTGTATGAGCCCCTAATAAATTGTTAAAAAAAATGATCCTCAATTCTATCTGAATCCTTGCCAGAGCTGCAAGTTGCCTTAATAAACACGTGCAAAAAAAGTACCTCTGGCAGCAGACCGCTCAGGTTCAAATCCAGGCTCTCTAACTTATTGACTATGTGACCTTGGGCAAACCTGGACCTCTCTGTGCTTCCAAAGACTCACTTTCCAAAAGGGAAGTCATAAGCCAACTTTTCTTATTCCTCACTGGGTTGCTTTGAAGATGAAATGAGACATCTGTCTAAAAATGCTTCTGACCATCCCTTGGTTCTCAGAGCTCCACAAATGCTATGGATTATTGTTATAAGATTATGAATGATTTTTTCCAAGGGTAGTGCAAAGATTAACATCAGTGCTACTTCTCTCTGACAAAATATCAATCCAAATTTCTAAATAGCAGGGTCTGAACGGATGCGCTGTTAACAGCATCTTGCTTTTCTCCCATCACTTGTCACAGTAAATCTGATAAGAAATGCTGGGCTAGGGCCTGCAGCCAAGCCCCTCACTGGCAGCGTGCAGGACCTCAGGTTGTTGCCAGGCCAAGGGACATCACAATGGCAAGAGGAGACTCCACAAAGGGCCCCTGCTTCCTCCCCCACGCCACCCTTCCCCACATTCAGGGTGAAACGTCAAAATACAATTTTTTTTGTCACCTGGTGAAATAATGAGCCCCCATTCCCGTTGCCTTGGTATCATCAGAGCGCAACAGCCACGTGGGGTAATCGCTGTCTCCGTGTTAATGCTGCTCAGTTCAAACATTTTCACAGGCCCTGGCGAAATGAAACCCGTGCTTTCTACCTAGGTAGAGTTTGAGACGATTCAGCCCATTTGCTTCTGCTGAAGAGGCTACCTCAGAAAAACAGGAAATAAAAACATAGAGGGTGCCATTGACATTAGGTTTCTCGTTTTCTTCCTTTCTTCCCTACCTTCCTTTCTTCTTGCCCTTCTCTTTCTCTTTTCTTCCTTCCCTCCCTTTGCTCACGTCTTCCTGCCTGCCTTCACTTTCCATCTTCCCTCCCAAACTCCTCCATTTCTTCTTCGCTCCTCTCTCCCCACCGCCACCTTTCTCCTTTCCTTCCCTGCCTTTTCCCTTCAGCCTCCCAGTTTCCCTCCTTCACTCTCTCCTTTGCTCCTTCCTTCCCCCACCTTGTTTTGATCCAGTGATTTGTACTCCTTTCTTCCTCTCATCCCACCCCTCCCCATTGCTGGAGAAACATCAGTTCCTTGTGGTGCTGGTTTCTTGGCGCCAGACCCTGTTCTTTGGGTGTTCACAAGTCTGTGTCCTGTGTGCAAACATAAGACAGACATATGATCAGGGTTGGACAGAAGATGGGATTTGACAGGTGTTCTGCATCCCAAATCTCCAGGAGGCAAAGGTAAAGTCAGGCTCCTGCCTTTAAGGTTATGTCTCCCATTGTAACTGCATCCCACAAAGGCTCCTGCCTCCTGGCCACCTGAGGCCTGCTGCCTGCCTTCCTCTAGCTCCTGGGGAATTGGGGCAGCAGTGGCAAGAACAACAAAAATCCCCAGGAGTTGACAAGAAGGGAAGCTGCCTTGCTCGAGAGACGGCCCCTCACCCACCTGCATGATGTTGAGATACAGGTTCTCATCCCTGTGACTGGGCAAGAAACACCCCCTCCCCAAACGCAGTGGCTTCAAACAAGGACCATCATCGTGTGGTTGCTGGGAGGCCACTGGGTCGTGCTTGGAGTCTCCCATGAGTTGGCAGTCTCATGGGAGCTGGGGCACTCAGAGGGCTGGCAGCTGAAGCTGGCCGTTAGCTGGGTGCTTAGCTGGGTTGTTGGTTGGAGTGTCTCCACGTGGCCTTTCCAGGCAGCTCAGGCTTCTTTCAGCATAGTGTCCGGGTTCTGAGAAGTGTCCTGAGAGGTAGCACGTGGAGGCTGGACATTCTAAGGGTGAGCACTCAAGAAGAAGTCTTTGAAGGGATTTTTCAGAAGCTGTGAAGCACTTTGTGGGAGGGAAGGGGGTTGCCCAAACTAGATGTCACAATGTCATCTTCTCCATAATCTATTGGTCACAGAGGTCATGAAACATCCCAATTTAAGGGGAAAGGGCATAGACTCTACCTTCCTATAGGTAGCCTGTCAAGGAATTTGGGGGTCACATACGAAGACTGGGAGACCCTGGGTGGCACAAATGGTTAAGGACTCAACGTATCAAGAGGTGGGCAGCTGCACCCCTCAGAAGAAATAACTAATGGCCTGCTTCTAGAAGCCCACAGGCTTGAGAATCCTGTGATGTGTAGTTTCTCCCTGGCACCCAGGGGGTCCTCGGGAACCAGAACCAACATAACAGCAATGGGTTGGGTTTTTGTTGGTTTTGTTTGGGCTAATATTAAAACGATTAGTATGAAATTATATATGTATTGTGTTTAACTCTCAGGACTCTGATTATGCTGAAGTTGAACAAAACCGTCTGCCTCTTCTATGAACGCCAGCCGATGGAGGCAAAGGGTGAGGGTCTAGAGGAAGAATGAATGTCCCATTCCCGTCCTTACGTTTCAGTTGTCCTTAAAGGGCACAGGGGACAAACCAGACGTCTTTGATATGATTTTAGCCTAATGATGTGCTAGTATGATGATGAGCAGCCTGAAAAGTGGTTTTAACTAATGTGATCCAATATTTGAAAAGTTGACGATTTCACATCGAATTTTATATTCTCAGCATCTCAGTTACAAACAGAAAATCAGGCCTTAAAATCCTTGCATTTCCCCAAGGCAACAACAGTCTGGAGCTAGAATTTGAATGTCCCCTGTGGATGAGCTGACACGTGCCTGTTAACCACAGTCTCCATCCATCCCTATTGCCCCCAAAACAGAGGTTGGCTACAAGTATCCTTTATCTATATGGCTAAATAGGTTAGTTAGTTTAGATTGGGTTGCTAGTTTTTCCTGTTTTGTTTTGCTTACTTTTGATTTTTGGGGGGGCTAGGAAATGGTGTGTATTTTGGTACCATTTCTTCCAAAGCGAGAAAACCAAACCCAGTAAGCCAAGAAGGTCAAACAGTCTAGATTAATGATGAAAGGAGGAGCCCTGTTGGTGAGGTAGATTATGAGTTGGACTTCTAACTGCAAGATTAGAAGTTCGAAACTCCCCCCACCCCCACTCCACAAGAGAAAGATGAGATTTTCTACTCCTGTAAAGATTTACAGCCTTGGAAACCCACAGGGGCAGTTCTATACTCTGTCCAAAGGGTTGCTATATGTCAGAATTGATTCCAGGGTAGTGAGGTTTTCTTGATTGATACAAATAATTTTTGGTGAGTATTGAAAAAACCAGTCAATATTATTTTTAATACACATCAAAAAGGTCCACATTAATTGTTCCCACAACCCTGCCACCTTCTTTCTTTATTCCCTTGCCTCCCACTCTCCTTTCTTCCTCCCTATGGTCTTTTATCTCATTCGTTTTCTTTCAAGGGTTAGCCTAGGAGTGGGAAAGTCTGACTAATTCTTAACCAAAAGACTAAATTGGTGTTATTACTTGGGTTAAATTTTTTTCTTTTCTCTTCTTCTATTGGTTTGTGTCATGTAACCCAGAAAATGGGGAAACATTTGGAACATCAAAACACTATCCTTTCTCAGTAGACTACAAGCATTAAAGGCAACAGAGATAAATACTCCAATAATAACAATAACATACAAGGATAGCTAGAGAGATAAATAGATAGATAGAAAAACCACAAAATCTGAGCAGTTGTGGGAAGGAGAATGGGAATAGCCCCATGAATAAATATAGGTTTGCCAGAGAATAGTTCTATATACATATTAGCATATACTACAAATATGACCATGAATATAATAGTGCATCCAGGAGGCATAGTTAGGAAATGTCTTAGCTAGAACAAAACCCCTTGAGGGAGCGTGTCCTAAATATCGGGGATCAGGAACATAGCTCTGAGAGACCTCAAGATCAATTGGTACAAACTAGCTCACAAAGACAATGTTCTGTATCCATCAGGGAAGTGACTGGGGTCTTCAAAAGCTAGTGAGTAGCAAACTAAAAGTCGGTTCTTGGTCTCACCCTATGTGTTGGACAGGGTTCTCTAGAGAGACAAAACCATATTGCTAGTAATTATATATAAATATATTTATAAAGCTAGCTATGCAATACAAGAAATGAACCACTAAATTATATACAGATAGATAACACAAGAAACTAACAGTTAAATTATAAAACAGTGAGACACTAGCAGTCCTTTAAGGCTTGAGAGCCGCCAGTTGCCAGTCCCATTCTGTAGAGAGAGCTGGGCTATATATACCCAGGCAGCAAACAGCAAGGCAATTCACCAACTGTCACCAATTGTCGGTCCCCAGCTCCAGAGACGAACATTCCAATCCTGTGGGATTAAATGGACCTCAACTTACAGCGACAGAGTCCACAAGCTAGGCATCCCACAGGTAGTGTACCCCTTTAAATTGAGGCACAGAACAAGCAAGGCGAGGCTCACGAAGCCATTTATCCCTCTGCCCTTCGATTAATCCTACTTGTGTTTATCGGCCAGGCTGGCACAATAAACTATTGCACCCTGTCTGGAGCAAATACCATTGAAGAAGCTCAAGATGCCTGGCAACAATTAGTCCAAATCAGTAATGGACTATGCGTACCTCAGCCTCTATGATGCTAAGGTCAGAAGAACTAAATGGTGCCTGCCTATCACAAACAGCTGCTCTGAAAGGGATCATGGTACATGATCCTAGATAGAGTGGGGAGTAATGTGTAAGAAAACTGAAAGTCATACTACTACTACCAATAGTAATAATAATAATGGTAAAAGATGAGGTTTATTGGTTAGATAGACTAGTGAGATCCCCACTACTATGGTCCTTCATCACCCTTCAGGTCTGGAACTGAATTCAACCCCCTGAAAAATAGACAGGTTTATAAAGTGAACCTTATGAGAAAAGATTGCAGCCCTCAGTATGGATTACAACTCAATGTCAAGAAGACACACATCCTCACAACTTGATCAATAGGTACCATGATAAATGGAGAAGTTTGTTGTTTTTTTTTACTTGGTGTTATTTGTTGAAGTTGTCACGGATTTTTTGTCTTGATGAGGTCTATAATCAATGCTGTTGGAAGCTGCAATCATGAGATCAAATGACGCATTCCATATGGATACATTTGGTGCACAATACGTCTGTAGAGTGCTAAAAAGCAAGGATGTTACTTTGAGGACTAAGGTGCACCTTACCCAAGCCATAGTAATTTAAATTGCCTCATAAGTATGTGAAAGTCAGACATTGAATAAGGAAGGCTGAAGAAGAATTGATATGTCTGAATTGTGGTGCTGGTGAAGAATATTGAAAGTAACATGGACTGCCAAGGGAACAAACAGATCTGTCTTAGAAGAAGTATGGTCAGAGGGCTCCTTAAAGGCAAGGATGGTGAGACTTCCTCTCACATACTTTGGTCATGTTATTAAGAGAGACTAGTCCCTGGAGAAGGACATCATGCCAGGTAAAGTAGAGGGACAGTGAAAGAGAGGAAGCCCCTTAAGGAGATGGATTGACAGTGACTGAAACAAGGGGCTCAAGCTTGGGAACAATTAGGAGAATTATTCAGGGCTAGGTAGTGTTTCTGTCTGTTTGGCATAGGGTCAATGTGGGTTGCAACTGGCTCAATGGCACCTGATAAGAACAACTACACCAAAATGAATCATAGCACTGAGGAGCACACATTCCTCAGAACCATCAACCATTCAAAAGCAAATAGGCAGTATTTGCCCAAGGCCAAATTCAAAACGCAGGCAAGGTTAGGGGAGAAGGATGAATGAAAACAGGAAGCAGAGTTTCAATGGCATGAGTGATATTACATTGCAGGAGATTGTCATCAATGTCACAGAACAAAACGTGTATAAATTGTTACGTGCAAAGCTGATTTTCTCTGTAAACCTTAACCCACCTTACAATAAAAAGTTTCTTTTTTTAAAACAAAGACACCATCGTTCATATTATAGACACAGCCAAAGAAAGATCTCCTGGACAATCCTAAAAGGATCTCCCAAATGATTTGGGTAGTTAGCCCTCCCCAGGGAGTTCTACCCATTGAAACGCTGGGCGGTTATGGCTGCAATTATATTTCAGGCCAGAAGAGGCAGCAGAGGCCTGGTTGTTCAAATGCTACAAAACTACCAGACAATAGGCAAACAGTTTCTTTCCACGGACGACTAGCGGCTCTGTCATATCCATGTCTGGTGTTCAACACTTGGCGACAGAATCCAGCCCGCTGGGTTTGGGTGGGGTCTGTTTCTCACCCATGCTTGGCTTGGGATTGTTCTATGGCATCCACAAAGTGGAGTCCTTTCCTTTCTGATGTCCCGAGAAAGCTGTTTTCTCCTTTTTCTCTCTCTGGCCCTCTTCCCAAGAACCCTGGGGTTCACTCTGCTTTCCTCTGGTTGATGTTTCTCAGGCAGTTACTTGACCTCGGTTCATCTACTGCAGGTGACCATTAGCAAGTAACTGTACCGTCCTTGGATGGTATTGTTCATGAGCTAGGCTGCGAACTACGGGTTAAAGGTTTGAGTTCACCCAGAGGTGCCTTCCAAGAAGGGCCTGGTGCTATGCCTCTGGAAAAAAACCCACCCCAGCCATGGAAAATTCTAGGGACCGGACTTCTCTAACACACTTGGGCTCTCCATGAGTCCGAGTTGACTCAATGGCAATTGGTTGCTGATATTCCTGTAAGTAGAAGACAACAATCTTTAAGCAGTCCCTCTTGGATTCATGGGAGGAGGATGGCTTCCTCTGAGAGAACTTCTCAGGGCTCCAAGGGCTCAATGATCTTACAAAAAATGAGAGAAATGATGAGCCTGATGACAGATGATATTGCTATGCAGGCCTCGTTTCAGGATGCTCAAGTTTCCAGGTCTTTCCCTGACTCACAGTGTAGCCCTGTGAGGTTCCAAATAGAAGGGCACCCTTGCTCCCAGGACCTGGAGCCTTGTAGCTGAGCAGAGCAGTCATGATGAGAAAGAGGACCCAAGGGGGAAGTCAGGGGGCTGCTTCACTTGTCTCAGTGTCAGGCAAACAAATGTTTTGGCAGGAAATTTCTCTTCAAGAGTGTTCTGATTTCTTGAAGGAAATATTTTTCTGAACCATTTCCTCAGGGGAAAACCACTCAACTACCTCGGGAAGGAAGATTTTTCTCCTTCCAAGCTTACCAGGCTGTGCTAACTCACAGAGGAGGTGTGACTAGCAGGCAATGAAACTGATTTCCAGACTCCTATGAAAATCAGCAAGTGCTCGGCTACTAAGTGAAAGGTCGGCAGTTGGAAAACCCCAGCTGCTCTGCAGGAGAAAGTGGTGGCTGACTGTGTCTGACAAGATGACAGCTTTGGAAACCCAATGGGGCAGTTCTCCTCTGTGTTCTACAGTTGCTTTGAGTTGGAGTGGACTTGACAGTGATAGATCTGATCTTTTTCCCCATGAAAATCAACTTTCACGAATACATGTGCATTCATGGATGTCTGTGTCTGCTTTGGCATGCATGTGCACATATGTGCCTATTTACATGTGGATGAATACGTCTGTGAATGTGGGCGTCTCTGTTTACTTTGCCGTGTGTGCACATGTCTGCCTTTGTCAGTATGCATGCGGGCTCAAGCAGCATAAAGAGATCACAGAGAAACTTGGAGAGAAAGAGAAAAGTAACCTATTTTCTCATGGGTCTCCCATACCTGACGGTCTACTGGCATCCACCGCCACGAAGACCAGAGGTCACTTCATGCCATGTGTCCAGCTGCGCATTGCTGGTTGAGGTCAGTCACCAGGGAGGCAAGTGAGACTGGCCTCGCCAACCTACCACCCACCTGCAGGAGTGATTCCCACCATCTGTCCTGGAGCCCCTCCCACCTTACTCAGCCTCCCTAGACCTTGAGTGAAAGGCGTTTCCAACGTTTTTACATAAAGATTTCTGAGATTGACTGAAGAAATGATTTCATTTGACAAAACAAGAAGCTTTGAATTTAAAGATTTGAGGCAAGTGCCCTTCAGAGAGGGGCCACAGGACGGGGCCATGCTCCCTTCCGGTATGCACAGGGGTTGCTATGAGTTGGAACCAACTTGATGAGCACCTGCCAGCAACAACAACAACCAGAAGTTGTCCAAACTTCTGTGGCCTCAGCTCGGAAATGAGAATATTATTATTGCCTCCTAGAAAGAACTCAAGGTATGTACAATTGGTTAATAGGCGTTTGGAAAGTGAGTACATTAAGTGGACTGATGACATTGATAAGGCAATAAGAAACTGAGAAGGCTTCACTAACAGGTGCTTTCACATCTGTAACCAGTAGATTCCTTCCTTCTTCATCTCTTGCCATCTTAATCAGCTCCCACACTTTCCAGGCAGCTTGAGGGATTAAATGTTCAGTCTGATCCTATTATAAGCCTCAGCCTCAGAATCAGAGGCTTTACCTGAGGTTTGAGGAGCTATACTGGGAATGAGGGAGAGTAACCTGTCTTTTCTATTGCTCTCCTATCGCTCCCTCTTCCCTAGCCCTTCCCTGTCTCTGGGCCTGCCTTTCCTCCCTAGAGCATTGGCTTCCGGGAGAAGGGGATGGAAACAATGAGCACAATGAGCACATTCCTGACCAGGCCTCTTACCATGCTATGTTCCAACCCTCTCTTGGAAGGGCCTCCACGAAGTCCTCTTATGTCATCTCACAATAACTTGTTAGATACCATTGAGTGAGCTCCTGACTCATAGCAAAAGTACACACAAGAGATTGAAGCACCACCTGGTCCTGCACCGTCCTCACAATGGTCCTTGTGTGTGAGCCCATGGTTGCAGCAGTGTGGAGGAGATCCTGTCCAAGAAGGCTGCCAGTGGGTGGGAGGGGCTGCAGCTTTCAGAGACTTTGGAGGATGCCAAGGTGGATAGTTCACGGCGTATCATATGAGGTCAGCCAGCGGGCCTTGGGGCCCCTTCCCATTATCCATAGATATATGAAATAAATGGAGGCCCTCAGCAAGATGGGCTGCAGACACCTCCAGGACTCACTTGATCCTTGGCAAGCTCCCTTAGCCTTAGGACACCACCTGCTGGAACTGTGGCTTTGCTGCCTCTCCTGGCTCTCAACTTCCCTCCTAGAGGACTCCAGCCACCCTTCTCCTTCCAGATCCTTCCAGCAGGAGGCAGATATTGGTCTCTATGCTTTTGCATGTGGCCAGTTTTCTAGGGACAGATCAGCCTCTCCCAAGAATTTGGGTTCACCAGAGTGAGCGTGCCCACAAGTCTGCAGAGCGTACGGCCAGGCCTCTGAAGAGAGAACTGCTGGAAGATTTGCCCCTTTTCAAAAGCGCTAATTCCACAGTTGAGAGCTCGTCTCCTGGGGACTCAGCTTGAGTCTCAAGGAGCACATCCCCTTTGACACTGCTGGCAACTCGAGGTACTGTGGGTCATTTTCTTGCCTTTGAGGAGTGCAAGGGAAATGCTACAATATGTCCCTTCACATGAACCACCAATCCTTATTTGGAGAACTCTCTGAGATGACAGGGATGAGAGGGAGATGTTCCTGGGGCACGCTTTCACCTGCACATCTCTCAGGTGAGTCAAACATTTGACCCCCAAAAGTTGAGTATGATGGTGAGAGTTCAGGCTGGGAGATAGAGTGTCTGGGTTCAAATCAAGAGACTGCACATCTCAACTCCCATGGTTCTCCTGCATAAAACCCAAGCCAAGCAGTTTATCACTTCCCGGCTGAGTATCCTACTGAGGCCAGCTAAACTCATTCTTTGCTGATGACAACGTTGCTTGTACCAAATGGCTTTGCCATGTAGCCCTTAGCAATGGCCAGAAGGGCTGCTCATCAAACCGCAGAGCAGGGCTTCTGGCGCACACGTTAAGAAGGGGGCTATTCACAACAAGGTCAGTAGTTCAGAACCCACTAGCTGTTTCTCTGGAGAAAAACTGTGGCTGTGTGCTTCCATAAAGATGCCCAGCCATGGAACCCCCCTGGAGAGGGCCATGATGAGCTGGAGTGAGCTCTACAGGAGTGGGATTTTTTACTGTGGATGTAATCCCACCTGGGCAGAGATTTTCTTTGTGACTTAAAGAGGCTGTACCTTACACCAATGACTTGGCTGATACAAAAGGATTCAATTCAACACTGAAGCAAACCAACTCCAAAGGAAGAAGGCAGCTGCCATGCAGAGAGCTCCAAGGACCACCAACCATGGAGTTTATTGAAGCCAAAACAAGAATACCGCCCACCAGCCCTCAGCCCCCAGGGATGGACAAAGAGAGCGTGCCCATCAAGCTGGTGCACTGGCATGATGCTGTCAGCCTCCGGTGCTGTGAGAACATTGACTTTGGTGTGTTAAAGGCACCCACTTGCGGTATGTTTGTGATGTCAACGTGTGGAAACTATGGCAAGCCCCCCTCCCTGCCTCACCGCAGCAAAGCCTCGGCATTAAAACCCCGTGCCTTCTGTGGCGCTTGCCAGCTGTGAGAGGGCAGGAAATGCCCTTGGCTTTTCTGCTCCTTGTTGCGACCTCCCTCTGAGGCAGGGAGCAGAGGATGTGAGGTTGGAATCTGTTTTGTTTCATCACTACCCTTTGTCATCTCTCTGAACACTGTCATGTGCTCCTCACCAGTGCTTCGCCCTCTCTATCACCAAGCCATGTGCTCTTTAAAACATGCACACACACACACACACACACACACCTAATGTTCACATTTTGAGGCACATTTGTCTTTAATTCACTAATAATAACAATAATTATTCAAAGTCACTTTACCATCTGAAAAGAAATCACTATGCATACACATAGATCATGGATGCCAACTGCCTTCTTAACAACATTTCCCAATGAAATATTCAGCAGCGATTATTTTAAGCCTGAAGCTGTTCATCCAGTTTGTGTTAATCAAAACAAAAACAAGAGACGAAGGGATCCAAAAGGACATGTAAGATCATAGACTGAAAGTAGCCCCATCGAGCACCAAAGGCTTGTCCAGAAGGGCAGAGCCACAGGTAAAAGCTATGTCTCTCTGGAGTTGCTGGCATTTAACTAGATGCAAAATGTCAGCGCAGGAAATGGCTTGCCCAATGCAAATACTAACAAGGGAGGCATGTGTTCCTGTGTAAATGGAGCTTTAGCCAATCCGGGCCTTCAGGATCCAGCTCCCATCGCAGCATCCACGGGAAGCACCAGGGGAATGTTCCGTTTGCTTATTTTCCCTCTCTTTGCTAAGAAGAAAAAGAGCCTTTGTGGCCTAGTGGCTACAAGTTGGGCAGCTAATTTCTATATCAGCAGTTTGAAACTACCAGCTGCTTTGTGGGAGAAAGATAAGGCATTCTGCTCCCATAAAGAGTTCGAGTCTCAGACACTCACAGGGGCAGTTCTACGCTGCTCTATAAGTTGGCTGTGAGTCAGCATGGATTCGATGGCAGTGAGTTTTCTAAGAGTAAGAAGTATCTAGGGGTGTAAACAGTTAATGAGCTCTGCTATTAAGGGAAAAGTTGTCATGCCCAACCCACTTAGAGGAGCTGTGAAAGAGAAGCCTGGCAATCTTCTTCAGAATCCTCGGCCATTGAAAAGTTTATAGAATGTATTGACCTTGGTTGTTAAATAGATCCAGGTATATGGTGGAGCATACAGGGACCAATGTCATAAAACGGGGTGGGGGTGGAAAAAATCTCTGAGACAGATGCAAAAACTGTGAGGGAATGAGTTGTGAGGCTGGGGGATCAGGACCATCGTCTCTGGGATTTTCAAAGTTCCTGAGCAATCAGGAAAGGGGCAACAGTTGGTCTCTCCCCATCCAGAGGACAGCAGAAGAGGAGAACTGATTGGGCACAATGAATCAATGACTAGTGACTCAAGCAACGATCACCCTCCACCACTGGAGACCAGAAGAACTAGATGGTGCCTAGCTCTCACTATCGACTGCTATGAAAGAGATCACATTAGAAGGGCTTGATTAGAGTAGAAGGGAAATGTGGGGCAAAACTCAAAATCATGATTGTCGCGTGCCAGGTCTCGCCAGCAAGAAAAGACGCACCACAACAGGATTCTTCCACAAGCATTTAATTTTTCATAATGCGGTAAAAGACCCCGAAACCCCAAACTACTGCTGCTTATATATGCTCTATTGGGACGTGCTGTGCCCTGATTGGTGCATTTGCCAAAACCTCATGCATTGATTGGTGAGTTCGCCAGAACCTTCGTTTGCATACTCCAGGGTGGAGTTATGACTACGTCATCTCAGCATCGCGCATGCGCTAAGTGGTTGTTTATCACTTAGTTGGACCACCGCCCTGACTGCCCGGCGCCATCTAGTAATGGCAGCGAGAGCTGCGGCTACCCACATCACGAGAGCTGTGGCTTCCCACATCTCGCGAGAGCTACGGCTTCCCACACATGATAAAACACCAAGCTTACTGTTTGGATAAAGGCTGGTGAAATTGCAAGACTATGGTGCTTAGTTACCCTGCAGGTCTAGAACTGAACTCATCATGGCTCGATGTTCAACCAAACAATAGACAGGTCTATAATGGGAACAATGACATTAGAGACATACAAATACCGTAGAATAATAGATCACATGAGATCAAAAGACAGCATTCCCCCAAGAACGAAGTTCAAAAAAGTTGAGAATGAAGGAAGCTTGGAGACAAGAAACAAGAAGATGTGGGGGAAGTGATGGTACATTGTGGGAATTGCTATCAATGTCATGAAACAAAATGTGTATGCGTTGCTCAATGGACAGCTGAGCTGCTCTTAAACCTTCACCCAAATCACAATAAAAATGTTTTTAATCAAAGAAAACTTCATGGTTCACTTCTACTCTGACACACACGGGGTGATGAGGAAATAGTGTCAACCGGGTTTGCTGTGGTCCAACCACCAGACATGTGCTTATGGGAGAAAGAGCATGCTGACGCTGGCAATACCGAGCAGGACCAAGATGGTTTTATTTGCCTGCATCATGAAGATGGTAGCCCTGGTGGTGAGATGATTCAGAGCTCAAGTGCTAACCAAGAAGCCACCCAGTTTAAACTCACCCAGCCCTACTGAAGGAGATTTCCCTCCTCAAAGGTGTTGTTGGTTGTTATGTGCCATTGAGGCGATTCTGACTCCCTGTGACGGGAAGGAAAGGCACACTGTGCTATAGTGTAAGGGTTTTCAGCGGCTACTTCCTCTGAAGTGGGCAGTGGAAACCTTCTTTGTATTCTGTTCATAGCCTGGAAGTTTCCCTGACACCTCTTCACTTGAGGTAACCCTGCTGGCATTTGAAATACCAGTCACGTGGCTTCCAGCATCACAGTAACACACAACTCACCACAGCACCACAAATGGACAGACAACAACAGGATAGGAGTCTTCATGGGAGCAGGCAGTCACGTCTTCACTCTCTCGATGGGGATCAGTGAGTTCAAACTGCCAGTCTCTCTGTTACAGCCGCACATGCAACCACTGTGCTGCTAGGTACATTTCCTTAAAATTCTGCCTAGAAAAATCTGTGGAACAGTTCTTCTCTGTCACAGAGGGTCACTGTGAGCCAGGATGGGCTCTGAGACACACAAATGCAACACCATGAAGCCACCTTACTCTGTCCTGCTCTTATTTAACTCTATTCTTTCTGAGCTATCTTTTCCATATATTGACAAGAGACTAGCAGTGAGCAGTGTTAATTCCACCAAGGCCAGGAAGGAGGTCAAAGAGTCACAAAGGACTATCTCTTTGCTCTCATGCCACTGCACTAAGGAGGCTTGGGTGGCAGCTAGAAGCTGCACATTTCACTCCCTGTCCCTACACTCCTGGCTGAGTCTCCTCAGAGTGAGACTGCCCCTTTACCCAGCTCACTGCATTGGCTGTCTTGCTCTGAAAAGAGAATTCGCACATGTGAGTCTGACGGGGTGACAGATGGGAATCTTAATGCTGCTCTTTGGAATATGAAAGGCCTCGGATCAGAGTGCTGCAGGGGAGTGATGTCTGCAGAAGACCTGCTGGTCTCCCAGTTAGAAAGAAGCCTTCCCCTTTGCCTCAGAGGTGCGTTCACTGTGGGTGGCAAGTCAGATCCTTGGGCTGGCACTCTCAGTAAACAGATCATATGGGCACCTTGAGAAGCGCTTGCTCACTGACCCAGCTCCCCAAGGATGTAAATATACCAACCAGGATGACTAAGGACACCAGTGCCAAGAATGATCACATTCTTTGCATGTGTACAAATGAGGTGGGCAGCCACCTTCGCTGATGGTGGCTGCACAGTGAGTGTCTGGAATCACACCTGGCTAGGTGGACCATTGAAAGAGTTGGTGACATGATAATAGGGAGTACACCCCCTTGCCAGTAAAGCTAAGGAAATGGCATTTGAGGAAGCAGGGGCAGCCGGGTCGCCAGCATGAAGTCAGCGAGAACTTTGCTTGTGCCTCCTTTGTTCACTGGTGGCTGCTGGCATCTGGGTAGTGAGGACACCATGGCTACTGCCAGAATTCTCCACGGTCCCTGGTTCCACTCTCAAGTCGCTGGCTTCATCACTACCACTGCCATCGAGTCGATTCTGACTCACAGCAACCCGAAAGGACAGAGTAGAACTGCGGCTGGTGGGTCTGGGGGGCTGTGGATCATTATGAGAGCATTTCTATCTCGCAGTAGCTAAAGGGTCCAAAATGCTGGCCTTACGGTTAGCAGCCCAACATAACCCACTTGGTCATGAACCCTTGCCAGCTGATCCAGGGAGTCCATTCCCAAGTGCATATCTAAAAGAATGAAAGACGAGTACCCAGATGGATGCTGCACTAATCACTATGGGCAAAAGGTAAACAATAAGCCAACAATACCCATCAGTTGAAGAATAGAGAAAATATGATCTAAACAGAGTGGGATATACATATAGTCTGCCACAAGAAAACTAAGGCCTTTGATTCGGACAGACTCTGTAACACAGGTGAACGCAAGACATGAAGTGAAAGACGCCAAACACCAAATGCCATGTATTGTGAGTCCATTTAGAGCAAAAATGCTGGACAGGTAAATCCCGTAGAGCCATAGAGTAGATTGGTGGTTTCCCAGGGTGGGGCGGGAGGGGCAATGGGGAATGACTGCTTAATGACTGCAGGGTCGATGAAAATGTTCTGGAACTGGATGGTGGGAAGCTTTCACAGTGTCCTTAAAACTACTCTTAAAAAGGGGAGAGAAAGAATCTGCAGAAAGCACAGTTCTGATTGACTCACATGAATGCGGTCACCAAGAATTGGAATCCACTAGAATTGGAATGGCAGCTAGACTATTGTTTCCTTGGGAGGTGCCTCCAGGAAGGGCCAGTAGAGAAGGGTAATACTGATAGAGCAAAGGGAAGGGGCCGATAAAGAAATGTCATTGAGTAGGTTCCCAGAGACAGTATAAATTCTCTTGTAGTTGTCCCACCCAAAGGCTGAGGGAACTGGAGTGTGGCTCCACCTATCCCCATGTGTCATTGGTTAAAGTGGCATTAAGTTCTGGAGGATGTCAACTCCCCTGTCTGCTCAATGACTGTTCCCTGTGTGGGGAGTTACATGTGCTTCCTGTGAGACCATTGGCATTTATGGGAGTGGTGGGTGCCAAGTGCTAATACATGGGCACATTAGCAGCTGCTACAGCAAGTGCTGTACATTTTTAGCTGCTTGAGTGACAGGTGGGCCTTACCTCCTGCCTATATTCAGTGGTAGGGTGTTCAGATGGGGGCATCCGAAAAATAATAAGGCCCTATTCTTTGCAAATAGACATTATTATTATTTTAATCTGCCCCAACCCCCTTTCTTATCTGTCCCTGTGAACTACCTCACTGGCTGAAACATCAGTTCCCTGGGGAAGACACCACATTTCAATATGGTCACAAGGCTGTTTTCATTGGCCCAGTGGAGACACTTACATAAGATGGGTCAACTAGACGCTTTTTCTGGAGCATTTCCAACCAAAAAACAAAAAAAGATAGTCCCGCTTTTGCAAGTGGCCTGGCATCTAAGAAGCATAATTCAGAAGCACATGTCCCGCCATGTGGAGGAGGCGGTCTATGTTGCGAGATTACAGCATGTGCCCTGAGAGACAGACACAAAGAACACAGGAACATGCCAGTGGTGGTCAGGAACCGTCGACAGAGCCAGCTGTCCTCTTGTTCTCCCCACCTTTCCATTTTCCTAGGATTCTCTCTTCCAAGTATTGGTCTCTTTGCCTGTTTACAACCAAATGAGCCCCAAATAAGATCCAGATCATAGAAATAGAAGGAGGAAGTTGGATGGAGACTGCAGTTCATACTCCCCGGAAGCCATTCAGACTCGCTGGAAGAAGGAGACCCTGTGATGGAATTAGCTCTGGATTCCTGACATTTATTGAGGAATGCTCAGGGAATAAGCACCTGTGGGGGGAATCAAGGAAGGGCACAAGAGGGAAATCTCAACAGAGGTCTCAGCCCTGCCTATGGAGAGTGTCATAGTCAGTGTTCCCTAGAGAAACCAAACCAGTTATATAGCTGTAACTGGAGATATCGATATATCCACCAGGGCTCCTATGGTTAACCACTGCACCGGCCACTCATTGCCATCAAGGTGGACTCAAAGTGACTGTGTAAAACAGTATAGAACTGACCTTTTGGGCGTTGGAGACTGTAACTCTTCAGGAGATTACGAAGCTTCATCTTTCCCTCAAGGAGCCCTTGGTGTTTTCAAACTGATGTCCTTGCTGTTGGATGCCCAAAGGGCCACCCACTACGACACCAGAGCCCCAGAGAGTGAGGCTTATTTCTAGCAATTGGCTCACATAGGGGAATGGCAAGTTCCAAATTCATAGGTCAGGCAACAGCCTAAAGAGCTCTGTAGATGTTCATCCTAAAATCCATAGGTTAGGTGATGGGAAAAGACAAGAATAAGAATGGTCAGAACACACCCTAGGGTGTGCTGAAGGCCTTTGGCTGATAGGTTTACCCCTTCCCACATTATGGAAGGTATTCTATTTTGCTTGAGACCCACTCCTTCATAAGAGCAAATAGATGAGGTGAACAAGCGGCCATCTAGCTCAGAAGCAATAAAGCCCACCTGGAAGAAGCACACCAGCCGGTGCGATCATGAGGTGCCAAAGGGACCAGGTATAAGGCATCATGCAAAAAAATAGAATATATATATATATCTGTGTGTATATGGATATATATACCATAGAAATGAAGGGGGAAGTGCAGAGTGGAGACCAGAGGCCTAAATGTTGACCACTAGAGATCCCCTCATAGAGGGCTTTAGGAGAGGAGATGGGTCAGTCAGGGTGCGATGTAGTACCAATGAAGAACACAGCTTTCCCCTAGATCCTGGATGCTTCCTCTCCGCAACTACCAGGATCCAAATTCTACCTTGCAGGACTGGATAGGGCAGAGGCTGTACACTGGTGAATATGGGAGCTGGAGGCACAGGGAATCCAGGGTGGATGATACCTTCAGGACCAGGGGTGTGAGGGGTGATACTGGGAGAGTGGAGGGTGAGTGGGTTGGAAAGGGGTAACTGATTACAAGGATCCACATGTGACCTCCTCCCTGGGAGATGGACGGCAGAGAAAGGGGGAAGGGAGACTCCGGAAAGGGCAAGAGATGACAAAATAACAATCTGTGGATTATCAAGAGCTCATGAGGGAGGGGGAGCGGGGAGGGAGGGGACAAAAAAAGAGGACCTGATGCGGAGGGCTTAAGTGGAGAGCAAATGCTTTGAGAATGATTA
This sequence comes from Tenrec ecaudatus, assembly GCF_050624435.1. Lineage (NCBI taxonomy): Eukaryota > Metazoa > Chordata > Mammalia > Afrosoricida > Tenrecidae > Tenrec > Tenrec ecaudatus. Next base: position 496,488 of record NW_027457684.1, read on the forward strand.
GGGCAAAGAATGTACAGATGTGCTTTATAAAATTGATGTATGTATATGTATGGATTGTGATAAGAGTTGTATGAGCCCCTAATAAAATGTTTAAAAAACAAGAGCAAATAGATGAATGCTTGTTTGACAAAAAAACTGGGCACCATAGCCTCGCCACATTGCTATGCAAAAGGAGCCATCACAGGGAGCTCTGTAACTGGGACCTGGCCAAGTGGTGACCAGTAGCCTGGGACTTTGTAGCCTAATACGTTGCAGCGAATTGCTTACTAGTTCTCCTCTAGCTATAGTCTTTGTAACTCCTACCAATGACAGGGTGGAACTATGCCACCGAGGGAAGTAGATAGCATGCTAATAATATCAGTAAAGTGCATGGCATCCTCGAAGAGGTGAGACCATTCAAATAAGACCTGTAGACCGCTAATGTGGGGATTGGTCGGTATGGTCATCCTGGGTGAGTTAACTCAGAAACAGAAAGTGGAGTTTCAAGAGCACCGAGAAAGACGAGCCAGCAGTGGAGTGTGCTCTTTGGACCCAGGATTATTACTCTGAGCACCACCTCTGTCCAGGAGACAGAGATCCCTGACACTGGATGCATCAGGAGACAATGAAAAACAGTGGCAGATAAATAGCTCATGGAAGCAGAGGCAGCAGCACCAAGACCCCAGAACAGGGAGCTCGCCAGCACACAGAATGAGAAAGCTGAGTGTCTTTGGGCCAAGGCTTCCAGACAAAGCGGGCTGCCTCAACGCACTTATCAGCAGAGCTGAAAGAACTTTGCACACGGTCCCAAGCAGAGCAGAGGTCAAGGAGCTGCAGGGCAGAGGCCAAGGACCAGAAAAAGTTCTGCCTCTGGGCACCACTTGGAAGAGACTGTCCTGACTGGAAGAACTATATCCCCAGTCATTTCTGATCCTGAATTGTCACCTGCTAGGTCCCCAATTAACCCCAGAAACATAAGTATTGTTTGCGAGTTCTGTGTGGCCATTGCCACTTAAGGATTATCAAACCCAGCAGAGAAGAAGAGAGTGTCATGGTAGGGATGGTTGGTGTCAGAAACTGTGAAAAGAAAGGAGGGCGGAGGCATTTTGATCTCTGTCTCATAGGAATCAGCCTTGGGTTGTTTATCTTGATTTTCCTCCATTGCCTTTTGTGAAGTTACAGGGGGGTCAAATGCCTCCACTATGCCATTTATACCCCTACATTGACAAGTCGTTGGATGAAGGTTAGTTTGGGGAAGGAGCAGACCTTGGATGAGCTCTCATCAGCTGAGGCAATCCTGATAGGGGCCAGACAGCTGGGACCTTTTCTATCAGTGGCTCTCTCGGCAGCTGGGGAAATCAGTCTCTTGGCCCTGAGAGGAATCTGGGTGACACACTCATCTATGACAATACCCTGAAGAACAAGCTCCCACAAAAACCTGGCTGAGAACTCTCGCCTAGATCACAGGAGTGCATGCCTAGCTAATAATAGCCATTTACTGAAGGCCCTATGATTGGAACTGTGCCTCATTTACAGATGGAAAACTAGAGGAAGGGATTTAAGGTGGCTAAGTTAATAAGTGACAGAGACAAGATTCAAATACAAGTTTGAAGCTGGTACTGTTAGCCTTTTTTCCAGGGCTGGGTTTTAGATGATGCAAATGAGACACTTGTCAGGCACACAAGGTAAAGAGGCCTTCCCTCTCCAGTGTGACTTTCCCCATAAGTCTGAATCATGGGCCTGGTGTGTCTTATTTGCCTTCCCTGAGTCTCAGAACCTGGTTTAGTCTGATTTGCTACTTTGAGGAATAAGCCAGAATGCTCAAGTACTCTGAGTCAAGACCCAATCTCCCCTGGAATTGTTCAGTGGGACTTACCAGCCTCTTCCTTCATGTTTCACTTTTCTAGAAACCTCCATGGAGGACTAGCTCTCATGAAGAGAGCTTCAAAAAGCTCATGGCAAAATTCCATTATTTTTTCGTATCATTTTTCCACACGCTTTTGGAAGCTCCCTCTTCATCCCTTTCCACAGTCTTTCTCAAGGAAAGAGACTGTTGCTGGTTGATGTCAGATGCCCCTGAGTCTGTTTTCTACTCAGAATGCTCTGCACAAACTCTATCAACAAATGACGTAGAGTCAAACGTGCTGTGTGTCTTTAAGTTGATGTCAGCTCATAGTGACCCTACAGGACAGAGTAGAACTGCCCCCAAAGGTGTCCTAGGCTGAGATCGTTATGGGACCAGCTCGTCAAGTCTTTTCCCCTTTAGAGCCCATGGGTAGGTTCAAACTACCAGCCTTTTGTTTAGCCACCCAGTCCTTAGCCATTGTACCACCAGGGCTCTTTAAAACAGGGATTAGGTTGATTAATTTTATAATCTCCAGGCACATTTGAAAGCTGCTTCCCAGAACACCCTTCCCCAGATTGTTGATTAAGACGGGCATTTGGGGACTCATTTCTTTCTCATTTGTGTAAGTGCACTCTATGAGAGGGGTTTCCCTTCATAGATAGGTGATCACATACTATTTTTCCAAATTGAACCACTCTTGGTGGTATATTGGGTTAATAGTTGGGCTGCTGCTAATGGCAAAGTTAATGGTTCAAACCCACCAGCTACTCCTTGGGAGAAAGATGAGGGTTTTCTGCTCCCGTAAAGATGTGCAGTTCTGAAAATCAGCAGAGCCAGTCTATTGTGCCATATATGAGGTCAACCCCATGGCAGTGGATTTGGTTTTGGTTTGGGTCTGTGGGGGAAGTCCTTAAGAAATTCTTTAGTCACATGGAGGAGTCCCTGGGTGGTGCAGTTGGTTAACATACTGGCAACAAAGCCCTGTCACTCCTTACCTTAGGATTTACTCACTCTTTGAAACAGGCATTTATTTACACACAGTTTGACCTCATGATGGTGTTCAGTAGATGTGGATCTTACTTATTTGCATTGTTCTGTGACAGTTGCAAAATTCGTTAGTGGCTCAGGGATCAATCCTCTGTGGACTGCCCCGAAGCTAGATGAAGCAAGCGGGTTCTCCCTGATTCATCCTCCCTCCTTAGCAATGCTTGCTAGTCAGGATAACATAGTGCCCATTAAAGAAACTGCCTGTGTCACTTTAAATTTGTGACCTGGGCGGGAGGGAGGGTCATGATCACAAGTGACAGAAACTGACGCTTGACTAACTTAGGGGAAAAGGCCTAATGGTGGATAAATGTTGGGAAGACAAGAAAATGTGGCAAATGCCTGGGCAATCTCAGGGCTGTGAAGCAGGTAATGGCGAAACACTCCTCCTGAGGCCAAAGCGTGCCCTCTGTAGTACATTAAATCACATTCACACACACCCATTCATGTTCACATGGGACCTGAGGCTATGGCCTTACTTGGAGAGGAGGTCTTGGCAGATGTGCTTAGATAAGTATTTCAAGAGCTCCATCTTTCTGGGTTTAGATTTCAGATGGATACTACATGCACTGATTGGTGTGTTCTTATAAGAAGAGGAGTGGGCACACAGAGACCCCGTGTGAAGACACTGGCAGAGATTGGATCAGTGCATCTATAAGCCAAGAAATATCAAGGATTAGCAGCAGTGACCGGAAGCAGAGAGAGGCTACTTTGATTCTCCTTCAGAGTTCTCAGAAGGAATGAATGTTGCCCACACCTTAATTTTAACCCATTGTCCTTCAGAAAAGTGAGAGAACAAATGCCTGCTGTTTAAGTCACTCGATTGGTAGCCATTTGTTACAGCTACCCAAAAGAACCATTATGGATTGATCTGTAGCCCCCTCAAAATATGTGAGAAATTTGAACCTTGGTGGACATGATCCTGTTTGAAAAGAAGGGAGTTCTTTTGTAATATAAATGAGGCCGTATGGCCACTGGAGATCCCTTCATAGAGGGGTTTAGAAGAGGAGATGGGTCAGTCAGGGTGCGAGGTAGTACCGATGAAGAACACAGCTTTCCCCCAGATCCTGTATGCTTCCTCCCCCCAACTACCATGATCCAAATTCTACCTTGCAGGGCTGGATAGGGCAGAGGTTGTACACTGGTGCATATGGGGGCTGGAGGCACAGGGAATCCAGGGTGGATGATACCTTCAGGACCAAAGGTGTGAGGGGCGATGCTGGGAGAGTGGAGGGTGAGTGGGTTGGAAAGGGGGAACTGATTACGAGGATCCACATGTGACCTCCTCCCTGGGAGATGGACAGCAGAGAAGGGGGGGAAGGGAGACTCGGGATAGAGCAAGATATGACAAAATAACAATGTATAAATTACCAAGGGTACATGAGGGAGGGGGGAGCGGGGAGAGAGAGGAAAAAAAAAAGAGGACCTGATGCAAAGTGCGTAAGTGGAGAGCAAATGCTTTGAGAATGATTGGGGCAGGGAATGTGCGGATGTGCTTTATATAATTGATGTATGTATATGTATGGATTGTGATAAGAGTTGTATGAGCCCCTAATAAAATGTAAAAAAAAGAAAATGATTAGGGCAAAGAATGTACAGATGTGCTTTATACAATTGATATATGTATATGTATGGATTGTGATAAGAGTTGTATGAGTCCTAATAAAATTTTAAAAAAAAATGAGGCCATATGAGAATAGGCTTGAGCCTAAACCTAAACACTTCTGAGTTAAAGGCCAGGATAGACCCAGTAACACACAGTACGGGGAGAAAGATAGCGAGGAATGCCAAGGAACTTTCTGGTATCCACAAAGAAGGACCCTGACCTAGAGTCGCACCCCAAATTTGAACCTGTAAGCTCCAAAGCAGGGGGAAAAGTGTTTTAAGGCTACTGACTTGTTGGATAATTTTTGGTTAAGGAGATTAAGACAGGAACTTAAGACATCCTCCAATCCTTCCTCTGGCTTCGTTCCATTTTTCTCACATTCAAGAGTCCTCCTAGAGGATTCAGTCAGGTTGTTGTTGTTGTTGTTCAGTGTCATAGGGAGGGTTTGGATTCATTGTGACCATGCATACAACAAAGTCATACACTGCCCGGTCCTGTACCATTCTCACCATTGTTCTTAAGTTTGAGCCCATTGTTGCAGCCACTGTGTCAATCCCATTTGTTGAGGGCCTTCCTCTTTTTCATTGCCCCTCTACTTTCCAGAACACGATGTCCTGCTCCAGGGACTGATCTCTCCGGACAACATGTCAAAGTTAAGGCGAAGTCTCATTATCCTTGCCCTGAGGAACATTCTGGCTGTACTTCATCCAAGTTAGATGGGTTTGTTCTTTTGGCAGTCCATGGTACATTCATTACTCTTTTACATCACTACTAATCAAATATATCTATTCTTCTTTGGTCTTCCTTATTCAGGTTTCAACTTTCACATGAATATGAGACAGTTGAAAATACCATGGCCTGGGTCAACCCGCCCCAGTCCTCAAAGTAATCTCTTGCTTTTCAACACTTTAAAGAGGTCTCGTGTAGCAGATTTGACTAGTGAAATGTGTCATTTGTTCTCTTCTCTGCTGCTTCCATGAGAATTGATTGTGGATTCAAGCAAGACAAAATCCTTGACAATTTCGATCTTTCCTCCATTTATCATGATGTTATCAATAGGTCCAGTTGTGAGGGTCTGGGCTTTCTTTACATTGAGTCATAATCCAAACTGAAGGCTTTAATCCTTCATCTTCATCAGCACGTGAATCAAGTCCTTCTCATTTTCAGCAAAATTGTGTCATCTGTATAATGCAGGTTGTTAATAGGCCTTCCTCCAACCTGATGCTCCATCAGGCACTGCCCCTTAATGAGTTTAGGTCATGAAGGATAGTCCTCCATAGGCACATTGATTATTACACTACCACCCTCACATAATAAATTCAGAGAGAGAAAATTTCCCCAAAGCAATGGAAAGCTTACTAGAGAAGTGGAGGGTGCTAAAAGCCAAAGGTGACACAAACTGGAAATCAATACTAGTTTTCAATACCTGCAGTCATCTAATAGTTCACTGCACTATCTAAGGAAAGGTGAGGAGAACTGGGGCAATTCCATTAAAAAAAAGACAATGCAGGGTATATAAGTCCGTCATTCCTCTGGAGAAGAAAAACACATAGTTGGGTTGTAGAGCTTTGTTTGCTAATCAACCGAATGTAGTTGTAAGGCAGGGGTGTGTGTGTGCGCGTGTGTGTGTGTGCGTGCGTGTGTGTGTGTGTTGAAGGGAGGGGCTTGCCATTCTATTTCATAGCCAGGAGAAAGATGAGCCTCTTCCCATATCTTTTGCTCTGTGGCAAGTTACTGATCTACAAGGAACTTTTATTTGACAAGGACATTGCCGAGCAAAAAACGGGAAGCTTGTGTTCATCTCTGCTGAGAGGTGGAGTCAAAGAGATGGGCTTTATGACAGACACCCTGATCGTGCAACCAAAATATGAAATGGCCTCATACATTCAACATACATTTGCTGCACCTTCCCAGTGTGCTGCCCAGATATTACCAGGCAGAGTGTTTTATGGGCAGCATTTTAGAGTTAGGCAGGCAGAGGGAGTGTCTTTGTGGGTGTTGCCTTTACCAGTCCTTGGATTGTTCTGGGACAGGCATGTCTTTTTCCTCTAAAGTAACTGATTGCGTGTAAAGAAGGAGTCTCCTCAGTAAGACGGGTTGAACCAAACCCAACCTATGACAATCATCTCAATTGGAACACATAGCGACCCTATACAAATACCTGTAGGGTTTCCAAGTTTGTAACTCTTTTGGGGGGGTCAACTACCATATCCTTCTCTTGCAGAACCACTACAGAGTTGAGTGTTGTGTTAGCAGCTGAATGCTTAATCACTGTGCCCATTTTGTTTGCTGAGCCGCCCTCAAAACACTGAACAGGTTTTCTGGGTACCAAGCATGTCCACTTCTATATCATGCCTAGGGTGTTTTCTCCAAGTTGATAGGAGGTGCAAATCAGTTACTAGGGGTTTGGCAGAGTCAGTATGGAAACTGGGAGGGTGTGTGAAATTTGAACCAGAGTAGAACAATTCCAAGACACTTCCTAGGGATTCCTGGCATATAATATGCAAATGATAGTCAAGATATATAACTGTGTCTCTGTTCTTGGTTCTGTCAGTACCTGGTGTGGCTACAAAGGAGAAACCTGGTCTCCTGCTATTTTGAGCATCTAGTGTGAATGACAGGAGATAAGTCACATGCTAATGAACCCTGGTGGTGTAGTAGTTAAGCACCATGGTGCCCGGCTATCAAAGCATATAGCATCTGGGGTCTTAAAGGCTAGAAGATAAACAGGGGGCCATGTAGATAAGAAACAACAAAGTCCACATGGAAAAAGCACACCAGCCTACACCAACATGATCGCTGAAGACAAAGCGGGTGCATAAGCACATGTGAGCATGTTTTCTTGATGTGCACTCACCCTTTACATACAACTCTCTTATACATACGTGTTTCTGTGGATTTGTTTCTCGAATGCACCCAGACTAACATAAGCAGCGTGGAACGCATTTTAGAAGCCTAGACAAGGGCAGGGCAGGATATTCAGAGGGACTGGATCCAGAATTAGAGAGGAAGGAGCCCTGGTGGCAAAACGGGCTGTTAGCTCCCTGTCCCAAGGGGGACAATGAGACTGCTGGCTCCCATGAACATTTACAGTCTTGAAAACTCCATACAGGGTCACTGTGGTTGGAATCCACTGGACGGCAGTGACCTTTTGGGATTGAAGGTGGAAGCCGCCAATGACTTCCTGCCATTGAGCCAAGGAGCCTCCGGAGAGTGTGTGAACTTCTGGAATGCAGTGAACAACCTCTGCACATCTGCTTTTCGTGCTGCCCAAGTCATGCCCTTGGCCTTTGCTTAAACATATTCATCCAGAAGTGAACCATCACAGCTGCTTCCTCGGGAAGCTGGGGGCTGAGCTCTCTGGTTCCACTCTGTCAGCATTTCTGGTCCGGGTACCTCCCCTCTGCCCCGGCACAGGCAATGTGCTTTTGGAAGCAGTGCTCCCTGGGTAGTGGGTGTGATTTGCCTCCTCTGGCCTAACATGATGAATGCTGAGAGGGGGTGGATACTAGGGGGTTAAACTCCCTGAACTTTACCTAGCCCAGGGGAAAACTTATTATTTAAAGTAAGCTTTAGACAGAATCTTTAGAAAGAGAAATGGTTAACTTTATGTACACAATTACTCCCCAACACATAGGCTCAACCTCATAGGCTGTGGATGACCTTGAGCAGGTGCTCAGTCACAATGGGTTTCTATCAGGATTGAGAGTTCAGCTCTCTCAACTCTCCAACTGGTTATTAGCACCATAGTCTCGTTTCTATTTTTGTATTTACTTTGTTTTGAGGGGGAAAAGACTCCCAATCCAACTATATTTTATTAGGAACTCCTTTGCTAAGTTTTACACAAGAAAAAGGCACAAACTGCTGTTCTGGATGAAGGAGAGCATCCGCATGAGGCCACAATGGTGTCGGAAGGACCCACAGCCACAGTGACTTAAATAAAATGACACCCATTCTGTCCTGCTGACTCTGACTCATAGTGACTCTGTGTAGGGATCCTGAAGTTGCTACCTTTACAGGAAGCAATAACCTCATCTTTCTCCTGTGGAATGACTTGGCTTTGAACCAGCGACCTTGCTCTTAATAGTCCAACACTATCCAGCATTACCACCTGGTCTCCTGAAAACTTAAATAAGACATAGAAAACAAACAACTTTGTCACAAAATTGTGACTGAAGACAGATCAATTCATGGAGTTTCAGGAGGGCCTGTGAGAGCATGAGCGGGACCTTCATTGGGATATGCACACTACCGTATATCGTTGAGTGTGGCCCGGGGAGTGGATGCAAGCACACTGCCTGAGGGACAAGCTTTCCACTGCCAGTCAGCAGTAAGAAAGAACTCAATGGTGGCTGAATCTGTGGCCCCTCAAAATGGATGTAGGGTCTCCACATAGACTCTCACTGTGAGCCACAGCCTATTGCTCAAAATTTAAGCTCAAATACGACTTAAACGCCAAACATTCTGTTTCCTTAAAATAGGGTACTGCCAGGAACAGCTAGAAGTCTGCATGACCTATCAGATCTCAACGCCGATCTCAAATCACTTCACATGATCCATTCTACCAGGCATGTCAAGGACAACTAGAGGTCTGCATGAGCGAGCCCAAATCGCCTCCTCACTTACCCATTCCAGAGGCTGTGCCTGTATAACCTATCGACTAACACATTCCCATATGCCGTGGTTATGAAACCAACCATCATGCTGGAATAAGGACCAATCACGATGCAAGGGTCAGGGTCAGTGGGAAAGCAAAATAGGGGCTGAGGGGAGCCAAGAGGGGTCGCTTCACTCAATCCCTAAACCTGATCTAATGTCACTAGACTGGGGTCTTCCTCACATCTCAAGGGCACCCGATTCATGATTGAAGTGAATTGTGCTTATTCAATCTTTGTTCTGCTTGCTGTTTTGCTGTGCTGCATCCTCTTCTTGCTTTTTTGTGCATGGCTCCCTCTGTTGTGGTGACAAATGGCTTGAGAGGGATTTGACATAGGGAGAAAGCCCACCCACATCAACTGTCACCAGAAGCAGACACTAAGTCCATTTCTCTCACCTCACAGAACTATGCACACCAGACACTGGTAGGGCTGTCTGGGAGGGGAACCCTTAGTGCAGTGGTTCTCAACCTGTGGGTTGCGACACCTTTGGGAGTCATATGACCCTTTCACAGGGCTCACCCAATTCATAACTGTAGCAAAATTACAGTGATGAAGTAGCAAGAAAATCATTTAATGGTTGGGGGAGGGGGGCATCACCACAACAAGAGGACCTGTATTAGGAAGGTTGAGAACCACTGCCCGAGTGTGTTTAGGACTTTGCTGCCCTCAAGGTCATCAGACATTCCTGAAGGCAGAGCCACTGCAGGAAGCCCTTCTGGGAAATGCCCTGAAGACAGGTCTCAACCAACTCCACCCTCACCCTCTGAGATCCTAATCATAGGACGCATGGAAATGCTCCCTGCCTCTTCGAAGGCTGTAAGTCCATGGGAGCAGAAAGCCTCCTCTTTCTCCCTTGGAGTGGTGGCTGGTGAGTTCAAACTGCTCACTTTCTGGCTAACATAACCCACAGACCAGCTCCCCCTGAGCTCAGTTTGGTTTGCCGCACAGCACACATTGTTTGGAACCTTCTGAAATAGCTATGCACATGTGCAGGTTGGGGGGATTTCGCACAAGATGCAGTTTTCCACCCTCTCTTGGCAAAAATAATTTTTGCAAAAGGCTTGTATTCTCTTCTGGATCTGATTAGCAGCTACTCTCATGAAGTCATAGCACATACATCCATGCTACAGTCCTCCCAACTCCCTAATGTCTTACGCCGAGTCTGCTCCATGCTTTTCTGTGTCCTACATGGCAGCTGTAGGCACCCAAGGCATGGGCTCTGCAGCCTGGGTCCAAATCTCTCCTTCCCACTTCCTCACTGTGTGGTCCTAGGCTCATGACTTTATCATCCTGTGCCACTGATTTTTCATCTGTAAAAGGAGGCCAAATAGAGTCCACACATAGGCTTGTTAAGTGGAATAATTGAATTATTATACACAAAAAGCTTAGAACGGTGCTTGGCATCTTGCAAATACTATTAGGTGGTTTAGCATAGGGACTGGGTCATCCATTACATATGCTCAGGTTCAAACTTCCGGCCAGGAAGGGGTGGTACACCTAGGTGGGCATTACACCTGGATTGGCCCATCTGGGCAAGGTGAATTCAATCCAGCCATTGGGGTTGACCATGACCGTCAACCATGCCTCCCTATGGAGGAATTGAAAAGGCAGGATCTTGACCGCTCCGATGTCTCCCTTCACCCACTTTTCTGTTGTCTGTCCCCCAGAGAGGAGGTCACATGTAGATACTTGTAATCAGTTCCCTCTTTCCAATCCACCCTCCCACAACCCTCTCAGTATCACCACTCACAAATTATCAAGGTTTCTTGAGGGATGGGGGAGCGGGGAGGGAGGGGAAAAATGAGGACTTGATGCCAGGGGCTTAAGTGGAGACCAAATGTTTTGAGAATAATGAGGGCAATGAATGTACAAATGTGCTTTACACAATTGATGTATATATGGATTGTGATAAGAGTTGTATGAGCCCCTAATAAAACGATTTTTTTAAAAAGAAAAAAAGGCAGGATCCCGGAGCCCACTGAGTGACTTTCTCTCTAGCAGCTTCTAGGTAGGCTGTGCCCCGTGAGGGGCCCCGAGGTGCCTGTGTAAACCTGAAACTTCTTCTCTCAAAAAACCCACTTGGATCACAATCCAGGCTTCGAATTGAATTCTTTCTCGCGCGAAGCCAAGGCCTGAGGTATATCTCTCCCAGGAGAGATCTAACAATAGTATCTCTTATTATAGCATTAGGAGCCCAGGTGGTGTAGTGGACTGTGCATTAAGCTGCTAATCGCAAGGTCGGGGGTTTGAACTGACTAGCCCGTCCGTGGGAGAAATATGAGATTGTCTATTTCTGTAAGGCAGTGGTTCTCAACCTTCATAATGCCCCCACCACCCTTTAATACAGTTCATGTTGTGGTCACCTGCAACCATAAAATTATTTTCATTGCTACTTCATAACTGTAATTTTGCTATTGTTATGAATTGGTTGACCCCTGTGAAAGGGTTATTTGATCCCCAGAGGGGTCGCGACCCACAGGTTGAGAACCGCTACTGTAAGGATTTAAAGTCTCAAAACCCCAAAGGGGCAGTTCTTTGTCCTATTGGGCCGGTATGAGTGGGAGTCAATAAAATGGTAGTTAGGTTTTTTTCTGCATCAGTATCAGATTCTGGTGGCAATCTCAGTCATCACGCATTGTGGTCTGGTTTGAACTCTGGTAGATCTGTGGGAAATGACTGCCCTGGTTTGAGGTGAGGGTCACGGTGCTTCAGTGGTAGATCTCTCATCGTCTTTCACCGGGAAGACCCGGGTTCGATTTGCAGCCAATGTGCCCCAGACTGTCAGTGAAAGTTTGTGTGTTGCTATGACACTGAGCAGGCTTCAGTGATGTTTCCAGACTGAAATAGAATAAGGACGAAAGACCTGATTATCTCCATCCACACATCGACCTATGGCCCTCCACGGTTGGCTTCCCTTCCCAGCCCTGGTGATAGCACAGACTGGCATAGTTTGCTCCGCTTCCCATGAGGTGCCCATGAGAGGCTGACTTGACAACCACGGTCAAGATCAACAGCTTGAACTCCTTTCTGGGTCTACAGAAACAAGAACAACCTTCTGAAAGGAGGTCGCATTGCTATTTGGGACTGGGAGAATGCCTTTGTGACAAGGATTGTGCTCTGGATCCCAAAGGCGACTTTTAAACACAGCCACATAGCAACTCCGGAAATTGCCATAGTAGAAGCCAGGTTTAAAAAAAAAAAAAGTTCTACTGGCTTGCTCAAAGGAGGCCAGAGTTGGATGGGGGTGGGGTGGGGTGGGGTGGGGTGGGGTGGGAGACTCCTCTAAAAATGAACAAATTTGTTTCCTTACATATTTGTCATGTCCTTTGGGCCTGAAAGAAAGGGGGGAAAAAGCAGAAGAGAGGAGGAAACGGCGACTGACAGTCTCTTGTTGGTATTCCCACAGCATCCCCTCCTTAGGCACTTGCTGCCATCTCATCCAACTCCACTCAGTATATTTTCACCCAGCAATGATGCAGAAATGTCTGTGTACTCCAGTGTTATTGTAGTCGGGCAGCGTTTACGGGTTTGACTTTCAACTCAGCATGGCAGGACGTCTAGAAGCAATTATAACCAGCACCTGCTCTGTCTGTGCGGCGGGCAGGCAGTGACGGATCCCCAGCTTCCAGAACACTAGTGCCCCCTCCCAGCTCAGGATAATGACGGTGACACTCGGCCTCCTTGTTGTCTGGGGGAGCTCTAGGAGCTCTCCTCTGAAACCTCATATTATTGGCATTTCTTTGAGTGAGCACATCAAATTAGTGACTGTAAAGGAAGGTGTAGGAGATGATTATTGGTGACAAGACAAGCCTCAACCACCTCCAGAGAGCATGTCTCCTAAGTGCAAAGTATGGAGAGGGAGGAAACAATTGACCACAAATGGAATAGGCTCTGAGTCTCGCCACACAATGTATGTGCATGGTCACTGAGGCGCCAACATTATGGCTGGAGGACGGATATGGTTTGTGCAGCCGTGATTGCCATCCAGAACGTGCCGTGCTATTGTGAAAAACGATTTTTTTATTCTGAGCAAATCTCTGCTTCCACTTGCTTTAATGCTTCGCCAGAGAGCCAGGGACTCTGGGAGGGGTGGGGACGCACAGGGCTGGGCTGACCTCAGGAACTCATGTGTAAAGGGCTTTTTCTCACTTGGAAGCAGGCTGGGTTCACAGCTGTTCTTTCTGGTAAAGCTTGTTTCTGAACCTTGCCACGTCTGAGTCCGAAGAGGGAAATGAAGGTGACAAATGCTGCGAGGAGCCCTGGGCACATCTTGGCTATGGTCCTGCTTAAGTCTGTTTCATTTGAATCCCAGTTTTACCTTTCCTCCTTTCTGGGTTCCGAAGCATCAGATGGGTGCCAAACGCTTCCACGGACAACTAAAGCTGAACAAGGTGCAGGCAGATGAAGAGCAACGGGAGGTTGGTGTTTGGGAGAATGAATACTTGGGCTTCCTAGGCCGGTCCAGCTGGTGGTTAGAGCCCTGTTTCAGATTCCACTGAAATCTCCTAGTGTCCAAGGACCAAGTGGCTCCTAAGTCCAGAATTTCTGTTACATGTCTCACCAAGGAGAAGCTGGGCCCAAATGCATTGAAGAATAAAGCAGGAGCTTGGCTTGTGAATCCACTCTCTGATTCTGAAATTTCAAAGGCTCCGTGCACAGACATTTCAACACTGAAAGCACAGCAGGGAAAATCAAAGACTTGGGCTTCCTCCTTGCCCCTCTTTTAGGGCTTTTATGGTTTTCCAAGGCGCCTCCTAGAGCCGAGTGTTGTATAGGTCATGTTTAAATATGTCGTAGTTCTGAGGGACTTGCTGTTCTGCTTTCTTTTGCAAGGAGACCCGGTTTCTTGTCTTGTGGCCAAACACAGAGCACAGATGTCTGTGGGCCCCCTCCCTTTCCCCTGACCTTTGCTCTCTTCTCTGGATACCCTACTGACCTGTTCTCCCTTACAAGATCTGAACTGCTCACACACTTCGTTAAATTCTCATCCTAGCGAGAAGCATCCGAGCATCTTATTAGAGCCTGTATGAGTTCTGTTCTGGATGCCTATTTGTGTAATTTCAGGTCTCTGGCATGGAAACGTCCCATGCCCACAGACCCACACAGGTAATATAAACTCCAACAGTAGTTTAAGGTTTAAGGTGGTCACAGGGAACACTGGGGCCCGTGTCTCCTGGTGAACCCCTCAGGCTGTCTAAAGGGGCTAGTTCCATCTCAAAGTAGCCATGCAGGAATGTAGACCGGTTAGGTAGCAAGACAAGGGGTTGTTCCTCTCCATGCTTAGGGGGCCCCCTACAGGAGGTTGGAAGCCAATGCGGGCTAAGCCCAAGCCAGGAGAGCTTAATTGACGCCTCCCAGCTGAAAACCCTTAAAAGGCTGGAATCTGGAGACCGCCGCCCCTTCCCTTCAGCTGCTTCTCTGCCTTCCACTCAGCAGGGCTGAGTGTGCAGTGTCATAAGGGTGCCCGTGTTCAGTTTAGTGTAACGCCGGAACCTTCTTCTCTCATGTATATAAACCCACTCGGATTACCAACCAGGCTTTGGTGTGAATTTCTTTCCAGTGTGTAGCCAAGGACCGAGACATTTCCCACCCGAGAAACCTAACAGACCCAGACTTACAATAAACCCATATTTTTATTTATAAGGCAAGAGGTGACCAGGTCTAGACAATAATGGTGAAGAGGGCCCTGGGTTTGAGAAAGATTCTGAAGTAGAATCCATAACCCTTAGAAATGTATTGGCCTTAGGGGAGGGGCAAAGAGGGCTGGATTGAGAAAGTCTCTGGCATCCAGTTCTGACTTGACTTCTGGATCCTGAATCCTTCAGGGCCATGACCTTGCCCTCCAGCCAGACCTTCCAATAGCCATCTTCTCAGAGCCTTGTTAAGTTCTCATAATACATTACACCTGCCATCCTGTGAGCAGCTACCAAACCCAGGCACTTTTTTCAAAGACAAGCTCGCTCTCTCTACCCCTAAGAGCAGGTAGTTTGGGGATGATGGATATGAGATACCACAGAAGACAAATCTGTTATCTTCCATGGTGCACAAAACATGCTGTCACAACCAGGACTCGTGACAATCCCTCAGTTTCCTAAATTGCTTCACTGCTACTTTTTAATTAAGCCTCATTAGATTGTCACATATTGATAAGAGGGATGACCCTGAACTAGATGCATAAATTAAAGCTATCCTCATCCTGTGCTTTTATATGAATGTGTTAATTATTTTTGTCATTAGGGAGAATAATGGAGGGATGGAGCAATACCAAACGGAGTTTGACAAAGTGAATCCGTCACCCAGTGAGTCTGCAATTAACACCAAGGGACAAAGGTAGGATTCCCTATAATAAATAACCTTCCTCCCTGATGCTAATGGAGACCCAGCAGGACCCACTGTTGTGTTGTCGCAGTTGTACACGGGCCCTTAGAGGAGACAGAGCTGGTGTTTCAAACGAGTCTTGTTTGCCCCCAGTTGGCTCACACATTTGTTTTTTAAACGGCATAATCACTAACATTTAAACACAGGGTGATGTCACGTAACAATCTGCAGCTTCTGAGAAATGGAGAGGCCCGACTTTGCTGGTTGACAGTGCAGAGGGACTGGGGGAGCAGTCAGATATGGTGATCAGAGTTTGGAATCCTTGCTTTCCAAGTACATGTGTCAAGGAGTTCAAGGGTTCAGAAATTTAGGAGGGAAGTTCCAGAAGACAAGTTTGTGTGGTCGATAATAAACCAATATAGGGGTTGAGATTTCAATCTGTTGGCTATTTATTTTGTGCTTGGTAGCCAACCAGCCCAGAATTCCTGACCTCGCCGACCTGTGAAACAAGGACCATTCCAGAATGACATAGAAGCAAGCACGGAAGCGAGGGCATCCATTACCCCGAATGCGTAGGGGTCAGGAACTAAGTGCTTTCTGTAGAACAGCTCCAGAAGGCAGACCTTTGGCTGGAAAACCTGTTAGGGAGCTAGCATAGGGACTGGCAGGCCTATTACACATGCTCAGAGGTCCAAGCTACCGGCTCATGAAGCAGTGGCTCACTGCATGCTCAGAAGTTCAGGTTTCCAGCCAGGAGGGGGAGCTATGCCTGGGTGGGCGCTGTACCTGCATTGGCTCACCTAGGCCAGGTGAATTCAATTCAACAATTCAGCCAATGGGGTCGACCCACGTCATCGACCACGCCTCCCTAACCGCTCATAAAACTCACGGGGATCCCAAACCAGGCCTCGGCGTGAGCTGTTTTTCGCGTGGAGCTAAGGACCGAGGCACACCTGTCCCCGGAGAGGTCGAAAAGAAGTGGAGCTGTGTGATTCGGAGCTATGAGGTAAGCCGGCCCCAGGAGTGGGCTCTCCCATGTTGGTCTCACGGATTGGGGGCCCCTCTGGGCTCCTTTTACCTCACCACCCTCGGGAGATTTGTTGGGTTGAATTCACGGTGTCCGTCTTTGCGCCGTTTCTTGCTGGTGTCCGTCTTTGCGCCGTTTCTTGCTGGTGTCCGTCTTTGCGCCGTTTCTTGCTGGTGTCCGTCTTTGTGCCGTTTCTTGCTGGTGTGCGGGACTTGACGTGCCTGCTTTCCCGGGAACTCGCCTGCCTTCCCGGGCTGCATTTGTGAGGGGGCTGGGAGGCTGCTGCCTGGAGGCTGGGAGGATTTTGACTCCCAAAGCCTTCTTGAGGCTCAGTGTATAAGGTTTATTTGGACGTGAAAACGGAATCAAAGATGCAATTAACGAAGTTTTAGAAGCAGGCCTTATTGAGAAGCTTGCGGGCGGGTTCAGCAACTCAGGGTATTGAGCTATTGAAGCCGCGCAGGGGGAAAAAATCCTGGCAGCGTTTTTATGCCCACTGCTGGCAGGCACAGCTGGGGAGGATCAAAGCTGGCGAGGATCTGCGCACACAGGTGCTTCAGAAGGGAGAAGGTTGTTAATCTTACCTATATGTCAGGGACGCGTGGAGTGACCATATCTTCAGAAAACATTCTGGCTTTGGGACGAGTTGGTTCCAGGAATTTGGGGTTGAGCAGGGGAGGGGAGGTCGGTTAGGGGTCAGCCTTGAGAGCTAAGATGGAGGTGCAGGACTCAAAATGGAGTCTGTTGTGCCAAGACCGGACATTTTAGACTGTGCCCTATAGGGAAAAGGGATGTAACCATTTCTGTAACTGCTTCCTGTGGGTAGTGGGTAAAAAGCAAGGGGAGGGGCTTTTCAGGCAGAGTACTGACAGTTGCGGCCTAGCACAGGGTGGAGAGGTTGGTATTGCTGGTGAACTGCTATACGGGTAATTTCGCGGAGTCGACTTTGCCGGAGCTGGATGAGACAAGGAGCAATTAAGAGCAAAATTATAACTAAAATTATGGGTCCTAGTATGGGGGCTAGGAAGGAGTACAGAGAAGAGTTCCACCAGGAGGAAGATCCATCTGTTCTGAATCTGTTGTTTTGCAGCTCTCGGTTTAGCTTGTTGAGGATCTGGACTCTAGTTTCCACAATCCCCAGTTTATTGATATAATAACAGCCTTCCTCCTGGAGGAAGAGGCAGGTAAAGCGCGGTGGTTCTGCAAGGCAACTTGGGCAACAGAGGTTATTTGTCTTTGCAGGGAGGCTAGAGACTTGGCAGAGGCATCGACTGCCAGCTGGAAGCATGCGGTAAACTTGTCTGCTGTGATGATAGTGTCCAAGGGCTCCGCCGCTGAGTCCTACTGCAATTGCTGCTGAGGCGAAGGAGATTCTCACTGCTATCGGGAGAAAAACTGCTCTTTTAGTTTGACGACTGTATACTTGGATGTATTTGTCCTGGAACTCAGCCGGAGTGTATATAGGGAGCTGCGGAACCAGAGTGATGGGTAGAGGTAGAATTGATGTTTATATGCATAGTGAGTGTATGGTTGCACCAAAAGAAAATTTTTTCTGGCCCTGTTAGTGGTTTGGAGGGGATTTGAGTGACATTACATGTCTGTGTCGATGGATTGGAGTAGCAAAAGGGCACTTGAGTGTTTTCCGGTTGGATGTACAGAGTGACGTTGGGGATGGTTATGGCTTTTGTGGTCTTTACGTTGGATGAAAATGACAGGGCAGGACCTGGTACTGCTACCAGAGGAGGGCGTTCTAGGGCCGCACACATGAAGCAGGTGGAGAGGTTGCCTAGTCCAGCAAAGTGGCGATGGCCAGTCCCTGCTGTAGCAGGGTGAGCCAGGAGAAGGGAGACTCAGAAGGTTTAGAAATTTAGTTAGTGAGTTGAAGGTCTTGGATCTGAATATTACGGTGGATGGTGGATTGGACATGGAGTAGCGACCTCCATACATACAGTTTGGCGTCCAGAAATTTCTCTTGGCGAGTGGTGCACTAGGCTCCTGGAACCGGAGACGTCCACCAGCTATCCCAGGGGTCTGGGATTGTGAGAGTGTATTTAGATTGATGGTAGTAGAATCATCCCTGGGGACGAAGGGAAAGGTAATGTATCTGGCAGGAAGACCAAGGACACCCTACATTTTTCTGCATTCACTTTTTTGCACATTGGGTAGTTGCCTTCTGGTCATACAGGAAGCGTTTTAAAATCAGTGAAATTTAAGTATATGGGTGCTCTGCCCCCTGTGGGTGGGCAGTTAGCGGTGGCCAGCAAATAATCATAACACTTAGTGCAGGCGTAATTGGTATAGTTTTCAGTCAAGTAAAATCGCCAGGCAAAAGGGGAAATTATACTACGTTTAGCTGGCTGGCTTGGTGAGGTGAGTGAGGCAGAGAGACATAGGACCAGTAGACTGAGCAGACCACTGGGAGCCATGGTCAGAGTTTACTGCCATCTGGACTCGGGACAAATGTACCCAGGAATCTAGTCAAAGAACCTTGATTGCTGAGGGAGTGGTAAGGGACAGTGTAAGGGCCTTTCCACCGGGGTGCTAAGGGTTTGGGTGCAAGGGATTTAATTAACACAGCATCTCCAGGATGCACTGGTTTTTGGTGATCAGCAGAGGTCAGAGAGGGTTCAGGGATGGCAGAGTTGGCGTGTTGTCTAAGAAGGTTGTGGAGCAAGCACAAGTATGGAAGGTAAAAAGCTAGCAGAGGGCAATCGGTTGCAGGAAGAGGCGAGAAAAGGAAAGGTTGTCTGTAGAGTATTTTGAAAGGACTGAGGCCGGACGGCTCCTGAGGGGCTGCGCCAAGGCGAGTATAAGAGCAAAGGGTAATAGTTGAGGCCAAGAAAGTTGCAGTTCTAGGGAGAGTTTGGTGAGCTGTTGTTTTATGAGACTGTTAGCTCGTTCAACCTTACCAGAAGACTGGGGGTGTAGGCTGCGTGGAGTTTCCAGCAGATGCCCAGTGAGGCGCAAACTGCCTGCTGCACCATAGATATGAAGTCTGGACCATTGTCCGACTGAATTGAAGCAGGCTGGCCAAAACGAGTAATGAAGTCTTGAAGAAGGTGAGTGGCGACTATGCTTGCACTCTCAGAGGAGGTGGGAAAGACTTTGATCCATCCTGAAAATGTGTTCACCATAGTGAGGAGATACTTAAACCGCTTATGCTTTGGCATGTGGGTAACGTTTATCTGCCAGTCCTGTCCCAGTAGGTGCCCTTACATCTGGTGGAGCTGTTTATGAGGGTGTTGAGCTTTCTGGCTATTGGAGAGGGCACCGATGTTGCATTTTGCATGTACTGTGTTGATAGTACTCCATAGTCCAGTGGGGTGAAATATGGGGTTAGAAACGTGTAGAGAGCTTTTGGCCCGATGTGTGGAGAATTGTGAATATTGGTGATGATTGTTTCCTGTTGTAACTTTGGGAGAATGAGTAAGTTCTATTTGTGTACCCACCATTTTTGTTGAGGAAGAGAGCAATACTGGGTGTTTTCCTGTTCAGTGTAAGTTGGAGTGTAAGTGGGAGGTAAAAAGCATACTGAGCTAGGAGCGGGAAAGTTGTTGGGCTAAGTCAGTAACAGGATCTGCAGAGTGGGAGGGAAGGGGAAGTAGGGCCTGAGTGAGAGGGCGAAATGGAGAAGGTAGTCCGCTACCTGGAGCACAACCCTGGGCTCGGCGAGGGTTACCGGAGTCGAGGAGCCAGGGCCTCTTCAGTCCATGAACCCCAGCAGCTCCATACCTTGCAGCTATGTGTCTGGAGTTTCCAGGATCTCGGCACCTCGGCTTTGCAGAGCCGGTGGCAGAGCCAGGGTCGGGCAGTTCGACTTCCAGTGGCCTGGCTGTTTGCACTGCGGGCAAGGCTTGGTAGGAGGCTTGGGATTGGGGCAAACTTTTGCCCAGTGGCCGACCCGGCCACATTTGAAGCAGGCTCCTGGCGGTAGGTGCCGGCTCCCCTGGGGAGCGTGGCGATGGATGGGATTGCCTGCCGGCCTTAGGGCTGCTACCAGGGCTTGGGAATGGAGGCTAACCATCTGTTGGACCCTCACCTGGCAAGTGGCCTCAGCTGGCTCCTCCCAAGCGTTGAAAACTTTAAATGCCATTTTTACCAGATCCTGCATAGGGGTTTCAGGGCCCTCCTCAGCCTTCTTTAGCTTTTCTTTCTGATGTCAGGGGCTGACTGGAAGGTGAAGTGAGAGGCCAAAATAGAGGCCCCACTTTTTAGACCCTGGGTCTAAACGAGTGTACTTTGTGAGTGCCTCCTGGAGGCGGTTAAGAAAAAGAGCAGTAACTTCTCTCAGTTTTTCATAGTTGACAACCTTGTTGGAGACTGTTTCCAGACCTCTAATGAGGTACCTGAGCATGAGGTTTCTATAAGGAAGATCAGACGCCCGGCCGGGCTGGTAACTCCAACTGGGGTCCTCTATTGGGATGGCATGCGCCCCCAAGGGGACATTAGGGTCGATAGCGTGGTTTTTTTCTGTGTACGTTCCTCGGCAGTAAGGGTAGAAGCAAGGATCATTTGGATGCCATGCCAGGTTAAATCATACGTTTGGGAAATGTACGTAAATTCTTTAATAAACTTAGAGGGCTCTGCTGAGAAAGAGCCCAGGTGGGTCTCTATCTGCGACAGGTCCTTTAAGGAAAAAGGGACGTGGACTTGAATGAGTCCCTATACACCTGCAACCTCTCTTAATGGACAAAGGGCAGCTGGAGGATTGTGGAAGCGGGTATGAAAGGCAAGCGGTGAGGACAGGAGAGAGCGATGGGATGGCGCAGCGGGCGGGGTAGACTGATAGAGCAGCGGAAGAGGCGCACTGAGGAGCTTGGCTGGATCTTCTGGGGTTTGAATGGCAGGTTCTTTCTGCTGAGGAGATAGAGCTAACCGTATTTGGCGGGTGGAACAATGGCTACAGAGGTCAGGGCGGGAACGCAAGTCCCAAAAAGCCTGCACATAGGGGACTTCAGAATCCTTACCAGTCCTCCTGCAGAAATTGTCCAGGTCCTGTAGAACGTTGAAATCAAAAATGCCCGTTGGAAGCCAATGTGCGTGGTTGTTAAGCTGGGACTGGGGCCAGGCAACTTGGGAGAGAAAAACAAGTATTTTCTTTCACAAGGTCTGAGTGAGAGGGAGAGACTCATCAGGGCAGCCATAGACTGATTTTGAACGTAGGCAAGCGCCGTGCCTAAAGGTCCTGGAGATTTGGGTGGCTCTTAGGGGACCCCAAAAGAAGTGGGGAGCCGCACACCTATCCCGGGTTTTTGGCACCAAAACACAAGGTCTATTTGGATGTGAAAACAGAATGAAAGACCCAATTAACGAAGTTTTAGAAGCAGGCTTTATTGAGAAGTTTGCGGGCGGGTTCAGCAACTCAGGATATTGAGCTATTGAAGCTGCGCCGGGGGAAAGAATCCTGGCGGCGTTTTTATGCCCACTGTTGGCAGGCACAGCTGGGGAGGATCATAGCTGGTGAGGTTCTGCACACACAGGTGCTTCAGAAGGGAGAAGGTCGTTAATCTTATCTATATGTCAAGGAAGGATGGAGTGACCATTATCTTCAGAAAACATTCTGGCTTTGGGACGAGCTGGTTCCAGGAATTTGGGGTTGAGCAGGGGAGGGGAGGTCGGTTAGGGTTCAGCCTTGAGAGCTAAGATGGAGGTGCAGGACTCAAAATGGAGTCTGTTGTGCCAAGACTGGGACACAGTGTTGTGCCGCGGCTCCGGCAAGCAGCAGGCCTGGGGGCGCCTGCGTCCACCCCTGTTGGTTTGGGCAGGACTCTGGCTGGGTGGCCGGCTCCAGGCTGGCTTTTGGCTAGGCCGCAACCTGCGGCCTCCATTTTCCCAGCCACGTGACTCCACTCTCAGGCAGAATGGCACCACCTGTGTCTGTTGTAGCTACACTCCATTCCCAGACAGCAAACCGCCCAGACTGCCGGAAAGTTCAGCAGAACAAGTTTCATTTCCTGCGCAGGGACCAGACCATCAGCTCTCTTGAGGGGAGACTGAGCGGCCCCCCAGTCTAATTTTCCAAAGGTTTTTATACTTTTGCAATGTGCAGGTGTGCAAGCAGGCAGAGCTCAGGAGCGGGGTATTGTGGTTAGCCATTCTTAGTTGAACCAAAACTGCTCTGGTCCTTCTCGCAAGCCTTCTGAACATCCATTTCCTTCTGTACGTTCCCTTGGGCTACGTCTGCACAGCCTAACTCCCCAGTATCAGCTAGTTCATTGGCAGTTCATAGCTAGTTTATTTACCATTCATAATGGCTTCTGAAAGCTCAAAATGACTTCTCTTGTCAAGGCTATTTAAGCTTTGCCCAGAGCTGCTATATTCTCTCCTGTTCTTAGCCAAGTTCAAATCATTGAATCTTCGGTAGCCAGCCCAGTGTATGGTGGGCTCAGCACTAAGAGTTTTGTGGCTTGTACTTTCTGTGTAAGGAATGCCACTAGCTTATTGGTTATTACTGGGCCAAATGTGAGGCTTAGCAGGAGGAGGATTAGGGGCCGGCTAGGGCCGTTCATAGGGTAGTTAGCCAGGCTGACCAATTAAGTAGCTTTTCAAACCAATTGGTTCCTCCATTTCTTTTCTTGACTCTTTGTTCTAATCCTTTCCTAACCAGGGCTCATCTATCTTTATTGATTCCCGAATGCTTTGCATAGAATTAGTTTCTCCCAATGCTGTGCACAGCATTCCTTGTTTCCAAAAGAGCAAGTCAAGCCCTCGGCGGGTTTGCAACACAACTGCCACAAGGGAGTCTAGGGATCTTTCTAAATGGGAGACAGGTTTTTTTTAATCCCTGTAGATCTAAAGCAATTTGCTGACTAAGAATCTGATAGTTTAAGTTTCCTTGTATTAAAGCAACTGACCCGACTGCAGCTAATCCCATAATCCCAAGCCCTGTTACCAGTGGGACCAATACTGGGGCTCTTTGAACTCATCCGGAAATTCCAAAGTTATCCCTACACCTCCTTCACCAGAACACAGGTACACTTGAGGACTAACATGCACTAGTACACAAATACCCGGGTCTGCTACTAATACTGGGGAAAAGAGACAGGGTGTTCGTCCTGTGGAACAAGTAAAGCAAGTACTCATTGGAGCAGATAACAAATTAGCATCAACATTTGGTTCAATGGGAACAGCTTGAAGGCAAAAATCTCGATATCTTGATATATTAAAGGGATACTTAGATGAATAAAAACACAGTCCTTGCCCTTGCAAATCTTTTAAAGGGAGCTTAGACTTGAGTCCATACTAACATCACCTATAGACTGCCGCTTTGTGTAATCCTTTTTACTAACATTTCTAATTGGATTACACTCTGTACCAATAGTGCTATTTGTACCTGTGCCTACATAGTAAGGGGAAGCAGGGTTCAGACAAAGCCAACAATCAGCTGTGAGGTGAGGATCTGAGTTCATAAATTGGAATACAGCATCCCGAGAATCAAACACAGAACCTTGAGGTGGCTCCTGAATGAGAAGGGCCCTGTGAGTTGGGCTGGCAGTGAACGGGAAAGTTACTGGAGAGTCTGGAGGGTGCGGCAAAGGAATCTTAATGACACCAGCTGTGGCTCTTCAGGATTTATCCCGAGGTTTGGGCCTTTGTACGGATGGCAGGTTGCCATATTTTACTTTGCTGGATAGAAAAGGTTTTCCTGGGATCTCTATCATTTACATAATGTTGAATTCCCCATGTTTTCCCAGGGAACCCAATAACGCTTGAATCCAATTCTTATTGGGTTACATTTGGAAACCATACACGTAGTGGGATCAAACCCTTCCAACGTGAGTCTCATTCTTGTAAAAATAATAGGGTCATCTTTAACAAGTTTCCACCCTGAAAATGATAGTTTCACAACCCCAAGCTGCACAATGATAATGTCCCTCCCCTTGGCAGTTAGGGAGTCCATGAGCCGGGCATATATAGACATGGTTTGTTTGGAGCCTTCTTTCTATAGAGGGTATTCCGCACCCATAGGACGGGATTCCAGTATAGGTCCCATTGTGCCCTTTACCTTTAAAGGATCCAGAATGCCAATTCTTTCCTAGCAAATCAAACAAATCAAAATGAAAACAGGGGGTCATACCCAGTATAAGAGGTTACATATTCACTGCTGGAGGTTAGAATAGCAGTCCACAGATGTGTTTCTGCTTGGGGGAAACACTGGGTGCTGTCAGCAATACTCGGAGAAAAACAATTAAGTTCTGTAAAGCCTTAATTTTGAGGGATTTTCCGTCTTTCTGGGTGTCCATCTTTTCAGGATATGCTCAGGGTGGGCTTTTTTTTTTTTTTACTTATGACTGATGAATCCACGGCCCCCTCCCCACTATTTTAACAGCAGTTGGTGTTGTAAGTATCACTTGGTATGGGCCAGTCCACCTAGGTTCTAAGGTGTCAGGTTGGTGTTTCTTTACCCATGTCCAGTTTCCTGGTTGCACGTTGTTGGCTGCCTGTTCCCTTTCCCTTGGTTAGGCCCAAAATGAAGGTGTCAGAGCAGATGATTTGTCTCTCACCTGTTGCACAGCCTGCAGGCACTCGATGAGGGAACGATTAGTGACTTCCATTATTTCTACTTCCTTCAATCTTGGGAGGATTCGGGGAAGGTCTGCCAAACATAAATTCAAATGGGGACATGCTTTTCACATAGGGAGTGCTTCAGACTTGAAGTAGGGCAAAAGGTAAAGTAAGGATCAACCCAGTTCTCGCCAGGTCCTAAATGCAACTTAACGAACAATTCCTTTAGGGTTCTGTTTATTTTTTCTACTTGCCCTGAAGAGCTTCCAGTTAATATTTAGAAGCATTGCTAAGACTTTAGTAATTTGAGCAATAAATGTTGGGCCATTGTTGGACCCCAAGGTGGTGGGAAGGCCAAATCTAGGGACAATTTTAGTTACTAATAATTTACACACAGTGGCAGCAGTTTCCTTCTTTGTTGGGAAGGCTTCCACCCATCCAGAACAGGTGTCTACGAACACCAGCAAATATCGGTAGCCATACTTTCTAAGTTTGATATACATAAAGTCCACCTCCCAGAATTCTCCAGGACTACTACCTCGAGCTCGTGGTTGGGGTTGCTCCTTTTCTTTTTGGGGTTGTTTACCCGAGCACAGTGCAATCAACGGTGGGTGACATCTGCCACCCAGTGTCCAAGCCTGGGTATGTAAAAGTGCCTGAGAAGCAACTGAGACAGTTTAGAGAGGATCCCAAATGCATACCTTCATGTAGTCCTTGAATCAGATCTCTCCCAGAGCTTCTGGCATGAATCTTCTTCCATCAGGATGGAGCAGCCACCCTGGATGCTCCCAGTCTTTTTGGCAGGCCAGCTCTTGGCTTATCTTTAGATCATTTTCTGAGTATGTAGGTTGTGGCTGTAACACTGGGGATGGCATGGTCACAGCCACTACCTTGGGGATTTGTGGCATAGTCCTGGCATTCGAGATCCACCGGTCCGGGGGACTGGTTAGGAGTGGTTCAACCATAGGTCCCCCTGCCACAGCAATATCCTGTCCCAGTGTAAGCTTCCTAGCTTCTATGACTAGGATGGCCGTGGCAGCCTCAGCTCGCATGCAGCTCAGCCATCCTGCAGCTACAGAGTCCAGTTTCTTTGAAAGATAGGCCACAGGTCTCTTCCATGGCCGCAAGTTCTCAGTTAGCACTTCTTTTGCTGTGCCTCTGGCCTCACATAGACAATTGGAAGGGCTTTACTCTGTCTAGTAGGGCAAGAGAGGTTGCCCATATGAGCGACTTTTTAAAGGATTCAAACGCTTGTTGTTCTACTTCAGTCCATTTAAGTTCTTTTTCCTTTCCCCAGTACTTGCATATAGGGGTTTCGTTGTTTTTGCAAATCCCAAATTCCACAATGGACAGTACCCCACAGCTCCTAGAAACTCTTGCA
This sequence comes from Tenrec ecaudatus, assembly GCF_050624435.1. Taxonomy (NCBI): domain Eukaryota; kingdom Metazoa; phylum Chordata; class Mammalia; order Afrosoricida; family Tenrecidae; genus Tenrec; species Tenrec ecaudatus. The sequence goes on from NW_027457684.1 coordinate 522,852, forward strand.
ACTGCCTCTTAGTCTCAGGGACTGGGATTTTGAGGATCGCCTCAGTGCGGCTGGGGGACAAGGTCCGTTTTCCCTCCTCCAGTTGGTAGCCTAGGTATACAGCTTTATGGACACACAGTTGAGCCTTTCTTGCAGATACCCTGTACCCCAATGGGCCAAGGACTATTATCAGGTCCTTGGTAGCCCGTTGGCATTCCTCCAGGGTTTCGGAGGCCAGGAGGAGGTCATCTGCATACTGGAGCAAGGTGGTTTGGGGGTGTTCCTCCTTGTGTCCCTGTAAGTCTTCACTGGGTTGATGTGCAGGGGACACGGGTATGGAGAACAAAGCATCCTTTAAGTCCAAAACAGTATAACAAATTCAGTTTGACGGGATAGTACTCAGGAGGGTCTCGGGGTTTGGCACGTGGGGTGGCCCGTTTCTATCCTCTCATTTGCCTCTCTGAGATCCTGCACCGGTTGGAAGTCCTCAGTTCCCGGCTTCTGCATGGGCAGCAGGGGAGCATTCCATGTGGACTTGCAGAGGACCCAAATGCCTGTCCTCTTTAGTCTGCAAATGGGAACAGAAATACCCACTTTTGCTATCCAGGGAGTAGGGTTAGCTTGACACACCGGTGTAGCTGAGCTCAGAAGTTGTACGACCCCAGGCACCTGAAGTTCAGAAAGGTCTGGCAGGTTGTTCTCTGCCCAAACAAAAGGAATATCTTTTAGCGATTTATCAAGAAGTTCCTTTGAGCAGGTCTCTTCTGCTCCTTGATAAAACACATATCACTCTGACATTGGAGCGGTGAGCAAAACTTTTGGCTTTTCAAGTTCAAGGGTTAAGGTGGTTGTAGCAAATGAGAAAGTAATTATGGCTGCCATTTTTCATAATAAGTCACGATCAATTAGGGGAAAGGGGCATTGAGGCATTACCAGGAAGGAGAGTGTGTGTAACTAACTGTCTCTTGTGCTAAATCTGTTATTCTGGCCGTTGTCCATGGGTGTGCTTGGGTCTGCCCTGGGGCCCCTGTAATGAAAGCCTTTCCTTTTGACAAGGCACCTGTAGTCTTTTCTGAAACCAAGAAGGTGACCCCTTTGTCCACCTAGAAATTTACTGGCTGGCTCCCTACATGGAGAGTGAGCATGGGCTCTTTGGGGTCAAGTGAAACAGAGCCTGGACACCTTTATTCAGCTTCGAGCATTATTGTCTGTAGCTTCGATTTTTCTAGGCGAGGACTAGGCCCGTTCCCTCTAGTGGTGGCTCGTCTGCCTCTCCTGGGCTTTTCAAGGCACTGATTTTTCCAATGTCACTGTTTTGTATAGTAGGTACATGGATACTTCCTCAGGACTAGGCGAGTGAGAAGCGGGGTATTAGGGTTAGCCATTCTTAGTTGAACCAAAACTGCTCTGGTCGTTCTCGCAAGCCTTCTGAACACCCATTTCCTTCATGACATTCCCTTGGGCGACGTCTGCACAGCCTACCTCCCCAATATCAGCTAGTTCATTTACACTTCCTAGCTACTTTATTTTCTTTTCATGGTGGCTTCTGTCAGCCCCAAATGGCTTCACTCTTGTCAAAGCTGTTTCAGCTTTTCCCAGAGATCCTACACAGTCGCCATTGTAGCCGAGAGGTAACAGGGTCTGTGACCATGGCCAAGATGGCACCCACCAGTCCAAACATGTGGAAGGGCGCTGCCTAGGGAGCTGGGTGAAGAGGCCTGGGAGTTAGCCCTGCCTGGTCCCGGGAGCCAAAAGTTTCCCTTATCCCCTCCATTCCCTTTGCCTTTCTCCTGGTTTTTCAAACAAGCTGCTCTAGCCCTATAACGCCAAGCACAAAATTGTCATAATTCTTAATGAAAACGTATCTGGTACCCAAATTATAGATGTGACAATTTGGTCACATTTCAAAAACACTGAAAATTTTATGCTTTTAAAATATATTTTGAATGCCATATATATTGATAACTATGAAAGTAAAGAATAGAAACCAAAAAAAAAATTTTCCTAAATTTAAAACTTGAGGCGTTATAGGGCTAGTGTTCTTCCAGATTTGGTTTGTTCCTTCTTACAGGCTGGTTTTCCGTGGCCCAGGCTTAGGCCAATGGCGTTCGGAAGCCTAGGCGGAGTCACTGTTACCTTTAGGCTTTCAGTGATGCTGCTTCAGGCACTTTTGGGGACAGCTCTTACTTAATACACAGCTCCTCTGCCATGATGTTCCAGCCAGAAATTCCAATTTCCCTTAAGGTTCCCTGAGCTGCCACGTGTCCCTTCCCTTCAGAGATTTGAGCATCAGCCCCGCCAGCAGGCGTCTTGGAGGGCCTTGGAGCCATCCCAAGCAATGGTCCTCCTAGCCTGTTGTCCAGAAAAATGGTTGGACCTAAAGGTCGCCCTCGGCGACTAGTCCTTGACCCCTTCCCTCGGGCTGAGGCATGAGATTCAGGGCAACCCAGGGGTGCGCTCTCAAAGTGGGGGTTATTGACCTGGAGGCAGCAAGCTGTCAATCGCCTCCTTGTTTTGTGCTTTCTAGATGGGACTTAGCAGCTTGATGCTCAAGAATTGCCCCCTTGCATGAATCGTGTCCAATTGGGATAGAGTTGATACAGAGACCCTGGGCAAACAAAAGCTGATAGATTCACTTTGCAACTCTATTTGGCCACAGTATCGTTTTGAGAAAGGAGAATGGTGGGCAGAGAATGGTACGCTTTCCCTTCCAACCGTGATTCACCGGGAACAGTTCGGTAGAGTGCCGGGAAAGTGGGCGGAGATGCCAGGACTTAGAGCATTTCTCCTCTCGAGGAGCAGTAGGAGACCTTCATCCCCAGTGCACCCAGGAACCCCTAAGGCAGGCGTCCTCAAACTGTGGTCCATGGGGCACATGTGGCGCCATGCCATTTATCCCACACTCGGGGTGTTTTTGCTGCCACTGCCTGTCCTGCTTAGCAGCCGACTCGTGCAGTGTGCATAGGAATTTGTCCATAGGTTTTTTGAAAACCATAGTCTGGCCCTCCAACGGTCGGAGAGACAATGAACTGGCCCCCTGTGTAAACAATTTGAGGACCCCTGCCCTAAGGGATCCTGGACTTCAGGTCACTATTGTCCCAGCCCTGAACCCTCCCTGAACATTCTACCCCTAGTAGAGGCACCAGGGGCATTTGGTCCCAGGGTAACTTACAAGCCTTTTACTCAAATGGAACCCGAGAAAATTAAAAATGACACAGGCAGTTACTCTACTTTTGATCCCTGTTGAATCCGCCTGTAGCATCCCAATATTACAATTTAACCCTATAACGCCGAGCATGACCTTTCCCTAACATTTAATGAAATGAATATAAATGTATATATATTGATAACTATGAAAGTAATGAATCAAAACGAATTTTTTTGCCCAAAAATTTAAAAGTGAGGCGTTATAGGGTGAAAAAGAAGGATGGTTCTTATCAGAGGGGCCAATGCCTTAGGATCATAAGTGAAGCGGTGATCCCACTGCACCCAGTAGTGCCCAAACCCTGGACCCCCCTAGGGGAAATTGTGAATGCTTTTACCCCCGTGCCGGTACTTAGAATGAGCAAACACACACGCCTGATAATCCTAAGATTTTTACTTACTTCCTGTGATACTCACCTACTTTCAAGGGCACTCCCACCTCACAATCCTAGCCTTGTCTCAGTTAAACTGTTCACCCTTTTGTGCGTTTGTTGTTTTTTCCAGAAGTTCTCAAGTTACCAAAGCCCCTAATCCAAGTGTGCCAGCTCCAGGACCACCATCTCCTGGACCACTTCAACCTTATCCATCCTAGCGCTGAATGGACAACCCCTCCCAGCAGAGCAGGAAGGGTGTGGACCCAAAGCCCCACTTCGCCCCTTTGCCAGCAGGAAGTAGCTAGAGATGTCGTCGCCCAGTACCCCAAAAATTTGGGTCCACATCTCTTCAGGGTGGAAATGTTAGGTAGCTAGCATAGGGACTGGGGTGTCCATTACACATGCTCAGAGGGCCCAGTTAGTGGCCCAGGAAGGAGTGGCACACTGTGCGTGCTCAGAGGTCCAGGTTTCCGGCCAGGAAGGGCAGGTCCACCTGGGTGGGCGCTGCACCTGCATCGACCCACCTAGGCCAAGTATATTCAATTCAGCCACTAGGATCGACCAGGGTTGCCCACCACACCTCCCTAACTCTCCTAAACCTCATATGGATCACAAACCAGGCTTTGGCGTGAATTCTTTCTCACGCAGAACCAAGGCCCGAGGGATATCTGTCCCCAGAGAGATCTGACCAACCCAGGAAAGCTCTTTGGAGGCAGCAGGAGTGGACGTGAGTGGCTGGTGGATACTGTTCAGATGCATGGCTTTCTGCTTGGAAGGGTTTTTAGTCTCGGCTGACAGGATCAGAGGAGGTAGTATGTCTGGATCACATAGTATCCATGTCCACAAATGAGCTGCCCATTCCAAAGTCCTGACAGTGCTTTTGGAAAACACTGTGCTTTGGAATGTCACCCCTTGCAGAGGGCAGTGGGAGGGGCTGGGACCCAGGTATGCTGCCCCTTGCTCCCAGTTGCCGGTTTCTGGATCCTGATTATATCTCTCACAGGATCAGTTAGTGGGCTTGTTGTCTGCCTCAGGCTTTGTTCACCGAGGTCCTCCAGCTAGGTGGTGGTGTGTGTGCATGAGCAGAGGCTTCCTGCTAATCCCCCATGAGTTGAAGAGCTCCCCTGGTGTGGGCTCCGTGAAAGAGGTGCCCCAGACAGCAGGACTACCCAGGAGGGTGGGCCCTACAGGAACCGGAGGGCCATTCCCCCTGTGGAATGACCTCAGAGCCCCGCCTCTCTCACTGTCCAGCTGCCGGGGCTGTGGACCCTAAGCTTCATGCCTCACATAGGAATAGACACAGGGTGAGGCGACTGCAGCACCTGCTTTTGCTGGTCTAATCCAGCCTGAGATCATCCTAGCATCAGCCCTCTGCCAGGGTCCTTTTTTTCTCTCCTTTTATAGGGGCTCATACAACAATAACCACAATACGTGCAAACATCACTGATATAAGGCACATTTGTACATTCATTGCCCTCATTATTCTCAAAATATCTTCTCTCCACCCAAGCCCCTGGCCTCAGCTCCTCATTCCCCCCGCCCCCATTCTCACTACCCCTCCTCATAAATCCTTCATCATTTACTAATTATTATTTTGTCATATCTTGCACTGTCTGATGTCCCCCTTCACCCCCTTTTCTTTTGAGGTTTTATGTAGATCCTTGTCATCGGTTCCCTGCTGCCAGCCTACCCTCCCTCCACCCTCCCAGCATCCCCATTCATAACACTGGTCCTAAAGGGCTCATCCACCTTGAATTCCCTGTGTTTCTAGGTCCTATCTGTCCCAGTGTACATTCTCTGGTCTAGTCAGATTTGAAAGTTATAATTGGGATCTTGATAGTGAGGGGAGAGGAAGCATTGAGGAGCTAGAGGAAAGTTGTGTTTCACCGTTGCTGTCTAGTACCCTGTGTAGGCTTGTCTCTTCCCCAAGACCTTACTTAAGGGAATGTCCAGTGTACTGCAAATGGGCTTTGGCTCTCTACCCAGCATTCCCTGCTCATTCGCAATGAGATTTTTTTGTGCTGATGATGCCTGATCCCTTTGATACCTCGTGATCGCACAGGCTGGTATGCTTATTCCATGTGGGCTCTGTTGTTTCTGAGCTACATGGCCGCTTGCTTACCCTTCAGGCCTTTAAGACCTCAGACGCCATATCTTTTGATAACAGGGCACCATCAGCTTTCTTGACCACATTTGCTTATGCAACCGCTTAGACTTCAGGGAACGTGTCGGGAAGGTGAGCATCATAGAATGCCAATGTAATAGAACAAGGTATTCTTGCAATGAGAGAGTCCTTGAGTGGAGGCCCAAAGGCCATCTGCTACCTTAATAGGACACCTATAAAGATATGGACATAGGTGTATTTCCCCATGCTCACAGATAAATATATTTACATCTGTGCGTGCCTTTCTTTAGACCTCTATAACTGGCCCGTGCTTCCTAGGTCGCTCTGCTATTCCCTTTCATTTCCCTCTTGTGCCCACTGCCATGCTCAGTTTTCATTTGGGTTTCAGTAAATCCTCTTGGTTCCTTCACCCTTGATCACGCCCTACCAGGATTCCTACATCGCCCTCACCACGGATTTGCATCCACTTGTTGTTCCCTTGTCTCTGGGTTTCTTGACATCACTCCCTTTCCCCCCAACTCCCTCTTTCCCGTGGCCCTCCCGCGAAGTGTTGGTCCCCTTTTTCTCTCCTGCAGATTGTGCATCCAGCATCTCTTTTTAGACATACAGTAGAGGTAATAACATGCACAAACAAAAGACAGAGCGAAAGCAAGCACCAAAAGAAAGAAAACAGCCAAAATCCAATGACCATCAAAGAAAACACAACTCCTCAAGAAAGGAAAGCTTGTAGTTAGTTCACGGACTGTTTGTTGGCCCTTAGCAGTGTTTTCCAGTCCAGTCTGTGCGGGCACCAAGTCCTGCCCCCAAAGTCCTCCTTTGGCATTCCCTGGGGACCTTGTTGCTCCACTTCCTTGCTCTTCTGCTGCACGCCCTTAGTGCTATGCCTCGGTGTGTCGGGATCCGTTCCCGCACTGTCTCTCCAGTGTTGTCCCTTCTAGGGCTATGGGTCTTTGAGGGACGTCGTGTCTCATCTTGGGCTGGCCATGTGGTCTTCTGTGTGGACTGTCTTCTCTGAGTGGGAACATGATCCTCAAGGCAGGATCCCGGAGCCCACTGAGTGACTTTCTCTCCAGCAGCTTCTAGGTAGGCTCTGCCCCATGAGGGGCCGTGAGGTGCCTGTGTAAACCTGAGTCTGCTGGAGGTTAGAATAGCAGTCCACAGATGTGTTTGTGCTTGGGGGAAACAGTGGGTGCTGTCAGCAATACTCGGAGAAAAACAATTAAGTTCTGTAAAGCCTTAATTTTGAGGGATTTTCCGTCTTTCTGGGTGTCCATCTTTTCAGGATATGCTCAGGGTTGGTTTTTTTGTTGTTGTTGTTTTTTTTTACTTATGACTGATGAATCCACGGCCCCCTCCCCACTATTTTAACAGCAGTTGGTGTGTTGTAAGAATCACTTGGTATGGGCCAGTCCACCTAGGTTCTAAGGTGTCAGGTTGGTGCTTCTTTACCCATGTCCAGTTTCCTGGTTGCACGTTGTTGGCTGCCTGTTCCCTTTCCCTTGGTTAGGCCCAAAATGAAGGTGTCAGAGCAGATGATTTGTCTCTCACCTGTTGCACAGCCTGCAGGCACTCGATGAGGGAACGATTAGTGACTTCCATTATTTCTACTTCCTTCAATCTTGGGAGGATTTGGGGAAGGTCTGCCAAACATAAATTCAAATGGGGTCATGCTTTTCACATAGGGAGTGCATCGGACTTGAAGTAGGGCAAAAGATAAAGTAAGGATCAACCCAGTTCTCGCAAGGTCCTAAATGCAACTTAACGAACAATTCCTTTAGGGTTCTGTTTATTTTTTCTACTTGCCCTGAAGAGCTTCCAGTTAATATTTAGAAGCATTGCTAAGACTTTAGTAATTTGAGCAATAAATGTTGGGCCATTGTTGGACCCCAAGGTGGTGGGAAGGCCAAATCTAGGGACAATTTTAGTTACTAATAATTTACACACAGTGGCAGCAGTTTCCTTCTTTGTTGGGAAGGCTTCCACCCATCCAGAACAGGTGTCTACGAACACCAGCAAATATCGGTAGCCATACTTTCTAAGTTTGATATACATAAAGTCCACCTCCCAGAATTCTCCAGGACTACTACCTCGAGCTCGTGGTTGGGGTTGCTCCTTTTCTTTTTGGGGTTGTTTACCCGAGCACAGTGCAATCAACGGTGGGTGACATCTGCCACCCAGTGTCCAAGCCTGGGTATGTAAAAGTGCCTGAGAAGCAACTGAGACAGTTTAGAGAGGATCCCAAATGCATACCTTCATGTAGTCCTTGAATCAGATCTCTCCCAGAGCTTCTGGCATGAATCTTCTTCCATCAGGATGGAGCAGCCACCCTGGATGCTCCAAGTCTTTTTGGCAGGCCAGCTCTTGGCTTATCTTTAGATCATTTTCTGAGAATGTAGGTTGTGGCTGTAACACTGGGGATGGCATGGTCACAGCCACTACCTTGGGGATTTGTGGCATAGTCCTGGCATTCGAGATCCACCGGTCCGGGGGACTGGTTAGGAGTGGTTCAACCATAGGTCCCCCTGCCACAGCAATATCCTGTCCCAGTGTAAGCTTCCTAGCTTCTATGAGTAGGATGGCCGTGGCAGCCTCAGCTCGCATGCAGCTCAGCCATCCTGCAGCTACAGAGTCCAGTTTCTTTGAAAGATAGGCCACAGGTCTCTTCCATGGCCGCAAGTTCTCAGTTAGCACTTCTTTTGCTGTGCCTCTGGCCTCACATAGACAATTGGAAGGGCTTTACTCTGTCTAGTAGGGCAAGAGAGGTTGCCCATATGAGCGACTTTTTAAAGGATTCAAACGCTTGTTGTTCTACTTCAGTCCATTTAAGTTCTTTTTCCTTTCCCCAGTACTTGCATATAGGGGTTTCGTTGTTTTTGCAAATCCCAAATTCCACAATGGACAGTACCCCACAGCTCCTAGAAACTCTTGCAACTGCCTCTTAGTCTCAGGGACTGGGATTTTGAGGATCGCCTCAGTGCGGCTGGGGGACAAGGTCCGTTTTCCCTCCTCCAGTTGGTAGCCTAGGTATACAGCTTTATGGACACACAGTTGAGCCTTTCTTGCAGATACCCTGTACCCCAATGGGCCAAGGACTATTATCAGGTCCTTGGTAGCCCGTTGGCATTCCTCCAGGGTTTCAGAGGCCAGGAGGAGGTCATCTGCATACTGGAGCAAGGTGGTTTGGGGGTGTTCCTCCTTGTGTCCCTGTAAGTCTTCACTGGGTTGATGTGCAGGGGACACGGGTATGGAGAACAAAGCATCCTTTAAGTCCAAAACAGTATAACAAATTCAGTTTGACGGGATAGTACTCAGGAGGGTCTCGGGGTTTGGCACGTGGGGTGGCCCGTTTCTATCCTCTCATTTGCCTCTCTGAGATCCTGCACCGGTTGGAAGTCCTCAGTTCCCGGCTTCTGCATGGGCAGCAGGGGAGCATTCCATGTGGACTTGCAGAGGACCCAAATGCCTGTCCTCTTTAGTCTGCAAATGGGAACAGAAATACCCACTTTTGCTATCCAGGGAGTAGGGTTAGCTTGACACACCGGTGTAGCTGAGCTCAGAAGTTGTACGACCCCAGGCACCTGAAGTTCAGAAAGGTCTGGCAGGTTGTTCTCTGCCCAAACAAAAGGAATATCTTTTAGCGATTTATCAAGAAGTTCCTTTGAGCAGGTCTCTTCTGCTCCTTGATAAAACACATATCACTCTGACATTGGAGCGGTGAGCAAAACTTTTGGCTTTTCAAGTTCAAGGGTTAAGGTGGTTGTAGCAAATGAGAAAGTAATTATGGCTGCCATTTTTCATAATAAGTCACGATCAATTAGGGGAAAGGGGCATTGAGGCATTACCAGGAAGGAGAGTGTGTGTAACTAACTGTCTCTTGTGCTAAATCTGTTATTCTGGCCGTTGTCCATGGGTGTGCTTGGGTCTGCCCTGGGGCCCCTGTAATGAAAGCCTTTCCTTTTGACAAGGCACCTGTAGTCTTTTCTGAAACCAAGAAGGTGACCCCTTTGTCCACCTAGAAATTTACTGGCTGGCTCCCTACATGGAGAGTGAGCATGGGCTCTTTGGGGTCAAGTGAAACAGAGCCTGGACACCTTTATTCAGCTTCGAGCATTATTGTCTGTAGCTTCGATTTTTCTAGGCGAGGACTAGGCCCGTTCCCTCTAGTGGTGGCTCGTCTGCCTCTCCTGGGCTTTTCAAGGCACTGATTTTTCCAATGTCACTGTTTTGTATAGTAGGTACATGGATACTTCCTCAGGACTAGGCGAGTGAGAAGCGGGGTATTAGGGTTAGCCATTCTTAGTTGAACCAAAACTGCTCTGGTCGTTCTCGCAAGCCTTCTGAACACCCATTTCCTTCATGACATTCCCTTGGGCGACGTCTGCACAGCCTACCTCCCCAATATCAGCTAGTTCATTTACACTTCCTAGCTACTTTATTTTCTTTTCATGGTGGCTTCTGTCAGCCCCAAATGGCTTCACTCTTGTCAAAGCTGTTTCAGCTTTTCCCAGAGATCCTACACAGTCGCCATTGTAGCCGAGAGGTAACAGGGTCTGTGACCATGGCCAAGATGGCACCCACCAGTCCAAACATGTGGAAGGGCGCTGCCTAGGGAGCTGGGTGAAGAGGCCTGGGAGTTAGCCCTGCCTGGTCCCGGGAGCCAAAAGTTTCCCTTATCCCCTCCATTCCCTTTGCCTTTCTCCTGGTTTTTCAAACAAGCTGCTCTAGCCCTATAACGCCAAGCACAAAATTGTCATAATTCTTAATGAAAACGTATCTGGTACCCAAATTATAGATGTGACAATTTGGTCACATTTCAAAAACACTGAAAATTTTATGCTTTTAAAATATATTTTGAATGCCATATATATTGATAACTATGAAAGTAAAGAATAGAAACCAAAAAAAAAATTTTCCTAAATTTAAAACTTGAGGCGTTATAGGGCTAGTGTTCTTCCAGATTTGGTTTGTTCCTTCTTACAGGCTGGTTTTCCGTGGCCCAGGCTTAGGCCAATGGCGTTCGGAAGCCTAGGCGGAGTCACTGTTACCTTTAGGCTTTCAGTGATGCTGCTTCAGGCACTTTTGGGGACAGCTCTTACTTAATACACAGCTCCTCTGCCATGATGTTCCAGCCAGAAATTCCAATTTCCCTTAAGGTTCCCTGAGCTGCCACGTGTCCCTTCCCTTCAGAGATTTGAGCATCAGCCCCGCCAGCAGGCGTCTTGGAGGGCCTTGGAGCCATCCCAAGCAATGGTCCTCCTAGCCTGTTGTCCAGAAAAATGGTTGGACCTAAAGGTCGCCCTCGGCGACTAGTCCTTGACCCCTTCCCTCGGGCTGAGGCATGAGATTCAGGGCAACCCAGGGGTGCGCTCTCAAAGTGGGGGTTATTGACCTGGAGGCAGCAAGCTGTCAATCGCCTCCTTGTTTTGTGCTTTCTAGATGGGACTTAGCAGCTTGATGCTCAAGAATTGCCCCCTTGCATGAATCGTGTCCAATTGGGATAGAGTTGATACAGAGACCCTGGGCAAACAAAAGCTGATAGATTCACTTTGCAACTCTATTTGGCCACAGTATCGTTTTGAGAAAGGAGAATGGTGGGCAGAGAATGGTACGCTTTCCCTTCCAACCGTGATTCACCGGGAACAGTTCGGTAGAGTGCCGGGAAAGTGGGCGGAGATGCCAGGACTTAGAGCATTTCTCCTCTCGAGGAGCAGTAGGAGACCTTCATCCCCAGTGCACCCAGGAACCCCTAAGGCAGGCGTCCTCAAACTGTGGTCCATGGGGCACATGTGGCGCCATGCCATTTATCCCACACTCGGGGTGTTTTTGCTGCCACTGCCTGTCCTGCTTAGCAGCCGACTCGTGCAGTGTGCATAGGAATTTGTCCATAGGTTTTTTGAAAACCATAGTCTGGCCCTCCAACGGTCGGAGAGACAATGAACTGGCCCCCTGTGTAAACAATTTGAGGACCCCTGCCCTAAGGGATCCTGGACTTCAGGTCACTATTGTCCCAGCCCTGAACCCTCCCTGAACATTCTACCCCTAGTAGAGGCACCAGGGGCATTTGGTCCCAGGGTAACTTACAAGCCTTTTACTCAAATGGAACCCGAGAAAATTAAAAATGACACAGGCAGTTACTCTACTTTTGATCCCTGTTGAATCCGCCTGTAGCATCCCAATATTACAATTTAACCCTATAACGCCGAGCATGACCTTTCCCTAACATTTAATGAAATGAATATAAATGTATATATATTGATAACTATGAAAGTAATGAATCAAAACGAAATTTTTTTGCCCAAAAATTTAAAAGTGAGGCGTTATAGGGTGAAAAAGAAGGATGGTTCTTATCAGAGGGGCCAATGCCTTAGGATCATAAGTGAAGCGGTGATCCCACTGCACCCAGTAGTGCCCAAACCCTGGACCCCCCTAGGGGAAATTGTGAATGCTTTTACCCCCGTGCCGGTACTTAGAATGAACAAACACACACGCCTGATAATCCTAAGATTTTTACTTATTTCCTGTGATACTCACCTACTTTCAAGGGCACTCCCACCTCACAATCCTAGCCTTGTCTCAGTTAAACTGTTCACCCTTTTGTGCGTTTGTTGTTTTTTCCAGAAGTTCTCAAGTTACCAAAGCCCCTAATCCAAGTGTGCCAGCTCCAGGACCACCATCTCCTGGACCACTTCAACCTTATCCATCCTAGCGCTGAATGGACAACCCCTCCCAGCACAGCAGGAAGGGTGTGGACCCAAAGCTCCACCTCGTCCCTTTTGCCAGCAGGAAGTAGCTAGAGATGTCGTCGCCCAGTACCCCAAAAATTTGGGTCCACATCTCTTCAGGGTGGAAATGTTAGGTAGCTAGAATAGGGACTGGGGTGTCCATTACACATGCCCAGAGGGCCCAGTTAGTGGCCCAGGAAAGAGTGGCACACTGTGCGTGCTCAGAGGTCCAGGTTTCCGGCCAGGAAGGGCAGGTCCACCTGGGTGGGCGCTGCACCTGCATCGACCCACCTAGGCCAAGTATATTCAATTCAGCCACTAGGATCGACCAGGGTTGCCCACCACATCTCCCTAACTCTCCTAAACCTCACTTGGATCACAAACCAGGCTTTGGCGTGAATTCTTTCTAACGCAGAACCAAGGCCCGAGGGATATCTGTCCCCAGAGAGATCTGACCAACTCAGGAAAGCTCTTTGGAGGCAGCAGGAGTGGACGTGAGTGGCTGGTGGATACTGTTCAGATGCATGGCTTTCTGCTTGGAAGGGTTTTTAGTCTCGGCTGACAGGATCAGAGGAGGTAGTATGTCTGGATCACATAGTATCCATGTCCACAAATGAGCTGCCCATTCCAAAGTCCTGACAGTGCTTTTGGAAAACACTGTGCTTTGGAATGTCACCCCTTGCAGAGGGCAGTGGGAGGGGCTGGGACCCAGGTATGCTGCCCCTTGCTCCCAGTTGCCGGTTTCTGGATCCTGATTATATCTCTCACAGGATCAGTTAGTGGGCTTGTTGTCTGCCTCAGGCTTTGTTCACTGAGGTCCTCCAGCTAGGTGGTGGTGTGTGTGCATGAGCAGAGGCTTCCTGCTAATCCCCCATGAGTTGAAGAGCTCCCCTGGTGTGGGCTCCGTGAAAGAGGTGCCCCAGACAGCAGGAGGGTGGGCCCTACAGGAACCGGAGGGCCATTCCCCCTGTGGAATGACCTCAGAGCCCCGCCTCTCTCACTGTCCAGCTGCCGGGGCTGTGGACCCTAAGCTTCATGCCTCACATAGGAATAGACACAGGGTGAGGCGACTGCAGCACCTGCTTTTGCTGGTCTAATCCAGCCTGAGATCATCCTAGCATCAGCCCTCTGCCAGGGTCCTTTTTTTCTCTCCTTTTATAGGGGCTCATACAACAATAACCACAATACGTGCAAACATCACTGATATAAGGCACATTTGTACATTCATTGCCCTCATTATTCTCAAAATATCTTCTCTCCACCCAAGCCCCTGGCCTCAGCTCCTCATTCCCCCCGCCCCCATTCTCACTACCCCTCCTCATAAATCCTTCATCATTTACTAATTATTATTTTGTCATATCTTGCACTGTCTGATGTCCCCCTTCACCCCCTTTTCTTTTGAGGTTTTATGTAGATCCTTGTCATCGGTTCCCTGCTGCCAGCCTACCCTCCCTCCACCCTCCCAGCATCCCCATTCATAACACTGGTCCTAAAGGGCTCATCCACCTTGAATTCCCTGTGTTTCTAGGTCCTATCTGTCCCAGTGTACATTCTCTGGTCTAGTCAGATTTGAAAGTTATAATTGGGATCTTGATAGTGAGGGGAGAGGAAGCATTGAGGAGCTAGAGGAAAGTTGTGTTTCACCGTTGCTGTCTAGTACCCTGTGTAGGCTTGTCTCTTCCCCAAGACCTTACTTAAGGGAATGTCCAGTGTACTGCAAATGGGCTTTGGCTCTCTACCCAGCATTCCCTGCTCATTCGCAATGAGATTTTTTTGTGCTGATGATGCCTGATCCCTTTGATACCTCGTGATCGCACAGGCTGGTATGCTTATTCCATGTGGGCTCTGTTGTTTCTGAGCTACATGGCCGCTTGCTTACCCTTCAGGCCTTTAAGACCTCAGACGCCATATCTTTTGATAACAGGGCACCATCAGCTTTCTTGACCACATTTGCTTATGCAACCGCTTAGACTTCAGGGAACGTGTCGGGAAGGTGAGCATCATAGAATGCCAATGTAATAGAACAAGGTATTCTTGCAATGAGAGAGTCCTTGAGTGGAGGCCCAAAGGCCATCTGCTACCTTAATAGGACACCTATAAAGATATGGACATAGGTGTATTTCCCCATGCTCACAGATAAATATATTTACATCTGTGCGTGCCTTTCTTTAGACCTCTATAACTGGCCCGTGCTTCCTAGGTCGCTCTGCTATTCCCTTTCATTTCCCTCTTGTGCCCACTGCCATGCTCAGTTTTCATTTGGGTTTCAGTAAATCCTCTTGGTTCCTTCACCCTTGATCACGCCCTACCAGGATTCCTACATCGCCCTCACCACGGATTTGCATCCACTTGTTGTTCCCTTGTCTCTGGGTTTCTTGACATCACTCCCTTTCCCCCCAACTCCCTCTTTCCTGTGGCCCTCCCACGAAGTGTTGGTCCCCTTTTTCTCTCCTGCAGATTGTGCATCCAGCATCTCTTTTTAGACATACAGTAGAGGTAATAACATGCACAAACAAAAGACAGAGCGAAAGCAAGCACCAAAAGAAAGAAAACAGCCAAAATCCAATGACCATCAAAGAAAACACAACTCCTCAAGAAAGGAAAGCTTGTAGTTAGTTTACGGACTGTTTGTTGGCCCTTAGCAGTGTTTTCCAGTCCAGTCTGTGCGGGCACCAAGTCCTGCCCCCAAAGTCCTCCTTTGGCATTCCCTGGGGACCTTGTTGCTCCACTTCCTTGCTCTTCTGCTGCACGCCCTTAGTGCTATGCCTCGGTGTGTCGGGATCCGTTCCCGCACTGTCTCTCCAGTGTTGTCTATTCTAGGGCTGTGGGTCTTTGAGGGACGTCGTGTCTCATCTTGGGCTGGCCATGTGGTCTTCTGTGTGGACTGTCTTCTCTGAGTGGGAACATCATCCTCAAGCCTGGTGGGCCAGGATGTGCTCCACTCTCCCCTCCTCCCCCTTCGTCTTCTCCGTATTCTCTATCAGATCTGTCCCGCTTCCAGAGCTGCAGATTCAGTGCCGTCCTATGAAAAAACATATTTGGGCGTGGGAGGGGGGAATGGGGGGGGAAGATCTGCTCAGATCTTTCGAGGGTCCAGGAGAGGGTGACTGCTCAGCTGGGCACAGGCATATGGGGCTCTGAGCTCTGGCTCCAGACACTGGTTGGGAATGTGGCTTTGTTTTTAACCAGTTGTGTTCCTGTGGGTCAGTACCTATGTCTTTTTGAGTGAGTTTTCTCATCTGGAAAGTAAAGGTATTCCAGGGTCTAGTGTCCCATGTCACTAAGTGATCGAGAGGGGTTAACCTGAACCTGAATCAAACCATGTGGACATGTCAGGCGCATTCTAGATCCTGGGTGGCGATTCAGAGTCCAGGACAATGTTAATATCCAAGAGGTGATATAGGTGGCTTCGTATTGAAACGGGAAGCCCACGGTGGAGGTTTTGTCCTTCCGCTGATGGCCACTTCAACTCCTGCTAAAAGAGTTTCACTGGCTCAACAGCCGAGCCGGGAGCCAGTGCCATGAAAACCATGTGGCTAACTGGGACATAGGGCAGAGAGACATTTTTTACCTTGATGGCTTGGGAAGCCCCCCAATCTCCATGCAAACCTTCTGGTGTGAGTACTTTGGAAGCAATCATAGGCTGACAGTAATTCCAATCTTTCCTTTGACAATGTGTCCGTTCTCTTTTTTGAACCTGAGAAGATGGCCCCTGTGTCCTCCAAGACATTTCCTGGCTGGCCCCCAACTTGGACAGTTAGCACGGGATCCTGGGGGCCAGTGAAATAGAGTCCTGAGACATTCCTTCAGCTTCCTCAAGCGTTATTGTCTCTCACTTGGGTTTTTCTAGGCGAGGACGAGGCCTGTCCTCTCTAGTGGAGGTTTGTCCGTCTCTCCTGGAGTTTTCAATGCAATGTTTTTTCCAATGTCTGTCTCTTCTGTAGTAGGCACCTGGATCCTTCCTTCCTCAGGGCTTGGTGGTGCCACAGGTCAGTCTCTCCGTGAGTGGGCCATGATCTCTTTTTCTGAGTCTCTGTTGTGTCTCATGGCAATTCCTAGTATTTTAGCTATTTCTTTGTCTCTGTCGTGGTAGGGTCATCTGTGTTGTGATACACCCAATAAGACACTTCTACCAAATCACGAAGATTGTTCCCTTCAAATGCTTCCCATTTCTTTTTCATGTCTGAGGCGGGCTGAGTAATAAAGGCAATACTTATTTCCCTCTTGTTCTCGGGGGCCTCTGGGTCCTTGGGGGTACAAAGAACGCAGGATTCCATCAGCCACTCTAAAAAGGCAGGCAGGCAGGCAGGCAGGCAGGCAGGCAGGCAGACATTCGTTTGTAGGCGCCTGAAAATTCTCACTGACCTTAGATAAATGCATAGGTTTCCTAGTTGTCCCGCGGAGGCCCTGCAAGAGAGACTGGTGATACCTAGCTAAGCCCTCGGGGCATTACTGGGAGTTTGGGTCTCACATTATTCGTGGAGTGGTAAAAAGAGTTTCTCTCCACTGGGGAGTGCCCGCTGGCTGACCATCAGTTCTATTGACTGCTTTCTGGGCCTCTCTCTGGAAGGGCTCCCATTCCTCTGCTGTGAACAGCACCTGCAGAAGTGGCTGGCACTTGTCTGAGGTGGGCTGATGCATGTGGAAAAGCTAGTCTAGCAAAGAAATCAGACCTTGTGGTTTCTCAGACAGGGGGTTTTGTTTATTCCAATTATGCAATCCTGGGGAAAAAATGGGACATAGACCCAAAGAGGGACGCTTGGGGTTTCCCCAGGTGTTTGGGCTGCTTGCCTTAAGCAGAGAATGCTGCTGACCAGTGATCCTTCTGGGGGGAGGAGAGGACATGCCAGCCCTAGTGCACGTGTTGGGGGGTGACTTTAAAATAGGTGGTATTTCTCTTCCTTTTGCCCCCATGAACTGATAGGCAGGCAGCGGTCACAATGGGTCTTAAGCCAGCTCTCCCGATCCTGAGTCGTCCTGCAAAGTGGGATAAAGAGGACGGGGATGGGGAGGGGAGGAGAGGGACGGCCTCCACTTTGGTGGCTTTAGGAATTTGGACCTGTTGTCTTTCCTGGTCATGCCATGTTTCGTGAAATCATGGAGAAAAGAACCCATTCTGTTGGGGGAGGGAGTAAGTCTTTTATATATGCTGGCTTACTAGTGGCCCTATAAAGTCACACATCAATTTTATCGAACCCTAACCCTAACCCTAACCCTAACCCTAACCCTAACCCTAACCCTAACCCTAACCCTAACCCTAACCCTAACCCTAACCCTAACCCTAACCCTAACCCTAACCCTAACCCTAACCCTAACCCTAACCCTAACCCTAACCCTAACCCTAACCCTAACCCTAACCCTAACCCTAACCCTAACCCTAACCCTAACCCTAACCCTAACCCTAACCCTAACCCTAACCCTAACCCTAACCCTAACCCTAACCCTAACCCTAACCCTAACCCTAACCCTAACCCTAACCCTAACCCTAACCCTAACCCTAACCCTAACCCTAACCCTAACCCTAACCCTAACCCTAACCCTAACCCTAACCCTAACCCTAACCCTAACCCTAACCCTAACCCTAACCCTAACCCTAACCCTAACCCTAACCCTAACCCTAACCCTAACCCTAACCCTAACCCTAACCCTAACCCTAACCCTAACCCTAACCCTAACCCTAACCCTAACCCTAACCCTAACCCTAACCCTAACCCTAACCCTAACCCTAACCCTAACCCTAACCCTAACCCTAACCCTAACCCTAACCCTAACCCTAACCCTAACCCTAACCCTAACCCTAACCCTAACCCTAACCCTAACCCTAACCCTAACCCTAACCCTAACCCTAACCCTAACCCTAACCCTAACCCTAACCCTAACCCTAACCCTAACCCTAACCCTAACCCTAACCCTAACCCTAACCCTAACCCTAACCCTAACCCTAACCCTAACCCTAACCCTAACCCTAACCCTAACCCTAACCCTAACCCTAACCCTAACCCTAACCCTAACCCTAACCCTAACCCTAACCCTAACCCTAACCCTAACCCTAACCCTAACCCTAACCCTAACCCTAACCCTAACCCTAACCCTAACCCTAACCCTAACCCTAACCCTAACCCTAACCCTAACCCTAACCCTAACCCTAACCCTAACCCTAACCCTAACCCTAACCCTAACCCTAACCCTAACCCTAACCCTAACCCTAACCCTAACCCTAACCCTAACCCTAACCCTAACCCTAACCCTAACCCTAACCCTAACCCTAACCCTAACCCTAACCCTAACCCTAACCCTAACCCTAACCCTAACCCTAACCCTAACCCTAACCCTAACCCTAACCCTAACCCTAACCCTAACCCTAACCCTAACCCTAACCCTAACCCTAACCCTAACCCTAACCCTAACCCTAACCCTAACCCTAACCCTAACCCTAACCCTAACCCTAACCCTAACCCTAACCCTAACCCTAACCCTAACCCTAACCCTAACCCTAACCCTAACCCTAACCCTAACCCTAACCCTAACCCTAACCCTAACCCTAACCCTAACCCTAACCCTAACCCTAACCCTAACCCTAACCCTAACCCTAACCCTAACCCTAACCCTAACCCTAACCCTAACCCTAACCCTAACCCTAACCCTAACCCTAACCCTAACCCTAACCCTAACCCTAACCCTAACCCTAACCCTAACCCTAACCCTAACCCTAACCCTAACCCTAACCCTAACCCTAACCCTAACCCTAACCCTAACCCTAACCCTAACCCTAACCCTAACCCTAACCCTAACCCTAACCCTAACCCTAACCCTAACCCTAACCCTAACCCTAACCCTAACCCTAACCCTAACCCTAACCCTAACCCTAACCCTAACCCTAACCCTAACCCTAACCCTAACCCTAACCCTAACCCTAACCCTAACCCTAACCCTAACCCTAACCCTAACCCTAACCCTAACCCTAACCCTAACCCTAACCTAACCCTAACCCTAACCCTAACCCTAACCCTAACCCTAACCCTAACCCTAACCCTAACCCTAACCCTAACCCTAACCCTAACCCTAACCCTAACCCTAACCCTAACCCTAACCCTAACCCTAACCCTAACCCTAACCCTAACCCTAACCCTAACCCTAACCCTAACCCTAACCCTAACCCTAACCCTAACCCTAACCCTAACCCTAACCCTAACCCTAACCCTAACCCTAACCCTAACCCTAACCCTAACCCTAACCCTAACCCTAACCCTAACCCTAACCCTAACCCTAACCCTAACCCTAACCCTAACCCTAACCCTAACCCTAACCCTAACCCTAACCCTAACCCTAACCCTAACCCTAACCCTAACCCTAACCCTAACCCTAACCCTAACCCTAACCCTAACCCTAACCCTAACCCTAACCCTAACCCTAACCCTAACCCTAACCCTAACCCTAACCCTAACCCTAACCCTAACCCTAACCCTAACCCTAACCCTAACCCTAACCCTAACCCTAACCCTAACCCTAACCCTAACCCTAACCCTAACCCTAACCCTAACCCTAACCCTAACCCTAACCCTAACCCTAACCCTAACCCTAACCCTAACCCTAAGCCTAAGCCTAAGCCTAAGCCTAAGCCTAAGCCTAAGCCTAAGCCTAAGCCTAAGCCTAAGCCTAAGCCTAAGCCTAAGCCTAAGCCTAAGCCTAAGCCTAAGCCTAAGCCTAAGCCTAAGCCTAAGCCTAAGCCTAAGCCTAAGCCTAACCCTAAGCCTAACCCTAAGCCTAAGCCTAAGCCTAAGCCTAAGCCTAAGCCTAAGCCTAAGCCTAAGCCTAACCCTAAGCCTAACCCTAAGCCTAACCCTAAGCCTAACCCTAAGCCTAACCCTAAGCCTAACCCTAAGCCTAACCCTAAGCCTAACCCTAAGCCTAACCCTAAGCCTAACCCTAAGCCTAACCCTAAGCCTAACCCTAAGCCTAACCCTAAGCCTAACCCTAAGCCTAACCCTAAGCCTAACCCTAAGCCTAACCCTAAGCCTAACCCTAAGCCTAACCCTAAGCCTAACCCTAAGCCTAACCCTAAGCCTAACCCTAAGCCTAACCCTAAGCCTAACCCTAAGCCTAACCCTAAGCCTAACCCTAAGCCTAACCCTAACCCTAACCCTAACCCTAACCCTAACCCTAACCCTAACCCTAACCCTAACCCTAACCCTAACCCTAACCCTAACCCTAACCCTAACCCTAACCCTAACCCTAACCCTAACCCTAACCCTAACCCTAACCCTAACCCTAACCCTAACCCTAACCCTAACCCTAACCCTAACCCTAACCCTAACCCTAACCCTAACCCTAACCCTAACCCTAACCCTAACCCTAACCCTAACCCTAACCCTAACCCTAACCCTAACCCTAACCCTAACCCTAACCCTAACCCTAACCCTAACCCTAACCCTAACCCTAACCCTAACCCTAACCCTAACCCTAACCCTAACCCTAACCCTAACCCTAACCCTAACCCTAACCCTAACCCTAACCCTAACCCTAACCCTAACCCTAACCCTAACCCTAACCCTTACCCTTACCCTTACCCTTACCCTTACCCTTACCCTTACCCTTACCCTTACCCTTACCCTTACCCTTACCCTTACCCTTACCCTTACCCTTACCCTTACCCTTACCCTTACCCTTACCCTTACCCTTACCCTTACCCTTACCCTTACCCTTACCCTTACCCTTACCCTTACCCTTACCCTTACCCTTACCCTTACCCTTACCCTTACCCTTACCCTTACCCTTACCCTTACCCTTACCCTTACCCTTACCCTTACCCTTACCCTTACCCTTACCCCCCACCAGAAAGCCAGCCTTTGGTGGTGAGCCATTTTCAGTATATAATGTCTGGCTCTACATTTTGCCAGACCTGTTAGATTGACTAAGTGCCCTTGTGGCATAGTGGTTACAAGTTGAGCTGACATCCCAAAGGCCAGTAATTTGATACCACCATCAGCCCTGTGGCAGAAACCTGGTGCTTTCTGCGTCCATGGAGTTAGTCTTGGAGAGTCACAGGGACAGAGCTACCCTGTACCATAGGATCCTGTTCAACAGCGTCCCTCACTAAGAGCTAGTATTGACTTGATGGCCATGAGTTTAAGGGCCATTTTGGCTTCCTTTTCAAAGGAACCTCATTCAGTGAACTGACTCTTTCTGGTCAATCCTTTCCTCTGACTCTGGTCTGAATGTAGCACCTCACCGGGGGAGTGAAGAGGTCTGAAGCTTGGAGCTGCCTCCCAATGAAAGAAAGTAAACCATGATAGTTCATAAAGGCACTTGTGCAAATTGTAAACCACCAACCTTGGCTTAATTCATTTTTTAATTGGATAGAAATACTCTAATTATGTTGATGACAAATAAACCAAACATATATATGTGGATATACACATACACACACACACAAATACACACACACACACACAAGACGGATGTTTAGGGGCATCTACCCAGCTCTGTCAGAGAGATTTGTCCCAGGTCTGGGCATAGGAGTCAGTCTTCTTGCATTTCAGTGTCTGGCTCTGTACCTGACCTTAAGCCCCATGACCTTGATCAGATTGCTTAACATCTCTGAGCCCTTTTGGCAACACCGTGTATCAGGGCTGAGAAGGGGCACTGGGTAAGCCCTGACACATGATGGTGGAGGGACTCAGCCAAAATAAAGCATACAAGGGTAATGACCATGGCATTCTCTCCAGTGTGGGCCTCAGAGCAGCCCTGGTTCTAGATAATCCCACAGAAATAATTTTACCAACCTGGGCCTTCAGCCCTCACGCCAAACTTAACACGTTTTTAATCCACACAATGTTTACAGCTTTGGGTTCTCATCCCTCTCCTTCTTCCAAGAGACCAAGGAGAATGGAGTGTTTGAGCAATATCCAGGCCACATGACCATCTTTCTCAGTTCTTAACTCACCTTTTCCTCTCTCAAGCACAACTTTAATGTTTCCATGAGTGTCCGTGGCTATGATAAAGAATACGTGTTATGGGAGGTAATCAGGGCCTGTGTCTTCCATAAACCAGTTGCCAAAGACTCTTTACAGATAGGTAATGGTAGGCCCATATGTTTTACTTACCTATTGCTGCTTAGTGACTTTCAATCCCACTCGGTGTATTATTTGCTCATAATTTTGTAATTTGAGGAAGGTTTGGCTGGGGCAGCACATCTCCACTCCACGTGGCATTGGCCAAACCAGCTCAAGCAGCGAGACCCGGCAAGATGGGTTTGCTTTGGTTCATAGGTCTAGGGCCTGGGTTCTTGCTGTTGCATTGGCTCCCCAATTTCCCTCCATGTGATCGTATCATGTGCTTGCCTTTAGCTTCCTCACAGCAGGGTGATTTTCAAGATAGATTTTTTTGTCAGGATAGTTGGGCTGTAGGCCCAGTGACAAAATCCCTTAAAGGGATTAAATTGAATGCACAATTTAATACGTGACTGCCAAATATCCCCCAGAGCACACAAGTTGAAACCACAAGACTTCTCCCTACGAGAGGTTCCTTGTAGCTTTTGGTTGTCTTCTAAGTCCCTTTTCCTTTTCCACAATAATGTCTGGGTTGCTTTATCAATCATCTTCTTTCTTTTTATGTAGCACTATCTCTGGCTGTTTAGTCCAAGCCAATGCAGTTCCTTCCCAAAGTTACTGGGTTTCCCTTGCACTGGATTACATGATGCATTCAATTTTATGAAAGCCATGTCCCCACATCTCTTTGAAATGGGTCCCTCTCTGTTTTAGGCTGCAATTCAGCCTATTTAGGCTGTAGCACAGCCTTCTGGAGACTCTTAGAAAACCTTTTGTGTACACGAGACTGTCTACAAGGCACTGGATTACATTCTTTTGTGATCTTAGTACAGGGCATGAAAGCTATCTTCTTGATCTGATCCAACACAGAAGCCCTGCTCATGCCATTCCTATTATGGGACATTATTTTTTGGCAAGAAAGACTTGGGGTTGAAAAATAGGTTTTGTTAGGCAGATAGGCAGGAATGAGATGTCCATTGACGCATGCCCAGGAGAACCAAGCATAGAACAAAAGCCTAGGTTTTCCCGCTGGTGGGTACGGATGGGCGTTAAACCTGGATCAGCCCACCTGGGCCAGGTGATTGCAATTCAGCCAATGGGATCGACCTGGGGTCATTCACCATGCCTCTCCCCGGGAATCCTTGAAAAGGCAGGAGCGAGGGGGAGAAAGGAAAAACTGGGGACAGGAACTGGGGAGAGAACTTGAGAAAGAACATGAGACAGGTCTTTTTTTGGAGGAAAACTTAGGAGAGAGATCTTTGCGTGACCTCGAGCAGTCTCTGCCAGGCTGCATGGTGGGGAGGAATCCTAGGGGTGGCGCGTAAAACCTGAAACTTCTTTTAACTTTCATTAAACTCACTTGGATCACGAGCCAGGCTTTGGCGTGAATTCTTTCTCATGCGGAGCCAAGAACTGAGATGTAACTCTAGCCCGGATAGAGATCTTACAGTTCATATTTAAGTCCAGCAAGTCCCTGCTCCTTCATAGTTCATATTTTCTGCTAAAAAAAGCACACAACTAAACCCCAAACAGAAGTAACTTCTTTAGCTTTTCTTTACCCTTCTGTAGTTTATAATTATTTGTCTGTTGCCTCCATTGTTAATGACGCTGAGAGTTCAGATTCTAGATAAAGCAGAAGAATGTCACTGCCACCCAAAATAGTTGTTCTTAGTGTTAGTTGGTGCCCAATCAATCCCTGCCCATCCACTCACTTGCTGCCATTGAGTCAATTCTGATTCATGGCAGCAGAGTATACTTGCCCTGGTAGGTTTCTGAGACTATACATCTGTACAGTAGAAAGCTTCAGCTTTCTCTCTCAGAGCAGCTGGTAGTATTGAACTACTGACCTTATGGCTAGCAGGACAATATGTTACCAGGGATCCTTTTCAAGACTGTGCCCTTTCAGAAACAGATCACCAGGCCTGCTTTCCTAGGAACCTGTGGGTGGGTTTGAAGCATCAACCTTTTGGTTAATATGCAAGTGCTTAACAAATGGTCTTTATCCCGGTTTGGAAAACCTAAGTCACTGGTCTTTTGCCTAAAGAGTCACTTTCAATGGCCCTGGCTTGTTTCATGGGAAGGGCCAGTTCAGGGGCTCCCGGACAGATGGTGGGGTAGGATCCTTATTTAGTAGGGCCATATTGGGTGGGGTGGCAGGGAAGTGTGTGTGTGCTGTATGTGTGTGTAATCTGCATCTTTAACAAATGCCCCCCCCCACTGAAATGAGAAACACTGGCCCCAATTGTCCTCTGCCTCTCTTGTTGCTGCCTTTTTTGGGATTTTTCTGGCTTTTAGCAGCCCTGGAGGCCCCTCCTATCTAGGCAGGAAAAGGAGCCAATAAATAAGTTCACACTAAGGTGCTAGAGAGTGATAACAGCTAATCCCTTCCAAGGGCAATTGCTCTCAGAAAGAAAGAAAAAAGAGAGAGAGAGAGAGCTCAGGGGGTTGGGGGGAGCAATTTAACTCCAATGAATAGTGTCTCCTGGAAGAGTCCTACACTTTGTCGCTGCAATGGGAGTCATATATGAACACGTGTGTGTGTGTGAAACCCCTCGCATCAGTCTCTTCTTCTGCTTTTGTGTAAATTGGACTTTAAACACATTCTCTAGGAAGTGTTTGAATGCCTCTGTTTATGGAAGCTTCTTGACAGAAGGGGGATTTTTGTCTCTTTTGTTCAGTGAGAGAGCCCCAAGGTGTGGCATTTAATAAGTAAGTAACAAGCTGGTTGAATGAATGAGTGAATGAGTGAGTGAGGTAAAGAAGCCTTCAGCAGCCTTCCAGGTCGAGACTGGCTCCCTCAGAAGCCTGGCTCTTGTCTAAAGTGAGGTAGATCTCTCCCCCTTCCCATTTCATGCTTCCCCGTGGTCTGCCTGGGATTGAGCTGAAAAATGATTTTTCATGCATGTCATCCTCATTATATCATTATCCCTCACAGCAAAACTCTCTGACCACCCTGAAGACCTGTATTTAATGTGAGGAAAGGTGATTTAATGGAGTGGAGAGCGCAGCATAAAACAGACAACCCTTTCAGAATAGCAGAGCAGGCTGTCCCTCCAAGGGGAAAGGGACAAAAAGGGAAAAGAAAAGAAAAATGGCGAGGGAGGGGGGGCAACTCTCACTCTCCTAATAGGCTGAAATAAGAAGTCATTTTGGTCAACTTCATCAGAAGACAAACCTGAAAGGGGCCCCTTGCCCTCCCCGCCAGCGCATAACTGACTTACCATGCATTTTACCGTGGAGCTGATTATGCGGTGAGTTGTGGTAGACGGGGAGAGTTTATTGACATATGGTCTCCCTTCACACCTTTTGTTACAGCCAGACATCAGGGACTGAGCTGCAGGATATTAAAGGATTTGGAAGCGTTATCAAGGAATGGTACATATTTATCAAAACCAGGGTGATATTACAAAGCTGGGTTGCTGCTACACCTGGGTGTGTTATGTGATTAAAAATAATGACAATGCATCCTCTTGATGGATTTTGCACCTGGGCGAATACTGAGCAGGTCTGCTGGACCACCCTTGGTCGAGAATTCACACCTAACAACCCCTTTGGTCTCAGAAGAAAATTGTGGCTGCTAGCTCACACTTGGAATCCAGGTAGGGCAATGTTTAAGCACTTCACTGTTAACCGAAAGAGCAACACTTGGAATTCACCAGCTATCCCGAGTGAGAAAGATGTGACCATGTGCTGCCACAAAGATTACAGCCTTGGAAACCTTCCGGGAGGTTCTTTCCTGGCCTACAGGGTTGCTCGAATTGACTTGACTTCCATGGCATTGAGCTGTTTTGAGTTTTGAATGGCTGAATTGGAGACTTCAGGATTGCAGGAAGATTTGAGAACAGCCTGAAATATGCAGGCGACCAGCCTTGCTTGCTGCAAGGGAAGAGGAGTTGAAGCACTTACTGATGAAGTTCAAAGATGATAGTCTTCAGTATGGATTACAACTCGAGGTTAAAAGAACAAGAATCCTCACCACTGAACCAATAAGCAACATGATAAACAGAGAAAAGATTTAAATGATGAAGCATTTCATCTTACTTGGACCCATCCACAACCAACGCTCATAGAAATATCTGTAAAGAAATCACTGGATAAATTGCTTTCAGTGAATTTGCTGCAAAAGGCCTTTTAAACATTTTTTTGAACCAAGGTGACTTTGTCACCTTAAAAATTCAGGAGTATCCTATCCCAAGGCATGATTATTTTCATGTGGAAGCTGGAAAATGCATAAGGAAGTCCTACGAGAAGAATTGATGCATTTGAAATATGGTCCTGGTGAGGAATATTGAATACACCAAGGAACTTCTAGGAGAACAAACAAATCTATGTTGAAAGAACTACAGCCAGATTGATTCTTAGAAGCGAGGATGGTGACATTTGGCTTCATGTACTTTGGGTGTTATCAGGAGGGACCAGTCCCTGGAGTTGGGCAGCATGCTTGGTCAAGCCAAAAGGAGGACAAACCTCCACAAGATGGGTTGACACAGTGGCTCAAATGTAGGAATGGCTGTGAGAAATGCGCAGGGCAGCGTGTTGTTTTGTTCTGCTGTACATAGAGTGGCCATGAGTTGGAACCAAATTGACAGCACCTGGTTACGCAATGGACTAATGGCAAGATCAACCATTCAAAACCACCAGCCACTCCTCAAGAGAAAGATGAGGCTTTTTTACTCCTGTAAAGAGTCACAGTGTGAGAAAGTCACAGGGGGAATTCTACCCTGTCATATAGGGTCACTGTGAATCGGCATCGACTCTACGGACGTGAACGGCAACAACAACAACAACAACAACAACAACAAACACACTAATGGTGGCTGGGTACATGTGCAGACACCCATCCACTCGCACTGGAGCTAAGTTAGTGGTTTCAGCAGGAAGCTTACCTCGGTGGTTTCCAGAACTCCCCTGGGCTGAACCAATTTACACCAGGTCTTTCAAATATTCCTGGTACCCCGGGCATCTCTCATTTCCCAGAGTTGGTTGCATGACTTAAGGCTTGATGATCATGGGGCCACATGAAGGACGCCTATGTGCTCCAACCACTGCCTCCTAGAGAGTGCTGTGGACAATTGCCTTCAAGTCAGCCAGCTCCTGACTCATGCGGACTCCATGTGCTACAGAACTCAATGCCCACTGGTCCTGCCCCATTCCTTCAATGGGTTGTAGATTTGACCCCTTGTCAGCTGGGGGGTTTTCAGTGGCTGATGGCTTGAAGGAGTTCACCAGGCCTTTCCTCCTAGTCTGTCTGTAGGCAGAAAACATCGCTAAAATCTGTTCAGCATCATAGCAATATGCCAGCCTCCACTAGCAGTTAGGTGGTAGCTGTAACAGGAGGCGCACTGGCCAAGAATCAAACCCAAATTTCCTGCATGGCTAGTGAGAATTCTGCCATGGAACCACCATTTCCTCTCTCTTGGTTTCTAGTGTTTATGTATATAAGATTTCAGTACCTTCTAACAAGCAGTAAGTAAGACTGCACCACGGGTCACCTCTATTTAGCTCTCCCTCAAATTTTTCCACATGAATTATAAAGTGTGTGACAGTTGTAATATGTTTCTCTTTTTAAAAATTGCTGGGTGAACTTAAAACAGCACAAGGAAGTGCCAGCATAGCAAAAGGATACCCACCTGCTTATTTATCTTAAGAGAAGAAAAGTCGTGAATGCATTCACTCAGGTGAAAATATCATTCATGGAAAGAAGTGCCTAATGCTCACCAGGACCCATGGTTAATCCAGGCGTGGTCATCTGATTCCAATCGATCAGACCTAGCTATAAATCACTTATATGTCTGGGTAATTAAAAGCAAATATAAATTTTCAAAAAAATAACGTTGCATGGGATAGAAAGAGAATACATAACAACATCAGACATAAATATGCCTCAAGACAAACTCATTGTGCACATCCAGAATACATAATGGCTCTTGCTAAGATGCGTTTCCCACTAGACCCTACCCCAAGCCAGTAAAAGCCAGAAACTCTACAGGAAACTGTGGATTGTACTACTCTGAAATGGGAGCTGTGTCTCTAGACCGAATTTGGGGCTGTTCGTGCTGAGGACTCACCAATACCTGCTGCAGTGACAACAGTCCAGGTGAGAATAAGGAAATCTAGATGACAGCCAGGATATAGGAGCACTGAGACCTCAAATTGCTTCTAGGCGAGCATGGCCTGATGGGCTTCCATTTCTGCACCTCTGGCAGGAGGAGTTTGTTCTGGAAAGTAATGGTTTCTAAGGAAGTATTTCTTAAACTTTCACATGCATGCACTTACCCAGGTTCCTGGAAATCGGGCTGGGGGGCAGATTCTGATTTTGTGGGTTCAGGGTGGGGTCTAGGATCCAGCAGTTCTAGAGGCCCTGGTACTCTTGGGCTGTTAACCACAAGGACAGTAGTCCTAAACCACCAGCCACTCCTTGGGAGAAATATGAGGCTGTAGACTCCGGGCAAGAGTGACAGTCTGGGAAACCCACAAGGGCAGTTCTACCCTGTCCTGTAGGGTCACTATGAGTCAGCATCAACTCGATGGCATTAGCATGGGAGAAGCTAATGCTGATGTTGCTGGTTCCTTGACCTATCGTACTTTGAGTGGCAAAGTCCCAAGGGCCTTCCCGGATGTGATGGCCAAAAACAGTAGTGTTCACCCTTGGTCATACTTTGGAATCCCTTAGGAGCTTTCAAGCCTCCCATTGGCCTGGCCCCATCCCAGACCAATGAAGCAAGGCTTAGTGGAAGCAGGATTCAGGTCACGGTCAGTGAGAAAGCCCCCTTGGCAATGCCAACGTACAGCCAGTGCAGAGTCAAACTGGTCGACAACTCCACATGGTTCCATATACTTTGGTGAAGCCAGCTGTTTGGGCAAGGTTTTCAGAGTTACCACCCATGTAGACTTGTTGGTGATAGTGCATTAAATAGAGCACATGCAGTGCATTGCATGAGTGGCCTATGTCATGCAACCACATCAGGGCGATGTTGAGCCAATTTCTCTGGGAAACCAAGGGTGTTGGCTCCATCCTGAACGTTGGCAGGGTAATGGACTGACACAGAGAAAACTCGTTCTCTTTGTGGCAGTGCACTAATGGGTTCTTCACAGAAGGACAAGTCCATGGCTTCAGATGCAGATGCTCACGGGGCTGAGGGAGCAGGTCAAATCCTAAGTCCGAGGTGGGTGTTTGCATATTTACATGCCCTCACTGCCATCAAGTCCATTCCAACTCACAGGCCCATGGGACTGAGTAAAATGGCCCCCGTGGGTTTCTGAGACTGTGATTCTTTAGAGGAGTAGAAAATCTCCTCTTTCTCCAGAGGAGCGGTTGGCCATTCAAACTGCTGACCTTGAGATTAACAGTCCAACTCCTGACCACTCTTGCCGTCAGAATTCTATTTATATACACAAGTATATATATATATATATATATATATATATTTATACTTTCCCAAAAGAACTCCACATTTTCAAATCATTCTTGACACTCATGGCCTTTTTTCCTTTATAGCCATGCCTTTGGTTGAAACACAGATATAAGAGAAATATTTATCTACTTATAGGGGTCCAAAAGGAGCTTTGGTGGCATAGTGTTTGCATGTTGGGCTGCTAACACCAAAGTCAGCACTTTGAAACCACCAGCCACTCCGTGGGAAGAAGAGTCTGTCTACTCCTATAAAGAGTTACAGTCTCAGAAACTCACAGGGACAGATCTACTCTGCCTCATAGGGTCACTATGAGTCAGCATCACCTCCCTGGCAGTGAGGTAGATTTTGGTTTCATAGAGATACAAGTCAGTCTTGAGCTGCTAAAGACAAGGTTGGCAGTTTGAACCCACCAGCTGCAGAGAAAGAGGAGGCTTTCTATTCCCATAAGGCGCTACAGTTTCAGAAATACCCACAGGGGAAATTTTAACCTCTCCTGTGGGATCAATATGAGTCAGAATCGACTTATCGGTGGTGAGCAAGTGGAGGGGACCCTAAACAGGTTCCGGTGGACCTTAAGAGTTCTACTCATTGTGCATGCTCTGTAAAATGTAAACCAAGATTTTACTTTTGCAAACATTATTTTTTTCTAAACACGTCTAACTGTGAAACTATACACGCATGCGGGTCTTTGAACCTGGTCAGTGGTCTGGGGAAGTGAAGGGCCCTGACACCCTTTGTTGTTGTTAGTGCTGTCCAATCATTCTGACATCACAGGGACCTTCTTTGCAACACAAGGCAGCACTGCCCGGTCCTTTGCCAGCCTCAGGGGTAGTATGTTGGAGCCCATGGTTTCAGCTACCGTGTCCTCCAGTTCACCAAGGAGTTTCCTCTTTGTGCTGCTTACTAAACCCGTTTCTGAGGAGTCCATTCCAACTCACGGTGACGCCGTGTGGGTCAGCACCACGGGACCCCACAGAGCTTTCAAAGGCTGGTCGTTCAGAAGTCAATCAGCAGGCCTTTCTTCTGAGGGGCCTTAGATTTGAACCGCAAACCTTTTAATCAGCAGTGGTTGAGCGTGCTAACTGTTCACATTACCCGGGGACACCCAACCCTTCTTACCCTCATCGCTTCATAGGTGATCCATCTCCAATCCAAGAGGGCAGAGAAGATAGATAATACAGCCTGAGCTGCGTATGTCAGGTCCAAACTTTTCAGTGTCATGGAACAAATAGCCAAAAACCTTGATGAAATGGCTGGGAAAACTCAGTCCAAATCATTCCAAAGAAATGAGTAGCGGTGCACTCTTGGGAACTTGTGCTGTGACAGCAGCCACCAGGAAGACCCCGGTAGTCCAGAGTCTTGCCACCCCAAATATGGTCACAGACTAGCAACATCAGGAGCTTGTTAGAAGTGCAAATTCTCAAGCCCTACACAAGGTCCACTGAACCAGCGTGTGCAATTTACCAAGACCACCAACGGATCGGGGTACCTGTGAAAACCAAACCAAACCCATACTCACTGCTGTCCAGTCGAGTCAGACTCAGAGCAGCCCTATGGGCCAGGGTAGAGCTACCACTGTGCATTCCCAAGACTAATTCTTTAAAGGAGCAGACAGCTTGTTGTTCTCCTTCAGAATGCCTGCTAATTTAGAACTGCTAGTTTGGTGGTTAACAGCCCACTGCCTAACCGCTAGGCCACCAGGGCTCCTTTTGTGCTTGTGAGGGGTCGAGCAAATACCATTAGCAACTAGAGAAGAACCTGGAAGAAGAAGAGCAGGGTGGGAACTGTGAGTCAACTTGGTCATTAGCACATTTCTGTGTTCACTTATTCTGTTCCTTCCCTTGTGTATTCAGTCAACAATTCTTCTTTGAACATCACCTCTGAGCCAGGATCTGTGATATGCTAATTAAGCTGGTTTAGGAAAGGGGTCTGCCTAAGTGACTCCTGCTTCCTGGCTTTTCCTGCTTCCAGATCCCCTCTCTTTACTTCCTTCCACATTAGAAGCACATCCTTACATGTGCAGCTGATCCCTAGTTCAGGACCGGAAGTTACGTGTTGGCATGCATGCATGCTCATAGCTCGCTCAGTGGGAGTGCAAAAAGTCAATTCCTTCAAGAGCCTAGCACAGTCTGTAGTAGAAATGTCCCCATTGGGTTTCCTAGTCTGTCATCGTTACCAAAGGAGCCCCGGGGGGTACTTTAAGGGAAGTGTTGGACTGTCAACTGCAAAGTCAGGGGTTCACACCTACCAGCTGCTCCGCAGGAGACAGATGAGGCCCTCTGCTCCCATGAAGATTTACAGCCTCAGAATCCCATGATTGGGTCGCTATGAGCCAGAGTTGGTTCCATGACAGACCCAAAGCCCACTTTCTGTCGAGTTGATTCCAACTCATGGTGATCTTATATACGTGTTGTTGTTGCTGTCGGGTGCCATTGAGTGGTTTCTGACCCAAAGTTACCCTATGCACAACAGAACCAAACACTTCCAGGTCCTGCACCATCATCACATTTGTTCTCTGCCTGAGTTCATTGATGCAGCCACGGTGTCAATCCAGCTCGTTGAGGGCCTTCCTCTTTTGTGCTGCCCCTCCACTTTACCAAGCAGGATGTCCTTCTCCAGGCAATATGTCCAACGTATTTGGGAGGCAAAATCTTGCCATATATGCTGTCAAGGGCACTCTGGCCTGACTTCTTCCAAGACAGATTAGGTTGTTCGTTTAGTAGTCCATGGCAGGGTACAATTTTCCCTATAGGTTTCTGAGATATTATGTCTCTATAGGAATAGATAGCTTCATCTTTCTCCCACAGTGAAGCTGGTGGGTTAGAACTGTTGACTTTGCATTTAGTAGCTCTGTGAGTAGCCCGCCATGTCACCAGAGGTCCTTTGCGTTTGATGGCAGTGGGGTGGAATGCTTACAATGGCAAGACCTTTTTCTCATGCATTGCTACTGACCGCGGTCTAAAGCCCAAGTGCTTAGCCATTGGGCCACCAGGATTCTTCGTGGTAAGGATGTGTTCCTGCCAAAGTTCATGAACACTACACAGCAGTGGGGTTTTGGAGCTGCTAGGTAGTTTAGCTTAGGGACTGAGGCATCCATTACGCATGGTCAGCAGTCTGAGCCTTTGTCCCATGAACGAGTGGTACACTGCACATGCTCAGAGGCTCAGGTTCCCAGCCAGGAAGGGGAGGTACACCTGGGTGTGTTCTGCACCTGAATTGGCCCAACAAGGCCAGGTGAATTCAGTTCAGCCAATGAGTTCAACCAGGGTCACCAGCACGCCCCACCTCTTGGAGTAATTTAAAAGGCAGGAGCACAGAGCAGACCTTGTGACTTTCAGGGAAGCTTCTAAGGAGATGCACATTTCTGAAGAGCCCTGCAGGTGCCTTTATAAACCTGAAACTTCTTCTAATTCTCATAAAACTCACTTGGATCACAAACGAGGCTTGGAGGTGAATGCTTTCTCGTGTGTAGCCAAGGAGCAAGGTATATCTCTATCCTGAGAGATCTCACAGAACCATAGATTGCCCTGGCATGTTTTGGAGTCCTGATGGTGTCATGGTTATGCTTTGTGCAACAGTTTAAAACCACTAGCCACTCCACAAGGGAAAGATGGGGCTTTCTATTCCTATAAAGAGATACATCCTCAGTAACTCACAGGGGAATTCTACCCTGTCCTATAGGGTTGTTATGAGTCAGCATTGACTCAATGGCAGTGAGTGAGTGCCCTGGCAAGAAACCCTTGGGTATCTACATTGACTCTCAGTTTCTGGTTAGCTTTTCACCACTTCACCCCATGAACTTGAACTGCAGAGTGGATGAGGGTTGGGAGCTCTGGCTCTGGGGCTGCTTGCTTGAATTTTCACATCATGGCCCTGCCCGTGATGGGACTTTTGACAGTTGGGCAAATGAGCTCAAGCCCGAGTTTCCTTTTCTGCAGCATAGACTGAGGAAGGAGATGTCTTCCTTCTTGTGTGCTAACTGACTTTTACCAGTTAGTATGAATTAGATCTTTCCACGAGGAAGATCAGGGAGAAGGGGGAAGGATGAAGCAACTTGGATAGAGGTGAAGGCAGCGTGAGGGGTCAGAGAGAGATGAAAGGACCACCATGTCACCTTTGACTACTCTTAGTGAGGCTGGCTTGGAGTGCAGGAGACGGGGAGAGTGAGGACACGGGCTAAAGGCAGTGCTCATTCATTACTTCCGGGCAGAGTTCAGCCTTTGGCATGCTTGTTGGATGCTGGCGCTGTGTTCATCCAATGAAACTTCAAAATTCTGTCCTGTCATTAACCCTTTGTCTCTCCTTTGTTCACGATTTAGAACTTCTATTCTCGGGTTCTCTTTAGAGCCCCAGGAAATCAAAAGTCACAAGTCACTTCTGTTTACAGAGAGGCCCCCAGCATGCAAAGGCAGGAGGGTGTGTTAACAGCACACCGGTCCAGTGGCTGGTCACGTCCATGCAGTACATTCTCCATCCCTTAGCTCAACAAAAGGAAAATCACCAAAGAGAAAAATTTTTCTTTTTCATGGATATTTACTTTTTCAGTTCCCTCCCCCACCCATAATCTGTGTGAATTACAATAGAACACGCA
The DNA here is from genome assembly GCF_050624435.1 of Tenrec ecaudatus. Lineage (NCBI taxonomy): Eukaryota > Metazoa > Chordata > Mammalia > Afrosoricida > Tenrecidae > Tenrec > Tenrec ecaudatus. The sequence goes on from NW_027457684.1 coordinate 557,308, forward strand.
CACACACACACATACACACAATTTTCTGCCAGAATGTGTTACTCCAGTACATTCTACCCTCCTCCCTCACTGCCTCCTACCCTTTTTTCTCCTATCTACTTTCTTCCCATGACACCCAATGGACAGGTAGGGGAATTCACAATAGACCCCAGTCTCAAATGTAGTTTAAAGCTCAATCACGAACTGCTATTGTGCCAGTTCTGACCCATAGTTACAGGATACAACTGTCCTTGTGGATTTCTGAAACAACAATTCTTTGTGGGAGTTGAAAGCTGCCCTTTCTACAGGAATGCAGCAGGTGCGTTTGAACTGCCAACCCTGCAGTTAACAGGCCAATGTGAAGGGATTTTGCCACTTTGCCACCAAGGATCCTAAAGGTAGCATGAGGAGAACATTTATTAAATCTTCCATGGTACACAGGCAAGGGGGAGACCTGAACTACAGCTCTCGGGATTCTTGGTGCCTCGCAGTGGACAGTTCCAGCCGCATCGGATCCAGGCTTCCCAAGATTTGCAGAGCCACCAGCATAGTCTTTGCTCCTCTCCAGGATTCACAATTGCTTCCTGGTTGCTCAGGTATATAGGAGTTTAGTGGTTCTCTAATGCAATCATCCCATTTTGCAAAGAAGATGCTGATGCCCAGACCGGGGAGAAGATTATCTGAGGCCACTGAGAAGGACACCATCACCTCAAGTCCTTCTGACCCCCCACAAGTTTCTGCCAACAGCAATGAGCTCTGGGTTACCTACTCAGTCTTTTGAAGCCTTAGCCAGCTGATGCAGCTGCCAGTTGGATTGATCAGGGTATGTGACCCAGAGCTCCTTAGAACGCGCCCCCTCCCAAATGCAAATTTACTGCCATAGAGTTGATACTGACTCATAATGACCCTATAAGACAGGGTAGAACTTCCCCTGTAGGTTTCTGAGACTAACTTTCAGCCTTTCTCCTGAGAAGTGGCTGGTTGTGTGGTGATTTAGATTTTGCAGTTAGCAGCCTTTCAGCATGAGAGGTAGGGTCACATTTCTGTTCTGATTATGCTCCATTTTCTGAGATGCCAGTGCCGAGGCTCCCCCCTGGCAGGTAGCAGTGAGATTTTTCTCACTAAACTGCGCTGGATGGGAAACTTGGGGCAAGTAGTGCATCGCAGCCAAGGAAGATCTCATTGACAGTGCAGTACTTGAATAAGGCAGGAAGACACAGGAGTGGCCATCTGGTGGTGGGCAAAGTGTTCCAGGTAGGAGACAGTCAGTGCAAAAGACCTTGTGATTGGGTTCTCCAAGCTTCTTCCTGGAACAGCAAGGAGACCAATGTGAGTGGGGCATGACACTCTGTGTAGTGAGGAAAGATGATCACTGTGTGGGCCTCCTGTATGATTGAGAAGCCAAGGGGAATTTTTAAACCCTAAGCCAGATCAATGCTCAAGGAAGCATCAGTCAAGACATCAAACGACACGTTGCATTGGCTAAATGTGCTACAACAGATCTCTTAAAAAGACTGAAGATCAAGGATGTTACTTTGAGGACACTGCGTGATCTTGTGCCAAATCTCGCCATGGTTGTTAGGTTGGAGTCCATTGTTGCAGCCATGGTGTCAGCCCATCTCCTTGAAGATCAGTCTCTTTTCTTGTGGACCTTCAGTTTTACCGAGCATGATGTCCCTTTCCATGGACTGGTCTTTCCTGATAAAATGTAGTAGCTACCAGATTGGATGTCATGCCTTTAGAACAGTGGTTCTCAACCTTCCTAATGTTGTGACACTTTCATATAGTTCCTCATGTGTGGTGCTCCTCCCAACTATAAAATTATTTTTGTTGCTACTTCATAACTATAATATTGCTACTGTGATGAATCGGATGACCCCTGTGAAAGCATTGTTCGACCCCCCCCCCAACGGGGTCGCGACCCACAGGTTGAGAATCACTGCTCTGGAACATTTTCATCATAGAAGAGAGTTCGGTTGCACAGCTCTGAGTTAGAGGGTGAGACGGGTTATTTGACATTCATTTGCTGATGTGTTTGCGAACCCAGTGGAAACACTCGGGAATGAGCATGTTCTTTAGCCATTTTCCTGGATCATTCAAATGCCATCTCCCCTGTGAATGCCTCACTCCATCCTTGGCTTTCCATATTTGCCATATGAAAATGGGATAATATTTCAATACTTAGCATTATATATAACCCAGTATTTGGTATTCTGCCTCAAACAGATGCGAGTCTCTCTCTTTTTCTACTAGTATTTAATTTTGATATGTGAAAACATACAAAGCAAAATCTGTTCCATTTCAACCCTTTCTGGACACAATGTTCAGTGACATTGGTCACACGCTTCATATGAATTAGCATTCTTGTTCTTTCTATTCTAGGTGTTTCCTTTCTTTTTACTTAATCTCTCTGCCACAACCCTCTCACATATATTTTGACTTATCTGTAGCCCATTTAGATTTGTGCTGATTTTTTAAAGACTGCAATACTCAAGGATGCAATCCTTTAAGAGCTAAATTGTTATTTAGTTTAAAGATGACTTCAGGGGACAGTTTCAATTAAAGGTTTGAAGAGTAACTCAGGGTCATAGTCTCTGGGACTCTTCCAGTTAAGTAAGTCTAGATAATTAAAGAATTTTAAATTATGTTCCACAAGGTTCTCCCTTTCTATCAGCATCCTTAGGAATCATGGTGCTATGGTGCCTGCTAACCTCAAAGTCAATAGTTGAAACCACCAGCCACTCTGCAGGGGAAAGAAAAGTTTTTCTGTTTCCTTAAAGAATAGCAAGCGAGGAAACCACAGGGGGTGTTCTATACTGAGTCAAAATTGACTCCATGGCAGTGAGTTTATGTTGTTATCGAAAAAAGAACACATTTTAATGGGGGCTCTGACAGATAATATAACAATCCATAAATCAATTAGATCAAGCGAGTTTGTACATATGCTGCCACCATCATTTTCTAAACACTATCATTCTACTTGACCCCTTTGATATCAGCTCCTGTTTTTTCCCTCTTTCCTCAACCCTCACACCCTTACTAAATTATATATAAATTAATATCTTTATACACACCGTCTTCTGTGTCCCTCTACCCATATTTCTGTTATTCGGCCCCTAAGTTGTGTGTGTGTGTGTGTTCCATTGTTATCAGTTCCCTTTTCCTCCCCTTCCCTACACAGCCACCCTGTGCCCTCATGGTATCTGAGTCAGTTCGAGTTGACTAGAGAAGCACATTCATAAACACTCATGTGTCTTAAAAAAGCTTTATATAGAAGAATAATTGTATATTAAGAAAACATGCCAGCCCAGTCCAGACCACGTCCATAAGTACGAAATTAACCCATATAGCCAATAACAGTGTGTAAATTTTTTTCAGACTTATGCAACACATGCAATGACACCAAGTGCTGGAAGATCACAGGGCAGTCGGTGGAATGTCTTATGGACCCAGTGGAGGTGGAAAGTGGCATGGGTCTCCACATGACTCCTCCCCGTTCAAGGCTCTGGCTGCCGTCAATGTAGATCCATGTATCTTGTCAGCAGGAATATCAAGTCATGGGTGTCTCTCACCCCCAGGAAAGAATACAGGAGTTGCCAGAATCCTCAAGAGAAGGCCATGCCCACATTGAGACCTCACTGGCTATGGCCTGAGTGACAGACTGGACTCCACCCCTATGCAAGATGATGGGAGATTAAAAAGCTACCACAGTATCGCTACTCCCATTACTGTTCCTGAGGATTTTATCTGTCCTGGATTCCGTGCGTGGTTGCTATTTCTTTTTATGATTTTTCTTTCAGCATCTATCTGTGGTGTCCCTGATCTGAAGGCCCTGATGCAGTATCTGTGAGTCTCCTGTGAGCAGGGACTGTGTTCTCTACATCTGGGTCTTCTTAAAGCTTTGCAAAATGTTGTCATTTGAATAACACTCAACAAATATTTATTGAAGGAATGGCATTGCAGGTGACAGTCAGTACCTATTCTCCCATCAGTTATATGGTTGGCGGTCTTTTTACCTCTCAGACATATAGCTGAATCATTACAATGTGAGGGTCTGAGCCTGGTTATATTATAGGGACATGTAGTCAAAAGACAAAATATGTTTGCCTAAAGCACCTTTTGAGTATGATGTTTCAATAAAATAAATCGGACAGATCCTGGCAGCAGACATGTTTCAGCCGCTCACAAGCTATGTGGCTTTGGGTAGTGTACCCTAAGCTCTGAATTCAAGGTAAGTAGTTTCAATGGTCAATTGCATGTGAGAGCTGGACAGTGAGTAAGGAAAACTGAAGAAGAATCAATGCATGTGAATGATGTGCAAACAATACCGAAAGTCATCTGGGCTGTCAGAAGAACAAGCAAATCCCTCTTGGAGGAAGCACAGCCAGAATGCCCCTTAGAAGTGAGGATGGCAAGTCTTCATCTCACATCCAGTGGACATGCTATCAGGAGAGACTGGTTCTTAAGAAGGGACATAATGCTTGTTAAAGTACAGGGGCAGCAAGAGGGAAGAAGACCCTTGATAAGATGGATGTCCACAGTGGCTACAGCAATGGGCTCAACATGGACCAACGACTGTGGTGATGACACAAGAACAGGCAGGGTTTCATTCCGTTGTACAGTTCCGGTCTCTGGTACAAAGGAAAATAAGTTGCCCTATCCTGTGGGGTCGAGGCTATTGTGCCTGCTGTGTATTTTGTCCTAAGGACTTGCAGTGTTGTTCTTTATACAGTGTTGTTGTTATTAGCTGCTTTTCGGTCCATTTTGACTCATAGCGACCCCCATGCATTTCAGAGTAGAACTGTTCCATAGGGTTTTTAAGGCTGTGACCTTTTGGAAGCAGATATTCAGGCCTACCTTCCTTAGGCACCTCTTGGATTCTGGGTGGGATTTAACTGCCGACCTCCTGGGTGCTAGTCAAACACTACCCAGGGAGTCCTCCCACAGAATAGTGTGAGTGTATTCCCACCTAGGGTGCTCCTCTTCCAGTACTTGTTTGGACGGTATTCTCTTTTGATCCATAGGGTTCAATGGACTCATTTTCAGTAGTACATCATCAGGTCTTTCTTCCCAGTGTGTCCTAGCTTGGATGCTCTTGTGAAGCGTGTCCAGAGTGGCTTGCTCTGGTTATAATCGTAGCTGGTGACACCGCTTACAGCAATCACAGCTATAGACAAATGACAACATGATGACAAACTGACAGATGGGTGGCAGCCTAGGGAAGGAATGATCAACACAACACAACCTGAGTGGAAATCGAGCTATGGAGTCTCTGAGAGTCCAGGCTCTTCGTCCTGGCACAGCCTGGGGCAGGGCCTGGAGCCAGGAACTGTGGCTGCTGGGGTGAGGACCCCCAGCTTCCCCACTTGTCATTCCCTCCCCAAAAACAGCTGGCAGCCTGTGGGAATTGTCTTTCCCCTTGCACATGACGGCACTGACGAGCATAACGCAACCCTGCTGGTGGTTAATGACTGGTGACATTATGAGGCCACTGCCCACCTTTGGTTGAGGGAATTTGCCAATGCTCGGAAGTTGTTGGGCTCTAACGAAATGCAACCCCTGCAAGCAAGCACTGAGTCAAGTGCACGAGGTGTGGGGCACTCTGACATCCCCGCGTGACCGTGAAAAGCAGGCTGCGGAGCAGTGGTGGCTGCTGAGGCTCCTTTCTCCTGGCAATACTGGCATGCTGAAATGGCGGGCTGATTTGCCATGGAAAGCAGGGTTTCATGGGAACTTGAGGATTAAGAATCCACATGCCTGCAATCAATATTGTATGTTCATCGTATAATTTACTTTGAAAGGGAGACGACACAGTTCTCCAAATTTTGGGGTGAAGTAAACCACTTTTTCAAAGGAGTAAGTGGATTTCTGTGTTTATAAATCATGCCCACCACTTGGGGGTGCAGAGGAGGATATGGGAGGATGGTAAAGAAGAGCAGCAGGAGAGGACCTGAAGACCTCATGCTTCCTCAGGGTCAGGGGCCAGGCAAAACCAATGTCCCTGGAACACCACTGTCTCTCTGGAATGGTATTAGCACAGCTTGTTACTTGCATACTGTACTGAGTTCATTCTGACTCGCAGCGCCCCTATAGGGAAGAATAAACATGCCTCAATGAGTCTCTGAGACTATAATTCTTTACTCAAATAGAAAGCCTCATCTTTTTTCCATGGAGGAAATGGTGGATTCACAACTGCTGACCTGGTGGTTAGCAGGCCAACACTTAACTTACTATACCACCAGGACATTTCTGTTTAGCCTAGAGACTTTCAAATGGATAGAACAAGACCCATACCAACCCTGTTCACGGCTATCAACCCCCCTTTCTGTGAAGTCCCCACTACGTTCTGTGAAGTTCACCACTTTCTCCGTATGTGTGTGTGTGTGTGTGTTACGTAACCTTACCCTTGATCATTCCCTACCAGGCCTGCCACTTCCCCCTCACTACCATATTGAGTCCCCTGTTGTTCCCTTGTCCCTGTGTTTGTTAACACCACTTCCTTACCCCCGCACCTCCCCCTATCCCAAGTGCCCCCGGAACTCTCAGTCCTGTTGTTTTTCCTCCAGATAGTTCATCCAGCCTCTCTTATTTAGACAGACCTGTGGAGACACTAACATGCACGAAAACAAGACAGAGGAAAACAAAGCAACAGTTTACAACCAGACAACAAAACAACAAAAACAAACCACTGACAAAGAACAAAACAAAACACATCAAGAAAGAAGACCTTGTAGTTAGTTCAAGGATCATTTGTTGGACCTTAGGAGTGTTTTCCAATCCAGTCTGTTGAGGCACCACAACCTGGCCCCAAAGTCCACTTTCAGCATTCCCTGGGGACCTTGCCACTCCATTCCCTTGCTGTTCCACTGCACTCCACCACACTTTGCCTCGGTGTGGTGGAATCAGGTTAGGTGCAATTCGCACACTGTGTCTCCAGTGCTGTCCCCTGTATCACCCTTGGTCACTGAGGGGCATCATGTCTCATAGTGGGGCCAGCCATGTTGTTCTCTTTGTGGACTGGCTTCTCTGAGACTGGAACTCTTTAGGGGAGTAGAAAGCCTCATCTTTCTCCCTTGGAGTGGCTGGGGATTTCAAATTTGCCATTTCAGACATTGCGTTTAGCAGCCCAACACATAACCCCTATACCCCACCATAGCTACAGAAAACAATAAAGAAACAAAATCCAACAACATTCATTGCCATTGGGTGCATAACAATCCTATCGAGAGAAAATACTGCGGCCGTCCCTCACACCCTTGGTCCTGAAGGTATCATCCACCCAAATTGTGTTATGTTTTCAGTGAAAGTTTACATAACCGATTAGATTTTCATTTAACAAATTCTCTACTTGTTTAGTGACATTAGTTAATTTTTCAATAAAAAGGAAAGCAGAAAATTAAAAAAAGAACAAATGAAAAACGTTTTAAGAGTAAAGACAAATGATAAGATGTTAATTTTTAACCTAATCATATCTGCAACAATACACTTTCTGATGTACTGACGGTGAGCAGGGTTTAATCCCATCCCTGGTGAATGGTCCCAGGGGATTTAATGGAGGCTTATTCTCTGTGGAATCTCTGCCAATGCATTTTGAGTTTTTATACTCATCTAAGGCTATAACTCTTTATGGGAGAAGAAAGCCTCATCTTCTCCAAAGGAGCGACTGGTGAATTCCAACTGCTGACCTTGCAGTTAATAGCCCAACACATAACCCATTATGCCACCAGAAGAGAGATTTGTATCTGGGTGCCTTCCAAATCAAGCACTACAATTATGCAAGGAGGATATTTTTTTCTGTACTGGAGCCAGGTCAAGTCAGAACCAGTGTGTCCATGGTTTGCAGCGAAGTCGGAGGAAGAAGAGGGTAGACTGTCTATAACTTCTCATAGCCCAGGGAAATGCTAGGCCTGGAAGGGGGCATGTGGCTCAACCATATTCAGAAAATCTGCACACTAACCTCCCCGGCTCAAATAATTACCAGCACCATGTCTCTGAATATCACCTGAAAGCAAAATAGTGAAAGCACCATTTCCATTTCATAATACTTTTATTAAAAGTAAAGTTCAATTCAGTGATGTGAAGAAGCTGGGAAAATTATCTTTTCATTTCTTTCTTTTTCTTTCCCTCCCTTTCCCCTTCTTCTCCACAGAACTGAGAGGCAGAAGGAATAAAGGCAGCATGGCACCAGCTGGAGGACACCGTGGGGTCAGGGTCACCATTTAACTCATGCTTCTCCAGTTTGGAGGGGCAACTGGATGTCCTCATTTGTGAATTTGCTTATTAATCTTTTTGAGTTAACAAGGTCATGGTAAAAAATGATTGTTGGCGTTTTTGTTAGGAACCTTCTAGTCCAGTCCAACTCATAGTGACTCAATGCATCAGTGCCGAGCTCTCTAGACCAATGGTTCTCAACCTGTGGGACCCTTGCACAGGGTGACTGTAACAAAATTACAGTTATGAAGCAGCAATGAGAATATTTTTATGGTTGTGGAGGTCACCACAACATGAGGAACTGTATGAAAGTGTTGTGGCATTAGGAAGTTTGAGAACCACTGCTCTAGGCTTTTCTATGCTGTAATCTTTACAAGAATGAGTTGCCTGGTTTTTCTTCCAAGAACAGAGCCACTGGTGGGTTCAAACCTTCAACCTTTTGGATAGCAGATGAGCACTTAACCATTGTGCCTCCAGGGCTCTTTGATAAACTCTATTAGAGGGTCTTAACCATTGCAACCCCATGGATCATTTTGGCATTTAGGATTGGCTATGGAACACCTGCCCACTCCCCAGAATAATATTTCCAAATACCTCCAATGAAATACAGAATCACAAAGGCACAAATTGTATTGAAATGCAGTGATAAAAATAAAAGACATTGGATTTGTGGCTAATATACATGTTAATAAATCCATTAAATATGATCTGATGGTGGGTCTAATAAACCAAACCCACACCATTGAGTTGATCCTGACTCACTGTGACCCTATATAAAATTTCTCAGGCTAAATCTTGACAGGAGCAGATCATCTCACCTTCCTCTCAGAGAACAACTGGTGCCTTTGAACTGCCAACCTTGAGGTTACCTGCCCAATGGCTCACCCACAGCGTCACCATGAGTTCTAGATAGTGATGAGCATGAACTGTACTCAACGATGGCTGCAACGACTAGCATGGGGTGTGAAAGCATGTAGAATTTCTCTCGGTGGTAATCGCATGGCTATTCTGAACACAGCTGTGGACATGCTAAACTGCCCTACGAGCTTAGGGGAACTAACTCAACCAGGATTGTCCCTCATCCAATTTGACATTGCTCCCCAGCCTGCTGGGGCTCAGTGGTTCAGTGTTAGGGTCCCTTGTCTAGATACCAGGGCTGGCATGGAGAAAGTCATTCCTCTGCAGCCTTCTAGTGTGTGGGGGAAGATATTAGTGTTAAGCCTTGGCAGGAAATTGGTGGATTTTCCTGGCAGCCACATTCTTAATAACCATTTACTGGATACTTATTATATTCTGAGGGTAAATTGTGGTTCAGTTGTAGAATTCTCCTTTTCCATGTGGGAGATCTGGGTTTGAGTCCAAGACAATGCAACTCATGTGCATCCAACACTTATTTGTCAGGGGGATGCTTGGTTATTGCTGTGGTACTGAACTGATTTCTGTGTTGCTATGATACTGAAATGGGGAAGCTTGGTTGGGTGCGGCTATGAGACTGAACCTGTTTCTGTGATGTGTCCAGACTAAGATGAGCGATGAAGAAGAGCCTGGTATTCTACTTCTGAAAACCAATTAACGAAAACCCCTGTGAATCACAATCTGATGCACAACCAAAGAGATGGTGCAGGACCAGGGAGAATATTGCCCATGGAGTCACTGGGAGCTGGTTGTCACAGTGAGTTGGACTGGAGGCTGACTCAACAGCAGCTAACAACCATTGTGTTCCAGGCACTCGATTTGCTTTAAAAATCTAGCTCAGCCTTCTGGTACAGGGAAGTGATTAATCATGCCTACTTTATAGCACACCGTGAACCCTGATAAATGTCAGGCCCTGCTTGTGTTTTGTCCCTCCTTTTCCACATTCACATCACTTCCATTCCCCTCTTCAGACTAGTACCCCCTGCTGGGTGCTTGGTGTGTGTGTGTGTCCTTATAGGCATACAGCCATGTGCACTAGACCATGCTGCCATGTGCACTAGACCATGCTGCTTGGTGAATGGGCTTTCAGCTTCCATGAATGGTACTGCAATATAAATCTCATTCAGTTTCTGACCTTTTCAACTCCTTGCAATGTCATTAAGAGTTATTGCCATGCTGCATATCAATTGCATGTGCTGCTGCGTGCCACTTGGTCATGAGCAATCATCATCTTTCTTTTGTTTCCTTCTTCAGTTGTCTGTTGATTGGCATCCAATTCGGCTCCAACTCTTCTCTACTGCAGGTATCAGCGTGGTGACCATTCTTGTAAAAATGCCCCAAGGGCCCTGTGAATTGGATAAATAGCTTGGCCTATATACCCAGGAATTATGCGTTGGGCTGCTAACCCCAAGGTGAGCAGTTCCAACCCACCAGCTATTCCATGGAGCAAAGAGAGGCTGTCTGCTGTCATAAGAATTTAGTTTTGTAAACCTATAGCAGCAATTCTACTGTGCCTTGTAGGGTTGCTAATGAGGAAGAATCAACTGGGGTTCTGTTTGTTTTTATACATCCAGGAGAGAGCTTTGATGGGGGAGATATTAAGTGCTTGGCTGCTAACCCAAAGGTCAGTAGTTTGAAGCCGTCTTCCACACACTGTGGGATAAAGGCATGGCTGTCTACTTCCCAATAGAAGCCTTGAAAGCATCATGGGACCATTCAGCTTTGTTTGATAGGGTCATGAGGAATGAAAGTCAACTCAGTGATTGCGCTTCTTTGGTTGTATACCCAGGAGGGGCTCACTAGGTCCCAGGGTCCATTCAATGGGCTTTCACTAAGCTCTGCCAGATTGCTGTGCAGCAAACCTGCATCATTAGCAGTGTTTCTCTGCTTTCCCCGGATCTCCAATGACACTTGGTATGTTTGTCTTTCTAACTGTTGCCCGTTTGATGATTTTAAAAGGTCAAGCACAATAAACTCATCTATCCCAGGCACTTTATGGTTCTGTAGCAGATTCTTAGGGTTGCCATGCCACATTCCTTTGACCCATCTCTGACACCATCTCACTGCCTTCCAGTCAATACCGACTCATAGCGATCCTGTGGGGCAGTGTACAATTGCCCCCTGCGAGTTTCAAACACTACAACTCTTTATTGGAGTAGAAAACCCCATCTTTCTTCCTTGGAGCTAGTAGTTTTGAACTGCTGACCTTGAAGTTAGCAAACCAACTTGTAACCACTGCACTTCCAGGGCTCCTCCTGATATCCATCATAGCAGTGGCGAACGGCTCTATGTAAGTGCAGGCTCCTGCTGAAATGGTGTCTTATCACAACTGTGCAGCACGCAGCTCTCCATGTCCTTCTGCCTCGAAGCCTTTTCAAAGGCATGGAAAGCCAAACCCAGGAAGGTAGGAGAGGTCACCTTACTAGGAGGAATGCTCAACACCACTACAGGCGAAGAAGAGCCCAGCCTCCTGTTTCTGGTAGACAATTCTAGGACAGAACCCATGTTGCTCAGAAGTCCTGGGGGAATCAAGCTCCTGTATCCTACATTAAAAGCCTCAACACCCCGTTCCCATTGTGATTGCTTCTCCCCCTAACTCAGTCTTGCGTCTGCTTTCCTATTCCCACTCCCTGCCATCAGATCTCAAATAGACTCCCTGCACCCAGGCCTGAGGAATAAGCTCGGCATGCAAGGGCACTCAATCCAAGACACACACATTACTCTGAATCTCCAAAACAACCCTGTGGGCTACGTGTGTAATCCCCAGTTCACAGATGAGAAATGGATTGAAAAACAGTGACACACCCAAGATCACACAGGCCAGGGTTCAAGTCTGTGTCTATCAGTTATTCTTTTATTCAAGTATGCCAGAGAAGACTGGGTCTTAACACTTGAGCAATCTTCTTGGAAGAATAAGGCAAACTACAGAAAACACAAAATGAATATCGCATTTGTTCGTTTATCCATTTGCAAAAGACATAATACCTATAGTGCTAAGAATAGTATTCAAAGTACCTATTACTACCCCCTCAAAGCTTACATACTAGTCACCAAACTCAAACAAATACAATGCTATCAAGTTGATTACAACTTATAGCAACCCCATATAGGGCTTCCAAGACTATAAATCTTTACAGAAGCAGAGAGCTTCACTTTTCTCCCCCTGAGTGACTGGTGCATTTGAACTACTGACCTTGTGGTTAGCAGCCCATTGCTAAATGATTAGTTCCATAATCATTACGCTTACTTAACTCTACATTCTTTTAATTATTTCTCTATCAGTCCAAATTGCATCTGGCTACATGGGAAAAAACAAACCGACTCTAGTGGTCTAATCACAAAAGCTTAATTTTTCTTATATTAACACCAAAAATACCAAACCAGTTGCCACTGAATTGATTCTGATTTACAGTTACCCCATATGATTCAGGGTAGAACTGTGCCCCATGAGGTTTTCAAGGGCTGAATTTTTAAATGTAGATTGCCAGGTTTTTCTTCCAAGGCATCTTTGTCTTAGCAGTGAATTGTGTTAACCCTTTGCACCACACAGGGGTTTGTCTTATACAACAGTAAGTCTTGAAATAGGTAGCCTAGGTCTGGCGTATTTGCTCAGGGACTCATCTTGGATATAGGAGAATGCATGCTTTTTGGTCTGCCAAACTCATGTAACCTATGTGACTCTCTCATCTTTCAATATTCTGACTAGGGAGCATGACAGCAGAAGAGCCAAGGACAAAAATGAAATGGGTTATGCCAGACAAGTGTTTTGCCTTAAACAACAACAAAAACTTTCTTGGGAGTCCTACTCAGTATCTTTCACCTACACATATTTGGCCCAAACTGGGTCAAATGCTTATGCATAGCTGCAAGGGAGCCTAGGAGTGAGCGATTTAAGTAGGTACATTATCACCCTAAACAAAATTGAGCTTCTATTAGTAGTAAGAATGAGAAAAATGGATACTGTTTAGGCATATAGCAGGGTTGGATAGAATTCTATTTTGTGTCTTAATTTACATTTTGAATGAACTCAGAAAAAGTCATAGAGAGTAGAACAAAGGGATGGATGTGCATCCAACCACCTCAACTACTCATTTCTTTTCATGCTCTCCCTCTAGCTTCCCTGAATAGTTCTTGGTTACACATTGGGCTGCTAATTGCACGGTCGGTAATTTGAAATCACCGGCTGCTCTTCGGGAGAAAGATGGGACTCTACTCTGTAAAGAGGTACAGTCTCAGAACTTCACAGGTACAATTTTACCCATGTCCTGTAGGGTCGATATGAGTTAGCATTGATTCAATGGCAGTGAGCTTGGTTTGGATAGATCTGTGGAATCTTAGGATGGAATAGTTTGAATACACAGAAAAAAATTCAGTGGAATCATAACCCTCTAAATAATTACCCTCTAAAGCCACAAAGATCAACTGTGTCCAGCATGGTGACAGTTTAGCATATGCCATGGGGACATTGCTCATATCCCAGTGTTGTTAATCAACAAAAACTCACGCACTGCCACTTATAGTGACCCTATGCACAATAGAATAAAAGCCTTTCTAGTCCTGTGACATCCTCACAATGGTCATATTTTAGCCTATTGTTACAGCCACTGTGTTGATCCATCTCATTCAGGGCTTACCTGTTTTTTGACGATGCTCTACCAAGTATTTTGTCCTTTTCTAGGGACTAATTTCTCCTGATACCATGTTCAAAGTATATGAAATGGAGTTTTACCATCCTCACTTCTAAAATACATTCTGGCTGTACTTCTTCCGGGATAGACCTCTTTGTTCTGCTGGGCATTCATGGTATATTCAATATTATTTGCAACATCATATTTTAAAGGCATCATCATATTTTCTTCAGTCTTCCTTATTTATGTTCCATCTTTCACATGCATATGTCAAACATTACCATCAAGTCTATTCTTATTCATAGTGACCATCTAGGGTTTCCAAGGCTGTAAATCTTTACAGGGTCAAATAGCTTCCTCTTTCTTCTGTGGAGCAGCAAGTGGGTTGAACCACCAACCTTGATGTTAGTCATTCAACCCATACCAGACACTGAAATTAAGACTCCTTTCACATGCATCTAAGGTGATTAAAAATATCAAGGCTAAAAGCAGGCATAATTTGCTAATCCCCAGAGTAAAACATTTGCTCTTTCACATTTTAAAGAGGTCTTTTACAACAGATTTTTCCAATGAAATACGTTGATTTATTGACTGCTGCTTCTGTGAGTATTGATTGTGGGTCCAAGTAAAATAGGGTTTAGCTACATTTCTCTATTTGTAATGATGTTGTGTGTTTATATTTGTCAAGTTGAGAAGACATTTGTATTCTTAGTGTTGAAGACTAATTCATACTGAAGGTGTACTATATGAGCGTTATCAGTAAGTACTTCAAGGCCTATTGACTTTCAGCCAGCAAGATTGGGTCATCTGCATAATACAGGTTGTTAATGATTCTTCCTCCAATCCAGATGCCTCAACTTCTTCATACAGAGCAGCTTCTCAGATTATTTGAATAAGTATAGTGTGATAGATAGGTAGGTTTATAGTGCCAACCTGGCCAATAAGAACATGTGGGATTAATAAGTTCGCAGTTTGATTCGTGGGCAAAGAGATAAATGGCTCAGCAAGCCACACCTATCTCTCAGTTGCTCTCTGGTGATCAGACCAGTGTGTGGCTGCCTTACCTAGTTCTGCAGTTTGCTGCCTGGCTGTACTGCCATATTTACTGTTGCATGGAAGTGAGTTAAACTGAGTCCTCTGTACTGCTATGTGGACTAATTAGCTGTTATATTCCTTCGTGTTCTATCTATCTATCAAATCATAAATGTCCTGGTTTTGTTTCTCTAGAGAACCCTGTCTAACACATATGGTGAAAGGATATAACCACAACACACACTCTCCTGATTTTAAACCACGCACTATCCACTTGTTCTATTCAAACCACTTCCTGTTGGTTTGTGTACAGGTACCACAGGAGCACAATTAAATGTACGGGAATTCCCATTGTTCTCATATGTATTCATATGCTACCCAAAGTTTGTTATGATACACAGTAAAATCCTCTGCATAGTCAATAGTACATAAGAAAGCATTTTCCTTGTATCCTCTGTTTTCAGCCAAGGTCCATCTGAAACCAGCATTGATATACCTTGCCTCATGCCCTCTTTTAATACAGCCTGGATTTCTGGCAGCTTCCTGTTGACATATTGCTATAACTACTTTTAAAGGTATCGTCAATAAAATTGTACTTGCATGTCATATTAATGTTATTTTAAATTAATTTGCAAATTTTGTTGCGTCATATTTCTTTAGAATGGACACAAATATTAATCACTTCCAGTTGGTTGGCCAGATAGCTATCTTCCAAATTTCTTGACATGGACTATCACTGCATGAGCGTGTTGAAATATTTCCATTCCTATCCCTTCCTTGCTTTTCACTAATGCTTACATTGCAGCTTCAACTTCCTCTTGGCCTTTTGAACTAGTAGAACCTCAACTAATTCTTGGGAACAGAGACTCTGTACACTCCGTCCATATTCTTTGGATTCTCCCTACATCATTCAATAGTTTGATAAATAATCCTTGAACATTGTAATCCGAGGCTTGGATTTTTTCTTCTGTTCTTTCAATTTATGATATGCTGACCGTACTCATTCCTTTTGCTTTCCTAATTCCAGGTCTTTACATGTTACAATATAATTCTTTACTTTATCTTCTCAAGCTGGCCTTTCAAATTTTTCTGTTCAACTCTTTTATTTCATCATTTCTTCCATTTGCTTTAACTGCTTTAGGTTCAAGAGCAAGTTTCACAGTCTCCTCTGATATCCACTGTAGTATTTTCTTTCTTTCCTGTATTATTAATGATCTTTTTGAGGAGCCCCCAATAAAATGATTTATGATAAATAAATAAATAGCCACAGGTGACATGACAAAAAAAAAAAAAGATTGATGACCTTGATGCTATTTCACAAGTCTTCTGGTAGCTGATCATTAATGTTCAATATGTCCGAACCATTCTTGAGATAGGCTCTAAATTCAGGTGAGATATTGTGATAGTAAGGTTTGGTGTCAATTTAGCTTGACCAGGATCTTCAGAAGGTGCAGGTCACACTCTCCTTGGAGGTATGACCTATTTCATAGCTATAAGTAGACTGTGGAGAATGGGCTCACTCTTTTTCTTCCTGATGAAATGACCCTGGACCCTACGTCTGGCTTCTTGGGATGGCAATCACCATGAGACCTGCTGACCCTAAGAGCTGTCTGTGGCCTGCCAACTGCCTGTTGACTTTGGATTCTCCCAACTCTGCCTCCACCAACCTGTGGTTTTCCTGTTTCTTGGGCTATTCCTCCAACAGCTTCAGGAGTCTGGAAGGGCCTCTAGTTTGCATCTGATTTATGGGCTGGAGTTGGACTGGGGTTTCTTGTTGTGTGGACTTCTTAATGTAAAATTCTTTATTGATATAAATTTCCTTCTTCTACATGTATCAGTATCACTGGTTTGTTTCTCTAGAAACCCCAGCCGACCACAGATATAATATAGGCTGTATTTGGGCTCTTTTGCGTTCTTATTTTAATTTTCTTCAGGTTTGACTTGAACTTGCATATTAGTAATTGATAGTCTTTTACATAGTTGACCCCCGGTCTTGTTTTGTCTCAATGATATTGAGCTTCTCTATCATGTCTTCCCACAGATTTAATCAATTCCATTCCTGTGTTTTCCACATGTATATATGCCACTCCTGTTGTTGAATAAAGGTGTTTGCAATGAGGAAGTTATTGCTCTTGCAGAATTCTTTCATGCAGTCTTCAGCTTCTTTTCGATCCCCAAAGCCATAGTTTCTAATTATTCTTCCTTCCTTTTTGTTTCCATGTGTGCATTCCAATTGTCAGCAATTATTAATGCATTTTCAGTACATGTGTGGTCAATTTCAGACTAAAGAAGTTGGTACAATTCTTCATTGGCTTTAGTGGTTTGTGAGAAAATTTGAATAATGGTTCTATTAACTGGCCTTCCTTGTGTATGAAGATAGATATTATTCTGTCACAGGCAGCATTGCACTTCAAGATAGATCTAAAAATGCTCTTTTTGAGGATGAAAGAGACATTCTTTTGAATTTGTCATTGTCAGCATAGTCATTCTTATCATTTTAAGATTCAAAGGGACTATTTCAACTCACCAATGCCTAGGATATTGATCTTTATAGGTCAGATTCCGTTTTTTTATGATTTCCAATTTTCCTAGATTCTTATTTTGCACGTTTGATGTTCTGATTATTAATGAATGGTTGCAATGATTTTTCTCATTTTGAATTATAATCCATTAGCAAATGAAGGTGCCAGAAGCTTTAGTACACTTTGTTGCTAGATGCCTTCAAGTCAGTTCTGTCTCATAATAATGCCTACACAACAGAATGAAACATTGCCTGGTCCTACCCCATACTCAAAAATTTTGTTATGTTTGAGTCCATTGTTGTAGGAATTGTCTAGATCCATTTGATCGGGTGTCTTCCTCTTTTTGCAACCCCTCCACTGTAATGTGTATGATGTCCTCCAGGGACTGGTCTGTCCTGATAACATCTGCAAAGTACATGAGATGAAGTCTCGCCATCCTATCTGCCAAGGAACATTTAGCTGCACTTCTTCTCAGACAGATTTGTTTGTTCTTCTCTCCACCCATGGTACTTTCAGTATTTTTTGTCAGTACCTTAATTCAAATGCACCAGTTCTCCTTCAGTCGTTCTCATTCAATGTTCAAATTTCACATGCATAAGGTGTGGCGGAAAATGCCATGCCTTGGGCCAGGCGCAACGTAATCCTAAGTGAAATTCTTGATCTTCAGTACTTTAAAGTGGTTATGTGCAGTAGATTTGCCTAATGCAATATGTTATTTGGTTTTTTGATTGTTGTTTCCATGAGCATTAGTTGTGAATCTAAGCAAGACGAAATCCTTGATAACTTCCATATTTTCTCCATTTATTATGATGTTATCTACAGCTCCTGTTGTGAGGTTTTGAGTTATCATTAAGGTGGACTCTACTTTGAGGAAGCTCTCCTTCTCGGTGATATTTTGATTGTTTTGCAATCTGAGGGGCTCATTTTCTGGCATTATATCAGACAATATTTTACTGCTATGCATAAAGTTTTCAATGGTGAATCCCTCAGAAGTGGACTGATTGTTTTGTCGTCCTGTCAGTTCTTAGTCTGGAAGCTGTGTTGAAATCTGTTCACCGTGGGTGATCCTGCCTGGTATTTGAAGTACTAGTGGACTAACTCCCAGCATCACAGCAAAGCACAAGCTACCACAGTGCAGCAAATTGACAGATGGGGCACGGGAGGGGAGTTGTCATTGTTAGACACTGTTAATTTGGCTCTAACTCATAGCACCCACAGCATGTTTCCTCACAGTGAATGTTGGAGACCATTTTTGCAGCCAGTATGCCAATTCATCCCATTGAGGACCTTCTTCTTTTTTTCACCACTCCACTTTACCAAGTATGATATCCTTCTCTAGGGACTATGCTCAGCTGTTAACATGTCCAAAGTATGTGATATGAAGTCTTGCCATTCTCACGTCTAGGAAGCATTCTGGCTCTACTTCCGCCAAGAAAGATTTGTTCCTTCTTCTGAAAGTCCATGGAATATTCAATATTCTTCACCAGCATCATAATTCAAAGACATCAACTTTTATTTTATCTTTCATAATTATTGTCCATTTTCAAGTACATATGAGGTGATTGAAAATGCCATAGTATGATAGTTATATAATTTTATGTCAGTTTGAAGATATGTAAAAGTGTAAGGTTGGTATCCAATCTGTCAATCACACCATAGTCTGATGGTGCCTCTTTGTGGCCATGGCCTTCTCATAAGGAGGGCCCTGGGAACCTCCCCTTCTTTTTGCATTCACCTGACTGCTTCCTGCCCACGTTGAGAGCTGCCAGAGTCTTGCCATGCTTCCATCGACCTTGGGTCCACACGACATTGCAATCACTGGCCTTTGACATCCCTGCATTCTGCATCATTGCATGTAACTGCGTAAGTTGGAAAGGAACTTATGGGCTAGTGTTGGACTTATGGACTTGAGTTGGACTGGCCTGGGATATTTCCTTGAAATAGAAATACTATAATGACTTCTTGATTAAAAACTATTTATTGCACATATATGAGTGTCACTTGATTTGTGTCTCTAGTCAGCCTGGATTACATCCAGTTCTCTGCCATCAAGTTGATTCCAACCCTTAGCAACTCTATAGGACAGGGGAGAGATATCCCTGTGGGTTTCCAATACTGGAACTTTGTATGGGAGCAGAACTGCTGATCTTGTGTTGAGCAACCCAACCGGGTTGGTTCTGATGCATTATGTTTGTAACCACTATACCACTAGGGCTCAGCTGTGCCTTATTCCTCAAAGTGACATCTTTTAACACTGGAAATTGGTCTTCAGCAAGATCTACCAGTGTACTCGTTCATATGACTTATTTTCTTTTTACACTGTTTTGATTGTGATGTGAGGGAAAATCTACAGAGTAAATTGATTTTCTTTACAATTCATGCAATGTTTTATGATATTGATTGCAATACCTACAATGCAATACTACTTTTCCTATTCCCTCCCTTTGTTTGCCGTTTCCATTGGTCTTTCGTTCCCATGCCTTCCTGCCTTCTGAGTAACTCCCTGACAAATGCTGGGCTCTGAATTGTACATCGTTGACAGTATAGGTCTCCTATTTGGGGGCTGAAAGTTGAGCCATGGAGGTGAGGTCAGGTGTCAAATGGGAATTCCACTAGTGCCTATCATATCCTAAGGTTAGTCTTCTTATTTTGAGTTCTACATTTTCCCCAGTTGATCCAGGGCCTACTACTGTGAGCACTTTCAGAGCAATCTGCAGTGAGAACCCTATGCTACCTTGGTCTTCTGGACTCAGCGCTGTGGAGCCTGGGCTTCATGTGGTCAGTGAATCCCTTTCATCTTCTTTTGATGCTATCTGTGTAATTCTGTATTTTGAATTTCTCTTCAATTTTTTCAGCTAGTGAAATGCACATGCTTTTCATTTTTGCTGTCCTAATTCCAGGTCTTTGCACCTTTTAATATAATTCTTTATTCCATCTTTTTGAATTCCCCTTTGAAATTTTATGTTCAGCTTCTTTATTCAGCGTCTTTACTTCATCAATTATTTCTATATTTCTCTCTCTCTTTTTCGTACTTCATCATTTCTTTCATTGGCTTCAGCTACTCCACATTCAAGGTGACATCCGTTTTGTCTTTTCTTTAGTTTCTATCTTTTTAATTATCTTTGAATTTCTTTATTTATGATGTTCTTGATATTATTGCAGAACTCGTATCATCTCAGGTGATTTGTGTTCAATGTGTCAACTTTCTTCTTGAAGTAGCCTCTAATTTAGATGAGATATACTCAAATTCATACTTTGACTCTTGGGGACTTGTTTTAATTTTGTTGGAATTCGAGTTGAATTTGCCATTGATGGTTTGTTCCACAGTTCGTCTCCAGTCTCGTGACTGATGATATTGAACTTCTTTATACCGTAAATACTTGAGTATAAGCCGAGATTTTTCACCACATTTTTTATGCTGAAAAAGCACCCCAGCTTTGGGGGGTAAAATTAGTTGCCTTGGGTTATACTCGAGTATGTATAGTAGATTATTTCAACAGATATAGTTGATTTAATTCCTGTGTATTTCTATCCAATATACATAATCCATGTCTATGGTTACTGTTTACATCCCTGAAAAATAAATGTTCAATCAATAAGCCATCCTTATTGGAAAATTCTATCATGAGATCTCCCATGTGGCTTCCATCCCCATGGCCATATTTTCTAACTAGTGATCCTCCTCCTTAGTTTCCAATTTTTGCATTCAAGTCATCAGTAATCTTGATTGCATGTTTCATCAATTTCAGACTGAAAAGGTTGGTAAAAATCCTCAATGGCTTTATTGTTAGCATTAGTGGTTGGTGTGTAAATTTGAATAATAACTTTATTAATTATTCATCCTTGTAGGTGTAATATATCCTACACCTAACAATGGTGAACATTGGAATCGATGTTGAAACATTCTCTTTTTTAACATGAAAGTCATCCATTCCTTTCAAATTTGTTACTCTGGTATGTAAACCATATTATTGTGACATTCAAAATGGCCAATACCAGTCTATTTCAGTTCAATAACACCTAGAGTGTTTGATCTTTATGTGTTCCATTTTTTCATGGCTTCCAATTTTTCTAGATCCATATTTCATGCATCCCATCTTCTTGTTAGTGGTTATTGCAGTACTGCTGTTTCTTCTCATTTTGAGTCATTGCCACATCAACAAATATAGGTCCTGAAAACTTTATATCACTAAGGTCAACTCTACTTTGAGGAGACAGCTCTTCCCCAATTATATTTTGAGTGTCTTCCAACTTGAGGGGTTCATCATCCTGCACTATATGAAACAATATTCCACTGCTATCAATGTGCTCCACAAACACCACTATTTTTTTCAGATGTAGATTGGCAGGTTATTCTTTCTAGTCTATTTAGCTTGTAAGCTTTTCTGAAAATTTTCCACCACGGGTAACTATGCTTGTGTTTGAAATACCAGTGGTATATCTCACAGGATCATGATGACTTTCAAGTTATGATAGTTCAAGAACCTGACATGTCTGACAACTTGGCATGCTAGCCTAATTCCGAATGGCCAGCACATCTCTCTTCTTGCTTTCTCTAGTTTCTGTAGACCACTGTACCTGAGCATGCATGGCTTAGGAGGTTGTGGAGTTAATTCTTGCTTCCTGGAGTAACCCTTAACCAATGACCCATAGGAGTTGTTGGACAAATAGCCACACTCCCTCACATTCTGGGCAGAATAACTAGTGGATTTTCTACAGTGTCTCCAGTAAGATTAACCTTCAGTTGCTCACAATTTTAAATTGTTTGATAATGTACTTTTCATTGGCTGCCTTCTTTCCCTTTTCTATTTCCCATTTCCTTATTGATATCTCCCCAGAAAATGGCTTAATTAAAACCTTTGTCTCAGGATCTAATCCTATGGGGAACCCAAACTCAATCACACAAGACATTTGTCAAATCATGGACTTAGTGGTTATATCTATTATATGTGTAGGTCATGGAAGAGGAGAATTCATACCATCCCTTTGAATAGTCACTCGGAGTGCCAACTGGGTCCCCAGCATAGATCCTGGACATCAAAACTCACTGTTTCCTGTATCATAACACTTCCTTTTAGACTTCAGTCATTCAAAAAACTCAACAAATAGCTTGCTGTCTCACTTCAAATTTTGTAGTGTGCAAATATGGCTATGTTTTCATTGTGTGTTTAGCCCTGGACAAATCAGCTTTGACCAGGAAGGTGAAGTCATGTGGAAAAACAAACCAAAAACACTAGCAGCTGTGTGTTGTGGAAGAAAACCCTGTGGATGAAGTGCAATTTTTAGGGAACAGAGACCAGTAAGATAAACCAATAAGTGTCCACTGTTCTGATGTTAAGGAGAACCCTGGTGAGGCAGTAATTAAGCACTTAAGGGCTAATCAATCAGCAGTTCAAACCCACCATCTTCCCCAAGGAAGAGTTACGATGTGGCAGTCTGACCCCCTTAAGATTTACATTTATTACCACTACCAACTGATCTGAGAGGGATAGCATTAGGGGATCCTGGATCGCATTCTTAACGAGCTCTAATGGCAGAGTGGACTCCTCATTGATCTCCTAACCGCAAAGAAAGTGGTTCTAACCTATCAGTTGGTCCATGTGAGAAATATGAGTTTGTCTGCTCTGGTAAAGATTTAAGCCTTGGAAAAATCAAAGGGTGAAGTTCTATTCTATCTTGTAGGGTCTCTATGAGTCAGCTTCAACACAATGATAATGAGTTTGCTTTGGAATTTTGGGATAGAATAGGAGAAATATGTGCAACAAAGTTTAAACTTATTTTAAATGTTCAGTGGTATTGCTCAGAGAGAGATTCTTGGAACCCACAAGACTGTTGTCCTTAGGCACCTTCAGATCTGGAACTGAACTCACTCCCTTGGCTCAATCTTCAGCCAAACAATAGGTAGATCTATAAGGTAAAAAGTAACACTAATCAACTATTTGAATCAAAAGGATATAATTTATTCAAAGATAAAGTTCAGAAGGGTCAGGAAAGATGGGGGAATGGAAACAGGAAATACAAGGAGGAAGTGCGATAAGTGATATTACGTTGAGCAGATTGCAGTCAATATCATGAAGCAAAATATGTGTGAACTGTCAAATGGAAAACGGATGTATTCTGCAAACCTTCACCCAACTCACAATAAAGAGATTTTTTGTCAGCCTTGGAAACCTATGAGGCAATACTATTCTGTCCTATAGGGTACCCATGAGTTGAAATCAACTCAGTGGCAATGGGATATTGATACTGATGCTTTCTGCCGATTCTAAAAAATAGGGTTATTAGCAATTATTGTGGAAATAGCATGAATGAGACTATGTAAATGGGGTTGGTTACAGATAAATTCTTGTAAATGTTAAAGGATAAGTGATTGAGGATGGACTTACCCAAAAAGAGAAAATTATTGCAAGACTTTGTTCCAGGGATAAAATAAAAATAGGTTTCCTGTGGGTAAGACTTAAGCCTATAGATATGGAATTTAAGGAACTGGTATTCCATGATGGTCACCTTCCCGACACAATCACTCAAGACAAAAAGTGGGTGTATAAACAAATGAGGTGAAGAAAGCTTATGGAGCCTAGCTATCAAAAGATAAAGAGTCTAGGGTTTTAAAAACTAGAAGGTTCACAAGTGGCCATCTAGCTTAGAAGCAATAAAGCGCACATGAAAGAAGCACACCAGCCTGTGTGATCACAAGATGTAGAAGGGATCAGGTATCAGGCATCAAAGAACAAAAAAATCATATCATTGTGAATGAGGGCGGGTACAGTTAGGGGATCCAAGATCTATCTGTAGGCAACTGGACAAGCCCTTACAGAAGGGTCGCTGGGAGGAGATGAGCCAGTCAGGATGCAGTGTAGCAACGATGAAACATATAACTTTCCTCTCATTCCTAAATGCTACCGCGCCCACTATCATGATCCCAATTCTACCTTACAAACCTGGCTAGACCAGAGAATATACACTGGTCCATATAGGAACTGGAAACACAGGGAAACCAGGACAGATGAACCCTTCAGGACCAGTGCTGAGAGTAGCAATAACAGGAGGATGGAGGAAAGGTGGGGTAGAAAGAGGGATCTGATTACAAGGATCTACATATAACCTCCTCCATGAGGGAGGGACAACAAAAAAGTGGGTGAAGGTAGATGTCGGACAGTGTAAGATAGGACAGAATAATAATTTATAAATTATCAAGGGTCCATGAGGGAGGGGAAGGGGGAAGGAGGGGAAATGAGGAGCTACTACCAAGGGCTCAAGTAGAAAGCAAATGTTTTGAGAATGATGATGGCAACAAATGTACGCAGTGGATGTATGTATAGATTGTGATAAGAGTTGTAGGAGCCCCCAATAAAATGATTCTTTTTAAAAACCTCAAAGAGCAAAACACACTATGGTTTATTATACATCAATGATACTTCAATAAAATTACATAAAAAAGGGGAAAAAGAAATGGAATTTAAGGTAAAGAAAGTATTCCCTTTGAGGACCATATTGCAAATATATATTTAGGCAGGCAATTAGATAAAGACATTTTAAGTCTGGGCTTCTATACCTGCCATCTGTCTGTTATGAATAGTATAATTAGCAACTAGAATCTCTCACACAAAATCAACTCAATATGGTATTTCTGGTCTGACCTCCGTGGTGTTCTACTCTGCTTTGATGGAGCTCATCATATCA
The DNA here is from genome assembly GCF_050624435.1 of Tenrec ecaudatus. Classification (NCBI taxonomy): domain Eukaryota; kingdom Metazoa; phylum Chordata; class Mammalia; order Afrosoricida; family Tenrecidae; genus Tenrec; species Tenrec ecaudatus. The sequence goes on from NW_027457684.1 coordinate 582,278, forward strand.
TGACTCTATAACAAGATTGAGGAGTTATTTGCATTCTTATGTGGAAGGTAAATCTGTTTGGCCATTCTGTTAGACTAGTTCATTTTCTTTCCTACCATCCCATCTGCCATTTTAATTCAAAACAAGGAGAAAAGCATGTATGTGCCTTTTGAGGAAGGAGAAGATTTTGGTGTGGAAGAAATTCTCTTCTAGACTGCAAGGTAAGTATTTACCCCCTCTAGCCCTGTTGGAGGAGGGGAAAAGGAAGAGAGACAAGGCAAAGAGAACAACATAGTTAGTTTCATGCCTCCTTACTTGACCTGGGGATTGAGGGGAATATCAGTGACTATGGACCTGTTGTGCTCCCCATTTGGAAGCATGAAGAATAGAGGCTGCCAGGCAGAGCAGCCCTCTGGGAAGTCACTGAAGACAAACATATAGAGAGTGCCATCAAGTCTACTGTGATCCATGGAGACCTTATATGAAATGGAATGGAGTGCTGTCTGACCTTGCACCATCGTCACACATTCCTGAATGTTGAAGTCCATTGTTGCAGCGATTAGGTCAATGTGCCTCAATAAGGATCTCCCATGTCCCTCTATTTCATCAAATATGATGTCTTCCTCTAGCAATTGTCCCCTGATAGTGTGTCCAAAACACATTAGTCAGTCAGTGTTCTCTTGTGATCCATAAGGTTTTCTTTCAGTAATTTTTGGAAGTGGACTAGCAGGCCCCTCTTCCTTGTCTGTCTTAGTCTAGAAGCTTCACTGAAACCTGTCCACCATGGGCAATCCTGCTGGTATTTGAAATTCTGGGAACAGAGCTTCCAGCACCATAACAATACACAAACCATTATAGTACAACCAACTGACAGATGAGTGGAGGATATCTATATCTATATATGGAGAGAGAGAGAGTAAAACTGGCAATGCAGTCTGATTAGGCAGTATTCTGATAATCTGCTGCTAACAGAAAGTATCCCCACAAATAACATCTTAAAGTAATGATAATATCAATTTTGCTCACAAATCTGCAATCTGGGCAGAGCTCAGCGAGGACACTAGTTTTGGCTTCATCAAGCATTAGCTGGGGTAGCTCAAAGGACAGAGGCTGCAGCTCTCTTAAGACTCACTCCCTCACACGACTGATACTTCTATTGGTTGGAGCTCAAGAAGAACCCTATATGTGACATTTTCATTTGGCTTGGTCTTCCTTGCAACATCCTGACAGGGTCCCAATGGTGAACAACCCAATACGACCAGGTGGAAGTCACAGAGCAACACTTCTGCCATAGTCAAAGGCCTGCCAAGATGCAAGGAAGAGGGAAAGCAGGCCCTGTTTCTGGAAAAATGAACACAAATTCATCTTGTAACAAGAGAATGTGCGATGTGCAACATTAGGACAGTCATCTTTGAAGGACACAACCTGCCATGAGCCAAGATACAGAGACAGATTTCTACGAAAACGAAAGGGCAGGACTTAGACTTAAAGATAAAGCCACAGACTTCATAGGACAAGAGCAATAGGGAGACAAGCAAAGGAAAGCTCTAGGACGCAAGCCTAACATGGCTAAAGATAGGGACAATGTCAGGACTGAACTGGAAGCAAGCAGACACCTGTGCAAGGCAGAACCCGTGAAGTTGTGAGTGCCTTCAAAGCTAAGTCAAAGTACCTTGGGGCGTGAGAAGGGAAGGAGCAGGAGAAGGAATTAATGGGTAGGTTTATGGAATTTGTAAGTCTGGAGACAGAGCATCAGGAATAGCTGGGTTCTGGCACTCAGTTGAGACCATCAGAGTTTGAACCTTTTCCTTTCAGAGCTGTTTCCTTTTGAGTTTCACGCAGGCTTCCTGATGACAGCTGTAGTTTTATCTAGAAGCTCAGGAATTCTATTAGAGAGAGGCTCTTTTCCTTTCTAATCATTGGTGGTACTATCAGGTAAGCATTGGATTGCTAACTGCAAGGTTGGCAGTGCTACCCTACCAGCTACCTCATAGGGAAAAAGATGGAACTTTCTGCTCACATAAATATTTACAGTCTGAGAAACCCCACAGGGACCTTCTATGATTCAAAATGGACTCATTGGCAATGGGGCAATTGTTTCTGGGGCATTTTTTAGGGTTAGATATCATTAACCTAGCATGAGTCTCATACTGAGTCTGACCCAGTCCCTTTGGACAGAGGAAAGTCATGCCCTGACTAGCCAGGCCTGGAGCTGGCAGATTGGGTCAATGCCAGCAGAAGCATGGAGATGGAGCATGGTGGAAGAGTGATCCCAAAGATACAAGCCATGTGCTGTGAGTGGAAGAAGGGCAAATGAATGCTGCATTAATTAACCAGTCATTGACAAAATGAGGTTGCATGACAAATGGCTCCAAAACCCAGCAGTTCAACAAACAGCCCAACCCCTTCCCTCCCACACACACAGTTCTTAAAATTCAGGATCAGGGAGATTAACTGGAACTTTGAACTTGGCACTTCAGGGCTTGGAAGAGGTGACAGTGCATGTAAAGGCCTTGGGGCAGGAGAGATCTTGGTGTGACTGAAAGCCCAGAAGAAGACTAATTTGGGGGAGGTGAGATAATAGGAATGGAGTTTTCAGTGAGCATTTCCTTGAGAGCCTTCAAGCGAAAGCGATTTTTCTATATTCATGTTTTAGAAGTAGATCTCCACCCATTGGGTAAAGCTTTGGGTATTGGATTGGTGTCGGTATGCAGGAAAAAAACAAATGGGCTTGTTATGGATTAGGAGCCTGTGGTAGTCACCTAATCTTGTGTCAAGTTAAGGATTAGGAGTGTAGGCGTGGAGTTTAGGCTGCCAATCTGGAGAAAGTCAGTGAGACTTTTATGTGGGCATAGCCTCCTTCTGAGAACTCTGAGAAATCTGGTACTTCCTCCTTGGAGGTGGAAGACACCTCTCGCTCTCTCGCTCTCTCTGCTACTCCTTGGGAGACATTGCAGAAGGCAAGCCAAATGGATGCGACCAGACCTCTGAAGCCAAAGAAGCCTCAGAGAGATCGCTGCCAGCACTGAGATGCTTACAATGCCACTGGATCCACAAGACTTTCCACCCATTGGCCTGTGAGTATCCTGCATTCAGCATCACTGCACATGTTTTATGGGTCTGAAAAGGAATTTATAGATTGGTATCAGACATATGGGCTAATATCAGACTTATGGATTTGATGTGCACTGGGCTGGGACGTTTGCTTAATGTACAATTACTGTTTGATATAAAACTCTCTCTCTGGATTTATAAGGTAGAATTAGACCAGAACATGTACTCTGGTACAGAGAGGAGCTGGAAACACAGGGAATCCACGACAGATGATCCCTTCAGGACCAGTGGTGAGAGTGGCAATACCAGGAGGGTGGAGGGAAGGTGGGGTAGAAAGGGTGAATCGATTACAAGGATCTACATAAAATCTTTGCCCTGGGGGACAGACAACAGAAAAGTGGTGGAAGTGAGATGTTTGACCTGTAAGATACGACAAAATAATTTATATATTACCAAGGATTTATGAGGGAGGGGGAGGAGGATGGTAGTGGGGAAATGAGGAGCTGATACGAAGGGCTCAAGTAGAAAGCAAATATTTTGAGAAGGATGAGGGCAACACATGTACAAATGTACTTGACACACAATGGGTGGATGGATGATGGATGGATGGATGGATGGATGGATGGATGGATGGTTGGATGGATGGATGGATGGATGGAATGACTGTGATAAGAGTTGTATGAGCCCCCAATAAAATTATCAAGGGTTCCTACGGAGGGGGGAGTAGGAAGGGAGGAGAAAAATGAGGAGCAGGTGCCAGGGGCTTATGTGGAGAGCAAATGTTTTGACAATGATGAGGGCAATGAATGTATAAATGTGCCTTATAATGGATGGATGGATGGATGGATTGTGATAAGAGTTGTATGAATCCCTAATATAATGATTAAATAATAGGGAAATGATTTTTAAAAACCACCAACTCTCTCTCATACACATGCGTCTCCCTCGATTTTCCTCTAGCATACCCAGACTAATACACAGTTCGCCCCTGTCCTATAGGGCCGCTATGAGTTGGCATGGACTTGAGGGCAGTGGGTTTGTTAGGGCTTTGGAGTTCAGCAGGCCTTTGTTGGTGTGTTTGAGTCTATTTTTGTAGCTGTTGTGTGCAGGTCAGTGGCTCATCTTCCAGCACTCTATAGGACCATATTTTGTTGTGACCCATAAGGCTTTCATTTGTTAATATTTGGAAGTAGATCACCAGGTCTTTCTTCCTAGTCTGCCTTAGGCTAGAGCAGTGGTTCTCAATCTGTGGGTTGTGACCCCTTTTGGGGTCCAGCGACCTTTTAACACGAGTCACCTGATTCATGGCAGTAGCAACATTACAGTTATGAAGTAGCAAGGAAAATGATTTTATGGTTGGGGGTCACCACAACATGAGGAATTGTATTAAAGGAAGGTTGAGCACCACAGGGCTCGAGGTTCCACTGAAGCCTGCCCATCATTGCTGACCCTTCTGGGGTTTGTCATATCGGTGGCACAGCTTCCAATTTCACAGCAGCACTCTAGCTACCACTGCACCACGAACTGATAGACAGGTGGTGGACTGTTCTTAAAAGCCACCTGATTTACGATGCTTTGTTTTGACAGCCCTGGAAAATGGATACAGAATCTAGTTTCATAGTCAATGCTAGACACACCTTGGGGCAGTAGGGATGGCATGAAGTGAATAGATTCAAAGTATATTTTAGGGAGAGGAAGGATGACAGTTAATGCCTGGGGGGTGTGCAAGAAGGAAGGAAGCAGAGACACCATTGATATTAAGTGCCTGAGTTAAGACAGGAATTTCCAGGGAAGCTGGTGGGTCATGATGGGAGAATTTCACACTCCCCGGGGACAGGGGGAGCATTGATTAGTTCATATGTCTGCGCATCTTCTCAGACAATAGAGGCTTTGTCATCCTCAAATGAAGCATGCAGTTGGAGCTCAGAGAGGGCATGCAGTGCAAATGAAGACTGGCTTGGTTGAGATGGGTGGACCAGGGCCACTAGTCAATTCTGAGGAGCTTCAGAAAACCTGCCCAGTGTCTCTTGGAGAGTGGGCATGTCTCATGGCCACAGAGGGCCTTTTAATGTTTCACCTCCCACTGCAGCAGCGAGAGGCTCTATCAGCTCATCCTGGAAAGGAAACATACTACCTGCCATCAGGTTCATTTCTTCAAAAAGGATGGAAGAATACAAATGAAAGACTACAGTTTGAAGGGGTCTTAGGCAGACTATCAGGCTCATTAAAGCTTCATTTTTTAAAACTTCATTATTCAGAGACATTCTCCAAGTAGGATGTATGCTGGGGTGGGGGTGGGCATGAGGAGGAACGCTTGGAGCAGGGTAGGGGAACAACCCCACACCCCCAAAAAATACCTTCCCAAGAAGCAATTCCAGTGGGCACAGATTAGATAGAAGTTTCATCCTCTGGTCACTTGATGTTTGTCCCTCTCTTTTATCTGAATGCTCTTTCCACATTGCTCAGATGAAGCATCAAATTTATATTAAAATGCAAGTTAGGAAGCATCATCCCCAACCAACCTTGTTCATCAAAATGGTAGTGCTCTCTCCGGGTACCCTGAGTTCAGTTTGTCAACAAGCTGAAGCAGTTGAGCTGGGGCTCTGTGAGGCCCAGGAGCATGAGTTCATTAATATCTGACCCATAATGCCTTGCTGGGTTTATGCCAACAAAGCCCTGTCACTCCTTACCTTAGGATTTACTCACTCTTTGAAACAGGCATTTATTTACACACAGTTTGACCTCATGATGGTGTTCAGCAGATGTGGATCTTACTTATTTGCATTGTTCTGTGACAGTTGCAAAATTCGTTAGTGGCTCAGGGATCAATCCTCTGTGGACTGCCCCGAAGCTAGATGAAGCAAGCGGGTTCTCCCTGATTCATCCTCCCTCCTTAGCAATGCTTGCTAGTCAGGATAACATAGTGCCCATTAAAGAAACTGCCTGTGTCACTTTAAATTTGTGACCTGGGCGGGAGGGAGGGTCATGATCACAAGTGACAGAAACTGACGCTTGACTAACTTAGGGAAAAAGGCCTAATGGTGGATAAATGTTGGGAAGACAAGAAAATGTGGCAAATGCCTGGGCAATCTCAGGGCTGTGAAGCAGGTAATGGCGAAACACTCCTCCTGAGGCCAAAGCGTGCCCTCTGTAGTACATTAAATCACATTCACACACACCCATTCATGTTCACATGGGACCTGAGGCTATGGCCTTACTTGGAGAGGAGGTCTTGGCAGATGTGCTTAGATAAGTATTTCAAGAGCTCCATCTTTCTGGGTTTAGATTTCAGATGGATACTACATGCACTGATTGGTGTGTTCTTATAAGAAGAGGAGTGGGCACACAGAGACCCCGTGTGAAGACACTGGCAGAGATTGGATCAGTGCATCTATAAGCCAAGAAATATCAAGGATTAGCAGCAGTGACCGGAAGCAGAGAGAGGCTACTTTGATTCTCCTTCAGAGTTCTCAGAAGGAATGAATCTTGCCCACACCTTAATTTTAACCCATTGTCCTTCAGAAAAGTGAGAGAACAAATGCCTGCTGTTTAAGTCACTCGATTGGTAGCCATTTGTTACAGCTACCCAAAAGAACCATTATGGATTGATCTGTAGCCCCCTCAAAATATGTGAGAAATTTGAACCTTGGTGGACATGATCCTGTTTGAAAAGAAGGGAGTTCTTTTGTAATATAAATGAGGCCGTATGGCCACTGGAGATCCCTTCATAGAGGGGTTTAGAAGAGGAGATGGGTCAGTCAGGGTGCGAGGTAGTACCGATGAAGAACACAGCTTTCCCCCAGATCCTGTATGCTTCCTCCCCCCAACTACCATGATCCAAATTCTACCTTGCAGGGCTGGATAGGGCAGAGGTTGTACACTGGTGCATATGGGGGCTGGAGGCACAGGGAATCCAGGGTGGATGATACCTTCAGGACCAAAGGTGTGAGGGGCGATGCTGGGAGAGTGGAGGGTGAGTGGGTTGGAAAGGGGGAACTGATTACGAGGATCCACATGTGACCGCCTCCCTGGGAGATGGACAGCAGAGAAGGGGGGGAAGGGAGACTCGGGATAGAGCAAGATATGACAAAATAACAATGTATAAATTACCAAGGGTACATGAGGGAGGGGGGAGCGGGGAGAGAGGGGAAAAAAAAAAGAGGACCTGATGCAAAGTGCATAAGTGGAGAGCAAATGCTTTGAGAATGATTGGGGCAGGGAATGTGCGGATGTGCTTTATATAATTGATGTATGTATATGTATGGATTGTGATAAGAGTTGTATGAGCCCCTAATAAAATGTAAAAAAAAGAAAATGATTAGGGCAAAGAATGTACAGATGTGCTTTATACAATTGATATATGTATATGTATGGATTGTGATAAGAGTTGTATGAGTCCTAATAAAATGTTAAAAAAAATGAGGCCATATGAGAATAGGCTTGAGCCTAAACCTAAACACTTCTGAGTTAAAGGCCAGGATAGACCCAGTAACACACAGTACGGGGAGAAAGATAGAGAGGAATGCCAAGGAACTTTCTGGTATCCACAAAGAAGGACCCTGACCTAGAGTCGCACCCCAAATTTGAACCTGTAAGCTCCAAAGCAGGGGGAAAAGTGTTTTAAGGCTACTGACTTGTTGGATAATTTTTGGTTAAGGAGATTAAGACAGGAACTTAAGACATCCTCCAATCCTTCCTCTGGCTTCGTTCCATTTTTCTCACATTCAAGAGTCCTCCTAGAGGATTCAGTCAGGTTGTTGTTGTTGTTGTTGTTGTTGTTCAGTGTCATAGGGAGGGTTTGGATTCATTGTGACCATACATACAACATAATCATACACTGCCCGGTCCTGTACCATTCTCACCGTTGTTCTTAAGTTTGAGCCCATTGTTGCAGCCACTGTGTCAATCCCATTTGTTGAGGGCCTTCCTCTTTTCATTGCCCCTCTACTTTCCAGAACACGATGTCCTGCTCCAGGGACTGATCTCTCCGGACAACATGTCAAAGTTAAGGCGAAGTCTCATTATCCTTGCCCTGAGGAACATTCTGGCTGTACTTCATCCAAGTTAGATGGGTTTGTTCTTTTGGCAGTCCATGGTACATTCATTACTCTTTTACATCACTACTAATCAAATATATCTATTCTTCTTTGGTCTTCCTTATTCAGGTTTCAACTTTCACATGAATATGAGACAGTTGAAAATACCATGGCCTGGGTCAACCCGCCCCAGTCCTCAAAGTAATCTCTTGCTTTTCAACACTTTAAAGAGGTCTCGTGTAGCAGATTTGACTAGTGAAATGTGTCATTTGTTCTCTTCTCTGCTGCTTCCATGAGAATTGATTGTGGATTCAAGCAAGACAAAATCCTTGACAATTTCGATCTTTCCTCCATTTATCATGATGTTATCAATAGGTCCAGTTGTAAGGGTCTGGGCTTTCTTTACATTGAGTCATAATCCAAACTGAAGGCTTTTAATCCTTCATCTTCATCAGCACGTGAATCAAGTCCTTCTCATTTTCAGCAAAATTGTGTCATCTGTATAATGCAGGTTGTTAATAGGCCTTCCTCCAACCTGATGCTCCATCAGGCACTGCCCCTTAATGAGTTTAGGTCATGAAGGATAGTCCTCCATAGGCACATTGATTATTACACTACCACCCTCACATAATAAATTCAGAGAGAGAAAATTTCCCCAAAGCAATGGAAAGCTTACTAGAGAAGTGGAGGGTGCTAAAAGCCAAAGGTGACACAAACTGGAAATCAATACTAGTTTTCAATACCTGCAGTCATCTAATAGTTCACTGCACTATCTAAGGAAAGGTGAGGAGAACTGGGGCAATTCCATTAAAAAAAAGACAATGCAGGGTATATAAGTCCGTCATTCCTCTGGAGAAGAAAAACACATAGTTGGGTTGTAGAGCTTTGTTTGCTAATCAACCGAATGTAGTTGTAAGGCAGGGGTGTGTGTGTGCGCGTGTGTGTGTGTGCGTGCGTGTGTGTGTGTGTTGAAGGGAGGGGCTTGCCATTCTATTTCATAGCCAGGAGAAAGATGAGCCTCTTCCCATATCTTTTGCTCTGTGGCAAGTTACTGATCTACAAGGAACTTTTATTTGACAAGGACATTGCCGAGCAAAAAACGGGAAGCTTGTGTTCATCTCTGCTGAGAGGTGGAGTCAAAGAGATGGGCTTTATGACAGACACCCTGATCGTGCAACCAAACTATGAAATGGCCTCATACATTCAACACACATTTGCTGCACCTTCCCAGTGTGCTGCCCAGATATTACCAGGCAGAGTGTTTTATGGGCAGCATTTTAGAGTTAGGCAGGCAGAGGGAGTGTCTTTGTGGGTGTTGCCTTTACCAGTCCTTGGATTGTTCTGGGACAGGCATGTCTTTTTCCTCTAAAGTAACTGATTGCGTGTAAAGAAGGAGTCTCCTCAGTAAGACGGGTTGAACCAAACCCAACCTATGACAATCATCTCAATTGGAACACATAGCGACCCTATACAAATACCTGTAGGGTTTCCAAGTTTGTAACTCTTTTGGGGGGGTCAACTACCATATCCTTCTCTTGCAGAACCACTACAGAGTTGAGTGTTGTGTTAGCAGCTGAATGCTTAATCACTGTGCCCATTTTGTTTGCTGAGCCGCCCTCAAAACACTGAACAGGTTTTCTGGGTACCAAGCATGTCCACTTCTATATCATGCCTAGGGTGTTTTCTCCAAGTTGATAGGAGGTGCAAATCAGTTACTAGGGGTTTGGCAGAGTCAGTATGGAAACTGGGAGGGTGTGTGAAATTTGAACCAGAGTAGAACAATTCCAAGACACTTCCTAGGGATTCCTGGCATATAATATGCAAATGATAGTCAAGATATATAACTGTGTCTCTGTTCTTGGTTCTGTCAGTACCTGGTGTGGCCACAAAGGAGAAACCTGGTCTCCTGCTATTTTGAGCATCTAGTGTGAATGACAGGAGATAAGTCACATGCTAATGAACCCTGGTGGTGTAGTAGTTAAGCACCATGGTGCCCGGCTATCAAAGCATATAGCGTCTGGGGTCTTAAAGGCTGGAAGATAAACAGGGGGCCATGTAGGTAAGAAACAACAAAGTCCACATGGAAAAAGCACACCAGCCTACACCAACATGATCGCTGAAGACAAAGCGGGTGCATAAGCACATGTGAGCATGTTTTCTTGATGTGCACTCACCCTTTACATACAACTCTCTTATACATACGTGTTTCTGTGGATTTGTTTCTCGAATGCACCCAGACTAACATAAGCAGCGTGGAACGCATTTTAGAAGCCTAGACAAGGGCAGGGCAGGATATTCAGAGGGACTGGATCCAGAATTAGAGAGGAAGGAGCCCTGGTGGCAAAACGGGCTGCTAGCTCCCTGTCCCAAGGGGGACAATGAGACTGCTGGCTCCCATGAACATTTACAGTCTTGAAAACTCCATACAGGGTCACTGTGGTTGGAATCCACTGGACGGCAGTGACCTTTTGGGATTGAAGGTGGAAGCCACCAATGACTTCCTGCCATTGAGCCAAGGAGCCTCCGGAGAGTGTGTGAACTTCTGGAATGCAGTGAACAACCTCTGCACATCTGCTTTTCGTGCTGCCCAAGTCATGCCCTTGGCCTTTGCTTAAACATATTCATCCAGAAGTGAACCATCACAGCTGCTCCCTCGGGAAGCTGGGGGCTGAGCTCTCTGGTTCCACTCTGTCAGCATTTCTGGTCCGGGTACCTCCCCTCTGCCCCGGCACAGGCAATGTGCTTTTGGAAGCAGTGCTCCCTGGGTAGTGGGTGTGATTTGCCTCCTCTGGCCTAACATGATGAATGCTGAGAGGGGGTGGATACTAGGGGGTTAAACTCCCTGAACTTTACCTAGCCCAGGGGAAAACTTATTATTTAAAGTAAGCTTTAGACAGAATCTTTAGAAAGAGAAATGGTTAACTTTATGTACACAATTACTCCCCAACACATAGGCTCAACCTCATAGGCTGTGGATGACCTTGAGCAGGTGCTCAGTCACAATGGGTTTCTATCAGGATTGAGAGTTCAGCTCTCTCAACTCTCCAACTGGTTATTGGCACCATAGTCTCGTTTCTATTTTTGTATTTACTTTGTTTTGAGGGGGAAAAGACTCCCAATCCAACTATATTTTATTAGGAACTCCTTTGCTAAGTTTTACACAAGAAAAAGGCACAAACTGCTGTTCTGGATGAAGGAGAGGATCCGCATGAGGCCACAATGGTGTCGGAAGGACCCACAGCCACAGTGACTTAAATAAAATGACACCCATTCTGTCCTGCTGACTCTGACTCATAGTGACTCTGTGTAGGGATCCTGAAGTTGCTACCTTTACAGGAAGCAATAACCTCATCTTTCTCCTGTGGAATGACTAGTGGCTTTGAACCAGCGACCTTGCTCTTAATAGTCCAACACTATCCAGCATTACCACCTGGGCTCCTGAAAACTTAAATAAGAAATAGAAAACAAACAACTTTGTCACAAAATTGTGACTGAAGACAGATCAATTCATGGAGTTTCAGGAGGGCCTGTGAGAGCATGAGCGGGACCTTCATTGGGATGTGCACACTACCGTATATCGTTGAGTGTGGCCCGGGGAGTGGATGCAAGCACACTGCTTGAGGGACAAGCTTTCCACTGCCAGTCAGCAGTAAGAAAGAACTCAATGGTGGCTGAATCTGTGGCCCCTCAAAATGGATGTAGCGTCTCCACATAGACTCTCACTGTGAGCCACAGCCTATTGCTCAAAATTTAAGCTCAAATACGACTTAAACGCCAAACATTCTGTTTCCTTAAAATAGGGTACTGCCAGGAACAGCTAGAAGTCTGCATGACCTATCAGATCTCAACGCCGATCTCAAATCACTTCACATGATCCATTCTACCAGGCATGTCAAGGACAACTAGAGGTCTGCATGAGCGAGCCCAAATCGCCTCCTCACTTACCCATTCCAGAGGCTGTGCCTGTATAACCTATCGACTAACACATTCCCATATGCCGTGGTTATGAAACCAACCATCATGCTGGAATAAGGACCAATCACGATGCAAGGGTCAGGGTCAATGGGAAAGCAAAATAGGGGCTGAGGGGAGCCAAGAGGGGTCGCTTCACTCAATCCCTAAACCTGATCTAATGTCACTAGACTGGGGTCTTCCTCACATCTCAAGGGCACCTGATTCATGATTGAAGTGAATTGTGCTTATTCAATCTTTGTTCTGCTTGCTGTCCTGCTGTGCTGCATCCTCTTCTTGCTTTTTTGTGCATGGCTCCCTCTGTTGTGGTGACAAATGGCTTGAGAGGGATTTGACATAGGGAGAAAGCCCACCCACATCAACTGTCACCAGAAGCAGACACTAAGTCCATTTCTCTCACCTCACAGAACTATGCACACCAGACACTGGTAGGGCTGTCTGGGAGGGGAACACTTAGTGCAGTGGTTCTCAACCTGTGGGTTGCGACACCTTTGGGAGTCATATGACCCTTTCACAGGGCTCACCCAATTCATAACTGTAGCAAAATTACAGTGATGAAGTAGCAAGAAAATCATTTAATGGTTGGGGGAGGGGGGCATCACCACAACAAGAGGACCTGTATTAGGAAGGTTGAGAACCACTGCCCGAGTGTGTTTAGGACTTTGCTGCCCTCAAGGTCATCAGACATTCCTGATGGCAGAGCCACTGCAGGAAGCCCTTCTGGGAAATGCCCTGAAGACAGGTCTCAACCAACTCCACCCTCACCCTCTGAGATCCTAATCATAGGATGCATGGAAATGCTCCCTGCCTCTTCGAAGGCTGTAAGTCCATGGGAGCAGAAAGCCTCCTCTTTCTCCCTTGGAGTGGTGGCTGGTGAGTTCAAACTGCTCACTTTCTGGCTAACATAACCCACAGACCAGCTCCCCCTGAGCTCAGTTTGGTTTGCCGCACAGCACACATTGTTTGGAACCTTCTGAAATAGCTATGCACATGTGCAGGTTGGGGGGATTTCGCACAAGATGCAGTTTTCCACCCTCTCTTGGCAAAAATAATTTTTGCAAAAGGCTTGTATTCTCTTCTGGATCTGAGTAGCAGCTACTCTCATGAAGTCATAGCACATACATTCATGCTACAGTCCTCCCAACTCCCAAATGTCTTACGCCGAGTCTGCTCCATGCTTTTCTGTGTCCTACATGGCAGCTGTAGGCACCCAAGGCATGGGCTCTGCAGCCTGGGTCCAAATCTCTCCTTCCCACTTCCTCACTGTGTGGTCCTAGGGTCATGACTTTAGAGTTGTATGAGCCCCTAATAAATTGTTAAAAAAAATGATCCTCAATTCTATCTGAATCCTTGCCATAGCTCCAAGTTGCCTTAATAAACACGAGCAAGAAAAGTACCTCTGGCAGCAGACCGCTCAGGTTCAAATCCAGGCTCTCTAACTTATTGACTATGCGACCTTGGGCAAACCTGGACCTCTCTGTGCTTCCAAAGATTCACTTTCCAAAAGGGAAGTCATAAGCCAACTTTTCTTATTCCTCACTGGGTTGCTTTGAAGATGAAATGAGACATCTGTCTAAAAATGCTTCTGACCATCCCTTGGTTCTCACAGCTCCACAAATGCTATGGATTATTGTTATAAGATTATGAATGATTTTTTTCCAAGGGTAGTGCAAAGATTAACATCAGTGCTACTTCTCTCTGACAAAATATCAATCCAAATTTCTAAAGAGCAGGGTCTGAACGGATGCGCTGTTAACAGCATCTTGCTTTTCTCCCATCACTTGTCACAGTAAATCTGATAAGAAATGCTGGGCTAAGGCTGGCAGCCAACCCCTCACTGGCAGCGTGCAGGACCTCAGGTTGTTGACAGGCCAAGGGGCATCACAATGGCAAGAGGAGACTCCACAAAGAGCCCCTGATTCCTCCCCCACGCCCTCCTTCCTCACGTTCAGGGTTAAACGTCAAAATACTATTTTTTTGTCACCTGGTGAAATAATGAGCCCCCATTCCCGTTGCCTTGGTATCATCAGAGCGCAACAGCCACGTGGGGTAATCGCTGTCTCCGTGTTAATGCTGCTCACTTCAAACATTTTCACAGGCCCTGGCGAAATGAAACCTGTGCTTTCTACCTAGGTGGAGTTTGAGGCGATTCAGCCCATTTGCTTCTGCTGAAGAGGCTACCTCAGAAAAACAGGAAATAAAAACATAGAGGGTGCCATTGACATTAGGTTTCTCATTCTCTTCCTTTCTTCCCTACCTTCCTTTCTTCTTCTTGCCCTTCTCTTTCTCTTTTCTTCCTTCCCTCCCTTTGCTCACGTGTTCCTGCCTGCCTTCACCTTCCATCTTCCCTCCCACACTCCTCCATTTCTTCTTCGCTCCTCTCTCCCCACCGCCACCTTTCTCCTTTCCTTCACTTCCTTTTCCCTTCAGCCTCCCAGTCTCCCTCCTTCACTCTCTCCCTTTGCTCCTTCCTTTCCCCACCTTGTTTTGATCCAGTGATTTGTACTCCTTTCTTCCTCTCATCCCACCCCTCCCCATTGCTGGAAAAACATCAGTTCCTTGTGGCGCTGGTTTCTTGGCGCCAGACCCTGTTCTTTGGGTGTTCACAAGTCTGTGTCCTGTGTGCAAACATAAGACAGACATATGATCAGGGTTGGACAGAAGATGGGATTTGACAGGTGTACTGCATCCCAAATCTCCAGGAGGCAAAGGTAAAGTCAGGCTCCTGCCTTTAAGGTTATGTCTCCCATTGTAACTGCATCCCACAGAGGCTCCTGCCTCCTGGCAACCTGAGGCCTGCTGCCTGCCTTCCTCTAGCTCCTGGGGAATTGGGGCAGCAGTGGCAAGAACAACAAAAATCCCCAGGAGTTGACAAGAAGGGAGGCTGCCTTGCTCGAGAGATGGCCCCCTCACCCACCTGCATGTTGTTGAGATGCAGGTTCTCATCCCTGTGGCTGGGCAAGAAACGCCCCCTCCCCAAACGCAGTGGCTTCAAACGAGGACCATCATCGTGTGGTTGCTGGGAGGCCACTGGGTGGTGCTTGGAGTCTCCCATGAGTTGGCAGTCACATGGGAGCTGGGGCAGGGGCCTCTGGTGACTCCAGTGCCTACATGTGCACTCAGAGGGCTGGAAGCTGAAGCTGGGTGCTTAGCTGGGTTGTTGGTTGGAGTGTCTCCACGTGGCCTTTCCAGGCGGCTCAGGCTTCTTTCAGCATAGTGTCCGGGTGCTGAGAAGTGTCCTGAGAGGTAGCACGTGGAGGCTGGACATTCTAAGGGTGAGCACTCAAGAAGAAGTCTTTGAAGGGATTTTTCAGAAGCTGTGAAGCACTTTGTGGGAGGGAAGGGGGTTGCCCAAACTAGATGTCACAGTGTCATCTTCTCCATAATCTATTGGTCACAGAGGTCATGGAACATCCCAATTTAAGGGGAAAGGGCATAGACTCTACCTTCCTATAGGTAACCTGTCAAGGAATTTGGGGGTCACATACGAAGACTGGGAGACCCTGGGTGGCACAAATGGTTAAGGACTCAACGTATCAAGAGGTGGGCAGCTGCACCCCTCAGAAGGAATAACTAATGGCCTGCTTCTAGAAGCCCACAGGCTTGAGAATCCTGTGATGTGTAGTTTCTCCCTGGCACCCAGGGGGTCCTCGGGAACCAGAACCAACATAAGAGCAATGGGTTGGGTTTTTGTTGGTTTTGTTTGGGCTAATATTAAAACGACTAGTATGAAATTATATATGTATTGTGTTTAACTCTCAGGACTCTGATTATGCTGAAGTTGAACAAAACCGTCTGCCTCTTCTATGAACACCAGCCGATGGAGGCAAAGGGTGAGGGTCTAGAGGAAGAATGAATGTCCCATTCCCGTCCTTATGTTTCAGTTGTCCTTAAAGGGCACAGGGGACAAACCAGACGTCTTTGATATGATTTTAGCCTAATGATGTGCTAGTATGATGATGAGCAGCCTGAAAAGTGGTTTTAACTAATGTGATCCAATATTTGAAAAGTTGACGATTTCACATCGAATTTTATATTCTCAGCATCTCAGTTACAAACAGAAAATCAGGCCTTAAAATCCTTGCATTTCCCCAAGGCAACAACAGTCTGGAGCTAGAATTTGAATGTCCCCTGTGGATGAGCTGACACGTGCCTGTTAACCACAGTCCCCAACCATCCCTATTGCCCCCAAAACAGAGGTTGGCTACAAGTATCCTTTATCTATATGGCTAAATAGGTTAGTTAGTTTGGATTGGGTTGCTAGTTTTTCCTGTTTTGTTTTGCTTACTTTTGATTTTTTGGGGGCTAGGAAATGGTGTGTATTTTGGTACCATGTCTTCCAAAGCGAGAAAACCAAACCCAGTAAGCCAAGAAGGTCAAACAGTCTAGATTAATGATGAAAGGAGGAGCCCTGTTGGTGAGGTAGATTATGAGTTGGACTTCTAACTGCAACATCAGAAGTTTGAAACTCCCCCCACCCCCACTCCACAGGAGAAAGATGAGATTTTCTACTCCTGTAAAGATTTACAGCCTTGGAAACCCACAGGGGCAGTTCTATACTCTGTCCAAAGGGTTGCTATATGTCAGAATTGATTCCAGGGTAGTGAGGTTGTCTTGATTGATATAAATAATTTTTGGTGAGTATTGAAAAATCCAGTCAATATTATTTTTAATACACATCAAAGAAGGTCCACATTAATTGTTCCCACAACCCTGCCACATTCTTTCTTTATTCCCTTGCCTCCCACTCTCCTTTCTTCCTCCCTATGGTCTTTTATCTCATTCATTTTCTTTCAAGGGTTAGCCTAGGAGTGGGAAAGTCTGACTAATTCTTAACCAAAAGACTAAATTGGTTTTATTGTTGGTGTTATTACTTGGGTTAAATTTTTTTCTTTTCTCTTCTTCTATTGGTTTGCGTCATGTAACCCAGAAAATGGGGAAACATTTGGAACATCAAAACACTATCCTTTCTCAGTAGACTACAAGCATTAAAGGCAACAGAGATAAATACTCCAATAATAACAATAACATACAAGGATAGCTAGAGAGATAAATAGATAGATAGAAAAACCACAAAATCTGAGCAGTTGTGGGAAGGGGAATGGGAATAGCCCCATGAATAAATATAGGTTTGCCAGAGAATAGTTCTATATACATATTAGCATATACTACAAATATGACCATGAATATAATAGTGCATCCAGGAGGCATAGTTAGGAAATGTCTTAGCTAGAACAAAACCCCTTGAGGGAGCGTGTCCTAAATATCGGGGATCAGGAACATAGCTCTGAGAGACCTCAAGATCAATTGGTACAAACTAGCTCACAAAGACAATGTTCTATATCCATCAGGGAAGTGACTGGGGTCTTCAAAAGCTAGTGAGTAGCAAACTAAAAGTCGGTTCTTGGTCTCACCCTATGTGTTGGACAGGGTTCTCTAGAGAGACAAAACCATATTGCTAGTAATTATATATAAATATATTTTTAAAGCTACATATGCAATACAAGAAATGAACCACTAAATTAATTACAGACAGATAACACAAGAAACTAACAGTTAAATTATAAAACAGTGAGACACTAGCTGTCCTTTAAGGCTTGAGAGCCGCCAGTTGCCAGTCCCTTTCTGTAGAGAGAGCTGGGCTATATATACCCAGGCAGCAAACAGCAAGGCAAGTCACCAACTGTCACCAACTGTCGGTCCCCAGCTCCAGAGACGAACATTCCAATCCTGTGGGATTAAATGGACCTCAATTTACAGCGACAGAGTCCACAAGCTAGGCATCCCACAGGTAGTGTACCCCTTTAAATTGAGGCATAGAACAAGCAAGGCAAGGCTCACGAAGCCATTTATCCCTCTCTCCTTTGATTAATCCTACTTGTGTTTATCGGCCAGGCTGGCACAATAAACTATTGCACCCTGTCTGGAGCGAATAACATTGAAGAAGCTCAAGATGCCTGGCAACAATTAGTCCAAATCAGTAATGGACTATGCGTACCTCAGCCTCTATGATGCTAAGGTCAGAAGAACTAAATGGTGCCTGCCTATGACAAACAGCTGCTCTGAAAGGGATCATGGTACATGGTCCTAGATAGAGTGGGGAGTAATGTGTAAGAAAACTGAAAGTCATACTACTACTACCAATAGTAATAATAATAATGGTAAAAGATGAGGTTTATTGGTTAGATAGACTAGTGAGATCCCCACTACTATGGTCCTTCATCACCCTTCAGGTCTGGAACTGAATTCAACCCCCTGAAAAATAGACAGGTTTATAAAGTGAACCTTATGAGAAAAGATTGCAGCCCTCAGTATGGTTTACAACTCAATGTCAAGAAGACACACATCCTCACAACTTGATCAATAGGTACCATGATAAATGGAGAAGTTTGTTGTTTTTTTTACTTGGTGTTATTTGTTGAAGTTGTCACGGATTTTTTGTCTTGATGAGGTCTATAATCAATGCTGTTGGAAGCTGCAATCATGAGATCAAATGACGCATTCCATATGGATACATTTGGTGCACAATACGTCTGTAGAGTGCTAAAAAGCAAGGATGTTACTTTGAGGACTAAGGTGCACCTTACCCAAGCCATAGTAATTTAAATTGCCTCATAAGTATGTGAAAGTCAGACATTGAATAAGGAAGGCTGAAGAAGAATTGATATGTCTGAATTGTGGTGCTGGTGAAGAATATTGAAAGTAACATGGACTGCCAAGGGAACAAACAGATCTGTCTTAGAAGAAGTATGGTCAGAGGGCTCCTTAAAGGCAAGGATGGTGAGACTTCCTCTCACATACTTTGGTCATGTTCTTAAGAGAGACTAGTCCCTGGAGAAGGACATCATGCCAGGTGAAGTAGAGGGACAGTGAAAGAGAGGAAGCCCCTTAAGGAGATGGATTGACAGTGACTGAAACAAGGGGCTCAAGCTTGGGAACAATTAGGAGAATTATTCAGGGCTAGGTAGTGTTTCTGTCTGTTTGGCATAGGGTCAATGTGGGTTGCAACTGGCTCAATGGCACCTGATAAGAACAACTACACCAAAATGAATCATAGCACTGAGGAGCACACATTCCTCAGAACCATCAACCATTCAAAAGCAAATAGGCAGTATTTTCCCAAGGCCAAATTCAAAAGGCAGGCAAGGTTAGGGGAGAAGGGTGAATGAAAACAGGAAGCAGAGTTTCAATGGCATGAGTGATATTACATTGCAGGAGATTGTCATCAATGTCACATAACAAAACGTGTATAAATTGTTACGTGCAAAGCTGATTTTCTCTGTAAACCTTAACCCACCTTACAATAAAAACTTTCTTTTTTTAAAACAAAGACACCATCGTTCATATTATAGACACAGCCAAAGAAAGATCTCCTGGACAATCCTAAAAGGATCTCCCAAATGATTTGGGTAGTTAGCCCTCCCCAGGGAGTTCTACCCATTGAAACGCTGGGCGGTTATGGCTGCAATTATATTTCAGGCCAGAAGAGGCAGCAGAGGCCTGGTTGTTCAAATGCTACAAAACTACCAGACAATGGGCAAACAGTTTCTTTCCACGGACGACTAGCGGCTCTGTCATATCCATGTCTGGTGTTCAACACTTGGCGACAGAATCCAGCCCGCTGGGTTTGGGTGGGGTCTGTTTCTCACCCATGCTTGGCTTGGGATTGTTCTATGGCATCCACAAAGTGGAGTCCTTTCCTTTCTGATGTCCCGAGAAAGCTGTTTTCTCCTTTTTCTCTCTCTGGCCCTCTTCCCAAGAACCCTGGGGTTCACTCTGCTTTCCTCTGGTTGATGTTTCTCAGGCAGTTACTTGACCTCGGTTCATCTACTGCAGGTGACCATTAGCAAGTAACTGTACCGTCCTTGGATGGTATTGTTCATGAGCTAGGCTGCGAACTACGGGTTAAAGGTTTGAGTTCACCCAGAGGTGCCTTCCAAGAAGGGCCTGGTGCTATGCCTCTGGAAAAAAACCCACCCCAGCCATGGAAAATTCTAGGGACCGGACTTCTCTACCACACTTGGGCTCTCCATGAGTCCGAGTTGACTCAATGGCAATTGGTTGCTGGTATTCCTGTAAGTAGAAGACAACAATCTTTAAGCAGTCCCTCTTGGATTCATGGGAGGAGGATGGCTTCCTCTGAGAGAACTTCTCAGGGCTCCAAGGGCTCAATGATCTTACAAAAAATGAGAGAAATGATGAGCCTGATGACAGATGATATTGCTATGCAGGCCTCGTTTCAGGATGCTCAAGTTTCCAGGTCTTTCCCTGACTCACAGTGTAGCCCTGTGAGGTTCCAAATAGAAGGGCACCCTTGCTCCCAGGACCTGGAGCCTTGTAGCTGAGCAGAGCAGTCATGATGAGAAAGAGGACCCAAGGGGGAAGTCAGGGGGCTGCTTCACTTGTCTCAGTGTCAAGCAAACAAATGTTTTGGCAGGAAATTTCTCTTCAAGAGTGTTCTGATTTCTTGAAGGAAATATTTTTCTGAACCATTTCCTCAGGGGAAAACCACTCAACTACCTCGGGAAGGAAGATTTTTCTCCTTCCAAGCTTACCAGGCTGTGCTAACTCACAGAGGAGGTGTGACTAGCAGGCAATGAAACTGATTTCCAGACTCCTATGAAAATCAGCAAGTGCTCGGCTGCTAAGTGAAAGGTCGGCAGTTGGAAAACCCCAGCTGCTCTGCAGGAGAAAGTGGTGGCTGACTGTGTCTGACAAGATGACAGCTTTGGAAACCCAATGGGGCAGTTCTCCTCTGTGTTCTACAGTTGCTTTGAGTTGGAGTGGACTTGACAGTGATAGATCTGATCTTTTTCCCCATGAAAATCAACTTTCACGAATACATGTGCATTCATGGATGTCTGTGTCTGCTTTGGCATGCATGTGCACATATGTGCCTATTTGCACGTGGATGAATACGTCTGTGAATGTGGGTGTCTCTATTTACTTTGCCATGTGTGTGCACATGTCTGCCTTTGTCAGTATGCATGCGGGCTCAGGCAGCATAAAGAGATCACAGAGAAACTTGGAGAGAAAGAGAAAAGTAACCTATTTTCTCATGGGTCTCCCATACCTGACGGTCTACTGGCATCCACCGCCACGAAGACCAGAGGTCACTTCATGCCATGTGTCCAGCTGCACATTGCTGGTTGAGGTCAGTCACCAGGGAGGCAAGTGAGACTGGCCTCGCCAACCTACCACCCACCTGCAGGAGTGATTCCCACCATCTGTCCTGGAGCCCCTCCCACCTTACTCAGCCTCCCTAGACCTTGAGTGAAAGGCGTTTCCAACGTTTTTACATAAAGATTTCTGAGATTGACTGAAGAAATAATTTCATTTGACAAAACAAGAAGCTTTGAATTTAAAGATTTGAGGCAAGTGCCCTTCAGAGAGGGGCCACAGGACGGGGCCATGCTCCCTTCCGGTATGCACAGGGGTTGCTATGAGTTGGAACCAACTTGATGAGCACCTGCCAGCAACAACAACAACCAGAAGTTGTCCAAACTTCTGTGGCCTCAACTCGGAAATGAGAATATTATTATTGCCTCCTAGAAAGAACTCAAGGTATGTACAATTGGTTAATAGGCGTTTGGAAAGTGAGTACATTAAGTGGACTGATGACATTGATAAGGCAATAAGAAACTGAGAAGGCTTCACTAACAGGTGCTTTCACATCTGTAACCAGTAGATTCCTTCCTTCTTCATCTCTTGCCATCTTAATCAGCTCCCACACTTTCCAGGCAGCTTGAGGGATTAAATGTTCAGTCTGATCCTATTATAAGCCTCAGCCTCAGAATCAGAGGCTTTACCTGAGGTTTGAGGAGCTATACTGGGAATGAGGGAGAGTAACCTGTCTTTTCTATTGCTCTCCTATCGCTCCCTCTTCCCTAGCCCTTCCCTGTCTCTGGGCCTGCCTTTCCTCCCTAGAGCATTGGCTTCCGGGAGAAGGGGATGGAAACAATGAGCACAATGAGCACATTCCTGACCAGGCCTCTTACCATGCTATGTTCCAACCCTCTCTTGGAAGGGCCTCCACGAAGTCCTATTATGTCATCTCACAATAACTTGTTAGATACCATTGAGTGAGCTCCTGACTCATAGCAAAAGTACACACAAGAGATTGAAGCACCACCTGGTCCTGCACCGTCCTCACAATGGTCCTTGTGTGTGAGCCCATGGTTGCAGCAGTGTGGAGGAGATCCTCTCCAAGAAGGCTGCCAGTGGGTGGGAGGGGCTGCAGCTTTCAGAGACTTTGGAGGATGCCAAGGTGGATAGTTCACGGCGTATCATATGAGGTCAGTCAGCGGGCCTTGGGGGCCCTTCCCATTATCCATAGATATATGAAATAAATGGAGGCCCTCAGCAAGATGGGCTGCAGACACCTCCAGGACTCACTTGATCCTTGGCAAGCTCCCTTAGCCTTAGGACACCACCTGCTGGAACTGTGGCTTTGCTGCCTCTCCTGGCTCTCAACTTCCCTCCTAGAGGACTCCAGCCACCCTTCTCCTTCCAGATCCTTCCAGCAGGAGGCAGATATTGGTCTCTATGCTTTTGCATGTGGCCAGTTTTCTAGGGACAGATCAGCCTCTCCCAAGAATTTGGGTTCACCAGAGTGAGCGTGCCCACAAGTCTGCAGAGCGTACGGCCAGGCCTCTGAAGAGAGAACTGCTGGAAGATTTGCCCCTTTTCAAAAGCGCTAATTCCACAGTTGAGAGCTCGTCTCCTGGGGACTCAGCTTGAGTCTCAAGGAGCACATCCCCTTTGACACTGCTGGCAACTCGAGGTGCTGTGGGTCATTTTCTTGCCTTTGAGGAGTGCAAGGGAAATGCTACAATATGTCCCTTCACATGAACCACCAATCCTTATCTGGACAACTCTCTGAGATGACAGGGATGAGAGGGAGATGTTCCTGGGGCACGCTTTCACCTGCACATCTCTCAGGTGAGTCAAACATTTGACCCCCAAAAGTTGAGTATGATGGTGAGAGTTCAGGCTGGGAGATAGAGTGTCTGGGTTCAAATCAAGAGACTGCACATCTCAACTCCCATGGTTCTCCTGCATAAAACCCAAGCCAAGCAGTTTATCACTTCCCGGCTGAGTATCCTACTGAGGCCAGCTAAACTCATTCTTTGCTGATGACAACGTTGCTTGTACCAAATGGCTTTGCCATGTAGCCCTTAGCAATGGCCAGAAGGGCTGCTCATCAAACCGCAGAGCAGGGCTTCTGGCGCACACGTTAAGAAGGGGGCTATTCACAACAAGGTCAGTAGTTCAGAACCCACTAGCTGTTTCTCTGGAGAAAAACTGTGGCTGTGTGCTTCCATAAAGATGCCCAGCCATGGAACCCCCCTGGAGAGGGCCATGATGAGCTGGAGTGAGCTCTACAGGAGTGGGATTTTTTACTGTGGATGTAATCCCACCTGGGCAGAGATTTTCTTTGTGACTTAAAGAGGCTGTACCTTACACCAATGACTTGGCTGATACAAAAGGATTCAATTCAACACTGAAGCAAACCAACTCCAAGGGAAGAAGGCAGCTGCCATGCAGAGAGCTCCAAGGACCACCAACCATGGAGGTCATTGAAGCCAAAACAAGAATACCGCCCACCAGCCCTCAGCCCCCAGGGATGGACAAAGAGAGCGTGCCCATCAAGCTGGTGCACTGGCATGATGCTGTCAGCCTCCGGTGCTGTGAGAACATTGACTTTGGTGTGTTAAAGGCACCCACTTGCGGTATGTTTGTGATGTCAGCGTGTGGAAACTATGGCAAGCCCCCCTCCCTGCCTCACAGCAGCAAAGCCTCGGCATTAAAACCCTGTGCCTTCTGTGGCGCTTGCCAGCTGTGAGAGGGCAGGAAATGCCCTTGGCTTTTCTGCTCCTTGTTGCGACCTCCCTCTGAGGCAGGGAGCAGAGGATTTGAGGTTGGAATCTGTTTTGTTTCATCACTACCCTTTGTCATCTCTCTGAACACTGTCATGTGCTCCTCACCAGTGCTTCGCCCTCTCTATCACCACGCCATGTGCTCTTTAAAACATGCACACACACACACACACACACACACACACACCTAATGTTCACATTTTGAGGCACATTTGTCTTTAATTCACTAATAATAACAATAATTATTCAAAGCCACTTTACCATCTGAAAAGAAATCTCTATGCATACACTTAGATCATGGATGCCAACTGCCTTCTTAACAACATTTCCCAATGAAATATTCAGCAGCGATTATATTAAGCCTGAAGCTGTTCATCCAGTTTGTGTTAATCAAAACAAAAACAAGAGACGAAGGGATCCAAAAGGACATGTAAGATCATAGACTGAAAGTAGCCCCATCGAGCACCAAAGGCTTGTCCAGAAGGGCAGAGCCACAGGGTAAAGCTACATCTCTCTGGAGTTGCTGGCATTTAACTAGATGCAAAATGTCAGCGCAGGAAATGGCTTGCCCAATGCAAATACTAACAAGGGAGGCATGTGTTCCTGTGTAAATGGAGCTTTAGCCAATCCGGGCCTTCAGGATCCAGCTCCCATCGCAGCATCCACGGGAAGCACCAGGGGAATGTTCCGTTTGCTTATTTTCCCTCTCTTTGCTAAGAAGAAAAAGAGCCTTTGTGGCCTAGTGGCTACAAGTTGGGCTGCTAATTGCTATATCAGCAGTTTGAAACTACCAGCTGCTTTGTGGGAGAAAGATAAGGCATTCTGCTCCCATAAAGAGTTCGAGTCTCAGACACTCACAGGGGCAGTTCTACGCTGCCCTATAAGTTGGCTGTGAGTCAGCATGGATTCGATGGCAGTGAGTTTTCTAAGAGTAAGAAGTATCTAGGGGTGTAAACAGTTAATGAGCTCTGCTATTAAGGGAAAAGTTGTCATTCCCAACCCACTTAGAGGAGCAGTGAAAGAGAAGCCTGGCAATCTTCTTCAGAATCCTCGGCCATTGAAAAGTTTATAGAATGTATTGACCTAGGTTGTTAAATAGATACAGGTATATGGTGGAGCATACAGGGACCAATGTCATAAAACGGGGTGGGGGTGGAAAAAATCTCTGAGACAGATGCAAAAACAGTGAGGGAATGAGTTTTTGAGGCTGGGGGATCAGGACCATCGTCTCTGGGATTTTCAAAGTTCCTGAGCAATCAGGAAAGGGGCAACAGTTGGTCTCTCCCCATCCAGAGGACAGCAGAAGAGGAGAACTGATTGGGCACAATGAATCAATGACTAGTGACTCAAGCAATGATCACCCTCCACCACTGGAGACCAGAAGAACTAGATGGTGCCTAGCTCTCACTATCGACTGCTATGAAAGAGATCACATTAGAAGGGCTTGATTAGAGTAGAAGGGAAATGTGGGGCAAAACTCAAAATCATGATTGTCGCGCGCCAGATCTCGCCAGCAAGAAAAGACGCACCACAACAGGATTCTTCCACAAGCATTTAATTTTTCATAATGCGGTAAAAGACCCCGAAACCCCAAACTACTGCTGCTTATATATGCTCTATGGGGACGTGCTGTGCCCTGATTGGTGCATTTGCCAAAACCTCATGCATTGATTGGTGAGTTCGCCAGAACCTTCGTTTGCATACTCCAGGGTGGAGTTATGACTACGTCATCTCAGCATCACGCATGCGCTAAGTGGTTGTTTATCACTTAGTTGGACCACCGCCCTGACTGCCCGGCGCCATCTAGTAATGGCGGCGAGAGCTGCGGCTACCCACATCACGAGAGCTGTGGCTTCCCACATCTCGCGAGAGCTATGGCTTCCCACATCTCCTCCTTTCTTTTTTATTTTAAGCCTAATCCATCGATCAATTCCAGAGCCTCCATCAGCTCCAAAAGATCAAGATGGATATAAAGTCCATCGATCCATCCCGGAGCCTCCAGCAGCCCCAGGAGATCAAGATTGATATAAAAACCCAAATCTGGTCACCCTAATGTGTGCAATGAGCAAAGCTCCACATGGTGCAAGGGCTGACCAAGATCCAATTTCTGTCACTCTTCCCAGTGCAATGGGACAATTCCCTTGGGGTGCAGGAGCTGACAACTTATGGGGGTTAATTTTCTCTTAACAAAGAAAGCCAAAGATCATGGGAACCACCGCGCTCAATCGCTAAGAGCGCCTGCGTGATGATGACTTTGTCACGTTTTTGCTGGGCTTTAAGCTTGCAGAGCAACCATAGCAACAACACTCCTCCACAGCACATTATTGCAGCAAATGTAAACACCCCCACCCACTCTTTAAAGTAGGAAAAGGCAGTAGAAAGCCAAGAAGTAAAATCTCCAACAGTTATGGGTTTCATTCTTGTGCCATTAAGAGTCGTAATCTGCATCCGGAGTTGTTCTTGAAGTTCTTCCAGCTCAGCTGTCCATTGTCCTGTAAGATACTGGGATATATTCTTGCTGCTAAAAGAAGACTCATTCAAGAATTTTAAAGGTGTTATGCACAAATTAGGTGTTGAAGAAACACAACTTAATTGCACCATGCTCGTAAGAGTATCCACTTGGTGTTGTAATAAATCAACTCTCTGGTTCACTAACAGTAAACCAGACATTAATCGAGCATCCAACATATGAACTGTAGATAAAGCTTCTGATGTAGATTGTGTAATATTGCTAATGACATTTGCTGTCATTACTTGATTAGACATAGCCAATCCTGCTGTAACCGCTGCTGCAGCTGAGATAGTAATAGCTGTAATAATTGCTGCGGTAATGCCAAAATCTCTTTTATATCTATAAAGTGTAGCAATAGGAAAAGTATTGGGATCTGCTTCAACCGGTACAGGTATCATAGTGGGAATCTTTACTATCAAGGCAAATGCCTCAGAGCCATTCCAACATTCAGCAAGCCAACACTGACTGCTAAATCTATTACATGAAGCTTCCCAAAATGTATCATTTGCATGACTAAAGTTGAATGTTAACAGAAAGAAAAATGGGGGCTGGACACAAACAGGTGATGGCTGAAATTGCACTCTTGATATATTAACCATAGTATTTACTTTCAGCCTCTTTGTAGTGGTATTGTATACACCAGTGACATTGTATGAAGTATCATTAATTCCAAACATTTTTGCAAAAGGAGTTACTATCGTAGATGCTCCACGTTGATTATATACCATCCATTCATACCATGGCCAGGTATTATCAGGACCAGTGGTATTAGTATTACTATTCCATTTTGCTTTACCTAAAGTCGGAGTCATATCAAAACCTGGTATAATAGGGTTGCTCCGATAATTTGGAGACTGACATTGAGTAAAAGTAGGCGGAAAACTTTTTTCAGGTGAGCAACTAGGTAATATGACACGTCTGGTCACATTAGGTGGCACTACTGATCCATTAATGGGCCCAGAGGGCCTGGATCCTTCACGAATCACCATAAGTGTTGTTGTATTTACACGTTTTCCTTTCTCAGAGGTGCCACTTCCACCTGTAGCACCTTGTGCAACTTTCATAAGGGTGGATATAATATTATTAAATGTAGAGTCTCCAGAAGGATCCACCCAATTGACTAAAGATCCATTTCTTACAGATATACAAGGTGCACTAGTATTGATGGTGGTAAAACACAAACTATATGCCAATGTAAAATTGCTTGCATTATATACTTTAGGAGGCTCCCCTCTAGGCGTAATACATGGTATTCCCAAATCACATTGCGTTGATAAGAATAAGGGTAATATTGACGCATTCGAGTGTATGGGAATAGGTACAGGCCAAGTTTTAGCTATGGCCCATAAAAAAACTCCTTTAACTATTGGGGTCCATATTACCATCAGTATCAGCAACATTATTAGGTTGATCATCGTCTTCTTCATTCTTCCTGCTCGCACGATCTTCATCCTCCTTAATTAATCTCACCAGTCTCTCTGGCACCCAGATGGGGTTTTCTTCTTTCTGTGGAAAAACACAAATTGCTCCCCTGGACCTGATTAATATGGGGTCCGGGCCATACCATTTGTTGTCTAGGACATTTTTCCATCGGGCCATTTCCTTTGGTGGCTTTGGCCATTGTCCATGTCTGTCTGCAGCTGATTGGCCTTTCTCATCCAGATTTAAAAAAATTTCAGTTTCTCCCTATTGAGTAAGATGCTGGCAGTTGGTTTTTCATATATGTCCCTGATTCCATTGAGAATTTCCCTTCGATTCCTATTTTTTAGTATTTGTATCTAGAATGGCTGTTAGATATTATCAAATACCTTTTCTGAATCAATTGAAATGCTCATGTGGTTGTTTTTCTTTTTTATATGGTAGATCACATTCATTATTTTTCTCATTTCAAACCATCTTTGCATCCCTGGAACCAATCTCACCTGCTGTGGTTCTTTTGCTTAGCTTTTTGATAGATTGTTGGATTCTGTTGGCCAGGATTTTGAGATTTTGCCCCTATATTCATAAGGGATATTGGTTTACAGTTTTGTTTTGTTTGAAATATTTATTTCTGTTGACAAATAAATGAAATTTTGTCTTAAAGCATGGTGCAGCATGGGTAACAATGTTCACTCACGGTACTCACATGTGGGTGTATCTGCATGTGGGCGGACCCACCTAGAGACAGATAGAGGAGCGGTGTCTTGGTTCCTAAGAACATTGGTAACACAGAAAAATATGAGAAAAAAGACAAAAAGGATGGTAATAGAAATAAATTAATAAAAATATCTATTAAAGGCAACAAAAGAGAGACAATGGGAAGAAAACATAAAATTTAAATTTACAAGACATATTTTTGTTTTAAATTCTATACCATTGGCTAAATTAACTACACCATCAATAAAATTGCCTTATGCCCAAGGGGATGATTGATAATGTTCTCTAACAGAAAATAACAATTATATCTCTGAGGTGAACCAGAGCCAGATGAACCATAAATATGTGAATGGATTTTGCGCTTGCACTTAATTCTAGCCTCAATCTAAGTACAATTAGTTCTTATGAAATGGCCCTATTTGATGCTCGTCCTCATGAAGAAATCACTCAAGACATGAATGCTATAGGAAAGTGTAATGAAGAAACTAGATGGTGCCCACCTATCAGAAAAAAATAGCCTCTGGGGTCTTAAAAGCTGGTCTTAAACAGCCATCTAAGTGAGGGATCAACTAAGTCCATGTGGAAGAAGCACACCAGCCTGTAAGGTCCTAGGATTTTAACTCATGAAATTCAAATCTGAAGGAGGGAATGATATCAGCTTCAATTATGAACACCTGGTTTTAAGGTTGTGGATAACATTTGCAAGCTCTGGGGAATCCTCTCTGACCAGAGCCATGGGATGTGAACAGCCCTGTTATCAGACAGATAGCATTGTAAAATTGGTTATTGCAGATGTATTTAAGTTAAAATTTATATATCTCCCTTTTGACTCATTTTAAATATATTCCAGTTCTTTTAACCTCTGCTTTCTTTTCTAGAGCTTTTTAAAATCTGTTTTCTTTGTTATTGTTGTTAGGCTTTTAAAAATACATTTTTCTGTATATGAAATCCAGGATAACTAAATCTATATAGACAATGGTTTGGGGGCTATGGCAGGGGAGGTTGGGGGAAATAACATGAATACAATAAAGAAAAAATGTTCTAAAATTGATTGTGGTGATAATGATTATTACAATTTATCTTAATATAATTGAGCTATTGTATGGCATGTGAGTCATATGCCAATAAAAGTGTTTTTGTAAATGAATTAAAACAATTTTTCCAAGCTGTTCTCAGCCTGCTAATTGTTTCTGTCTTGGAAATTTCAACGACAATATGTTCCAGTGTTTTCTTTTGGGATCTGTGGTGTTTTGGGTTCTCTCTGCTTCCTGGAGAATTATTTTCTCCTCCTCTGTTCTGTTAAGGAAGTATTATTCCGGAATTTCTTATATGGATAGAATCCCACTTCATTCTTATGTTTTCTTCAGATTCTTTTGTTCTTTTAGCTGATTGTATCACTCATAAATTGGAGTTAAGAGATATGCCTTCAAACTCACCAATTCAGGTTTCCATTTCTTCAATTCTCTTACTCTGTTCTTCTAAATTGTTGCCTAATTCTCTTATCTTAATATTTTCTGCATTTCTTTTTAGAGGTTTTTGTTGAAGATATCTAGCTTTTCTATTCTGACCATTGTTCTCGCAAACTCTTTGTTGAAAGTACATGACAACATTTTTCTGAATTCAATTTATGATAGTTTCAGAGCCTGTTCTTTTTAAGAAAATTCCTTGAGATCTGAGTGTTGTTCATTTGTTAATCCTTCTTCTGATGAATCAGGAGTGACTGCTGCCACTGCAGCATCGTGGCCGGGTATTACGGTTGGGAGGGCTGCTAGATTTTGTGGGAGTCGATGACTTTGTTGAGTAGTGCCAGAAATGAATAATAGAAGAGGGACGGGGGAGGGAAAAAAGGCTTTGGGCAGTAAAAGGCTGTACTAAGAAAAGTTGGGAGGGGGAGGAACACTGTACTTGAGTGTATTCTTCCCTAAGGCCTAGAGCTTCTTAACATAGTCCGTCAAAGCACAGGCAATCTTCAGGAAAACCATCATGGTGCCAAGTTTGTCCTTGGGATAGCCTAGGCTGGTCCTTTGGGACCTATGCTCCGGGAACTGTGCAGGCCAGCTTGCTTGGAGAGCTGGAAGCCACATGGGACCTGCGTGCTTATTACACGTGAAGCTTTGGACCCTGCTCACAATGATAGTCTTTGAGGAGTGGAGCTGGGTTGCTGTAGCCAGCAGTGCAGAATGGAGCTACAGATGGGTAGCAGGAGACCACTGGGCGCCTCTTCAGTGGACCTGCTCTTTCCTTCCCTTCTCTGCTTGCTCCCACAGTCTCTGATATATGGAAGCCTCCTTTTACTTCACTTTCAAGCCATTGTCTGAGATCACAGGCCACCTGTCTTTTCTTAGGGCCTAGTCTATCCTGGTTGTTACATAAGGATCTACCTGTGTGTATGTGTTCAGTTGGACATGTTCTAGTCCCCTTTCTTTAATGTTTTTAAAAGTTTCTATAGAACTGGTGTCAGCACTTCTGAATTTTTTATGAAATATCCCAGTGAAGCCATCTTGCCATTGACTTTTCTTTTTATATATATTTTTGGTCTTTTTTGAAGGGGTGGAGCAGGGGGTTAATCACATTCTGAATTGCTTATTTCATAATTACTCTGCTTAAACCTATTTCTATTCATATTAGTTTAGGTATGTCGTATATTTTCAGGAATTTGTCCCATTCATCTGCACTTTCAAATCTGTTGCAGTTCTTTTTCATAGTGTTATGATTCTTTATTCAATGAATATGTTGTGTTGTCTCCAGATTCATTTCTTTTGATTATTTGCCCTTCCCCCCCCCCCCCCCCCAGTATATCCAGTAGTTTGTTTCAGTGATTCTTTTCAAAGAACCAACTTCTGGTTTGATTGATTTTTTTCTGTTGTTTAACTGTATTCTATTTCATTTCTTTCTCACTGGTATTTATTATTCATTTCAGCTAGTATCTTTGGCCTCTTGCTCTTCCTTTCCTTTTTGTTCAAGTTTTCATTTAAACAATTGATTTTCATCCATCTTTTTAAATATGGGCATGTATTGCTATGAATTTCCCTCTGAGAATGGTTTGCGCTGTGTCACAAAGGATTTGGTATGTTGTGCTTTCCTTTATATTTGATACCAAGTATATTTTTATTTCACTTTTAATTTCTTACATAGAGAAATTGTTTTCTAGTCGTACAATATTTAATTTTGGTATAATAATAATTATTCATTTTTATTCTTCCTGTGATTGATTTCTTACTTCATACCATTATGGTCAGAAAGTATGCTTTGTATGATTTTAATGTTTTAAAACTTGAGATTTGTGGCATAATCTGTAGTTGGTTCTGGAAAAATTATCCTGTGAAAATGTCTGCTGATGATGGTTGGAGTGTTCTAAGTTAAATTGGCTTATGATTTTCTTTATGTTCTTAATGTCCTTATTGATTCACTTTTTAAATGTTCTGTCGAGAACTGAAATTGAAGGTTTCAAAACTACAAATATTAATAGCGGCACTGTAATTTTTTTCTTTGATATTAGTGTTTGTGTCATGTTTTTGGACAGGTTAGGTGAATATATGCTAATAATTGTATCTTCTTGAAGTATTAGCCCTTTTATTATGTAATAGCCTTTATCAGTATGACCACACTCCTTTTTTTGGGTGCTGGTTGCACGGAACATTTTTTCCATCCTTTATTTTCAGTCAGTTTGTGTCCTAATTGAATGTGTGTTTTGTGTAGGTAACAAAAGATGAATCATGTTTTTTATCCAGTCTATCACTCTGCCTTTTGTGTAAATATTTTGGCTATTTACATTTTCTTCATTCTTTTAGCTAATTGGGTTTTGAGTTTCTTTTATCTGGTTTCTCTTTTTATCAATTTTCCTGTTATTTTTTGTATTTAGCATCTTTTGTTATGAGCTTTAATTCCTCTTTACATATTCTCTTAGTGGTTACTACAAATATTATACTATACAACATGCAATTACAGTAACATTTAGCATGCAATCAACAATGAATGTGAAATATTAAGTATTCCTGGTTTACTGTTCCCTCTCCTTTTTCTGTTGGTGAACCTCCAGTGACAGTAATGTACACCCTACATCCAGTAGTCGTAATATGTACTTATTTTCTGAGATCTCTGTCTGACTCCTTCCTCCCCCTTTGTGTACATTTGAGTGTTTGATTAATGTTCTTTCCTTTCCATTTAGAAAACTTCCTTAAGTACATGTAGGGCTGGTCTGGTATTGCCAAATTCCCAAGGCTTCTGGTTATTTGGGACTCTTCTTCCCTGTTTCAAAGAAATGCCTTGACTTAGTGCTTTTCTGTTGTTTCCTTTTTAATTAAAGTAGGGCGATGCCATCTATCGGTTGGCGTGTGTCACATATTGGTATAAGGAGCCCTGGTGGTGCAGATTGGTGTGATACTGCTAACCACAAGTCAGCAATTCACATCCATCTTTCTCTGTAGGGGAAAGATCAAGCTATTGCTCCCATAAACATGTACGCTCTCAGAACTCTAGGGTAAAAAAAGAAACCAAGAAACCATGGGGAGCAGTTTTACTCTTCCCATAGGGACACGAACAGTCAGAATCAACTTGAAGGCAGTGGGTTTTTACCTGTTGTTATGGAATTAAAGAATTTCCGATTTATTACCAAAGGTTTATAATTCATTACTGTGCTTAGATTTCTGGTGTTCAAATTGTGCCAGACAGGTCAACCTATCTGCTAAGTTTTTGCACTGCACCATCATTGTTTTGGTTGTTTTATTACGTGGTTCCTGAGATACTCCAGATTTACCTTGTACATTGCTGCCATTTACCCCAGAATCAGCCATTTCTCCAATGACTGCCGGTTCATTTGACAAGAGAATGATTCTTGAGGTCGATTAGGTTACCAGATGGGCTCATTGCTACAGGGATATCCTTGCTTGTTGGCTGAACTCAGTGTCTTACACTCATTCTACAGAAGGAGAAATAGCATGACCTTTCCCCCTGCGTAGCGCCCATTCTTTTCCAAATTTTAGCGTAAAGTTTCACTGTAATTTACAATGCATATTGCAAAGCACAACAACCATGCTTCTTCCCTTTGTCGCTGAATTTTCCTCCAATTTAGCTATCATTTTAACTTTCTTTCTCTTTCTCTCAGCTGGTAATCTTTGTTTTCTCGATGAGGCTGCCCTTGGCAAATATAAGATTTTAGTCAGATCGCTTTCAGTGGCAGTTTTTACTGCTATTGTGGACACTACAATGGATTTATCAAATGTTCTTTCTCTTTAAGCATCATTTCAGCTTTTTCTTTTTTTTCCCCAACTGTCCATCTTGATTTTCCTGGTGAGGCTGCCTTTGATAAAAGGAAATATAAGATGGTAACCCGCTATCTTTGGTTTGATACTTTTTTCTGCTGTGTATTTTGCTGGACACCATAATGGCTTTCTGTGGCCTCTGTAAGAAACCCAGAGTCCTTTGTTCTTAATGCTGTGATAGACCTGAGTGGACTTGCTACTTCACAAGACTTTCCCCAGATTCCTTATCACCTTCAACATCCACAGCCACCCACTTAAGCAAGTGATAACTTAAAAACAGTAGTCTGACTTCCATCCTTCCAGAGAGCCACCAAGTAGACGTGCTAAGGCCCTGCTGCTCCAGCTCAGGCTCCACACATCTCTACCAGTTGTAATGGACTATGCTCCTAGGTTTTGTGTTACTAAATCTCAAGACAGAGAGACTTCGACTCGTTGTATATCAGGCATCAGCTTTCTCACACTGCTGAGTGGTGTGGATGTGTCTAAAGGAGTCCTAGTGGTACTTAGTGGCTATGTTTGGGTGCTGTTAAAATCTAGGTCAGTCGTTCAAACCCATCAGCCAGTCTGTGGGAGCGAGATGAAGCCGTCTGTTCCTGTAAAGATTTTCCACCTCAAAAACCGAAAGAAGTAGTTCTCTGCCCTATATGGTCGTTGTGAGTCAGAATCAACTTGTTATCAGCAGTGGACATTTTCAGAATACCTATTTGGAATATAAGAAGAACCACACAAGAAGCAGGCCACCAGATAAATATGACTGTGGATGTTGCTTCCAAGATCCGTGCTGCCCAGTGGAAAGGGAAATGAGCTGCAAGTGCACACAGTTGACGCATCCCACTGCCGACTGCGAGGCTGGCAGTTTGAGTCCACCCACATTGAAAGGGATATTGAAAGAAAGACCTGGTGATCTACTTCTGAAAAATCACCATCGAAAACCCTGTGAAGCACAGTTCTACCCTGACACCCATGGGATTGGCAGTACTACTCAACCGGGTGCCTAGCAAGACACCATTCTTTGTGGGATTTTTCCTATTTTAATTACCATCCATTGCTTTTTATTTTTTTAATCATTTTACTGAGGGCTCGTACAACATTTATCACAATCCATACGTACATCCATTGTGTCAAGCACATTTGTACATTTCTTGCCATCATCATTCTCAAAATATTTCTTTCTGCTTGAGCCCTTGGTATCAGCTCCTCATTTTTCCCCTCCCTCCTAACCCTTCTCCCTCATGAATCCTTGATAAATTTATAAATTATTATTATTTTGCCATGTCTTACACTGTCCAGCATCTTCCTTCACGCACATTTCTGTTGTCTGTCCCCCAGGGGGTGGTTATATGTAGATCCTTGTGATCAGTTCCTGCTTTCGACCCCTCCGTCCCTCCACCCTCCCTGTTTCGCCGCTCTCACCACTGGTCCTGAAAGGGTCATCTGTCCTGGAGTGCCTCTGTTTCCAGTTCCTGTGTGTACCAGTATACATCCTTTGGTCTAGCTGGATTTGTAAGGTAGAATTGGGATGATGATAGTGGGGAGGAGGAAGCATTGAAACTAGAGTAAAGTTGTATGTTTCATCATTGCTACACAGCACCTTGACTTGCTCATCTCCTCCCTGCGACCCTTCTGTGAGGGGATCTCCACTTGCCTACAGATGGGCTTTGGATCCCCACTCTGCACTGCCCCTCAATCACAGTGATAATAATATTTTTGTTCTTTGATGCCTGATACCTGAACCCATCAACATCTCATGATCACACAGGGTAGTGTGCTTCTTCCATGTGGGATTTATTGCTTCTCAGCTAAATGGCCTCTTTATTTTTAAGCCATTAAGACCCTAGGTGCTATATCTTTTGATAGCCAGGCACTACCAGCTTTCTTCACCACATTTGCTTACGCACCTGTGTTGTCTTCAGCGATCGTGTTGGGAAGGTGAGCCTTATGGAATGCCAGTTTAATAGAACAAGTGTTCTTGCATTGAGGGAGTACTTGAGTAGAGGCCCAATGTCCATCAGCTACGTTAATACTATAAATATATGCACATAGATCGATTATTTCCCCATTGTCATATATAAATATGTTTGCATATGTACATGCCTGTATTTAGACCTCTATAAATATCCTTTGCCTTCTAGTTCTTTCCTCTATTTCCTTTTACTTTTATCTTGTCCCTCTATCATGCTCAGCCTTCATTTGGGTTTCAGTAATTCCTCTCAGTTACATTACCCTTGAACAAGCCCTACCAGGCCTTTTACACCCTCCTCATCACTGATTTTGGATCACTTGTTATTCCATTGTCCCTGGGATTTATTAACACCACTTCCTTTCCCCCACCTCTCCCTCTACTATGTCCCCTGGAACCTTCGGTCCTGTTGTTTTCTCCTCCAGATTGTTTATCCAGACTCTTTTATCTAGACAGACCTGCAGAGATAATACTATGCACAAACCAAGACAGAGCAAAACAAAGCAACAAAAAAGAAAATAGCTCAAGGTCTATTGACATTTAGGAGTGTTTTCTGGTGGAGTCTGATGGAGTGCCACACCATGGCCCCAAAGTCTATTTTTGGTATTCCCTCGAGACGTCCTTGCTCTGCTCCCCTTGCTGTTCTGTTGCACGCCTTTAGTGTTTTGCCTCGGTGTGGTGGGGTCTGATCAGGCATAATTCCCTCACTGTGTATCCAGTGTTGTCCCCTATAGGGCTATGGGCCAGTGAGGGATGTCATGTCTCATAGTGGGGTTGACCATATGGCCCTCTCTAGCTATTGGCTGCTCTGAGCAGGGATATCATCTTCAAGTCTTGGTGGGCCAGGATGTGCTCCACTCTCTCTTCCTCCCCCCTCATTTGCTCCTGTGTGCTCTGATCAGACATGTCCCTCTCCCTGAGCTGTAGCTTCAGTGCTGCCCCTAAGGTAAATTCTTCAGGGGGCAGGGGTGGTTGTCCACATAGTTGGGATTGGGGCCTGTCTCTCAGACCCCTCTACTGGTTCCCTGCTTCATGCCAGTATGTTGCATTCACATCTTAGAGCACCGCTTTGTAGTCTGATCCCTCTTTCCCTGAGAAGATATGAATAATACACTCCCCTTGGGGGAGTTAGTGCCCTGTTCCCCAACTACTCATTTGTTTTTTCTCTCTTTCCCCTTCCTTTTTAGTTGTCTATCATATGTATTCCTGGATTTGGTCTGGTCCCTGCCATACTCCCTGAACCTGAACCCAGGAATGTTTATATACAATAGTTTTTTCCCTAAGCCCGTTTTGCACTTTTTTTTTTTTAAGCTTTCCTCATCAGACTCATATAGTACTTCTCATTTTCTGCTTGGCTTACTTCGCTTAGTATAATTTCCTCCAATTCTTTCCAATGTGCTTCATGCATTCATCACTACTTTTTTTCTTATTTTTTTAATCATTTTATTGGGGGCTCATAGAATTCTTATCACAATATGTTCTTGATCCATTGTGTCAAGAACATATGTACATTTGTTGCCATCATCATCCTCAAAACATTTGCCTTCTATTTGAGCCCTTAATATCTGCTGCTTATTTTCCCCCTCCCTCCCCACTGTCCCCTACCTCATGAACCCTTCATCATTAATAAATTATGATTATTTTGTCATATACTACACTGTCCGATGTCTCCCACCGCCTTCTTCTCAACTGTCCCTCCCCCAGGGAGGAGACTATATGTAGATTCTTGTAATCAGTTCCCCCTATCCACCCCACATTCTCTCCACCCTCCAGGCATCGCCACTCTCACCACTGGTCCTGAATGAGTCATCTGTCCTGGATTCCCTGTGTTTCCAGTTGCTATCTGTACCAATGTACATCCTCTGGTCTAGCCAGATTTGTAAGGTAGAATTGGGATCATGATAGTGGAGGAGAGGAAGTATTTAAGAACTAGAGGAAAGTTATATGTTTCATCGCTGCTACCCTGCACTCTGACTGGTTCATCTCTTCCCCACAACCCTTCACTAAGGGGTGTCCAATTGGCTACCAATGGGCTTTGAGTCTCCACTCTGCACTCACCCACATTTTCAATGATATGATCTTTTGTTCCTTGATGCTTGAAACCTGATCCCTTCGACAGCTCGTGGTCACACAGGCTGGTGTGTTTCTTCCATGTGGGCTTTATTGCTTTTGAGCTAGATGGCCACTTGTTTATCTTAGAACCTTTAAGAACACAGACGCTATATCTTTTGATAGCTGGGCACCATCACTTTTCTTCACTACATTTGCTTACACACACGTTTGTCTTCATTGATCGTATCAGGGAGGTGGGCACCCATTGATATGATTTTTAGTTCTTTCATGTCTGATAACCAGTCCCTTCTGCACCTTGTGGTCAGACAGGCTGTGTGCTTCTTCCATGTTGGCTTTGATGCATCTCAGCTAGATGGCCGCTTGTTTATCTTCAACGCTTTAAGATCCCAGACGCTTTGATAGCCACGTACCATCAGCCTTCTTCACCACATTTGCTTATGCACACATTTTTCTTCAGCAATCATGTTGGGAATGTATGCATCCTGGAATGCCAATTTAATAGAACAAAGTGTTCTTGCATTGAGTAAGTGGAAGCCTAATTGTTTTATTAGGAGTTCACACAACTCTTATCACAATTCATACATACATCAGTTGTGTAGAGCACATTTGTACATTCATTGCCCTCATCATTCTCAAAACATTTCCTCTCCACTTAAGCCCTTGGCATCAGGTCCTCATTTTGTCCCCTCCATCCCTGCTTCCCCCTCCCTCATGAACCCTGGATAATTTATAAATTATTATTTTGTCATATCTTGCCTTGTCCGACATCTCCCTTCACCCACTTTTCTGTTGTCCACCCCCTAGTAACAAAGTCAAATGCAGATCCTTGAAATCGATTCCTCCTTTCCAACCTACTCTCCCTCTACGCTTCTAGTAGTGCCACTCTCACCACTGGACCTGAAGAGATCATCCACCCTGGATTCCCTATGTTTCTGGTTCCTATCTGCACCAGTGTACATCCTCTGGTCTAGCCAGACTTGCAAGGTAGAAATCAGATCATGATAGTGCAGGAGGATGAAGCATTTAGGAACTAGAGGAAAGTTGTATTTTTCATTGTTGCTACATCACACCTTGACTGGCTCGCCTCCTCCCCTACACCCCTCTGCAAGGGGATTCCGGTGACTGACAAATGGGCTTTGGATCTCCAATCTGCACCCCGCCCCCCTACCTCATTCACTATGGTAAGATTTTTTGTTCTGATGATGCCTGATACCTGATCCCTTCAACACCTTGTGATCGCACGGGATGGTGTGGTTCTTCCATGTGGGCTTTGTTGCTTCTGAGCTAAGTGGCTGCTTGTTTGCCTTTAAGACACCAGACGCTATACCTTTTGATATCCGGGCACCATCAGCTTTCTTTGCCACATTTGCTTATGCACCCATTTGTCTTCAGCGATCATATCATGGAGGCAAGCACAAAATGTTATGATTTTTTGTTCTTTGATGCCTGATAACTGATCCCTTTGGCACCTTGTGATCACACAAGCTGGTGTGCGTCTTCCATGTGGGCTTTGTTGCTTCAGAGCTAGATGACCACTTGTTTATCTTCAATCCTTTAAGACCCCAGACGTTATATCTTTTGATAGCCGGGCACCATCAGCTTTATTCACCACATTTGCTTATGCACCCGCTTTGTCTTCAGCAGTTGCGTTGAAAAGGTCAGCATCACAGAATGTCAATTTAATAGAAGAAAGTATTCTTGCATTAAGGGAGTACTTGAGTGGAGGCCCAATGTCCTTCTGCTACCTTAATACTAAACGTATAAATATATGCACATAGATCTATTTACCCATCCTCATATATAAATATATTTGCATATATACATGTCTTTATCTAAACCTCTATAAATGCCCTTTGTCTCCTAGCTCTTTCCTCTATTTCCCTTGACTTTCCTTCTGTCCCACTATCATGCTCAGTCCCGACCAGGGTTTCAGCAAATCCTCTTTGTTACATTACCCTTGATCATGCCCTACCAGGCCTCCCAGCCCCTCCTCACCACTGATTTAGATCACTTGTTCCCTTGTCCCTGGGTTTGTTAACACCACTACCTTTTCCCCCACCTCTCCTATGTCCCTCCTGAACTGTCGGTCCTGTTGTTTTATCCTCCAGATTGTTCATCCAGCCTATCTTATTTAGAAAGACCAGCGGAGATAATAACATGCACAAAAACAAGACATAAAAATACCAAGGAACAATATACAACCAACCAACAACAATAAATCAATGACAAAAAAAACACAAGAAAGAAAAGTTTGTAGTTAGTTCAAGGATTGTGTGTTGGCCTTTAGGAGTGTTTTCCAGTTCAATCAATTGGGGTACCACACCCTAGCCCCAAAGTCCACCTTCATCATTCCCTGAGGACCTCGCCGTTCCATTCCCTTGCTATTCTGTTGCACCCCCTTAGTGTTTTGCCTCGGTGTGGCGGGATCAGATCAGGCGTAGTTCCCACACTGTGTCTCCAGTGTTGTCCCCGGTAGAGCTATGGGTCAGTGAGGGGCGTCATGTCTCATAGTGGGGCTGGCCATGTGGTCCTCTCTGTGGACTGGCTGCTCTAATCGGGATAATCGTCCTCAAGACCTGGTGGGCCAGGATGTGCTCCACTTTCTCCTCCTCCCCCTTCATCATCACCCATGTGCTCCCATCAGATATGTCCCTCTCCTGGAGCTGCAGATTCAATGCCGTCTTTTGAAATAAGTTCTTCTGGTGGGAGGGCCAGGCGTCCTCTTAGTATTTGTCATCACTGCTTTTTAGTGATGTGTAGTACTCCATTGTATGTATATACCACTGTTTTTTAATCCAATCATTTGTTGGTGGAAATTTGGGTTGTTTCCATCTCCTTGCATTCGGATTTGTACCCTTGTGGAACTGCTGTTCAGGTCCTTTGCCCACCTCCTCGGTGGGCAATTAGTTTTTTTTTCTCTTTGGAAACTAGCAGAGTATTGTAGATTTTAGTAATAAGGCCTTTGTCTGATGTGTCAGGCTAAAGATGTTTTCCCAGTCCGTGGGCTCTCTTATTACTCTCTTGGTGAATTATTTTGATGTACACAGATGTTTTATCTTCAGTGTATCCCACATGTCAATTTGTGACTCATGTGCATTTGTGTCCTTCCCTGTTTCTGCTATCCCATGTATTCCCAGTGCCAAAATTCTCAGATTGGTCCCAGTTCCCTTATTGATGGACCTAATAGTTTGGAGTTTTACCTCAAGGTCTGTGATTTACCTTGAGTTTATTCTTGTGCATGGAGTCAGATAAGGGTCATGCTTCATTTTTCTGCAGGTAGATATCCATTTTTTCCAACACCGCTTGTTAAAGAGGGTACCTGCTTTTGATATTTTGGGGGCTTTATCAAAAGTGAGTTGTCTGTATCCTGATGATTTTATTTCTGGGTTTTCAGTTCTTTTCCAGTAGTCTAAGTATCTGTCATTATACCAATACCTCCCAGTTTTGACCATGATGGCATTATAATATGTGCTAAAGTCAGGTAAAGCAAGCCCTCCCACTGTGTCCTTCTTAGGGAGTCTCTGCTAATTCTGGGCTTCTTCCCTCTCCATATGAATTTGGTAATCAGTTTTTCCATTTCTTTCAAGAAAGATGAGGGTAATTCTCTCAGGATTGCATTAAAGTTATATAGTGCCTAGGAGAGAACTGACATCTTTACTATATTGAGTCTTCTGATCGACAAAAATGGGATATTCTCCCATTTGTTGAATCACTCTTGGTTTCTTGTAATAGTGTTCCATAGTTTTCCTCATATAAATCTTTTGTTCTTTTAGTCTGCTATTTCCCTAGATATTTTAATTTGTGCTTGGCTATTGTGATGGGTACCACCTTTTTGACCTCCTCTTCTGTTATTTTAGCTGATATGTATAGCAGTCCAGTGGACTTCTGTTTGTTGATCTTGTATCCTGCCACTCTGCCCCTTTTGGATCTTTTGGGATTTTCCATTTATAAAATCATGTCATCTACATATAACGATAGTTTTACCTCTTCCTTCCCCAGACGAATACCTTTGATGTCTCTCCTTTGCCTTATGCTGCGAGCTAAAACCTCCAGTACGATGTTAAATAAGAGTGGGGACAAGGGGCATCCTTGTCTGGACCCTTTTTCTGTGGAATTGTGTTCCTCTTTTCTGCATTGACTACCATGTTGGCTGTTGGTTCTTCATATATAGCTTGTATTGTCTTGAGGAATTGTCCTTCCATTCCTATCTCCTGACGTGTCTTAAAAAGGAATTGGTGTTGGATGTTGTCGAATGCTTTTTCCACATCTATCAATATTATCATGTGGTTCTTAGAGTTTTTCATGTCAATGTGGCACATGATACTAATGGTCTTTCGTATGTTGAACTATCCCTGGTATGAATCTTGCTTGGTCATGGTGAATTACCATATATACTCGTGTATAAGCTGAATTTTTCAGCACAAAAAATGTGCTGAAAAACTGGGGTTTAACTTATACGAGGTGTAATATCTCACAGGTGATTGTCGTTCCTCCGCTGTTCATTCAAAGCCCCACTGATACTGCAGGGCTTTGAATGTTTGTTACTCACATCTAACCAATCAGAGCCATCCTATGACGTGGAAGGCTCCAATTTGCAGAAGCACCCATAGTGATTCACTTACGCTGGCAGCTGAACTGGTCAGGATGTGTCCGTGGCTGCGCTCCGTCTCTCCCCTCTGGTCTCTGTGTTAATTCACATCCTGCATTTCCCACCCTAGGCTTATACTCAAGTCATCAGTTTTTCTAGTTTCCCAGGTAATAACTAGGTACCTAGGCTTATACTCAGGTCGGCTTATATTCAAGTATATATGGTATTCGTTTTATATACATTTGTATTCTATTAGCAAGTATTTTGTTAACAATTTTTGCATCTGTGTTCATTAAGAATATTGGTCTGTAGTTCTCAATTCTTGTAGGATTCCTGCCCTGTTTGGGTATCATATTTATACTTGCTTCAAGAGGTTGCCGTCTTTTCTAGGTTCTGGAAGATTTTGTGTAGGATTGGTGTCATTTCTTCCCTAAATGCTTGGTAGAATTGTCCTGTGAAGCCATCTGGTCCAGGGAAATTGGGGTTGGTAATCCCTTGATATCCTTGTCTATTTCTTCTATTGCTATGGGTCTATTGACATTCTTGATGTTCCTCTGGGACATTCGAGGGAGGGATTGTTTTTCAAAATTTGACCATATCTTCCAAGTTGTTGAATTCATTGGAGTACAGTCCTTCGTAATACTCTTTAATTATCATTTTGAATTCATTAGAGTCTGTTGTAATGTCCCCTCTTTCATCCCTCATTCTTGCTATTGAAATTTGTTCCTGTCTTTCTTTGGTTAGGTTTACCCACGATATGTTGATTCTGTTTATCTTTTCAAAGAACCAACTTTTAGCAGCATTAATTTTTTCCATAGTTTTCTTATTTTCCCTCTCCTAAATCTCAGCCCTGATTTTTATTATTTCTTTTCTTTTGCTTTTAGCACGATTGTGCTGTTGACTCAGCCCTAGTTGCTGTAAATTTTGTGCCAGCATATCAATCATATGGCTTTCTTCCTTTCTCAGGTGTGCATGTATTGCTATGAAACTTCCTCTGATAACTGCCTTTGCTGTGTCCCATAAGTTTTGGTACGTCTTATTCTCATTCTCATTGGTTTCTAGAAATTTCCTAATTTCATCTATGATCTGAGCCAGTACACACTCCTTTTTCAGTAGAGAGTTATTCATCCTCCAATTGTTTGCCTTGTTTTATTCATCTTCATTTTGCTGATTTGCAGCCTTATGGCACAGTGGTCAGTGAGAGAAGTCTATATGATATCAATGTGCTTAAATTTATGCAGATTTGACTTATGCCCCAGCATGTGGTCTATCTTCGAATATGTGCTATGTGGGCTTGAAAAGAATGTGAAATATTTTGTATTTTCATGAAAAGCTCTGTAAATATATATCAGGTCAAATTGACTAATTGTAGTGTTTAGATCTCTGGCCTCCTTGTTGAGTTTCTTTCCCTGTGATATTTCTTTCTCAGAGAGTGGTGTATTGAAGTCACCTACTATAATTGTCGAGGCTGTGACTTCCTTTTTCATATTTTGAAGCATTTGTTTGACGTATTCAGCAGGTCTGTCATTTGGGGAATATGTTTACAATGCTTAGTGGTTCTTTGCCTACTGCTCCCTTGAGCATTATATAGTGTTCCTCATCTCTTTTTATGGTTTGCACTTTGAGGTCAGTTTTATCCAAGATTACGATTGCAACCCTTGGTTTTTTTTTTAATTGCTGTTTCTTTGGTATGTTTTTCTCCAGCATTTGATTCTCAGCCTAGTTTTGTTTGTAGTCTTGACATGTGTCTCCTGTTGGCAGCAGATTGATTAGTTGTATTTCTAAACTAGTCTAAACTAGTCTGCTAGCCTCAGTCTTTTAATGCCTGAGTTTAGTTCATAGATATTCAGGGGTATTATTTCCTTCCGTGGACTCTGTGATGTCATCTTACACCTTTTGTGTTGGGTGTTTTCCCACCTCCCTTTCTTTTTAATGTAGTGTGTGTGTGTGTGTGTGTTTCATTCTTGACTTCTTTTCACCCTTAATCCAATGCTATCTTGGGGGCTGTTTTCTCTTTGTTTCCCTCTGGGTGAGGTTGTTCTCTGTGGCAGTCTCTTACTTATGCTAGGTGAGTGCTGTTCTTCTGCCTATACTGGATCGACAAGGATCCAGGCTGGGTTTCTTCTAATGTATTCTTTGAGTTTTCCCTTCTCTAACAAGACAATTACTTCTTCATCTATCTTGATCAGTAATTTGGCTGTGTAGAGTATTCTTGGGTTTGCATTATTTTCCTTCAATTTTTGCAATGTTACTCAACAACTCTCTCCTCTTCTTCATAGTGTTCTCTGATACCCTGTTTCCCCGAAAATAAGACAGTGTCTTATATTAATTTTTGCTCCCAAAGATGCACTAGGTCTTATTTTCAGGGGATATCTTATTTTTCCATGGAGAAGAATGTGGTACACGTTTATTGTTTATTGTTTTATTAAAAGAGACCTCGTACTACCTGTCTGCTCTGACTGCGCTGCAGCCAATAGTGAGCTGCGTGGTGGTGCCCAC
Organism: Tenrec ecaudatus; assembly: GCF_050624435.1. Classification (NCBI taxonomy): domain Eukaryota; kingdom Metazoa; phylum Chordata; class Mammalia; order Afrosoricida; family Tenrecidae; genus Tenrec; species Tenrec ecaudatus. Next base: position 627,227 of record NW_027457684.1, read on the forward strand.
CACTATGATCCAGAGTCCAGAGTTACGGTAGCTTCGGGGGTGCTGATTTTTGGGGAGGTCTTATTTTTGGGAGATGCCTTATATTTCAGCCCGAGGCAAAACTGTAAGTAGGTCTTATTTTGGGGGGATGTCTGACTTTTGGGGAAACATGATAGGTCTGAGCATATTCTTATTTGGGAAACTATGTGATTGCTTGTTTTTCCCTAGCTCTTCTCATGATTTTCTCCTTTTCCTCAAAGTTGGATAGTAAGTATGATGTGCCTTGATTTCTTCTTGGGTTTCAATCTGACTGGTGTTCTTTCAGCTTCCTGAATGGTTGCCAGGTTTTCATTCATTAAGCTCGGGAAGTTTTCCTCCAAGAATTTCCTCTCTGTTGCAGTTGACTTCTTTGTGGTGTCTTCCTCTGGTAATCCAATAATTCTAATGTTGTTCCACTTCATAGCATCAGACCTAGCTTTTAGGTTCTCTTCATCTTCACTAATGATCTTATTAGATTTTTGTTCGCATTTAAAGTCTCCTTGGCTGTCCTCTAGGTCACTGGTGCAATTATCTGCCTCCTCCAGTCGATTCTCGTGGTCTGCGTGTCTGCTACTAGTTTTTGTTATCTCTTCCCTGATCTCTTGTATTTCCCTTTGGTGTATGGACTTAATCTCCTCTTTCATTTCATCTTTTTTCTGTATTGTTTTTCTCATATCCTGTATTACAGCAAGAAGTATTCTGAAAAATTCTTTATGTGGCAGATAAATATCTGCTTCTTCTATGCATGTCGTTCGGTTCAGGACATCTCTGCCATTGAAGTTTGTTTCTCATGTTTTTTTGTTGAGGTCATTGGGCCTGATTGCTGTTTGTTTTAGAGGAGCCAGGTGCCATTTTTCAGGGAGTCAAAGAGCACTGGCTCTCTCTGGGAGACTCGTAGGAAAGCTTCTTCGAACTGCTACAGCTAATTTCACTATGGAATTAGCCAACCACTTTATCCTCCTGTGGCTTCACTCTTTCCCTAGTCAACAAGTTGGATGGGCCTCTCCGGAGATGCTGGTTGGGTTGTTGTGGATCCACGAGGATGGTGCTTTACTGGGTGATCTCACAAGAATCCATGATGGTGTGGCCCATGACGGCTTGGGTTGCCACAGGTGGCATGCAAAGGTGCCCGCTGCAACAGGAGTGTCACAGAAATCTGGTTGGTTGCCTGCTTTGGTATAGAGCACCGTGAATGTTGGGCGGAATTTCCCTGATCAGGTAGATCACTGCATAGGTTAGGCAGAGGTTCCCACTGCTCCGTGGAAAGCTGGTGAGTGTTTGATAAGCTTTCTTAGTCTGTGAGGCACTACAGCAGGCGGGAGGAAGCTCCCTCAGTAACGTGGGACCACAGAGGATGGATAGGAGCTCCCCAAGGCACACAGGCAGGATTTCCCCCAAAGAAGGGGTGCCGAATTTCTCCAGCCATGTCTTAAGCACTACAGAGGACCGGCAGGTGGGCTTTTCCAGGGAAGAAGTTGGGCAGGATATCCCCTGTTGGAGTGTGGGTGGGCTTTCCCAGCTTCCGGTTATGCTGCAGAGGGAGGAGCTCGCCCAGCAGGGTTGAGTGCAGGCATTAATGCCCTAGGCTAAGGGTAGTGGTCAGGATGTTGGCAGTGCTGTGTGAGAGAAAGGGGAAGAGAAAAAGAGATGGAAAAAAACAGCCCACTGAGACAGGGGGATAGGGGGGAATAGAGAGAAGAGAGGGAAACTGAAGCATCAATATAAATGAACCTGATCCTTGACCATGGGGCTGCAGGGGTTTAATCCCTGCCCTGAGATGGTGTCAAACTGTGGCCGTGTTGAGATAAAGCCCCTGTGTTGGCTACAAATGATCCTGGCTCCAGCCAAGACAGTGGCCGGGCCAAGGTAAGGTGACCAGATTTTAACATTGGTATAGCGGGACACCATTGATAAAACTCATATCCTGGTGAAATTGCCACATGGCAGCCGAAAACCGTACATACCCTCACTTGTTGTCCATTCTTTCCAAAAATTGGGACTTTTTAAAAACACCATAGACACGAGAAAAAATGTTTAAAAAGCGGTACGTCTGGTCACCTTAGGCTAAGGTCAAACCCTAGCTGGCCTCCATTGTGGTAAGCCAAAAGACCCAGCTCCTTAAAACCTATTGGATCTCTGCCTACTTATCTTTCTGATGCTCCTTCTGCGACCTGGCGGTGTGAAATTTCCCTCTTAGTGACTCTCCTGCACAGATTTCTGTGGAGTTCCTCTGCTATGTGTTACTCAGTCGCCATCTTCCTGGAAGTCTCTACCATCCATTTCTTAACAGATTTTTGTGAGAACTTTTTTTTCTCTCCCACTTAAAATTAATATACTTTTACCCTCAAGAGACTGTAATTTACCTTTGTAAATTACAGAAAAAGGGCTTCAAAAATTCATGGAAAATTCCTTTAACTTTTAATCCTATTTCCATGAGCTATTTGTGACTCACTCATACATGTTATTCCAGTTACTATGGCTCCATAAGAAATTATCGCCAACACTTAATGGCCTAAAATAGCAATTAAATATGCTCATAGATTTTATATTTTGTGGGAAGGAACTCAGACATAGCATAACAAACATGTTTCTTCTCTGCCCTATGATGCCGGGGCCTCAGCTACACACCTTACTGGCTAGACCAGAAATGTCTGAAAGCTCGCTTACCATGTGGCTGCCTGATGGGCCAGTTTGGGCTTCTTCACAGTTCAATGTCTAGTGTCCCTCCAGAGTACGTTTCCTAAAGGAGAAACCAGGTAGAATCATACTCCTATAGTCCCTGGGAGCACTGCTGCCGTATTCATTAGGTCTGAAGAGTCCCAAGTCCCCCATCCCCAGGTGCACAAAAGAGAAAGTGACCACACACCTCACATTCCTTCACGAAGGGATCTAGGGTCCCTGAGTAAACCGCATGGAGTGCATAGCTGACCTCTGGCTACATCAAGGAGAAGAATCCTACGTAGCTCCATCAATCAAGGCCGATTGCCACAAAATAGAGATCAGGCATGCCTCCACCCTCCATCATTCTTTACCCTTTTCTGATAGTAACTGTTTCTTCCACAGCATTCTACTTTTGTGCTGTGTTCTATAATCCATTGCACTGGTCGCACAGAGCTCACAGGCAATACTCACAATTAAGGGAGCTTTTTAGAGAACTTAATGGGTTAATACAAGCCAAGATCAGAAAACACTAAGGATACACTCATTGGTCCACAGTATCATCTCGCCTCAATCAAGTCTTTCTCTAGTCCTTAGTCTCTGTGTTGCTCTTCAATTCTGTCTCGTGTCTCCTTGCCTCAGCCTCTGACTTTGCCTTGTTCTTTCAGTCTGTCCAGTAATTTCTGTTTCACAGCCTCTGGTTCCTCTTGTCTTTAGACAGAGATCTCATTTGTTCTCCACTGGAAGTTCTTTATCCCTTAAGTTCATGGGATTCCTCTCTGTTCCTGTTCTAAGATAACACATCCCTATGGCCAGGGAAGTGGCAACGAAAATGAACCAGTCCACTCTGTTTTGGGTTAGACATGCCCTATTTGCAAAGTCCCACAGACATGGATGCACAAGACACAGAGTAGCCCATCTAGTTTCCGGCCAGATGGATGCCTGCCCCCAGCAGATTGCTCCGAAGGTAGAGGATCTTCTTGGGGAAAGGGTGGAGTCCTTGTTCCAGCAAACTGGGCTATCTCTCAGACCTACCCGTAGTTTGTGTCATGGGCCACTTCCAAGCATCATAGGGTATATTGAGGCACAAACACCTGCCCCAGACACACTGGCACCACCCGGCTGAGTTCCTTGTAGCTGGGAATTTATGGAAGGGGATGGGGGCTTTATCAACTGTAATGAAATGGCAGCAGTTATGTGATCTCACAATGACCTCATGAGAGGCATGTCCATCACTCGTAGATGTTCCAAAGCCACCTCCAGAGTTGTGATTAAGATGAAGGGACTTGGTGGTGAGGTTTCAGCATAGGCTAGAGACAGAGAGAGTGAGGGTATGTGACAGTAAATAAAGGAGCTATATTTCCTTTGCCCAGGTCACAGACCAGTCTCTATACAGATTGTCCTCTGAGCTGTAAGCTGGTTGATGTGAAAACTCTTTTAATAAAAGAGATAAATTATATCTAAAACATATTAATGACTCCCTGATGTTCAGAGAGAGCTTGAGATTTGTCCCCTTGAGTGTCAGAATTCGTCAGAATAGACCTGTGCCAGCGGCGCCTGTGCAGGACACAGGTCAAGCACTGGAAGCAGTTGGGACCTGTGTGCATAGGCGTGCATATCTGCTTAAAAGTAGATATCTCTGGCTTCAGGATCCTCTTAGTGCTGAGGTTTATGACAAATTCCACCTACAGTGTAGACTGTGTTTGATTAATCTCAGCTCCTTCAAAAGACAAGAACAAGGAGGTAACACAGCTGCCCTAGAGTTTTGTCATAGTCCTGTATAGCCAGGGGTTGGTTCTTGGATCAGTGCCCCCAACTGTGCATCAGCAGACACCGTGGCAAGTCTCTCAGCCCTGCTGCCAAAGCTCTGATACACAGTGGTTTTGTGTGCTAAGTTTTGGCCACTCCCTCACCCCAGGGAGATCTGTGGACACTGACAGGCCACTCCCTCACCCCAGGGAGATCTGTGGACACTGACAGGCCACTCCCTCATCCCAGGGAGATCTGTGGACACTGACCTGTGGATCTTTGGCAGTCGAGCATTTTGCATCCTCCTCCCTCCCAGTTTTGTAGTGCTCTAAAGCTATTTATTTAATAAAATGTAAATGAATTATAGCTAAAAGAGCCAACCTGGGAACCTTAAGTTTTCTCTGAATGTGGGTACAGCGTCTTTGGACCCCAACATAACCTGCTCACCTACAAATGGCAGATTGGTGTCTTGAAATCCTGTGAGTCAACAGCCAAAGGCCATTAGACTCATTTGGGAAATGTGGGATGGAGCCTGACACAGCCAGCTGCACCACATCCAGAGATGCCAAGGGTGCTGTGACATCCATTTAAGGCATCCTACGTATTCTTCCACACAACAGACAGGTCAGCCATCCCCAGGGAAATGGACACTGTGTCCCCTCAACTACACAGAATTTATGGCCCTCAGCACGAACCACTGACCCAAAACCTGGGAGACAAGGCCCTGAAGTCTTGGGTCTGCTCGAGACTGGGGACTGCGGCACCAGATCACAGACCTAGGCTTCATGCCATTGCTAATGAAACCTAGCAGTTTCACAATGTGGCCTTTTTATGTACTGTCCTCCCATCCCTCTGATGGAAACCATTTTAGAAGCAGCACCAAGGCTCAGTTGACCCTTCCGATGTTTGTCTGCTGCTGAGAGAATAGTAAGAAGCTGGGTTGCAGTAAGCCTAGTGATGTGGACTGTCCAGCCTCACGGACCTCCTGTCAGCCCAGGTGACTGCGGAAGTTGACAGTTCTCAGTTTCCAAGGCAAAGTAATTCTTTCCAGAGGTTCTCATTCAGGTTTTTGTCTTGTCCCTTATGTCAAAGTTTGTCACCATTTTCAGGGTGACAATGAGAGTAGAGGATGACTTTGCCACGTCCCATCCTTGACACTGCAAAATGAAGACTGAGTCATGGCATAAATGCAATTCTGAGTCTCAGACCAGCTCTCTTCCAAGCCCTAGCAACACACGTAGTTCAAAGATGTGCCTTGTGTGCCTGGTGTGCGGAGTGGTGATTCAGGTCGGAAAGCGAGTCCTTGCAGTGCTCTCAAGCACCATTCCTCATTCCACACGTATGGAATGTGCCTGACTGCTTTATTTATTATTATTATTATTATTATTGTATTTTAAAATCATTTTGTTGGGAGATCTTACAAGTATAACATTCCATAGTTAAATCACATCAAACAGTGTTGTACAGTTGCTGCCACAATCCGTTTCAAAACATTTTCTTTTTCTTGAACTCCTTGATATCTGCTCCCCATTTATTCCCTCCTTTGCCTACCATACCCCGCCCCAGGAAACCTTACTTTATTTTTTTCCATATCTTGCACATCCAATATATCCATTCACATACAATTCTGTTGTTCGATCCCATTGAGTGGGGTTATTCAGTCATCAGTGCTCTCAGCTCCCTGTTATCTCCTCCCCCCTTCCTGTACCCTCAGGGAACCGTTACTCCATTTATTGTTTCTGAAGGGTTATCTATCTTAGCTTTCATGTATCAAATGATATTAAATATACGATGAACCTGCATCAAATCTGATATGATTAAAGAGGCAAAACAAATAAAAACCATAATCATAAGGGGAGGGAATATTAAGGAACTAGAGGATAATTATGTAGTTCATCAGTGCTATACCACACCCTGGATTTATCATCCCTTCCTGTGTCCCTTCTGAGCGTGACTGTCCAATTACCAGAGGGGCTGTGATTTCTGGGTCTCTACTACATCCATGCCCCTTCACATCAATTTGGTTGCTTATCTTTTGAACTTCTGATACCATTTCTCCTCAACACCTCATGATCACACAGGCTGGTGTGCTTCCTTGTGGGCTGTTTCTTACCTGCTAGTTGGGCACTTATTTAACTGCAAAGCATCTAAGACCCCATATGCTATTAATAACCAGGCACCATCAGCTTTTTTCAACCACATTTGCTTATGCACCCATTTTGGCTTCAGCAATCATCTGACCAGTTTATCGAGCAACACACAGACTTACTGCCATCAAGTTGATGCCAACTCATAATGACCCTATAGGACATGGGAGACCTGCCCCTGTGGGTTTCTGAGACTGTAACTCTTGATGGTGGTTTCAAACTGCTGACATTTCAGATCACAGTCCAATGCATAAACACCATGCCACCAGAGCTCCTACATATCCTGAAACCCAGCATTATTTGTGTGATATAATAATGTGGAGGAGGAGGAGGCCAATTTGAAGTCTTTAGCTAATAAACAGGCCATGAGGTGTGTCTGGCCACCTTCACACACAGTGAGGCTCATTCCCAGGCATCACACTGCCCAGAGGCATGTGTCACCAGGTCACCCCACTTCTTCCATCTCCCCACCTCCTCTATGATCCTGGCATCACCAGGGAATAAACTTGAAGTGAAGTACAAGGGGGCCTTACATTCATGGACAATTCCATTATCTTTTTCTTCCGTGTTCTGGAGGTTTTTTGAAGTCCCTTCACACGATATCACTGCCACTTTGTAGGAACTTGAAGGGTGTGATGGGCTGCAGGAGCCTCCTGAGCAATCTGTTCTGGTGAAAGTGTGAAATGGTTCTAAATGAGTGTTTCCTAACGTGGGCAATGCTGCCCCCTGGGGGGCACTGGAATAATCCGTGGGAGCTGCCAAAGCAAATAACCTACACCCTATCCTGGATTAGGGATGGGCTATTGTATAAAAGTTAATTGCCAGAGGGTTGCTGGGTAACTATTTTTCTGAAAATTGGACAGCTGACCAAATAAGTTTGAGATCCTTTATTCTACATGGATACAACATAGCAGATCACCAGTGATGCGTGCTGTTGTACGCCAGTGTGGCAGGACTCCACCATCACTGCCTTTCCCTTGAAAAAGCACATGTAGAATCTGTGCTTTGTTGTCCCTTGGGAATAGGAAAGCTGTAAGAAACCTGTAATGTCCTCACTGAGCTAAGCTGAGATTTCCTCTTCTTCGCAGGCTTTTTCACATGCGTTACAGCTCCTACTCCAGTGAGCCTCGAAACGGAACTCATGATGGAGCAGGTGAAAGAACGTTACCAAGACGTCAAGAGCCAGCTGGAGACGAAGGTAGGTGTGAGGGGTGCCCGAGGGGGAGCCTGGGGCTTCCTTTTGTGCACAGAGAGCCGTGCTTAGTGCTGACCCTTCTCCAGGCAGCTGCCTTGGATTTCTCTGGTTGGTGAGCGGGCACTAAGAAGACAGTTTGAGGGAAATACAAGCAGAAATGACTGTCAGTGCCTGGCCCAAAGTCGCTGGGGGCTGGCATGCTGAGTGCAGCCCTGCCAACTGCTGTGCGGGAATTCACACCACCTACCTCATTCTTAGCATAACTTATCCTTGGCTTTGCCTCTCTTGGGATGCTGCATAGTTTCTCAGCCAGGATTACCCTGGCTCACAAGGTCTTCTCAGTGAAGTTAGCTCCTGCCTCTCCTTAGATGGTGACTAAGAGAATGTCCGCACACAGTTGCCATGTGCCGCGTTCATTCTACTTTCAGGACTCAGAGAGCCAGCCACCCTGTTTCCACCGGGACCTCTGAGCTCCTGGGTGCAAGTTACTTACCTAAACGGAGCTTGCCAGCCAACGGCCAGACAATATCTTCTCCCACAGGAGGCTATCCAACTGGTCCAGACAAGGCTGTGCCTACATCTTGAGCACTGAGTCTTGGGGATGTCACCGCTGCCTTTTCATCCCTGACTTCTGCAGGCCTCAGCTCCTTGGCATGCCCGACAACCTTGCTGTTTCCATGTCATATTGTCAGGGGCTAATGTTTCTCTTTCCAGGTAAACTACAAGCAGGAAATTGAACTAATGAAGAAAAACTTTGAGAAGGAGAAAAGGGAAATGGAGCTTATGTTCAAAAGTGAAGTCAGCATGCTAGAGAGCCAGAGAGCAGACCTGGAGGCGCTCCATGCACAGTCTCAGGATGCCCTTTGCAGCCTGCAGGGGCAGCTGTGGGAGATAAGGAGTGGGGGCCCACATTGCCCCAAGGAGTTGGCCACCTTAGCTCAGTCGCCAGACGAGAAGCTACGCCTGAGACACCAGCACGGACTACCACAAATCAGGTCTGCTGCCCTGTTTTCTTCTGGGTCCTCCTTCAGTCTGAAGTTCTTCCCAAAAACCCACATTAGATATTTAATTCAGGAAATGACTCAACTGCAGTGCATGCTAAGTGGGTAGTTTTTCTCTGGCCACAGAGAGGAAGGTAGGAAAAAATAGGGCTTTGTATGAGTTGTTTTAACTTAAATTAGAAATATATATATTAAAACTTAAGTTATGAAGTAATTTAGTTTGTAGACTACTTTTAACACATTCATATTTATTTTCTGCCTCAGACTTCTCTGTAGCAAAGGAACAAAGTAGCAAAGCATCTTCCTTATTTAATGTCATGTTCTAATTTTCCAGTGCACGCGGTAGCATGTGGGCAAATGGAGAAAAAGGCTAAAAGCTCCTTTGCAATAGGGAGGCCAGTTATCTGCGAAGGTAGCTTTTCAAAGCTGTCCTAAGCGAAAGGAGCCCTGCTGGGGCTTTGGGTTAGCATCAGGCTGCTAACTACAAGATTGGTGATTCCAACCTCCCAACTGCTTTGTGAGAGAAAAACAGACTTGCTCCTCCAAGAAGAGGGACCATCTGAGAGCCTCGGCAGCAGTTTGCTCCATCCTGCAGAGCATAGGAGTTAGAATCGGTTTCATGGCAGCGAGTTGCTGTGTCATCACAAAGAAAAGCAATGCAAGATTTCTTTGGAAAACTGAGCGTATCAAGGAGGTTTCACTTAGTGGAATGATAACTGGTTGCTGCCAGCCCATGCCTATTTATCATGACCTCACTCTCCCACAGAGAATCTTGGCCCTTGCCAACTTGGACACCAAGCGGGCTAGAGCCCTGCTGACCAGACCTGCAAAGCCTCCTTGGGAAGCATTCTTAGCTGGGAACATGGCTCGGGTTAGAAGTGGCACTACGATGACCACAGTGGACCAAGCCATCTCCCGTGTCCTGTGACCTGGGGAGGTTGATGATCCCAGAGCCAGTCTGCCTTTCTGTCATGGTGCAAGGAAATTGAGGCAGCTTGAGTATGGGCGGTAAAGAAAATCCTGGACTACTGAATTGTACCCTCTTCTGTACCCTGCCTTTCTGTTCCCCAAAAGATGACCACACAGTGGCCTCAGACCTGGGCGTTGCAATAACACATACTGCCCGCTAGGATGATCCAGAGCTTCCTCCTGAGAATTTTGCTTCATAGTATCTGAACCTGTGAACTGTCTGGTAAAGGGCGGGCTACTGTCCAGAACACCTTATAGACCATTGCCACTATTCCCAAGCCCTCTCAGGCTCTAAGAAGCAGCAAAGGGACATGTCTGGTCCCAGGAGTTTCCTTAACTGGCTGGAAGGCTGCTCCCACCCCCATTCCCACCCCATGTCATGATTGTGAGTCGAGCCATATTGCATGACTCTGATGAGCTGAGTTACTCTTGTTCTCCCAGGCTGACTGCTCTCAGCTGGGCCTCACTCCACCTCAGTGTTATTTTCCTGGGGCTTCTAAAGGCCTCTTTCCTAGATGTTTCAAATACTTTTTAGAGTAATTTCGACTAAAGGTACTTTTTTTTTTTTCACTAAACTTTAGGCCAGTACTGCCCAATACAGCTTTCTGTAGTGATAGACATATCTTGTGTTTGCCTGCCCATTACAGGAGCCACTGGCCACATGGGGTCACTGAAAGTGACTGATGTGACCAAGAATCTGAGCTTTGATTTTATTCCATTTTAATCCGTCTAAATGTAAATTTAGTCCCATTTGACAAGTCGTGTCTGCTGCATTATCAACTAGATCCTGTGCATGCACTCTCTGAGCGCAGCTGGCACGAGTAGCGAGGAGTTGTGCACTTAGAACGTGCGCTTGGGCAGGCCTTTCTAACCCTGTGATACATGTGACATTCGTGTTTCTGAGCCAGGTCCATGTGAAAGTTTCTGTAGAAAGGGGGCAAAGGCTGAACTGAGCCAGAAACTCCTGTGGATGGAAGCAGCGCACTTGTTACAGCAATGGGACTGTAAAAAGAAAAAGATGCTTCAGAGGCAACTGCAGCTAGTGACAGACATGGGAGCCCAGCTGGACTTGGACAAGGGATAGAGAAGAGAGGCAGAAGGAGATGCTAGCCCAGTGCAAGAAGCAGCAACGCAAGTTGGGTGGGGGGTGGAGGGTGGAGGGTGGCAGGGAGGGCTGATGAGTAAAGAGCAAGCTAAAATTTGCAAAGTGTTTGCACTTGAAAAGTTAGAAACCACATATAGGAAGCAATTAAAAGGGCTTTCCCTGGAGGCAGAGGGGCTGAAAGCCTTCTTGAAGGAGGGAAAGGCAACTGCCTCCAGGCCTGCTGAGGTCCACAGAAGTCAGAAAGGAGACGGGACCAGCAGGGTCAGAACGTGGAGAGGCTGAGTTCCTGTGTATGCCAGGGAGGCATCTCACTGCAGATCCTGTCCAGAGCCCGGTCCCGAGAGCAGCCCCACAGCCCAGAGGACCCTCTGCATAGCTCACTATCAGGGCCATCCCATCTTGGTGAATGATATAGAGGTGGCTCCTGCTCCTTTAGAGACATGGGTGATCTATGCTATCCCCTAGAGGGGCAAGGCCCATGTTCCTGGAGAAACCCGTACCTTTGGCTAGCAGCCTTGCTGGTCAGAAGCAAAGATCATCTGAGCAGCAGGAGTCCAAAGCCACAGAGCAGCCCTTACTGGACATGGCTGGACACAAGCTGCCCCTCTAGGAGCCTCTGTGTCTTGGAAGGTGAGCATGGGGTAGGGACCACTAGGACAGGACAGCAGAAATTAGAAGCTGCTGTACCGATAACAGAAGGTAGAAACTGTGCTGGAGAGAGAAAAGAATGACATGAAAACCAGGCTCCTACAGCTGGAAGATAAGCTTCTGGCTAGGGAGAAAGAAGCAGACTCGAGAGAGAATAACAGGTTTGCCCTCTATCCATTCTTAAACAAGTGGAACTGAGTCATCTCAGTCCCTGATGACTTGATTGCATAACCCCCTTTCCTCCTAGCAGGCTGGTAGACTCGGCACCAGGAGAATACCACGTAGCCCAGGTGTGCCCAAGCTTACAAGCCCAGTCTGGCCTGTACTCGGGCCGTGGTGTTGCTAGGTGCTGTGTGAGTGCGAAAAGAGAAATTTTCCATACAGAAACCCCCAGAACTTCACCAAGAGGACTGCTGTGGCTTAGACTCAGGTTTTCACTATCTCTGTCGGCAGGAAATCTGTGCTTGTCTCACGGGGCCCACGAAAGACTGCCCTGAACCCCATTTCATTCCTTTGGGGTCTCTGAAGGTCTCTGCCTGCCAGCTCCAAGCACCTTCCTTTAGTCCCACTGTGTGTATTTATTGAAAGTGTCCTTGGCGCAGATCTACTGCTTCGTGAATTCTGTGAGAGCCCCAAGAACTGACTGGGACACTCGGATGTTGGCCGCAGAAGCCAATGCCTTCTAGAGAAAGCTGAGCTGAGAGGGAGTTCTTAATTCCACCAGCTGGGCAGGCTGCTTGAAAGGCCACAGGTGGAACTGGCCTTCTCGCTTGAGGACTTTGGCTGGCAAATGCTCTATCTCAAAAGCCTGGGATATAGGAAGGCCTTTCCCAATATTTTCCATAGATGGGCCCATGTCCCTGAGTGGCTTAAAACAACACAGATTTAATATCTTACAGTTCTAGACGCTACAGGTCAGAAATAGGTTAAAATTTAGCTAATTTCTTGACAGCTTAGTTGCATGTTAGCTAGAACTGAGAGCTAAATTGTACTCTAATCGAGGTGTCATCACGGTTGTGCCCCTTCCAAGGGGTTCTAAGGAGAACCCATGTACTTACTTTTTCCACCTTCTAGAAGCCACTCACATTTCTTGACTCGTGGCCTCTTCCACTTTTCAAAGCGTCCAATGGCTGGCTGAATCTAAGGCTGTGCCTCTTCTGCCTCTTTCATTTAAAAGGACCCTAGTCTGTACAATAGGCCCACTAGAATAGTCCAGAATAATCTCATTATCTCACAGTCAGCTGATCAGCAGACTTAATTTCATCTTCAACTGTAATTCCCCTTAGCCATGTAACATAATATTCACAATCGGGAATTAGAACATGAATAATGTTTTACCAACTGCCATCGAGTTAATTCTGACTCATATCCACCCCAAAGGGCAGAGTAAAACTGATCCCTAGGGTTTGTGAGGCTATAAATCTTGATAGAAGCAGAAAGCCCCATCGTTCTCCTTTAGAGCAGTGAGTGGGTGGGTCTTTTAGCTGCTGGCTTTCCAGTTAGCAACCTAGAGTGAAATGCAGATGAATACAATACCAACTGCACCACCATGGCTTCCCAGAACAGTCTTTAGGAGGTCATTAATCTGCCAACCACAGCAGTGATCTGGATGTTTTTTATCTCTGATACATTCATGATCACATATCTTTGGTGTATTTAGGTGTGTATTTTTTAAAATATTCTAATGTTATATGCAATAAAAAGTGTACTGCTATGATTTTATAAGAAATTGATCAGATCGTTTTACCAGCACCCAAAACAAGAAATAGAACCCTCCTGGATTCCCCACACATAGCCAGTATCCTGACTTCTAACTCCTTAATTTTGCCTGTTTTTGCACTTTATATAAAAGAAGCATACCATCCGTCCTTTCTTACCATATGTTGTTTGTGAGATTCTTCCATATTGTTGCTTAGAGCTATAGTTATTTCATTTGCACTTTATTTTTCATTCTCTTGCCTGCATTTTTCTACTGCTATGAAAGTTCTGGGTCAATGCAATATGTTTGTATGGAATGGAATTTTTTAGATTTTAAGATATAATAATGTTTACCTTTTTATTGACATAAGAAACAATGTGTCTTGTGCAAAACTCAACTACAACTCTTTTTTTAATGAAGTTTTTATTGTGAATTAAGGTTTACAGAGCAGATCATACTTTAACACTCTGCAATTCATACATATTTTGATGCCATTCATTCATTCCAGTCCCCTTAATGTGCCCTCCCTTAGTCCACGACTTCCCTGTTTTCTATGTCCTTTTCTCCTCCTTTCCTAGCCTTCTGTCTTTGGGTGAATGCTCCCCATCTCATTTTAACGGTTGACTTTTCTAACACAGTAGTGAGTTGAAGTCCAGACCCAAGGGAGCACGGTCTTAGGGGCCCTACCAGACGCTGTCTGACCAGTAAGCCTGGTTTCTTTTAGGATTTTGATTGACAGGTTCTTCTTCTCTTTCCAGGACTCTCTAGTGTGATTTTATGCAGAGCTGGTGGTGGTGGCGCCAGGTATCACCCCGTTCTTCTGGGCCCAGGATTGTGGAGACCGGTGTTCTCACTGTCCCTTCAACTAAGTGTTTTCCCTGTGTCTGTTTAACTGCCACCCCGCTGCACTGCTCTGGACAGGGAGAGATCAGTCCTTGCACCCTAGACGGCTGCTCAGAGACCTTTAAGACCGCTGCTACTTACCAGATTAGAATGTAGAGCACTGTCTTTGTGAACTATGATATGCTAATGGATCATTTTGTCCCCTGTAACTATTGTGATACCACTCCCCCAAAGCCCAGTACCTTATTCCTTCAGAGTATCTGCTTATATTTAAGAAGTTGTCATAATTTTGTCCTCTGTTCGCCCCACCACATTCATGGATATATTTGCAGTAAAAGTAAATATACAAATACTCTCTTTTAAACACACACACACACACACACACACACACATATATATATGTGTTTGTAAAAGTCTCCTATCTGTTCAGCCTGTGTGTATGTCCAAGTACTCACTTGTAGATTCCCCAATCCCCCACTGTTGTAGGACTTTGAATCTAACAGTGTTTGCGTCTGTAGTTTCTCACTCTTGCAAACTACCGGTGTACTCGCCTGCCTGCCTCCATCGTTTCTCCTGTGTGTTGCATTCCCCTCCGCCCAGGCTATCACTTGCCTGTGTTCTAGCCGCACCTCCCCCCCCTCCTTTCCATCCTCTGCAACCATCAAAGAATGTTTTTATTTCCATAAGAAAACTTACTGTTGATTTTTATAGTGGTGGTCTCATACGATATCTGTCCTTTTTGTTTTTGACTAATTCCACTCGGCGTACTGTCCTCCGTGTCCATCCCTCTGTGAGGGCTTTGCAGGTGCATCGTTATTCTTCGACGTTGCATAGCATTTCATTGTGTGTTTATTGCACCCAAGTTTGTTCATCCATTCTTCCACTGCAGGGCATTTAGATTGTTCCTGTTTTTTGCTATTGTGAATAATGCTATGATGAACATGGGTCTGTATCTATTTATTTGTGTCATAGTTTTTATTTCTCGAAGACACATACCAAGTAGAGGGATTGATGTGTCATGGTATTTCTCTTCCCAACTTTCTCAGGGTGCACCATACTGCCTGCCACAGTGGCTGCACCATTTCCCAGTTCCTCCGGCAGTGTATGAAAGTGCCAGTCTTTCCACACCCTCACCATCATTTGTTGTTATCTGTTGTTGTTTTTTTAACCTTCCAGTTAATTTGGGGGGTGAGGTCGTATCTCATTTTGATGTGTATTTCTCTAATGGCTAATGATTAAGAGCATTTCTTCATATATTTTTGCCCCCCTGAATGTCTTCTTTGGTGAAGGATCTGTTCACATCCTTTGACCATTTTTTAAATTAGATTGCCTATCTCTTTCTGTTGAGATACTCAATTTTCTGTAAATTTTAGAGATGAGTCTCTTGTCCAGTATGTCATTGTCCAATATGAAATTCCACAGCCTTTGGCTGCTCTTTTGACTCTTGGTGGAATCTCTTGACACATACAATTGTCTACGTTTTCGGAGCCCCTAGTCATCCATTGTCTTCTGCTCTGAGTGTGTTCTCCATTACTTCTGTGAGGGCAGTTACATACTTGGCTTCACATAGTCTCTTAATTGTTCAGCAGATAGGATGAGCAATCTTCAGTGTATCTGCGCTCCAAGCAGCCAAAAGTAGAATTCCACCTCCACCTAACACAGTGTACACACCTAGAATCAGTCTGTTTCCCATACTAGAGCCAGAGTGACCATTTCAAATTTCATGTCCCATTTATTTGACAGCCCTACTCTAAACCCTTTGCTGCTTTTAAAGTTCCCATGACTTCTTTTTCTCTATTTTTCCCTTAGTGCCCCATGAGATCAAATGAAGTCAGATGAGACATACTTGTGCTTGATACTAGAACATAATGCATAAGATAAGCATGGCAAGGTTATATAGTACCTGGATTACTTAGATTGGGAAAATTAGAATCTAACAAGATGCCAGACAAAGACGTAGTTGGGGGGATAAATATCGACATGTGTTCAGGACAGAAAGTATGGGTTCAAAGCTCATTAGGGATTTTTTTGTTGGTAAAAATACTTGCCTGTCATAAATCACTTGTGTTGTCTTGGCAGAGATTCTTTAAGAATTGTTTGTCAGGAAATAATGTGGCCCAGGGTAGCCTTGGTCATGGAGTAGATAGTGACACCTGCCTTTCTCTGCTGAGGTATTCACTGTGCATCAGGCCGCTCCATAAATCAATATGTGTTTCTTCCTCAGTTTTTCCTTCCAGTGATGACCTTGGAGTATAGCAGGTGACAGTCTCACTAAAGAGGAAAATGTGTGCATATATTTTAAGCTCTGGTCATTCTTGTTTCTTAGATCCCTGCCGGGATTCACTAGCAGGGAATAGCTTTTGGAATGCCCCAAGGTCTCACATTCAGTATTACGCATTGATACCAACCATGGGCACATGGTTCCCAACTTACTTCTGATTGTCAATTGTGCTTGCAGAGCCGAGCTACAGAGGCTTTCTGAAGAAAACACATCGTTGACAAATGAATTGGGAAGGATTCAGCAAGAACTTAAAGTTGCAGAAAGAACAAATGATGTACAGAGGTAAAGGCTTGTCCAGGTTCAACTTAGGACCTTTGAGCTTGTGACCCAGTTTTCACATAGCAGAATGAGTGGTTTCCTCTCAGTAAAGTGAGTGTAGAAGTTACTGAGATAGAAAGTGGGGCGTATTCTCAAATCAACCTCACTTTCCAGAAAGCCAAGAGTGGATGAACCTAATTGGTCTCTGACCATGACATGACACATATGTAAAGGGCCCTGGCCTACCTCCACATGCAGGCAGCCCCTCTCATACCTGAATGCCTGGTCTCAGACGTAAAAGGTAGAACACGTATGTATGTGGCAGCATTGCCCACCCCACAGTGAGCAGCTGCTACACCCATCCTTCTTACCTCTGCCATCGTGGCATACCACCTTATTCCCTGTATGAAAGTACTCCGCATCACACCTGATGGTGAGGACAGGTGGACATAGTTTAGTACAGTGAAATGATCCTAGGGCCTTCCTAGACAAATACAATATCTATGTTCATAACTCAGTAATAATTTCAGGTGGACTTTTCACCACGGTTTATATTTGTATGTAGATATCGGCATTAGGGGTAGGTCTGGGCCCTAGGACACTGAGGTAGGAACAAGGGACAGGGAGTGGAGTGCTAACACTGGTCAGTGAGTTTTCACTGCTGTAGCCATATCCAAGGGCAGTCTGCCTTTTGATTTTTCTTCCAAATAAGAAGTTCAAGATAAAGTCAACTCTGACCTGCTGCGAGCATGGAGCATAGTTGATGGAGTAGCCATGACGGTCAGAATATGGATGGCAGGGGAAGGGACCAGCGGGGATTTGCATCATTACAGTTCTGAAATCCAGGAGGTCTTCCCTTGAAACCATTTTCTCCTAAGTTTACTACCAGACTCCATTCCCAGCAGATCGCAGTGAGGGTAAGATGGTTTGTGTTTGTGTTGCTGGGTGGCTAGTTCCATACTTTGCTAAATCCGTAGTAATTTGCTTGACTAAGGATTGCCAAGGAGAATGCTCCTTTTGTACAATCTGGCAAAATCTTGCAAGCGAAAACTAAACCCACTCTCATTGAGTCTGTAGAGGGTTTCTAAGACTGAATCGTTAAGGGGTGTGGGAGGCTATACCATTGACCTTGGCAGTTACCAGCACAAACCAAGGTGACACCTGGCTTTGGTTTCACCCTCCCTGCTGAAAATTTTCATTTCCGCCTCAAAAAGAGTCACCTGACGAATCCCATCTGACCCTAGACCAAGGATGGGACCAGCCTTGTTCTCATGTAAAATGCATTGGAAAGGGGATTATTGGAGATGCAGTTAGTTTAAAATTTGGCACCTTGTCTTTTGATCTCTCTTAAGTTCCATTTTTAATTTGTTCCAGTTTTTAATACTTTCTGCTTTCTTTTCTAAAGGTTCTTGTCTGTTTTACTTTGTTATTGTTAGTTGTTTCTGTTTTTTTTAAAGTATGTTTTCCTATAGATGAAGTCCAGAATAGGTGCATCTATACAGACCCTAACTGGATTAATGGTTCTTTGGGAGTTTCACACAGTTGGTTAGAAGGAAATGGGAAGCTAATAACGACGAGTACAAGAATGAAGAAAATGTTCCAAAACTGATTGTGGTGATGATTATACAATCTTGATATGATTGAACTATTGAATTGTATATATGTGAATTATGTATCAATAGAACTTTTTTAAAAATTAAAGAATCGCCTGAGAACTTTGCTAAAATATTGATTGTGATTCAGTATATTTAGGTCAAAAATTCAAATTATCAACAGGGGTTGGAACTGGAATGAATCGGTTTGAAGTCCTAAGGGTAAACTTTCCTAAATTCTTCTGGCTTTAGGAGCTTGGGATCAAGATTGAACCATCACCACTATTATCAATCATAGCAGTAGCAGTAGTGTAGAGGGATCTGGGCCGTAGAATATGAGGGGAGGTAGGGGTGGGCCTTTTTGTCCAAGCCATGGTGGACTGTTATTAGAAGAAGAAAACTCATTAATTGGCAATGATATTGTTAATTTTGCTTTTTCAACAGGAAAGAAATTGATATTTTAAAGAAAGAGAAATATCAGGCCTGCCTTGAAATGGAAATGATCAACAGTCAGGTTTAGTATTACCACCTGATGTGAAGCTAATGAACTTTTCTTTCTCTCTTTCTTTCTTTCTTTAAAAACTATTTTCGAATATTATAGAGGACTTTGTTCCTCAACGATTTCAGAATGCAGTAACTACCTCCCTTGTCAAAAATCAGAAAGTTCGTGTGGATACATTACTGCCGTCAGGGACACCCCATTTTGGTGCTGCCAGCCATCCTGATAATTCTTAGAATCACATGTGGCATTTATATCATGTCTTCTTGTCTCTTTCTCTCGGTCTATTCTTTATTTTGGAGACCATGGCACTTTTGAATATTACATGCAATTGTTTTGTTCCGTGTCTTGAAGTTTGGGTTTGTCTAGTCATTGATAATAATTAGATTGAGATGAGGCTTCTTTGGCAGAAGTACAAGAGTAAGAGTTGTGCAGTCATCAGCACCATCAATGTCAGAACTCTTCCTTCTTCCACTCATTGTTAGCTTCCCACTTCCCGCATCCTCCCTGCCATGCCCCTAGCCAACTATCACTCCAGTTACTGTCTCTAGAGATTTACATAGCCTGGATTTCATACACAGAAAATCACACAAAGCACAAACAATGACAAAGCAAAACAGAGAAAAACCTCAGCCAAAAGAAAATATAAAATGTTAGAAACTGCCACCAGTTAGAACCTCCTTGGGAATTCAGCCAGTCTCAGCCAGAATCTTAACAATGAGACACACTTTCACATAAACTAACAAGTACTAGCAGACCCCTTAAAATCCCCTTTTTTAATTTATCAGAAAACCACTATAACCAGAACACCACTTATGATTATTTCTGTCACCTAAATCCTACTCATGTATTCCTATCTCCTATTCCTTCTACCCAGTCAGCTCTATCATTTCTTCCTCATCTCAACAGAATACAATTTCCAGCCCCTATCTGAACTTTCTCCACTAACCCAAAGAGCAAGTCCTGTCCCTCCCTCCTCCACCTACTCACACACAATCCAGAACCTTACATACCATCTACAGTTGGATCACTATGCCATGCAAACAACAGTCAGCAGTAGTAACCACAAAAAAATCAAGATAAACAAAAGTCAACAACTGAAGATTACGCAACTTCATTGGAATACACAGAAAGTGAAGACCTTAAATTACCAGAAAGAGAATACAGGTGAATGATGTTTGTGACCATACAAGAGATTTGGGGATCAATTCTGAAAAAAGGAAGAAAGTGTGATACTAAAAACCTCACACCCCAAAGAAACCGAGAAACAAAACAATGAGATAACAGAATTAAAAAACATTGTATGAGAACTGAGCAATACCGGTGTTCATCGCAGCACAGTTTACAATTGCAAGGAGTTGGAAACAACCCAAATTTCCATCAACAGATGAATGGATTAAAAACCTATGGTACAGATGTGCTTTACATAATTGATGTATGTATGGATTGTGCTAAGAGTTGTATGAGCCTCTAATAAAATGATTTAAATAAAAACTATGGTACATACATACACTGGAGTACTACACATCACTAAAAAGCAGTGATGAATGCATGAAGCACCTTGCCACATGGGAAAAACTGGAGAAAATGATGCTAAACAAAGTAAGCCAAGCACAAAACACAAATACAACATGAGTCCGCTGAGGTAAACTTAAAAAAAAATGCAAAAGAGACATAAGGAAAAAGCTACTGTATACAAACATTCCTGGGGTGAGGTCCAGGTAGTATGGCAGGGGCCAGACCAAATCCAGGGATACATATGGTAGACAATTAAAAAGGTTGGGGGGTGGGGGAAGAAAATGAAATAAATGGGTAGCTGGGGAACAGGGAACTAACCCATCCAAGGGGAGGGTCTTGTTCATATTGTCGCCGGGAAAGAAGGACCAGACTTCTACCCCATGCTCCAAGATGTGAATGCAACATACTGGCATGAAGCAAGGAACCAGTAGAAAGGTCTGAGGGGTTGGCCCCAATCCCAACTACATGGACAGCAGCCCTTGCCCCCAGAAGAAAGTACTTCAGAGGATAGCATTGAAGCTACAGCTCCGAGAGAGGGACATGTCTGATCAGAGCAAATCGAAGCAAATGAAGGGGGAGGAAGAGAGACTGGAGCACATCCTGGCCCACCAAGCCTTAAGGACAATATCCCCACTAAGAACAGCCAATGCACAGAGAGGACCATATGGCTGGTCCCACTATGAGACAGGACATCCTCCACTGACCCATAGCCCTATAGGGGACAACACTGGAGACACAGTGTGGGAATTAGACCGATCTGACCCCACCACACTGAGGCAAAACATGAAGGGCATGCAACAGAACAGCAAGGGGAGCAGAGCAAGGAAGTCCCGAGGCATTATCAAAAATAGACTTTGGGTTCAGAGCATGGCACCCCATCAGGCTCAATCAGCAAACACTCGCAAATGTCAACAAACAGACCTTGAACTATTGACAGGCTTTTCTTTTTTGTGTCATTTGTTTTTTGGTGGTGTTGTTTTGTTTTCTTTTGTTGCTTTGTTTTGTTCTGTCTTGTTTTTGTGTATATTATTATCTCTGCAGGTCTATCTAGATAAAATAGGTGGGATAAACAATCTGGAGGAGAAAACAATGGGACTGACAGTTCCGGGGGGACATGAGAGAGGGGAAGGTTGGGGGGAAAGAAGTGGTTAACAAACCAAGGGACAAGAGAACAACAAGTGATCCAAAATCAGTGGTGAGGAGCGTGTAAGAGGCCTGGTAGGGCTTGATCATGGGTAATGTAACCGAGAGGAATTACTGAAACCCTAATGAAGGCTGAACATGAACAAGAGCAAAGTAAAAGGAAATAGAGGAAAGAACTGCAAGGCACATAGCATTTATAGAGCTCTAAATATAGGCATGTACATATGTAAATATATTTATATATGATGATGGAGGAATAGAACTATGCATATATTTATAGGTTTAGTATTAAAGTAGCAGATGGACATTTGGCCCCTACTCAAGTACTCTCTCAGTGTAAGAACACTTGTTCTATTAAACTGGCATTCCATGATGCTCACCTTCCAGACACAATCACTGAAGGCAAATGTGGTGAAGAAAGTCAATGGTGTCGGCTATCAAAAGATATAGCATCTAGAGTCTTAAAGGTTTGAAGGTAAACAAGTGGCCTTCTAGGCCAACCAAAGCCCACATGGAAGAAGCACACCAGCCTGTGTGATCATGAAGTGTCAAAGGGATCAGGTATCAGGCATCAAAGAACAAAAAATAATATCATTGTGAATGAGGGGAGTGCAGATTGGGGACCCAAAGCCCATCTGTAGGCAACTGGACACCCCCTTACAGAAGGGTCACGGGGAGGAGATGGGCCAGTCAGGGTGCAGTGTAGCAATGATGAACATACAACTTTCCTCTATTTCTTAAATGTTTCCTCCCCACCACTATCATGATCCCAATTCTATCTTACAAATCTGGCTAGACCGGAGGATGTACACTGGTACAGATAGGAACTGAAAACACAGGGAATCCAGGATAGATGAACCCTTCAGGACCAGTGGTGGGAGTGGCAATACTGGGAGGGTGGAGGGAAGGTGGGGGTAGAAAGAGAGAACCAATTACAATGATCTACATATAACCCCCTCCCTGGGGGATGTACAACTGAAAAGTGGGTGAAGAGAGACGTTGAACAGTGTAAGACATGACTAATAATAATTTATAAATTATTAAGTGTTCATGAGAAAGGGGGGCAGGGAGGGAGGGTAAAAAATGAGCTCATACCAAGGACTCAAGTAGAAAGCAATGTTTTGAGAATGATGAGGGCAACAAATGTACAAATGTGCTGACACAATGGATGTATGAATGGATTGTGATAAAAGTAGTATGAGCCCCCAATAAAATAATTACCCCCAAAAAAGAACTGAACAATAGAATGGAAGAAAATGAAAATTGAATCTATGAACTTGAAGACAACCATGCAGACTTCAGCAAATGAGAGAAACAAACAAAAAAGTAAAATAATCTGAAGTAAACCTGAGGATGATGTGAGAAACCATGAACAGAAGTAATGAATGTCTTGTTTGGAATACTGGAACGGGAAGAAACAAACAAATCTACATATAAATTAGTAAGAGAATTTGTGGAGGAAATTTTCCCCAGTACTATAAAGGAGGAGATAATATCCATTCAGGAGACAGAGAGAACTCCAAGGAGGTTAGACCCGGGGGGTGGGGGTAGGGGACATGTATAGGAGGGCATCAGGACATATGATAGTCAAAATATTCAACTTCAAGGAAAAGGAGAGAATCTTGAGAGCAGCTAGAGAGGGAAAAAGTCACCTTCAGAGGTAATCAGATTGGAATAAGCTCAGAGCTCTCAGCAGAAAATATGCAGGAAATAAGAAAATGGAGCAACATAGATCAAACTTTCAAAGTAAAAACCTGCCAACCAAAATCCTGTATCCAGCAAAGCGATATATCACATATAAAGAAGAAATAAAGGTATTCCCAAACAAGGAAATAGTTAGAGAATTCATAAAAACAAAACCAGCATTGCCGAAAACACTAACCATATCTCTATGGTCAGAAAATCAACAGCACAAAAACATTATGAGATCGCCACAGTCCGTGCTACTATCCAGAAGTCAACACACTAAAACAACACCCAAAACAGTAGATCTAGACGGGAAACAAGGACATGAATAGATTCCTCCCTCCCAAACACAGATAATACAATATGATAGTAACTCACCTGCATTTGGAATTAATACCAATGAAAATCAATGGGCTAACTACCCCAGTCAAAAGACAGAGTAGCAGACTGGATTAGGAAACAAGATCCATCAATCTGCTGCCTTCAAGAAACACACCTCAAACTCACAGACAAAAACAGACTGAGAGTCAAAAGATGGAGAAAAATTTACTAAACCAATGACAATGAAAGGAAGACCTCACACAAATAGAAAACTACAAGCCAATATCTCTCATGAACATAGATTCTCAACAAAATCCTGGCCAGTAGAATTCAACAACATATCAAAATAATAATAATACTTCATGCCCAAATGGGATTCATACCACCATATAAACAAAATATAGAAGAACCAGATGATCATATTGATGGATGTAGAAAAAGCATTTGACAATATCCAACACCCATTCCTAATAAAAACAATAATTAAATATAAGGAAATTCTTCAATATACTAAAGTCCATATCTTAATATCCAACAGCCAGTATCATACTGGATGGAGAAAAGCAGAAATCATTGCAATTGAAAATGGGAACCAGACAAAGATG
This sequence comes from Tenrec ecaudatus, assembly GCF_050624435.1. NCBI lineage: Eukaryota > Metazoa > Chordata > Mammalia > Afrosoricida > Tenrecidae > Tenrec > Tenrec ecaudatus. Next base: position 651,162 of record NW_027457684.1, read on the forward strand.
CCCATTATCCCCACTTTTATTCAGCATTGTGCTAGATCCTAGCCAGAATCAAAAGGCAACAAGAGATTAAGGGAGTGCAATTGGGCAAAGAGAAATTAAGCTCTAGTTATTTGCAGATGGTATGATTTTATAGAGAGAGAAAAACCCAAGGTCTCCACAAAACCCTGTTGGAAATAATTGGAGCTTGTTTCAAATAAGCACCCATCTAAGTGAGATGTCAGTAAACTCACCTGGAAGAAGCACACGATCATCGATGATCCAAGGATTATCAGTTATATAAACCAGATCTGAAGAAGGGAGTGCTGTCAGAGCTGAAATTTGTGACATTCTGGTGTTCACAAAGCTATGGCTGACAGTGGGAGCCCAAAATACATGTTCAGGTTCTCCACAGGGAATAAGCCTCCAGTGGCCCCCCTCTGACTATCACTGAGAGATAGGAATAACCTGGTTATCAGGCAGCTGGTATTGGAAAGACGATTATAGTAAATTAAAATGATAAATAGGGCTTGAATGGTTAAAATCTTGTTATTTGAGCTCCCTTTAGATACACTTTGACTTTTATCTAGTTTTTAATATTTTCTGGGTTTTGCTGTTGTTTTCTAGATTAGGTCTTATCTCTGCTGTATTTTGTTATTTTGGTACCTTTCTTGATTCTCTGTTATGTATCTTTCTGTGTTTGGGGGTTTATCAAACCCAGATTGGGTGAATCTGTAGAGGTAATAACTGGAGTAAGAGTTCTTGGGGTGTATTGATGGGGAGGAAAGAGGTAATGGGGAGCTGACATCACGTAGTATGAAAAGGAAGAAATTGATTATATGCAGTAATTGCACAACGCTGCTTGATCTGATAGAGCTATTGGTATGATGTCTGGATTATGCCCTAATAAAATGATCTGGGAAAAACATAAATTTTAAAAAATCAATTTTCATTTACATCAGGGCTATCACATTTTTAACAAAACTCAAGTGAATATTCCCAAATTAATTAAGTTTTCCCACAAGTTTACAGGAATGCTGCTGCTCCACATAACACAATACTTTTTAGCGTTTTAATGAAGGTCGGGAAGACCTCAAAGATGAATTCAAGGCAAGTCACCTCAGAAGGCTTTGGAGACTCTCTTTCTGGGTTTCAAAGGAATCCTCTTTATATTTTCTCAAGGATGATCACAGAGACTTCTCAGGAAGACATCTGAAGAGAATGGAAAGCTGCGCTGGGGAGGAGGAAGAAGGACAGGAAAATGTACCACGGCGTGTGTTCTGTTACGGCGCCATACCTGCTCCTCCTGGAGGGTAGCAAGGACTGTCTGACGAGCTCCTCATTGGGAACGACCCATCCACCTGACGCAGCCTTATCTGCCTTCCACACTGCTCTGTGTTCCCAAGCTCAGAGGACATTTAAAACGAACATGATTTGCATCCCTTGAACATGACAAAACTCCCATTTGACATGACATAAATTGAAGAGTGAGAATTCTTTGGGAAATGAATAGAAAGATGAAAACACTTCAGAAGCATATAGGCATAGATAAAGATATGACATGAAACAGTAGCTTCATATTTTGATAGTTTTGTTTAATTAAGGTTTCTTTTTTTAATCCTTTTATTGGGGGCTCATACAACTTATCACATTCCATACATACATTCATTGTGTCAAGCACATTCATACATATGTTTCCATAATCATTTTTAACAAGTTTCTATTATACAATGCTTTTATACTTACCCTTGTGTGTGCGTATTAAACCTACAAGATAAAAATGATATGATTCTGCTCATTGCTGAACCATAGGTATTCACACCAACGTGGGAATACCTTGGAACTGTGGTTGATCTCTCCCCTGAAAACTAATTGTTGTGAGAAAAAAAGAAAGGCAATCCAACAAAAATGTAATTTGATTCTTTTAAATTGTAATTTATTGAAAGATGCTCCTGACCAGTGGTTGACAGTAACTGAAATCTCTATGGTGAAAAACTGAGAAATTTTCTAGCAACTGTTGGAACACACGGCCATTTGTGTATACACCAAGAGGACATCTGTCAGACACTCTAATTTCCTGGCCCAGTGGTACTGAGAATATCAACAACTTACTGCCAGATAGATTTGGATATCAGGGACAGGTCAGAGGTCCTTTTGAAGAGATTCATATGCTTTAAGTTTCTTCCTCCCCCCCCCCCTTAACACGATGTTTTAAATAACTTAGATAAAAGTGGGAGGCCTTCAGAACAGTGGTTTGAATGTTCTTAATGGTCTAGATGTATTCTCACTTCTTCTCAGGAATAAAGCAGAGTTCTCAACTTCAGCATCATTGCTGTGTGAGACTGGATAAGTCTGTATAGGGGCTGTCCTATACACTGTAGGATATTTAGTAGCATTTCTACATGTCAGTAGCCACCCCTACCTACCCCAATTATGACAATGAAAAATGCCTCCAGATGTTGCCACGTCCCACAGTGAGACAAAATTACCCCTCATTAACCACTGAAAGGATCTGCTGG